>NC_133397.1:89185000-89785000 GCF_047511655.1 Castor canadensis | reverse complement strand
TTGTAAATAGAATTATTGTCCTATATTCTTTCTCCATCTGTTCATTGTTGGTATACAGAAAGGCTACTGACTTTTGTAAGTTGATTTTGTATCCTGCTACTTTGCTGAAGCTGCTTATGATGTCCAGGAGTTTTTAGGTGGATTTTTTTCCAGGTCTTTTAGGTATAAGATTATGTCATCTGGTAATAGGAATAGCTTGACTTCTTCCTTTCCTTTGTGAATTGCTTTTATTTCTTCTTCCTAAGACTGTGTTGCATAAGAGTGGAGAGAGTGGACACCCTTGTCTTGTTTGTGACTTTAGGGAAAATGGAAAAATAAAATACCTTGGAATAGCTTAACAAAGATAAAGAAAGACCTCTACAATGAAATCTATAAACCACTGAAGAAAGAAATCAAAGAAGACTGCAGAAGATGGAAAGATCTCCATGCTCATGGATTTATAGAATCAATATTGTGAAAATGGCTATACTACCAAAAGCATGAAACATGTTCAATGCAATCCCAATCAAAATTCCAATGATATTCATCACAGAAATTGAAAAAACAACCTTAAAGTTCATTTGGAAACACAAAAGATTATGAATAGCCAGGCCAATACTGAGCAAAAAAGAACAATGCTGGAGGTATCATAATACCCGACTTCATACTATACTACAGAGATATTGCAATAAAAACAGCATGGAATTGCCACAAAAACAGACATGATAACTAGTGGAACAGAATAGAAAACCAGGATATAAATCCATGCAGCTATGCCCACCTGATTTTTGACAAAAGTTCTCAAAATATATGATGGGGAAAAGACAGCCTTTTCAACAAGTGTTGCTTGGAAAACTGAATATCTGGCTACAGAAAATTGAAACTGGATACATGTCTTCATTGTGTACAAGTATCAACTCAAAGTGGATTAGGGACCCTGAGGTAAGAACTGAAATTTTGAAGCTAGTGCAGGATAGAGTAGGGAATAAAATGAAAATAAGAGGCATAGGCAATAACTTCCTAAATAGAACTCAAATGGCTCAGCAACTAAGAGAAAGGATTGAAAAATAGGACAACATGAAATTAAAAAGCCTCTGAAGAACAAATGGTCACCAGATTGAAAAGGCAGCCCATTGAATGGGAAAAAAAAAACCTTTGTCTGCTATATAATTAATGAGGGATTAACGA
Source organism: Castor canadensis (assembly GCF_047511655.1). Classification (NCBI taxonomy): domain Eukaryota; kingdom Metazoa; phylum Chordata; class Mammalia; order Rodentia; family Castoridae; genus Castor; species Castor canadensis. The sequence goes on along the minus strand of NC_133397.1, from coordinate 89,783,833 downwards.
CCACAATACACAGGGAGCTCAAAAAACTAACCTCCCACAAAAATCAATGACCCAGTGAAAAATGGGCATATGAACATAACAGAACTTTTTAAAAGGAAGAAGCCAAATGGTTAAAAAACACATGAATAAATGCTCAACATCCCTGGCCACAAAGCAAATGCAAATCAAAACTACATTAAGATTCTACCTCACTCCTGTTAGAATAGCTACCATTAAGAACACAAGCAACAACAAATGCTGGTGAGGATGTGGGGAAAAAGGAACCCTCATAAACCACTGGTGAGAATGTAAGCTAGTACAACCACTATGGAAAACAGTATGGAGGCTCCTCAAAAATCTAAAAATAGATCTGCCATATGATCCAGCAATTCTACTCCTAGGGTCATACCCAAAGGAATGTAAGTCAGGTTATAATAAAGGTATCTGCACACTCATGTTTATTACAGCATTATTCACAATAGCAAATCTATGGAAACAACTAAGATGTACCACTACTGATGAATGGATTAAGAAAATGTTATATATATACATATATGTATATGTATATATATATATATATATATATATATATATATATATATATATATATATATTTGTAGTTTGATTCAGCCATAAGGAAAAATGAAATCGTGTGGTTTAAATGTAAATGGATGCAATTAGAGAACATCATGTTAAGTGAAGTAAGCCAGGCTCAGAAAGACAAATGTCACATGTTTTCTCTCATATGTGTGAGATAGACACAATACAAATAAAAGCAATACTATGAAAAATATTATGTGAGTGGCGGTCACAGACAGGGGAGGGAGTGTAAAGGAAGGACATTAAGAAGGTGAGTATGGTTGATGTACTTTCTATATAAGAATAAATATAGAATTTTTAGACATGTTGAAATCAGAATAAGAAGGGTTCTAAGGTAGAAAAGAGAAAAACAGAGGGGATGAACTAATTTGGGTTATAATACATATATACATGGAAATGTTACAATGAAACTCTATATAGCTATCTTTAAAAAAAATTTTTTTTCAAAAATGAAGAATATGAGGGTAAAACATGCCTTGTCTGGGGTTGTTACCAGTGGGATGGGGGAGAGTATAAGGAAAGGTGTGGGAGGGTGAGTGTGATATAAATATTATGTACTCATGTATGAAAATGGAAAAATGAGACCTGGTGAAATTATTCCAGGAATGGGGGTAGGGGACTTGAAAATGAGGGAGGGGGCTTAATTCAACTATAATGTATTATAAGCACTTTTGTAAATGTCACATACACACCCAATACAACAGTAATGTTTATTTGAGAAATGCAAGGATACAGCCAAATGGATGCTCAATGAGGAGATAGGTGTGACTGGAAGCAAGCAGGTGCTCTTCATGAAAACAGGAGAATGTTCCCAAAGGCATTTCTAAGACCTTCAAGCAACTCTTCTCATCATCAGCCATATCTCTAAATGCTAGGGTCTGGAGGGTAGAAAAGGTTCCAGTGGTAAGGTCAGGGTGGCAGAGAACCTTAGTATTTGCTGCCATTCACTTTGTTGTGTCTACTCTCTTCATCCAAGTAAAACAGTCTTCAGTTGTCCTAGCTGTTGCTCAAGGCACAGGTGCAGTTCTAACTGCCACTCTGAAAAGTACAGGTGGTGACCTTGATGGTGGCCATGTCATGCTAATTGTGCAACATGGATGCCTCTACCTATACTTTGAAGGGTGCTACAGAAACCTGCTGTAGGGTGGAGCTGCCACAGGGACTCTTGGGCAATGCCTACTGAGGCCATAGGTTTAGAGCTGCTGCAGGGCAGTGCCTTGCAGAAACATGGGATCAGAGTGACTTCAAAGAGTTCCTACTAGGCAAATGCCTGGTGGGACATGAGGGTGGGGAAGCTCCTGAGACTCCAGAACTGAAAGCCACCAGCCTAATGAATGTCAAATGCCAATGTAGGAAAACTCCTGACATGAGACTCTGACCCATGAAAGCTGTTGGGTGAGGAGCTAAGCTCACCAAAGCCATGGGGCAGAGCTGCCTGAATCTTGGGGTCAATCCTCTACCCCAGTGTGCCGAGGAGGTGGGACATGGAGCCAAGGAAGATTATTCTGGAGACAAGATTTGATGTTGTTTGCCCCATTGACTTTTGAACTTACTTTTGTGAGTTCCTCATTTTTCATCTTCCCTATTTCTCCTTTCTGAAGTAGGAATATCTATCCTGTACCTACCCTACCATTTTTTTCTGGATGTAGACATTTTGTTTCATTTCACAGGCTCTAGCTCGGGAGGGGGATGGAATTTGCCTCAGGGTGAACTGTGTCTTGTCTATACCTGATTTTAATGAGACTTTTGACTTGGACTTTTGAGTTGTTGCTGAAATGAGCTAAGACTTTAGGGGGCTATTAGAATGTAAAAAAATATTTTTCATATGTGAGAAGAACAAGAGTTTTGGGGCCAGGGCAAGAGTGCTGTGGCTTGAATATTTGTCTTCTTTAAAACACATGGCAAAGTTTAATTATCATTGTAACAGTACTAAAAGGTAAGACCTTTCAGAAATGATTGGATTATGAATACTCAAGGAAAGCTGGACTCTCTCATGTCCCTTCCTCCCTGCCTTCTTCCCTCTCCCCATTCCACTTTCCATCGTGGGATGATGCACAAAGTAGGCTTTCTCCAGATGCTTCCAACTTAATGCTAGAGTTATCAGACACCAAAACAGTGATGGAATAAATTCTGTTCATTATAAATTCCCCAAGCTATGGTATTCTGGTATAGCTGCACAAAGCAGACTAAGGTAGTAGAATTCTTAGATCGACTTCTTCCTAATTACAGATTATTTTTGAGGTCTCCAAGAGTAAAACATGAATTAACATAGCACTCAGAAATTCTACTCCTAGATATTTGCCCTAAAGATTTGAAATAAAGTGTTTAAGCAAAAAAATGTATGTGAATGCTAATTAGTAGCACTATTTATAATAACCAAATAGTCAAAACAACTCAAATGTCCATCAGTGGGGAATGGATAAACAAACAATAATACACACACTTATACACATACACACAAAGGAATGCTATTCCACTATAAAAAAGACTGACATACTGATATATCCTAAAATGTAGATGAATTAAGTGAAAGAAGTCACACAAATAGTTATAATTTGATTTTATTTATATAAAATGAACAGACTAGGAACAGAAAGAAAATGACTGGTTGTCAAGACCTGAGGTTGAAGGAAAATTGAGAATGACTGCTTAATAAGAGCTAAGTCTTACTTTAAAATGAAAAAAAAAATATTTGGGACCAGATGGAGAGAGTGATGATAGAACATTGAGAATGTTCTAAATGCTACTGCATTGTACACTTAAAATGGTTAATTTTCAGTTATTTGAATTCTATCTCAAAAAAAATAAGTAAAACAGGATGAGGCTGGGAATGTGGCTCGGTATTAGAGCACTTGCTTAGCATGCACAAGGCCCTGGGTTATGTTCCCAGCAACACACAAAAAATCAGGGTTAATGGCCAGATAATGTAATAGACAAATTGAAAGAAAAATTATTTCAACTGGGAATATGAATGTTTGGATATATTAAAAACATACAATATACTCATTTATACCACGTACTTTATTTTTTAAAAAAAAGAAATAGGCCTACCATGGAAATGAGTTGTAAATTTTTTAATCAAATCAACACTAATGTGAAAAGCATTCACTTGAGACTGAAAAAGATCAGGTTCCACAGCCTTAGGCAGCAAGCCTGCCCCAGCACCAGCCTGGTTCCAGAGACTTAGGCTGTAAGTTGGCCCAGAACCTGTACCAGGAGAATCCAGGCCTACGTCAGGAGATAGTTTCCTCTCCAACAAGATACAGTGAGGTACCAGGCCCAAACACCTTCTGACCCAGGCACCAGGTCAGCCATCCAAAGATAACAAACCTTCCCATAGACCCTGCCAGCTGGCTCATTCAAATTTCTCAATGGGCTGATAGGTGAAGGGCTTTTCTGGCTGAATTCAGTCTATAAAAGCTGGAAGAAGTGTCTACTTCTTCAAATACACAGACCACAGGTCAAAGTCTTCCTTCCCTATTTGAACCCCTTTTATTTATTTTTCTTGTCTTATTGCTCTGGCTAGGAATTCCAGTACTACATTGAATGAGAATGAGGACATTGGACACCCTTGTCTCATTCCTGACTTTGGAGGAAATGAGTTCAGGTTTTCCCTATTTAGTACGATGCTGACTCTGGTTTTATCATCTATAGCCTTTATTATGCAGAGCTATATTCCTTATATTCCTATTTTCTTCAGAACTTTTATAATAAAGGATGTTGAATTTTGTCAAAAGACTTTTCTGCATTGATTAATGTGCTTTTTATCCTTGATTCTGTTTATGTGCTGTATTACACTTTTGATTTACACATGTTCAACCATCTTTGCAAACATGGAATGAAACCAACTTGATCATGTGTATGATCTTTTTCATGTGTTGTTGAATTTAGTTTGAAAGTATTTCATTGAGAATTTTTGCATCTATATTCATTAAAGAAATTGGTCTATAATTCTTTTTTTGTGTCCTTGTTTGATATTGAACTGAGTATAAAAGTGAATTTATATAGTGAGTTTGGTGGTTTTCCTTCCCTTTCTATTTCATGGAAAAGATGAAAAAAGTTTATTAGTGTTAATTCTTCTTTGAAGTCCTACTAGAATTCAGTCCTGGGCTTTTCTTTCTTGGGAGACTCTTTATTACTGCTTCAATCTCATTGCTTAGGGATCTATTTAAGTGATTTATGTACTCTTGGATTAATTTTGGTTGGTCAACTGCATCTAGAGATTTATCCATTTCCTCTAAATTTTCCAGTAATCTGAATATAGGATTTCAGAGTATTCCCTCACAGTTCTCTGGATTTTATTTGTATTTCATGTGATATCTCCTTTTTCATATCTAATTTTATTAGGTTCTTTCTATCCTTCTTCTAGTCAGATTGGCTAAGGGTTTATCAATGTTATTTATCTTTTCAAAGAACCAACTTTCTGTTTAATCAATTGCATAGGGTTTTTGGTGTCTACTTCATTAATTCCTTCCTAATCTTCATTACTTCATTCCATATGCTAATTTAGGGTTTGGTTTGTTCTCATTTTTCTATGAGCTTTAGGCATATACTTAGGCTATTTATTTGAGATACCTGCTTTGTTTTTGTTTCACATAGGTACACATAGCTATAAACTTTTCTCTTAATACTGCCTTTCCTATATACCATGAAGTTCTGGTATGTTGTGTTTTTGTTTTCATTAGATTCTAGGAACTTTTGGATTTTGCCCCTTATTTCTTCAATGACCTATTGGTCATTCAACAATGTATTGTTTAATCTCCATTTGTTGGACAGTTTCTGTACTTTCTTTTGCTATTAATTTCTAGATTTATTTCATTATTGTCTGATAGAATACAGGGAATTATTTTAACTTTCTTATATCTGGCAATAATTTTTTCTGAGTATATATCTAAAATAAATGGCATCAATACCCTAAAGAGAAATCTTCAGTCCCATGCTCATTGCCACATTATTTGTAAGAGTTAAGATATAGAATCAATCTAAGTGTCCATAATCAGATGAATGTATAAAGACAGTATGTGTGTAGCCACACACATACACAATGAAATACTAGTCAGCCTTTAAAAGAAGGTAATTTTGTCATTTGCACCAACATGGGTAAATCTGGAATACAATAAGCTGAATGAAGCAAGCCTGAACAGCAAGACAAATGTTACATGATCTCACTTATTTGTGGAATCTAAAACAGTTGAAATCATGGACATAGACAGTAGACTAATGATTGCTAGGGCCTGGTGAGTGTGAGGAATGGTAAGATACTGGTCCACTTGTCCAACTTTTTAGTTCTAAAATGAATGAGTTCTGGGACTCTGCTGAATAGCATGGTAACTACAGTTAGCAATACTGTACTGTATAATCGAAGTTTGCTAATAATAGTGATCTTAAATGTTATTGCTACAAGCAGACATAAAAAGATAACTATGAAAGAGGAGGGATTTTTATATGAGTTTATTAGCATATAATAGTTGTACAGGGGGATATGTTGTAATATTTACATGTGTGTTTAAAATATATCTTAGTTGGATTGGATTTACTTTTTCCATCGTCCTCTCTCTTCCACCTCACCCCCTCTTAGAATAAGTTCAAAAGGTTTTATTTCTCTATTTTCATATATGGATACAAAATACATCCACCGTATACACCCTTATTTCCCCTGTCCTCATGCCCATCCCCCATCTACTGATAGCCCTGAAAAGATTTATTTGTCTAGGGGGAGGGGTGTTAATTAGTTTATAGTGGTAATCATTTCATAATGTTTACAAGTATCAGAATAGCATGATCTTCTTAAACGTATACAATTTTTACTTTACAATCAAAGTAACAAAGCCAGACACACATTAATAAAGCCAGAAAATAGTTATCAAGAATGTTATTTTAGGAAGTAAGAAGATAAAAATTCTATTTTATTGAAAGAAATTTTCATCATATTATATTATAATCTATCACTGGAAAACATTTTCAATTTTATTTTATTTTTCAGAAGAAAATATAAAAATATTGTAGAGACTTACATATTTGGAATCAAATAGTAAATCCAAAATATGAAAAGGTTAAGTGCAAGTTTCATATTTTTTTTAATTTGAGGGAAAGTAGTCTAATGATGCATCTCCCTTTTGATACTATTGTTATTTTAAAAATCAATGTTAGAGGAGATTGGCTAGGCCAAACTGAAGTTTATCAATGACATTAATCCAGAGTAACATTATTCAGAGATTGTTGGTATTTGATAATCAGTGTCAACAGGAATGGCTTGTATTCATTTCTCTTACAACTCTGCTCTGTTGGATGAGGTCACTGCTGATCCTACCATTTTAGCATGCTCTCATCAGTAAAAGACTTACTCGTTCTGCCCAGGATTCTAGACAATGGAAAAGGCAAGAAAACAAATGCTTCTTTACATCTTCCATAAAGGAACATAACCCCATAATCCCCTAACTTTTAGTCCTATGACATCATGCAAACTTCTGATAAACAATATGCTAAGATAAACAATTTGTGCTTTTAAATATGTGGTAATTTGCTGTGGCAGCAATAAAAATCTAATACAATAATATTTTGGTTATTAATAGAGATTTACATTTATGTTGAAGCAGATCCTATCTGGGGTTGGTACCAGTGGGAGGGGGAAGGATATAAGGAAAGGGTATAAGAGGGTGAATGAGGTAGAAATATAATACTCGTGTTTGAAAATGGAAAAATGAGACCTGTTGAAACCATTCCAGGAATGGGAAGAGAGGGGGTAAAGGAGAATGATGGAGTGGGAAGAATTTAACTATGATATATTGTAAATTTCACAATGTACCCCCAGTACAACAAGAATATGATAATACAAATTTAAAAACTAAAAAGAAATTGTATGTGGGAGAGAGGGTTAGGCATAACTAGTTGTGCTAAGAGTCTGTTAATAGAAATAAAGGGGGACCTTGCAATGCTCACTCACAGCGTTCCAGGACCATCTCACCATCTGAATCTTTACACAAAAGATTACATCAAGAGAAACAGACAATAGTTCTAGGAAGAAACAGAAAGTTCAGGGGGAAATTTACTGGTTCCTAGCACAGAAATAGAATCAATATAATATAAACAATATATAGTCCCTACGTGTTAGGGACTAGTCAATATATTACCTAGTTTAGTATTTTCAAAACATGCAAAAAAGTTGTACCATCCTTTTCTAACTATTAAAGAGAGAGCCAGAGTTTATTTGACCAATGTTATGCATTAGTAAATCTTCAAACACAGATTTTGCTATTTGCAGAATTCTTGTTGATAACACTCTTCCAGAGATTCTCTTTGAGGAACATGGCTGCATGTGATAAAATCATGCCTTATACTCAGAACATGCTGGTACCAACAAAGGGTAGCACACGCAGAGAGACAGTGCCTCGCTATTATTTTAGAAATTCCCTTTCTCTGCCCCAAGTCAATCAATTTCACATACTCTCAGTCCTATGTGAAGTACTAAATACAAGTAACTAAGATAAAAATCAAAGAATAATCTCTTTCTTCAAGAACTTGGAAATATTTGGAGAGACAAGAGAAGAAAAAATTTGCTGACTGTATTTCTAGAAGGAAACAAATCAGTGTTATCTGGGGATATCAGGAAAGTTGGCACAGAGTGAGAAGGATTCAGACTGAATTATCAATGAGGCTGAATCCCTGGAGGGTCTTTGGTCCATGCCTACACACATACTTGTCTGAGTGTCAGATGGAACCAAGCACTTGCAGGTTAGAGAGCAGCTCCTCTGGCCTTAGGTTACCCACACCCATTGTATGAGCTTGCAAGGGACCAGAATTTGTCTTAGGATAGAATATGTGTGTACCTCAGAGAATTCAATATTAAAATTGGAGAAGAGAGAATATTATCAGTCCTCTCACTGGAGAGGATACCATACAATTTCTTTGAATGGCATGATCCTACTTAAGACAACAACTATTATTATCGTAATAATGAATTATTACAATTTGTTATTGTCTTAAGTAGGATCATGCCTGCAGCAGTTCAAACTTTGGTAGTTTAACTGAGTTGCTTAAAAGGCACCTACTTTCCACTTTGTATGTGAATTGAACCCCAGATGTGGGTACTCTTGTGGGACGGCTGAGAGGTCGTGCTCTCAGTAGAAATTAGGGAGCTGACTACTCTTTATACCATTCCAGCTTCCCTACAACATCTAGAGGATAAGTCTTTGATCGTGTGAATTTTGTGTTGAATTTATTCGTTTATAAGCTCCTTTCCAAAAACAATCAGACATGTGATCATTACATCTTACTCACCAAACTTACATGATATATCTGCATTCTAACCTGACAGTGGTTAATTTAAGATGAAATGTATTTCAAAACTTTGGTCTCCTTTCTTGTGCCCCTTATAGACTTACCCTGTCCTATCTTCACTGATGGGATAATTTGAGCCTTTTTCAGTTAGTTAACTCTCTTCTCTACAGTTAACTTCTGTACAGTTAACTCTGTTCTATACTTTCATTCTCTTGGGAGAATTTCACTGAAACGCAGCTCTGGCTCATATTTTTTGTTTTGTTTTGGTTTGGTTTTTTGTTTTTACCCTGCAAAAACCTGTTGCCCAGGAAGCATTGCCTACCTTAGTGAGCCATCAACCTTGCTCAGTGAAGACTGCCAGACCCAAATAAAGGAGTTAAAAATGCACAGAGCCTGTTGTATTTTACATTCAATGTGGACAGCTATTCTCCTTAAACTGTTTATCTGGAAAGATGAATTTACACAAGAATTTTTAAACCAATCACAGCTTAAGCCATTTACAGGCAACCAAAGCCAGAATGGGTTAAGAGTAATCTCTGATGTAAAGTTGAGCATGTAGGAGGGCACAGGAAAAAGAAAAAGAAAGAGGAATATTTTGAAGGTGTTTGTTTAATACATGTCTTTTTCAAGATTAACTGTTTAATCTTGAAGTGAAGTTCTGAAATTATGCTAATTGAAATGTACAATAATCAGAATTTTCCTGTCCCATTCTTATTTTAATAAACCTTATTACACATTGCTTCTACCTGTGACAAGGTTGTTGCAGCTCAGAATCAATATATTTCACATGATTTCAATTAAACTACAGCAGCCTAGATTTCTTTTCTTTCTTTTCTTTTTCTCCTGAATATAAACTCACCATAATATTCCTTTGGCTGGCATTTGCTCCTTTGACTTTCCCCCATATTCAAGAGATGGTGTATGCTCCAAACACATAACATTATCAACTTTAAGGGCTGCAATTGATTGAATATTTTGACAAATATACCTCTCTAATTCCTGAAGCCATATGGACGTGCAGGATGCCATATGGAATAAAGTACTCTGCCTCACGAAATGATCCAAAAGCATTTTTTTTATTAGCGGTTATTTCCTTGAACTGAAAACTGATTAAATTTTGAATATTCCAACATTGAGAATGGTAATCCAGCCAACAGTATATTCTCAGCAGCATCTTTAGTTGTGGAAGTACATTGCTGAAATAGAAGCCCTTGACAGGGAGCACCATGTTTTTGTAAATGTCAAGGAATAGGTTACTTCCATATTATTTGAATGCCCATTAAGATGCTTACTACAGAAAGCAACAGAAAACTGCCCATTTATCTGTCTTGAAACAAAGAGAAAAATTATGTGAGTTTGTATAACATGAAGTCTCTGGCATAAGCTTTACAAATGTCATTGAGAGCCAGCATTCTATCCTTCACTGCCCTCCCTGGCCTGTCAGCTCAGTGCTGTAGCTGGTCACCCTCATAGTTGTAAGATGGTTACAGCAACATGAATGTAGCATATAGCTGTGGCATTGTCCAGTTGACACTTCTAACTGCTTTATAGGAACAAACTCTTTCACAGAAATGAGTCAAAAGATACCTGCACAGCTCATTCTGTGTGTGTCACATGTCTGTGCCAAAACTGAGGTTATGTGAGGGAGTGGAACTCCCATAACTGGCCTAGTGAAGCATATGCTATAGGAGAAAGACACACCTGAATCACACTGCTCTTCTCCTAGACAGGAAAAAAAGATAGGACATAGAGGGACAGGCATGCAATCAACAAGGCTTGCTACAATTTTCTAATATTTCTTTATATTTTTATATTTAGAAAACCAACTTGGATAGACTACCTCAATACAATCTGCCAGGTACATTCTTTTGCATAGAATAAGATGTAATTACTACCACCAACCATCAGAAAAAATATTTAATGACAGTCTGAGGCACCTAGACATGGATATTTGTTGAAGTTGACTCTTTTTTTTAACACTTCAAGGCCTACTTTTTAGAGAATACCTTACTAAAAGAAAAACATAAAAGGAACATTTAGGATTGGATTTTGCTTTCATTGCTAAATGGCTACAAAAATGGTTTCAAATCCCTAATCTCTAATGTGCTATTCTATTCCTATTTATAGAACGTGTGCTTCTATGAAGTATTAGTGAAGATGGAAAAGTAAAATCAAGAGCATCCCTTAAACATGAAGAACTGGGGCCTGTTCTGGTAGGGCACGAGCATGGTTCCCCAGGCATATAAGACATGAATGTCCTGGTTCACCTTCACCACACTGAGTCAGCCTGATGGACCTTGAGCAGGATCTATGGAGAGGGAAGGAAAGGTCTGGTATTTGGAAGTCCTCACAAGTGTAGAAATTCATTCTTTAATTCACTGAGAGAACTATAGCAGTTCATTCTATCAGGGACTCAAGTATCCTCCATACTGGTGGGCTAGGAGTGAACAGAGTGCTCAGTGTTTTCTAAACTCACATGCAACTTTATGATTCAGTGGTTCTAAGTTAATAGGCTGAATGTCTCAAAAGCTCAAAGGCAAGCAAATTATATGGCCTTCCCAACTCTCAGCGTCACAGATTACCATCAATGTTAAATTTTGACTATAATCTCAATCCACATATTGGAATGAAAATGAAAGTTTCACTCAATTCCACTTCAAAATTAACAGATTCCAATGTAAAATGGATCAGTCAGGACCTTCTTTCCTCAAATGTTAACAAATTATGTATTTTGCATATAAGATCCTATTTTCTCATTTTTGACTAGTGTATTCTCTGGTAAGAAATATAGGCTTAGAGATAAAAATACAACAAAAAGTGGAAGGGCATTACAGTTTATCTTTCAATGTCTGAGAACCAATTAAACTATAAATTCTAAAGTAAAAAAGAATGTTTTGTATTGATATGTACACAAATTTTTACAACTTATGTTATCTGCTTTCAATTTCTCATTCACAATTCATTCTAATCCATCCTCATTTTATTTATTGAAATTCTTTTACCCCCTTACCCTTTCTTTCAGAAATCCATAAATGAAAATAATTAAGGAACATATTTTTAGGCACTAGCTTCTGAAATATTCATTATTGACCTGCTGGCTGTACTTGTCCCTTTTATATTTATGTAATTAATTAAGCCTCTCTCTCCTAATTTATACATTTTCAAATAATTTATTTACTCAGGTTTGGACTTGTCTAAACTATCCCTTCTTTCTGCATTTAAAGGAAGTGGTTTTTGTAAATCAGAATCTCTCTCACCTTTTAATTTTCTAATAGAGTTGGACCACTTAATGACAGAAAAGCCTGGACCATTTTCCCAGTTCCCTAGAAGACAAAGTGGTAGTATTTCTAGAAGAACTGGAGGAGCAGAAGAATGCTAACTATGAGAGTTTCATGGTAGAAATGTGTAACTTGCATGATCCGCACACTGGTTCTAGGATATATGTGCAGACAGGTTAGTGCCAGATTCAAATAATTCAAAATTTGTGCTTTCAAATAACATTTGAATTCTAATTTTAGTTGATGAGACTCAATCATTAGTTTTTCATAAATTATTCAATATAAATAAATCTTGTACAATTTCTGGGTTCTAATATTCTACATTGGAAAACAATTATGTCAGGGCTAATAATAAAGTTGTGTCTGGTCAAAAGAATGAGCCAGACTTATTCAATAATCTAGTATTAGTGATACTCAGGAGTTCCCAACAAAGAACCAAGAGCAAAGTTATTTTTAATAACAAATTAGCGACCTTGTATATCTTCACCCAAGTAAACTAAACATTAAGAAAGGAAAAGAGGAAATAAGAGAATTTGGCACCAGTTCTCAAAGTGTGCTCAATCCTTGAGTCTTCCTTAAACAATGAAATTACTATGCAGGAATTCATATTATGTTTATTTATACTGTGAAAGCCATTAACTGGAAGGCTAAGAAAAATAAAAATTAAAAATGGTTGTGGTCATGTCAAAAGGTGCTACAGATTTCCCTAAAGTACAGTTTCTATATATGTAAGCACCACTGAACTTCGACACAGATTTGCTGGTTCTGAGGAACTATGCTGCTAAAATAGGGTTTGAGAGGGATTGTCAGAGAACAACCTGAACAAGCCAACTGGAAGCTAGGACCCTTGCTTAAAAACTCAAATAATGATACCCAAGCTGAGAAAGCAGCTTGACACTGTGTATCTATTGTGCTGCAAAAATATATTCAATTTTTTTTTGTTTCTATATTTCTAAAAACTCCTAGCAGAGGCTTATACTCTCTTCTCTTGTACCAGCCAAATATTCTAGCTGGGGAAGATGAGTGAAAAATAAAGTCAGATATTGAAAAGGATTAAAAAATAAAATAGATTGATATGATATAAAGGATATATGTGTTTGTGCTTTTTATTTTCTTCTTTTTTCTGGTGATGGAAAATCAGCTTCAATTGTGTGAATGGCCTTTGGACAAGGTGACAAAGAGATGACTCTGGACCCCAGTCTTAAGTGACAAAAATGAATAAGCCATTGAGTACCTGGACAAAAGACTTTCCAAAAAAAAAAAAAAAGGAGCATCTGGTACAAAAGCCTAAAGACTGAGAAAATATTTAATGTGCTTGAAAACCCATCTGAGTGAAGATTTTGTTTGAGAAAAGTGTTGAAGGAGAAAGACAGAAAGCATGAGTCAAATGTGAAGCTTGAAAGCTGTGCTAGAGTTTGATGTAATGCTCAAAGTAATGGTGAGTGGCAAGACAGGTTCTTCTTAGTAGGAAAAGATTATGTATTTAAAATAATGCTCACTTTGCTGAGAAAATGAGTTATAGAAGAGCAAAAAAAGGGGGAGGGGAGGGTCAGTTGCTATTACGGAGGCAAGAAATGAAGGGATGCTGGCCATGGGTGGTGGAGGAGGGGTTCATGAGACACAGATAGAGCCAAGATATATCCCAAAGATACCCTTGAAAGCACTTGCTGATGAGTTCAATGCAAAGAAATGCAAACCATGGAAGATTTGGGAGCTTTGGCTTTAGGACTCACTTGTGAGGTAGGACGTTGGTTACCATAGGAAGGTCTGAGAGAGGACCATGTTGGGGAATGAGGGATCCGGAGCCCTTTTCTGTACACATAATGTTTAAGATGCAATTTAGGCATCAGAGTAGATGTTTTAAGGAGGTAAATGGATCCATGACTCTGGAGAGTTAAGAAAGGATTTAGGACTAGAATGTCAAGTTTTGAAGCTCTCAGTGTATAGAAAACATGTGCATGCACGGAACTGCTAGAAAAGGCCTAGGGTGAGAGGAGTAACACCATAACAAATTAGGACAGTTCAGGGATGAAGAAGACAGTGAGGAAACAAAGGCAGACTGCCCTGAACAAGAGGAGGAAAACCAAGTCACATCATGGCACAAGCTAAAAGAAAGAGGGGAAAATGGACCCAACTGCTCTCCAGGTGATCCAACAAAATAAGATCAGAAAAGTGGTTAATGGTATAACGTTGACAGGCCACTGACCCCCATGCTGAGAGCAGTTATAGTGGATAAAATGGTAGGAATGGAAAAAAGTAATTGAAGGTGGAAAAATGGAGAGGATCATGGAGCACTTTTGTGTGTGTTGTTGTTGTTATTGTTTTGTTTGTTTTAATTTGAAAAGTATCAAGAAAATAAGATTGTGGCTGGAAGCAGGAATCTGGATTCAAGGGAGAGATTTATTTTCACCTTTGAAGACTGGACATTGCAGTAAACATTTTTATTTGTGATAGAACATATTAATAAGTTGCCAAATAGGACAATTCTTCTTGGCTCCTTCTTCTCATGGAAAGAAAACAAAACTAAATAGCCCAAAAGGAAATAGTACCATGGTAAGCATTGATGTCATTGGTATTTCTTCTTTGCAGAATCAACCTCCAGCAGAGGCTGTGTGACTTTTTAAAGATGTCAGTGCCAGTGCCAGGAATGCTCAGAGCAGAGGGGGTCTTAATTCAGAGGGATTTTTGAGGTCAAGTTTGCACCAGCTCAGAGACACATACAACACAATTGTGTCAACAAGCAAGATTTCTTGGTTGAATTCATTCGTTCTCTTAATAAATATATATGGAGCAGTTAGTATGTGTAATTTGGTCTGCTAAATATTGAAAGATAAAATAATAAAGAAAACAGACACAGCTCTAGGTTTTAAAAACACATTTCATTATATTGCTGAAATATAGAGCATGTTTTATGGCTGTGTGTGTATGTGTGGATGATAATTCTGTTACAGCCTGTGCCTATGTGTCTTATACTTGGAAAATTATGGATTTGGTGTAAGTCTTTCAATCTAGAACTAATTATCGTAGGTACTCAATTCCAAATTATTATAGGAGTTATAAAGATAGCCCAGGGAGGTTGAAGACCTTGACAAATTCTTGGTTCTTAATCTGAATAATGGACATCACAGTGAATAGAAATACAGCTGGGAACCAGTGGCTTACGTCTGTAATCCTAGCTACTCAGGAGGCAGAGATCAGGAGGATCACGGTTCAAAACCAGCCCAGGAAAATAGTTCATGAAACCCTATCTCAAAAATCCTCTCACAAAAAAGGGGCTGGTATAGTGGCTCAAAGGCCCAGAGTTCAAGCCCCAGTACTACAAAAAAAAAGATATTATCTTTTTTACATAATAGATAAATAGATACATAAATAGATATTATCTGGGCTGTCAGTCCTTGAGATGGTTTGGATGTGTGTCCCATGAAGGTCCATGTGTTATTGGTTTGGTATTCAGGGTCATCAGGAAGTGCTGGAACCCCTAATAGGTGGTGCCTACTGGGAAATCCTTACATTATTGAGGATTATTTATTATTGAAGGGGACTTGAGTCTCCAGTCTCTTCCTCTTCCTCTTTGCTTTCTAGCTTATAAGGTGAGCAGTAAGCTGGACCATGCCCTTCCACCATGAAGTATCCCCTTGAGAAGCCCAAATCATGGGGCCACTCAATTGTGGACTGGAATCCTTCAGGACCATGAGCAAAAAATAACCCTTTTATATGATATTGCCTCTGATATTTCATTATAAACATAAAGCAGACTAATGTAGGCCTCTTCTACCAAGTATCCTTAATGGTTGAGATAACAATGCAGTGTAAATTTCATCCGCCCACATTCAATCATTCTCATCTAGGTGTGACGTGCCAACCAGGTTCAGCCTACATGCAAGAAGACCCACAGAATGCAGAGAACTCGGTGTTGCCAAAAGTGAAATCACATCCCCATAGCAAAGAGAGTGACGTACTTTCAAGGCCAAGATAAACTCTATGGAAACTGTCATGCTGGTGAGAGCTGACGTGACCTTGGGTATTATTTCTGGTGGCATCCAAGAATTTTGGGAAGTCTAGGCTTCCCACTGTCTAATCTGTCTAATCTGCTATAGCAGATTCTGTATTTCTAATGTTACCTTCTCTTATGTAATTCCTCTAAAGAAACCAAAGTGAACATTGGCAGTTGTCTTTGTAACCTATGTGTAATTACATATGTGATTACAAAATGATTAATCAGAGAATCTCTG
The DNA here is from genome assembly GCF_047511655.1 of Castor canadensis. Taxonomy (NCBI): domain Eukaryota; kingdom Metazoa; phylum Chordata; class Mammalia; order Rodentia; family Castoridae; genus Castor; species Castor canadensis. The sequence continues at coordinate 89,767,467 of NC_133397.1, read as the reverse complement.
CCACGGGCACAAAGGAAAACTTGTTTTACTATGAGGAATGAGTTGTAAGTAACAGGAGAGGTATTGTTCTTTGAAAACCAACTTCCAGACTGGAAGTTTTTGTTATCTTCTAAAAAGTCGTCATCTTTCTGTCCTAGTTTGTAAAAATGAAGAAACATGTCCAGTCATAACTTGAACCTGAAGCTAGTATATTTTTCATTTCTCACTGTGCAAGAGAGGTACATTGTTGTAAATTTTAGAATTGCACAGATAGTTGGAAAGGTTAGCAAGAACATAGGAAGAGCAATAGAAATAAGTATAAATAAAGATTCTGGTTGCCAGATTTAAATAATCCAAAGTCTTTGGTCTAAGAATAACACTTAGAACATAAAATCATGTGCATGAAGAAAAAACACAAAGCATAGTGAAATATCAGAGCCTGTCATCAGTGGAAATTCAAGTTGGTAATGGCAATAGAGTTACCCATTTCCCCTACATGCCTGTACATTTATCTTTCTTTCCACCTCAAGGTGTCTGATAGTTAATCCTCTTATGTTCTGGTGAAAATAGCTCCCCTGTGGAGACTTCAAATGTCTCTTCAACTCAGGTATCTCTCTGTGACTTGTTTAAATTCTGACAGCCATAGTTCTCCAGCCTTGTATTCAGTCCTTCTCCCCTGACACAATCAGATATGGCCATGGGGCTTGCACTCTCCAAAGCAAGGCTATTGATTTAGGGACTGTGGAAAGGACAGAGAATAAGACATTTATTATTAGTAACAAATCTCAGTAAAATATCAGTGTGAAGAAGTCATCTTTAAAATTTTTTAAATTTATTTAATATTATCCTGTTTTTAAATAGCTACTCCAAACACATTCTGTAGCATGACTCATTTTGAGGATGTAGTGTTTTTAAACTTCGAGAACCTGAATATGGTCTTTCCCTAGTTTGTGTGTTCTGGACAATGCCTGTGACTATCAGAAGACCTTTGGAAGGTTGTGGCTGGATAGTAGGTTAAGAACCTCTCTCCTAAAGGCAACTTTTGCCAAACCAAGAAGTTCCACTGGATTATTCAGCTTGGGAGACTTTGCCTGTTCTTTATCCTTCTGTTCACTTTTATTAAACATAGAGCTTTGGGTAACAGTCAAGATCTAAACTATAATACCCTCTGAAGTTAGTAAGGTCTGAACTATAGCCTGGATCTGTGAACCTCCCAATTCCAGCATATGACTCCCATATTTCTATCTATCATTATTTGTATGTATATGGATATGTATGTGTGTATCCATCCACCTATCTATCTACCTATCTATCTGTCGGTCTATTTATCTATACTTTTTGACTAGTACTGAGGTTTGAACTCAGGTCATCATGCTTGCTAGGCAGGCACTCTACCACTTGAGCTACACGCCCAGCCCCTTTTCCCTTTAGTTACTTTTCAGATATGGTCATGCATTTTGTCCAGGGGCCAGAAATCTATATATTTTTATGTCAAAATTGTGTCCAGCCTGTGGTGGAACCTTCAGGAGGTGTGACCTAGTAGACAGTAGTTGGGTCACAGGGCTGTGTCCTTGGACAGGATATTAGGATGCTGCTCTCTTCCTGTTTCTCACTGCTTCCTGGTTGCCATACTGTGAGCAGCTTCCTCTGCCATCTGCTCCTGCCATGATGAGCTCCCTTGCCACAGGCCCAAAAGCAACACAGCCAGTTGATTATGGACTGAAACCTCCCAAACTGTGATCCAAAATAAATCTGTTCCTTCATTAAGTTGGTGATGATTTGAAGTATTTTGTCACAGCTGAGAAACATATTAGGTTTATTAGTGATTATTAAGACTCCCCAGGAGCCAGGGGCCAGTGGCTCATGTCTGTAATTCTAGCTTCTCAGGAAGCAGACATCAGGAGAATCATGGTTCGAAGCCAGCCCCAAGCAAATAGCTCACCAGACCCTATCTTGAAAAAAACTCATCACAAAAAAAGCCTGGCTGTATGATCAAACAGTAAGAGTGCCTGCCTAGCAAGCATGAGGCCTTGAGTTCAAACACCAGAGCTGTAAAAAAAAAAAGACCCCTCAGGAAGGTGCTCCCTGGCTTCCAGTCTCTTTCTCCATCATACCCACAGACCTAGAATTCAATGCAGGCTTTTTAAACTTGCAATTCAAAAGTACATATTGCTTAGCTTGGCTCTGTTTCTTACACATTAAGTTGACATGGGATAAGAGTCAGGCAGCCAAGTATCTGAGGCACAAATGCCTATCTATAAAATTAATGGTAAATAAAGCCAGTAACCTCTAAAGATTTCATTTGTTGGTAATATGCTTCCTCAGACCAATAAAAGTGCATGCATTCCCTTAAAGTCAAGGTTACTTACTTCTTCTAATGTCTAGGAAAGTACTACTACACAGATGTATTATAAACCATCTACAAAACACAAAAGTTTTAAAACACATATGTAAATTATTGGTAATATTTTAGTTCTCACCTTTGATGATGAAACCATATATACAGAATCATGGAAGTTTCATAGGGCGTATGCGAAGTGTAATTAAAATGAGAGAACATTCTATGGAGAAAAGTCATGGGACGTCACGAATTTAAAAATGAAGGTAATCTAGTACTATGCACTTGAGTTTCTAAAACTTACACTTTTTTTGGCAGTACTGAGGTTTACACTCAGGGTTTCACACTTGGTGGGCAGGTGGACTACCACTTGAACCATGCCTCCCTCCACCCCTTTATACTCTGGTCATTTCCGGATAGCATCTCATTTTTTTGCCCAGGATGGAACACAATCCTCCTCTTTCATGCTTCCAGCTGTAGCTGGGATGACAGGCATGGGCCACCACACCCAGATATTTTGCTTTGAGGTGGGGATCTCATGAACGTTTTTGCCTGGATTGGTCCCAAACCACAATTCTCCCAATCTCAGTCTCCCACAGAGCTGAGATTATCGTCATGAGCCACTGGTACCTGGCCTAAAACTCACACTTTTTAAAGCTTGAGATGATGAAGAAATGAAACAATATTTTATATAGCTTCCTGTGATTATGTTGTTCATTCTAATTTGTCTGAAAGACAACACTCAATAGGGTACAGTTCAGCATTAGTAAATTGTGTGTTAGTCCACATTTTAAATAATATTCTTTGCCATTTATTTGTTTGCCAAACTCTTACTTTCTCTTTTTTTTTTAAATGTCAGGATGAAACTGAAAAGCTTGTGCTAGGTTTTATACATGAGAGCTTCCCCTGTATAGCTCCAGTGGACTTGTCTTAGCAGGTGGCTTCATTTCAGAAATAATTTGAATCTTTTGCCATTGGTGCTTGTCAGACTACCTGAACTGACATAAACAAGTTAAGCTACGTCTGCTTAATTAGGTACACACATGAACTATGTTGTGTAATGGTGTGTCCAGCAATTTGAGTGAGAACTGCCCTGTCCATATCCACACGTGGAAGAACACTGCTTTCCCCCGTCAGTTCACATGGACACTGTGTGGGACTTGGGCAGCACTGACACTCAGATGGAGTACAATTGCTTGCTTTAATGGTCTTTAAAAGAGAAAACTGAATCATTTTCACACTGGATGTAAGCAGCTATTGTTCTGAGCCCTCTCAAACACCCACAACTCCTAACGTTACCATAAACCTTCATATCTCCCAAGATAGAACTAAAGAGCTAACATCCACAGCTCTATGACTGGTGTCCATCCAGAATGGCTCTGTGTGTCAGCACAAACTTGGTGAGTACAAATCCGGACCTCTGATATTCTGACTAGGTAAAAGTGTGGAAGAAAATGTATATATTAAATGGCAGTAAAGCTCAAGTCCTTTTTTATTATGCAAAGCAAAAATAAGTAGAGTAACAATAATTATCATATTTTCTCCCCCAATCCTTGTTTAAGATATCTGGACTTGACAGTATCCAAGATTCCAAAAAATAAGAAGAATAAGAAGAAATCACCAAAATCTCCCGTGCTCTTATAATCCACAAGTGGAATGCTTTAAATTCACAATTACACTTATGGATAGTGTTCCATATATTAAATTCCATTTTACAGATAACTTTTCAGAGATGCAGCTGTTCTAAACAAATTTATTGATCTTTTCATTCATATGAAAAGCAAATGTAAGGGAACTATAACATGACGCATAAATTCAAATCTAAACCTGTTGTTTAGCCTTATCAAATTGATAGGTGGTGTGTTGTCACATAATTAAGGGTAATTCTGAATATGTGAATTCTTCAGCACTTTGTCATATTTACACATTTGGACTTTCTATTTGGCTGCATACTCTGTGGGTGATTTTTCTACTTCTGTTGAATTAATTCAATAATGCCACTGCTTGAAATAGCCCAGGATATAGAAAAATGTCAATGATTTTAAAAAATGTCACCTTTTCCTATGTAGAGAAAATGACATTTTGTTTTCTTTAAAAAAATAAAATTAAAAAAATAAAGCACTTTATTGAATTGTGCTGTGTGAAGACAGCTAGAAATCTGGGAAATACTCCTCAATTAGCAGAAACTTGTTGATCAAATGGGCACATTGGCCTTACCCAAACTTTGAGCAGTAATACATTGTACCATCAAGATGCAATGTTTGGAGGGCTGTTTTAACTTGGGTACAGAAGAACAAATAAAAGCCCTCGAGAAGGAATGGATTATATTTAGAACTTTCTCTTTTTCACTGAGGGACAAACCCTGAGATTTTCTGAAGGCCATCAAACCTTCCATTTTCTAAAAGGAAATTGGCAGGAAAAGCTAATTTTGAACTCAAAACAGAGACCATGTCAACATATCCCTCTGAATCTGGCATTTTAAGAGATGATTAGTAAAGAGCATAACATTTCTTTCTGTGCAAACATATTTGAATTTCAGAAAAGTGATAGTCTAGATCAAACACAAAACCCCATCAAACTACCCCCTAAATGCACTGAGAACATTAAAAGCAATGTGTAGTCCACATGTCAAAACAAACCAAACTCTAATCAAACTCTTGATACCTACTGTAGGTCCACTTTAATCACACAAACCATGCACACTGCAGTGGATCCTGCAGGTTCTGTGTTAAGTTTGCATTTTAACTGCTGTTCTGATATCTTTTAGCTAATGAATGGAAGAAAGTGTGTGGGGGGTGGTTACCATGCTCCCACTGACAAAGGGAGGCTGGAAAAAGGAGAACAAAACATAGAACATCCATACCACAATATCAATAGAGAATGGATTGGCTAGATAACTCATTGTAGTATGTCATTGTGTTCTTTAAACTATCTTAAGTATTAGGTGTTAATCTATGGGTCCCATTTTATTAAGATTCATGGAAGTAAAATGTATTGTCAGGGTCACACAGGTAGATTTCAGCAGGATTGAAATCCAGGTCAGTCAAATCAGATTTGATGCTTCTAATGAGGTTTTTATCACAAGAGAAAGGTAAGATAGTCATACGCATGTCTCATGTTAGGAACTTTGCATACAGTGTTTAATCTCTCCACCGTTCATCTTTCTCCACATGGTTGACAGTTAAACAACCTATGTTAAAAGTAGGATGTGACCATGAGCACCTAAGTTCAAACTACTTGGGAGAGTGATGTGGGGCGATTATCTGAATCCAGTCCAGAATTTCAAAACCAGCCTAAACAACATAGACCCATCTAGACCCATCTCAAAACAATAAGGAAGGAAGGAAAGAAGGGAGGGAGGGAGTGATGGAGGGAGGAAGAAAAGAAAGAGAGAGAGAAAGAGAGAGGAAAGAAAGAAAGATGGAAGGAAAAAAAGAAGGATGGAAGGAAGGAAATAAATTGAAAAAGATGAATGTGCTAATAATAAATGTAATCAAGAAAAAGATAAGGATTTCTATGCTGAAGAAAAATAGTAGGCAGAGAAGCAGAATACAGAACTCAGCCCAGAGGCACCTGGGTTAAATGTAACCCCACCAAACTCAGCTTGGGAGAATACTATATTTCTATGCTATATGGACAGGATAAATATTAGAGTATTTTCACTTAATGCTTAAAGAAAAGATTACCCCAGCAGGCATGAAGAATTGGGGAATATTCAGACATCTGGGTTAAAAAAGGAAACATTTAGTTGATAAAATGTGACAGAAGTTTGACACAGGCCCTTCTGTCTATCAAAGGTATTGTAACATGTAGTTGTGGCTCTGTTTTCTTTGAAAAATCAAGCATTTTCTACTAATAATTGAAATTAGGATTAACGAAGAAAGTATCCACAATTGCAGAATGAAACATTTTTAATATAGAAGAGAAAATCTAAGACAATATTATCCTTCAAAGTAGTCAATTTATTGGAAAAGCATCTGATCTTATCTTTGCATGAGTTAATTGCTATCCTACTCAGTTCCTGAGTGGTACATCTCCTACTGATGGTAGCATCAGACTACATTTGGCTGTAAATTACAAGAATGGAGTGTGCCAAAGAGCCAGGACAAATCAGTTCTCATTGACCTGTGAGCTCAGAGAAAGTTAAGTGCCAGCAGAGGTTTGTTGGCAAACAAATTTCTTTGTAATTAACAAATTACATTTGTTAATGTAATCAAGTACCAAAAAACCTACGGATAGCTGAATGCCCAAAACCATATCCAGATTCAAGGTCAAATGAAGGTGACAGACAAGAAGACATTGATTTGGCTTTGCCCCAAATGATTTTGCCTTTTTTTACTCAGAAAGGAAAATTCTATCTCCTCACTATCTCCTATCCCAGCCTCCTCAGTCTCCCCACCCAACTAGTAAATTTCCTTTGAGTTCACTTTGCCTACACTGGTTGCATGCTCACTCCTTAACCGGTCAAAAGAGAAGGGGTTTAAGGGAACCATGTAATATCATCAGGATTCTTCCTGGGCCTGTCCGGGAAGGTCTTCCTTGACTGTACGTGACGTCAACCACATGCCTGTCAAACCCAAGTTCCATTTGCAGGGCTGCCAGGGAGTGGAGGATGGCAGGGGCCTGCCTAGCAGCCACTGGGCATCGCCTATGAATGGTAGGATTTTCATTTCACAAGATGTAGTGGTTTGGTTGAAATCAATGTAAGTTTCTTTATCCAAACATAATAGAACACAATAAATTTATTTGAAATCATCTGTTTTTACCTTTATATACAAAACAAAGACTAGGATTCTCTTATAGAAGGCAACTAATATGAATGAACAACTTAAGAGTGGTGATATTTCCTTTCCAATTACATTATGCCTATTTCAGACCAACACATTTTAATCTGCAGCTTGAAATATGCAATGTTTCTTATACTAAAACTGGAATGACTAATATAAGTACTATACATACCATCCTATTTCTAGTGTATTGTACCATTATTTCATGAACTATAACATTATAGTTTTGAAAACAAAACCCTAAACGGCAATGACAATGTGTAAATGTTCTCATTTATACATAATGAAATGTTAGATTCCTAACCACCAACTCTAATTAAATGGAGAAGCCAGAAACTTTCCCATCAGTTGGCATTTATTTATCATTTACTTCAATAAGACACAAATGCTTATTTAATGTTTTAAAGATTTGATTAATGTTTTATTATCCTTATTCTGAAAAACTAAAATGGTAAGAGCAGGAGGAAAATGTGAAGGGAAGAATATTTCCAATGACCTGGGTTTAAAAAAATGCTTCTTACAATGTCCTCATTTGAATTCTATAACATTAATAATTTATCAGGAGCTGCAGCCTGAGGGGCAGCCCAATATGTGTAATTGATCTTGTGGAATCACTGATGATGGTCAGTTAATCTAATATGTCCAGAGTGAGTCAGCTTGTTAGAAGACAATTTAGTAACTGTCCAGCAGTTGGCTCCTTTAGAAAGTCCATCATCTGCCAGTCTCTGCACAAGGTTCCCTGAGAGCTGTGCAGGAACAGTGGTGGGACTTGGATGAAGCACTAGGCTGCACTCAGGTGGCTTGTATATAAACAGCCAGTGGCAACTCCAGACATTCCTTATAACAGCACACCAAGAGTGCACAGTTACTGGGCTTTATTAGGGTAATATGTTTTTATTCTTAAAGGATGCAAAAAATCTCATTCTTTGAAGACCAAAGCTGACTGTTTTTATAACTCAACAGCACTCAGCTTGACAGAATTTCCTATGCTGTTTATCCTGAGCATCACTCATAAAATGTCTCTTGTGATTTAAAAGTTTATGTATATCAGAGTCAAAATTTCCTTACGATACCAAAAGGGAGATTCTGTAAATTTCACTCATAGCCTTTGAGACACAACAGATCATCAATATTAGTGGAAGACCTGAGCAGGAAGGGAAAACAAACAAAATTAAACTCAATGTAAACTGAAGAGCTTAAGATCCCAAATAAATATAAATTCTATTGTAGCTTTACCCTTTCTTAAAGACTTTAACCACTAAGTAACTGTACTATTAAGGAAAGTGTTGATGTGTTCCTTTCATTCACAGCACAAGAAGAAATTTGAGTGAGCCATGAGAGAAAGGGCTTGCTTAAAACCATGAGCAGGTTAATCTGGCATCAGAAATCACAGCATGTTATTACTTCTCAGACTTAACTAAAGGTCAGCTGTAAATAACAGGGCCCTACATACTGTAGTGAGCTATTCGGACCGCATTATACCTAATAATCGACAGAAAACTCTATAAAATCCTATGCTCCACTCCTGAATTAAGAGCCTATACTGAGTTCCTTTTCTTTGGTGTGAACACAGTGTCAGCAGCAAGCATTCTTCTCACGCTGTGACTGGATGATTGGTTGGGGGCTTACAATAACTGGGAGGTTTATAAATTTTTTTCTGAATCCTTGGCTACTTCCTTTCCATATGCATATTTTTAATTTCAGAAAATTGCCAAAGCTTGTTCATAGAAGGGAGGATGTCACTGAGACCAAAAGTACTTACTAAATCATGACACCTGTCATTCTCTTGAATGCATCAATCATTTCTCTTCCCAACACTGACCTGTCCTGTTTTTAAAAATGAGATAGTGGCCCATATATTTGTTGAAGCTTAAGGTAAAAGTTGGATTGTCAAGTTCTTTTCCTTTGAATTAATTGCTTATGATTTGAGATCTAGGTGTATAACAACCATTTTGTCACCATGGGAAAATCTTTAAGGGTATTGTAGTATTATACCCAGTATGCTGTTTATGATTTACAAAATCCCTGGGAATCATTTCCTAAATTTAAAAGACAAACCTTATGCCATATTTTTTTTCCAAAAGAAAAGAAAAAAAGAGAGAGAAAGGAGAAGGGGAAGGGAGAATAATCATCTAGGATTGTAAGTAGTTATATAGGAGCAAGATATGAAGAAACGGGAGAAATGTGTGAAATACAAACAAAAAGACAAAAATTGATTCTAGGAAGAATAAAGTGAATTAAAGCAAGGAGAGCCACTTAGCAGAGCAGGCTGCCCTCCATGTGTGACAGTCTTACCAGTGAACTTTGCAAGAGCTTCTACTGTAAGAATGGAGATATAAATGCCCACCAGAAACCAGACACAAGGAAAACACTTTTTTCCATGCAGAAAAAGAAAGAAAATTGTATGTTTAACACGCACCAACCATCTATACAGTGCCAACTGCATTCAAAAGCTCGTCTTTCAAATCAAAACCATGCTTGCTTGAACTCTGCAGATCAAACAAAGCTGTTTGAATATAATTATGTTCTAATCCATCTGTAGTCTCCTCATAGGTGCTTGGGAAAGTGATCTCAATATTCAATAGGAGAATTTTCCTAATATCGTGGGTCATAGGATTGCTGGCTAGAGACTTCCATTTAAAGAATGGGACCTGAACGGAAGGTCCTTGCTGGGTGGCAGATTTTTGTGGCGTGTGTGTCCTCACTTCACTTCTGCCTTTTCCTAAAGCTGAGAAAAGAAAGCAATCCTTCTCTTAGATGCAGCTGTACTTCTGTTGTGGGCACTTTGCACTGAAACATTGGAGTCTTATTTATAATCAACAAGGTTAAGATTTCCTTTCTCTCTTTCTTTCTTTCCTTTTTGTGATATTTGGCAACAGCAGATTGGCAAGGCCTTCTTTTCAGTATTCATCCCTTCTCAAGGAGTTGATTAGCACATTTTTGCCAATAAAGCAAGCAGAAATTAGTTTTTAATAATGAGTCTATTTCTGCTCTATCAGCATGCCATTGCAAAGTCAGGGATGTTTTAAACGCAGTACTCAATAGAGCAGGATGCTATATATTAACTTTGGGGCAAATATAGCTTTTCAAATCATGTTTTGAAAAGCAACCCCCTGTAAATATAAGGTGGTATGGCACCATATGGAGACTGGCTTTCTGACATATGGCTTGAATTAACAAGTTTAAAACTGTTAGGATCAGTTTTTCTTCCACTGAAGGCAAAACCACAAGATTCAGCAGTGAAATATCCTCCAGTCACTGATACAAAGGCTCACAGAACGAGGGGCCTCTTGGGCTAGATTTTTTTGTTGGCAGTAAGTACAAGTTATCAATAGTGAGACAAGTCGTAACACGATGAAGAATCACAGGACTGCCAAGGCTGAAAATTTCACTTTAAATAGTGCCTACGTGGGCCCACACCATACTCACTAGCAAAGGACATTGGCTCTTTGAAAGTGGCTTTTAAATTACGATTATTACATCCTTAACATAAATTGTTGTTCCTGGGTTGATATAAAAGATATTTGAAAAGACAAACTTGAGTGATAGATGGAAACAGCTCAAGGTATCCTGTCTTCTGATCTCTCCTAATTGAACCTTTGTAGGATGAATTGAACAGGAAGAGTTCGAAGAGTTCAAAGATCTCAGGTCTGTATTACACAAACATTGTTGCATTTAATCAAAACTGTCTTTGAAGTGTGGCACTCGTGGACCACCTGTAGCTTTGAAATTTAAAGTCATAAAAAGGCTTTGGTGATGCTGTAAAGGATAGTATGCAGCTACAATAAGCTGCCCGGACAAAAAGAAAAGAAAACATCATGAGAGAATGCAGGCAGTTTTCATATTCCCGTTTCTTTTCATTGCACTTTCATTTATTCAGCAAGCAGAGCTCTCCAAGTTGTGAAGACAAGAATCGCTACATCCAGACATCCATGGGGCTTGATTCCATCACCAGAAATACGTTTGTTTGTTTTTCAAATACCTAAACTATAATTATTCCAGGTTTGAAATATCCCATCAGTGTTAAATTGGGCTAATCTGATTTTGTTCCTTTCTCTGTGACTCACTGTAGGAAGACAATTATAAAATGCCTCTCTCATAGGAATCTAGAAATACTTTTGTTCTAGCATTTGAACTGCTATCAAGAAAGCATGTTCTACTCATTAGGAGAGACATGCCATTGTAATAATGCTTTATTATAATTACACACTTTGCAAAGAACTATCAGGTACATTGTTACTGTTGAAGCCACACAGCAGTTCTGGAACCTTGTGGGTCATCTTCCCCTTTTATAGATGAAAAAAAAAAAAAAAAAGAAACAAAAACAAAATTTCAAGAGACGAAGACATAAATGATTTGCCTAATAGATTACAGCTTACTAGGTGGCAGAAGACACCTTAAACTTGGTCGAATTTCAGGTTCCACTCTCTGTCCATCACATTCATTTCCATATGCTGCTCTCTCCGGCCATCTTCCTTGCCTCATGTCCCTCATCTGGAGCAGGAGGAAGCTGATCTTTGGTATGTAGGAAGTGTTTGATTGCCACTGGTGTTGCCCCTCTGCACTCTGAGAGTGCAGCAGAGGTCAGAAGGCACTGTTCTCATGTGAAAACCAGCACATCCTGGGGTCTTGCCTTACTCACCCTAAGAGCACAATTTGTGTTTAAAAAATGTTTCCAGTGAGTCCATTTTCCTGCTATAATCACACATATGGGTCCTTCTGTAAAAGCATTTTAGATAATACTTCCTCAATATGTATGATCTTTTAATCCAGGTCAGAGAGCAATTCCACTCGATCCTCTTGATCTCAACACTCTGTTCTTTCGTAAGCACCTTTAGATGTATGAAAGCCTAAAGTGAATTGGGTAATATTATTTTTTGTAAGCATTTATTTCTGTTCTTAGATAACTCTTTTGGCCTAGCTGGACAGATTCCATTTAATCATTACATTTAAAAAATCTGGAGAGAACCACAGAGCAGAGAGCAATCTTAGCGAGCACCTAATTCAATTTGGTTATGTTATAAATGAGAATAAGGAAGCTCAGAAAGGCTAATCAGAAAATCACAAAACAGCCGGGGCCAGTGCCCAGGCCTCCTCAATGCTCTACTCAGGAATTTTCCATTCAAACCACATTGCCTTAAACAACAACAAGAAGTATAAGGCTTGGGCATCTCAATCCATCATTCTGTCTATACTCTTCCATATTTTACTCTTCTTCAAAGCACAACCCCACATGACCTATCAAAAACTAATCATCATTACCCAATTCACTCCTGTTTATTATTTATCTCCCATGCCTCCAGGGGAATATAAGTAGTGGTGTGCTGGCAGATGCTTAACAACTAGCTCTCTAAACAGAAGGGAAAATAACCTGACCTGTAGCATCTCCTAATTGTTGTGGTATAAATCCACCCACTGTGGATAACCTGGAACTATCGACATGACTGCACAGAGTTGAAAAGAAATGTACCTGCTAGATGCTCCTAACACTTTGGATGTTCAATGTCCTCCCAAGGGTCCATGTCTTGAATGTTTGATCCCCAAGTTAGTACCATGGGGAACTAGTGAAATTTTTAACAGGTGGTGATTAATGGGAAGTCTTTAGGCCATCGAGAGAGTACCCTAGAAAGAAAGTGGGATACCAGTTCCTCTTCATTCTCTTTGGCTTCATAGCCGTGAAGTAAGTAGTTTAACTCTACCATGGATGCCCGCCATTATGGGGTGCCTAAAAAAAGGGCCAGTCAGTTATGCACTAAAACCTCCAAAACCATGATCAGAAATAAATCTTTCCTCTTTACAAGTAGTGACAGCAAGGTCTAGAATACTCCCTGCTTAATAAATATCACCTGCAATTCTGAGGTCCCAGTTTCTCCCTAACATGCAAGCCTTCAGCATCCTTTTCTTGGAAACAATATTCATTTTTCAAGTTTGCCTCTTTCTGGTTGATGGACATTGGCGAGATGGGGATATAATTTAAACTTGAAGTAGAAGAAAGCATAAAGGATTTGTCAGGTGAAATTTTAAATGCAGATTGAGGAAAGCTGCATTATCATAATGAGACTCTGGTGTTTGGGAACATTGTGAGAACAATGTGATTGTTCCTTTTTTAAACCACTTGGGATGACATCATTCATCTTCTGCTTTGGGATGCAGGTCAAGGCCTCCGGCAGGCATACCCATAACCTCTCCCTCTCTACAGCCTCCACCCAGGAGACACTTGCTGAAGCTTTGTGAGCTCTGACCAAGGCTTTAGCAGTTGGGGGATCAGAATCTTTGTAGCAAGCTAATGTCACCCTTTATCACCAGTAATGACAAGTAGAAATCCCAATTCAGCTCTGGCAATAAGTATTAAGTAGAACTTCTGCTAAAACTTGAGCCATGTATTTTTGACATCTTTATCTTCCACCATGAAGAACATGTCCAATCATTTTAATGAACCTGAAGTCAAACTATCCATGAATACAAAAGGAAGAAAAGGTGTATAAAATGAAAACATAAAACTTTGCCCTCTGGTGTTATAGAAGAGAACTGCATCTTCAAATGTTGAGCATAACTGCCCTCAAAGGGCAGTTATGTTTTTAAATGTGAATTTTGGTATTTTCTGTACAGAGTCCCTGAAAAATGGCCAAAAAGCCAATGGAAACTCTGTACATCACACACAAATATACATATTTTCCAGGAAATTATTAAGATTAGACTCCTTGGGGAATTTTCTCTCAATAGCATCTTGTGTAACTCAGATGAAATTTCACAGGACTAGTGCAAATCAATGAGACATTTAGCCCAAGCTTAATACTGGCATAGACAAACAGTCAAACGGAAATTTTATACATTCAGAAATTTCAGGAAATTTATACCTCTCAGAAATTCATATGCTCAGAAATTTCACTTCAGGAGATACTTCTAATTTCAAGGGAATGATTTGAAGGGAAATTATTTTAACTGTGGAAAATTCTTATAAATAGCATGCTGCAAGGAATAGCCTTCTGCTCAGGCATATCCTCTCTCCGGATGATCAAAAACCCTTGGAGACAGTGTTCCCATGTGGACATCTGTGTATGGCCAAGGGCTCCTCTGTAACACACAGGGATAGGCTCAATAATTCCTCTGGTGAGGAGGAGGAAAAAATTATCTGAATTTTCTTAAAAAGCTAGAAGAAAACTTACCCCTGTGATTCATAACTGTAATGACAAGGGAAGACGTCATTTTGTATTCATTATTTAGAAGAAAGTTGTCTTTTCCTTCTGAGCACTTTGACTTCATCTCCATTCATGATAGAAATGTCAACTTTTAAAACAGAGAAAAAAGTAGGGAGCTGTGGTTCTTCAAAGTCAGCTCAATTAAGTTGCCTAATTTCAGTTTTAATATAAATGTTACTTTTGTATTGTTTTTTTTTCTTTTTCTTTTTTACTAATAAGATCCTGGGCAGATTCTAAACAATGCTGGCCTGTTAAATGAGAAAGTGATGGAAACATAGCTGCATGAAAAGAATTTTTTTCTATTTACATGAAATTGGCTGATAGCCAAAGAGTCTGTTGTTTCACTTTAAACACAGAGTTATTTACTGCACAGAGCTTAAGTCAGCTGCTTTACCTGAGCGAACCTGTTTCCTCCCAGAGATGTTCTTTTTGGGAGATTTATTCCTAACTAAGCCATAATCAGCCATCACAGAGATACTGATACAGTTATGCAAGGCAAGACACAACCCAGTGATCAATTATTGGTCCAAAAAACAAACTTAGTAATTTCCACTAAAAAGCAGCAATGACTTCTCAATGTGTTGAATGAAAATTTCTGAACTATTTTTGAGTGATTTTTAAGGCATAAATTATCATGAAATCGGAGTTTAATTCTGCATTCTACATACTGATGCAAAACTAAACAAAAAAAAATACAATAAGAAAAATCCTTAAGGTTTTCTTTTGCAAAGCATGAAGAATGAACTCTGTACCAAGAATTGCACTTTCTTTCAAATGTGTGGGTCTAGAAGCTTGAACAAATTTTATTTAAAAATTATGATGCATTGAACAAAGGAAATACTTGGCATTTTAGGAATTTCTGCAACCAATGATACTATTTTGTGGGGGTTAAAGACTGTCAGGAACAAGACAGCCCAGAATCACGTCTATATATTACCTCTGCCCTTCCTGACTGATACATTTTAGAATTCCTAGAATCTTTAATGTGAGAAGTTTCAAAGTAAAAATATTGAAGTCTAGTCCAAAAAGGGCATACATAGCCTAAAAATAAATGAGCTTTCATAACTCAGGTGAAGTTTGCTTTCTCTTTCTCTCTCTCTCTCTCTCTCTCTCTCTCTCTCCCCCACCCCCTCATCCTTCCTCCCTGTCTCTCTCCCCCTCCCGACTCCCCTGTCTGTCTCAGGCAAACAGCTATATTAATAGTCAGCTCATAACCACATCATTTTGCTAACAGTCACAAAGCTATATTTAAATTCAGAGTGCCACTGCCATGAATTCTACAGTATCTTTATAATCTTGTTTTTAAAATACTTGCTTTTGCACAGCATCTTTGATCCTAGGTAGGTGACCATGACCATAAAGATCTTTCTGCCATCTCCTTTCCTTCTGCCCCATTGTCCAGGAAAGGCTGCAGATAGAATCAGTCCCAGGCTGACCCTTGTCCTTGAAGGATCAGGAGGTGTACCCAAGAGCCTAGAGCACAAACTTTGCTCCTTAACTATCAGGTGAGTTGATTTGAAAAGGTACTGCTCTTTTGTACCTGACACCTGAAACTTATAAGAGTTTCATGAAGAGGTCCACAGGTGCTGACCCAGTGAGGCTCAACTCCTTTCTGACTTTTAGTGTCCTTGGAGAATGCCTTCCTGCCCCCAACCACACATCCATTCACTGCAAGATAATTATGCAAATATATACTAACTAGGCTTAGTTCCCTACTTAGACTTCCTTCCCACTCCCTGCATGCTAGCATGGGTGCTGACAGTGTTTTGGAAGAGTTACTAAATAGCTGGAAGGCTTTCTGAATATATCTATCCTGGCCTGTCAAAGCTAGAACAGCAACGGTCCATCTGGGCCTGGAAGACAATTTCCATGGTGTAAAATACTCTTTCAATTCTTTCCTACCATAGACAACCAGCTGGTGTTACAGCAAGACAGCCAAATCCACTGTGTGTAGACCTCGCTCCAAGCTCGAGTGGCCTGGGATGACCCTGAAGCCTTGTCTTCAGAGCTGGGAGCAGAAGTGTCCATGAAGGGCAAAGGTAATTGTTGTATTGGTGCCACTGTGTCAGGCTGAGGCTGGAGGGGTGACTATGGTGGGATATTGCAAAGCACTTGAAAAATTGATAAAAACATACAAATATATTTTTCCTTCAACTTTCTGGCTATTAAACACAAGAAAGGATTTGGGGAGAAAGGAGCCTGAAGTTTTTCAAATGCCTCTCTTTTCAAATGTCTATCTTAACCAGAAGCCCTTTTTGGCACTTTTATGTTGTGTGATTCTGTAGTCCATTATAAAATCATAAACAGCATTTGAATTTGGATATGTGGGCACAGTGGAGGAAGTTGTTTGTTTCTTTGGAAGTCCTAGGGTTCTGCTCAATCTTTAATTCTAAAAACACAGTTTGTGAATGTTTCAGCACTGATCTATATGGAGTGTAGTCATATGCCACATAACGCTTAGGTCAATGATGAGACTGCCTGCACAGTGGTAGTCCCATAAAATTCTATAACCAAGTAATGTTCTGGGAATCTAGCTTGTGTAAGTACAATCTGTGATGTTTGGACAATGACAAAATTGCCTAACAATGCATTTCTCAGAACATATCCCCATTGTTAAGTGATACATGACTGAATTTTAAGCAATGTGGTTGCAAAAATGATTCAGCCCCTCAGTAAGGAGTTCAAACACCTTTGCCCATATTATGTTTTCTGGTGAAGATGAGAGGCATAATCCCTTCCTGAACCTTTGAACCAGAATGATTCAGGCTCAGTATCTAGTAAAGAGTCACAAACAACAGACAAAAATACCTAGCAGTATGAATCATTAAGACTCAATACCTCATCACCAGCCTGGAATCTGAACTGAGGCACAGGAAAAGCAGATTTAGCCAAGCTGAAGCTTGCAAAAGAATAGAGCTGTTCATTGCATTGTTAGTTGATCAAATAAGTCAGGAAAAGCAAAAATAAACAAACCAGTCAGGAAAGAGTCAAAAAGTGTAGGAAAATTCTACCTATAATACATGGAATCTTGGAAGGAGAAGAATTTTCAAGGACTTTGAATGTGTTACTTTGATCTTGAATGAGTGGTTCTGATAATGAACACTTACACAACTTTTTTTCTTAATTTTACGATATCTGTTTTTATCAGGTCCAGCACAGACATGGCATGCCACAAAAAAATGGTTGCTGAATGCTCTGGAAAGGCCTTGCTGCCAAATCCTCAATGTCCAGCAGACCCCCTCCTGGTGCCCCAGGAGCAGGAGCAGAGGAAAGGCAGCACCACTGTCTCAGTGACATCTGGTTTGGCAATCCTGAAACAATGTCCAAACAATATGCTCTGGTTTCATCATAGTATTGGCCAATTTGTATAGAATTTTGTTTTCTATCAGTGTGGCGCTTGTATTTCTTACCACCATTGAGTGGCTAGGATAGAGCAAGTGTGTCCAATGAGAACCTCATTCATGGGGTGCCAATGGCAAGAGAGCAGTGGCTGGATTTGTCTCTATATTCTTGCTGAGGTTCTAGAGAGAAACAGTAGAGGCTGACAAGGTCCATGTAATATTGCAAAATCCCAGATGATTATGGTGAGCCAAGGAGAAGGAGTAGGATTAGATCACTCAAGCTAATGATGCCTCTGAACTTGGGGACATTCCCACTTGTTACTAAGAGTCAGCCCTGCTTATTCACACATAGTCAATAGCATCCCTCATTTTCATGAGTTTAAGGAAGTATGATCCCTTAGGCACAGAGATAGCTTTGACTTCCCAAAGCATGCATTTAGAGTTCAGGCAGATTAACACTGGCTGGCAGCATAACCACATGCCACCCCTGCTTGGGTTCCAGCAGCATCCTGGCACATAGTATTAAAAATCAAAGTTACAATGAGATGCTACTATATACTAACCAGGATTGTCAAAGCTTTTAATACCAATTAAGGTGAGGGTGATTAGCAACTGATTCTCATATACTAACAAAGGAAATCTAATTGGTACTACCACTTTTGAAATTTATTTAGCACTATCTATTGAAGTTTAAAATATCCATATCTCTGACCCAACAATTCCATCTTGTGCAAATAAACAACAGAAATGCTTGAGCACATTCATCAGGAGAATGGTACATAAATTATTATTCATAAGAACTCAAACATGGAAAACCAAACAAGCAAATATCCATGAAATTTCAAATGGATGAGTAAATTGTGGAATACTAAAAGAATGATCAAATATCCCAGTTTGGCCCAGACTGAGCACTTTCCAGGAACACAGAACTTTCTGTACTAAACACCAAACTTCAGATTTTCTAATACAGTATGTAAGGAGATTATAAATTGTTAACTCTCTCCTAACAAGTAAAAAGCAGATCAAATTGAAAAACAATTGACTCTTTTTAGATCTGTCAGAGAGATTAGGTCAGAGAACAAACTGCTGCCCTGAAATTTGAGAAATAAACAACTAAATACAGAGAATCTCAACCTACCAGAGCAGACACCATGAGTTGAAATAGGTGTTGAGGTAGCAAAACCAATAGCTATATTGCTGGAGGCTTAGTGTGGGCAAGTCCAAGAGTTAAAAGTCTAGGAGAGTTTGGAAGACCTCACAAGTTTGTTGAGTGTTACCTTGTGAGACTCTACCAGGTTCTCATAGAGAATATATTCTCATAGTTCTGGCAGGTGAAAGGAAAGGCCAATCACTTTGAAATACGCCAGAGCTTCTGTTTTTCTAAGTAAGGTCTGCTCTCAGGAAAAACTGTTTACCTGGAAGCTGACCTCCAAGAGATTGTTACAGCTTAACCTACCTGGGGGAAATAACCAAGTACATAATGTCCAACTATCAACCAAAAATTATGAGTCATGATAAAAGGTAGACAATTCAGTTGAAAGGATGGAGCAAACATTACAACAACAGTTTATTATAGCATGGATGTTGGAATTATCAAACCAGGAAATTTTTTAAAGTCATGACTACTGTCAAAGGATTTACTGGAAAATATTGACAATATGAAAAATAGGTAAGTAATGTAAGCAGAGAAATGAAAACTAAAAAAGAAAAAGACATGCTAGGAATTAAAAGTATTACTAAAAATAAACCATACAAAACCTTTGATGATCTTATAAATAAAATGTATGCACCTGAGAAAATAATCTCTCAGCTTTAGAATCTGACAATACAAATTTATAAGACTGAACAGAAAAGAGAGAAAAACTGGAAACAAAGAGATCAATATACCCTAAAAGGTATATCATGTGTATGATGGGAACATGAGAAGAAAAAAAAGCAGCAATATTTGAAAAAATAATCACTGCAAATTTCCCCAAAATTTATGTCAGAAACCACTAATCCACAGATACAGGAACTCAAAGAGCACCAAGCAAGATAAAAAGACTAAAAAGTACACCTAGACATTGCGTATTTAAACTTTGGGAAGTTAAAGAAAAAATCTGGACAGAAATCAGTAGAAAAAAAGATATCTTACCAAGACAGGAGCAAAGAAAACAAATACATCTGACTTCTCAGAAACTATGCAAGTAAAGCACCAATGGAGTGAAACACCTGAAGTGTGTAGAAAAAAAGTTTACACCAACCTAGAATTCTGTATCCCATGAAATTAATCCCATGAAATATAATCTTTGACAAATAAATTTATTAAGCAAATTCATTGCCCGCAGAACTGCCTTTCAAGAAATATTAAAGGAAATTCTCCAAAAAAAGAATGAAAATGATACAGGAAAGAAATAAGAAAGAACATTAAAGAATAAATAAGTGGAGATAAAGTAAAAACTGTTTCTTCTTCTTAATTGATCTAACAGACAACAATCTGTCCAAAATAATAATAGCAATAATGCATCCAACTATCTTTACATACACACATATTTTTATGCTAAGTTAAATAATTTATGGCAATAATACAAAGAACTGAAGGAGAATTTTGGAGCATTTTGTTATTATAAAGTACTTGTACTGTCTCTGAAGTGATACACTGTTACTTAGAAGTGGATTTAAATTAGTTGTTAATGTATATGGAAAAACTGGGCAAATTGCTTAAACAAATAAAAAATAAACATGATTGATACTCTAGGAAAACATAAAATTCTCAATTAAAACCACAAAAGATGGAGGAAATGTTGAAAATGAAAATAGGAGCAAGGAACAATGAGGAGGAAAACAAAACAATAACAAATGTGGTAAATACCAATCCAAATATATCAATAACAACCTTAAACATTAATGGTCTGAACATAACATTTGAAAGTCAGAGATTGTCAGAATAGATCAAAAGAAAAGACCCAATTCTTTTTGTCTATTTTGGCTATAAGAAACCAGTTCATGTAAAGACACATAAGATTAAAACTAATGGGATAAAGAAAGAAAATGGGAGCAGCTATGTTCATTTCAGAAAGTGGACTTCAGAGCAAGGAAATTTGACAGGTATAACAAGTGGCAACATAATGATACAGGGGTCAATATTCTAAGAAGAGGTAACAAGTCTTGTGGGTTTGCATAGTATCAGAGCATGAAAATACGTGATACAAAAACTGATAGTGCTTGACAGAGAAATAAATGAATTCTCTATCATAGATGGAAACCTAGACACTCCTTGTCCAAAATGGCGGATTTAGCAGGCCAAATATCAGAAAGAACATAAACTTAAAAACACTATCAGTCAACCATATATAATTGGCACTTATAAACTGCTTAATCAAAAACAGCAGAAAGCACATTATTCTTAAGCTCACATGGAACATTCACCAAGATAGAGCATATTCTGGACCATAAATGAAACTTGAATCAGTTTAAAGGAATAGAAATCATACAATGCTTGTTTATAAATGATAAGGAGATTAAATCAAAGATGAATAATGGAAATATGGCTGAGATAGCTGAAAATACATGGATAATAAATAATATGACTCTACATAACACAAGTCAAAGAAAAACATCAAGATATTTAAAAATGTATTGAACTAAATGAAATGAAAATACAACCTATCAAAACTGTGGGAGTAGTGAATGCAGTACTTTGAGGGAAATGTATAGCATTGAGTGCATATATTAGAAAAGAAGGAAAATATAAAACCAATAACCTAATCTTTCACTTATAAATTAGAAGATGAAGAAATATTAAATTGAAACTAATTATAAAGATAATTACTTTAATAAATAAAATAAGTAATAATAAATACATTAAAGTAATAATAAAAATTAGAGCAGAGGAAAATAAATAATAAAAATAAAGCAGAAATCAATGGAATTAAAAACAGGAATTCAATACAGAAAATCAATTAAACTAAAACTGGTTCTTTAAAAAGTTCAATAAAACCAATAAGCCCATAATCAGGCTAAGAACAAACATGAGGGAATGCAACTCACTAATACCAGAAATGAAAAGGAGGACATCA
The DNA here is from genome assembly GCF_047511655.1 of Castor canadensis. Classification (NCBI taxonomy): domain Eukaryota; kingdom Metazoa; phylum Chordata; class Mammalia; order Rodentia; family Castoridae; genus Castor; species Castor canadensis. Next base: position 89,745,765 of record NC_133397.1, on the reverse strand, counting down.
CTACATGCCCCGTGGACATAAAACAATAATTAATGAATGATCAATAACTTTTCTAAAATGAGCCAATTTTTGAGAAGACAAAATTTGCAAAATCTCACACAAAAGGAAATAGACAATCTGAAAGAAATTTTATCAATAATAAAAGAAATTGAATCAATGATAACCTTCTGAAACAGAAAGCACCAGGCCCAGATGGGTTTTGCTGATGAATTCTATTAAACATTTAAGGAAAAAAATATACCAGTTGTCTATAGTTTCTTAGAAGATGTAAACAAAGTAATTACTTTCCAACTCATTCTTTGAGCCTAGTGTTAATGCCCAACCCAACAATGTAGGAACAAAGAACTATAGACCAATATTTCTCATAAAGTAGGTACAAAAATCCTCAACAAACTAAGAGTTCAACCATGTATAAAAATAGACACTACAACCTAAATTAGGCTTATGCCAGGTATGCAAGGCCCGTTCAGTACTCAGAAATACGTTAATACAATCCATCACACTCACAAGGTGAAGAAGAGAAGTCACAAGACATTTATCAGTAAATATTCTTTTAAATGTGAGAAAATCCACCACTCATTTGTATTTTAAAAAAAAGCAGTAAGCTAAAAATTGAGGAAGTTCTCCTCACTTTGATAAAGAGAATATTTATAAAAACTTAGAGTTAATGTCATATTTAGTAAAGAGAAGCTTAAAGCTTTTTTGCCAAAATCTGGACCAAGGCAGTAATATACTGATATACACATTCACTACTTATTTTCAATATTGTCTAGCTAATGCATTAACAGAAGAAAAGGAAATAAAAGGTAAGTATGTTTTGGAGAAAAGAATAAAATTGTCTCTTTTTTTGCAAATAATATAATCATCTATGTAGAAATTGAAACCATCAACAACAATAATCCTGAAACTAATAAGTGATTATTAGCAAGGTTGCAGGATACAAGTTAAATACACAAAAGTCAATCACTTTCTTACATTCTGCCAATAACTAAGTGGAATTTGAAATAAAAAATCCATTACCATTTACACTAGCACCTCCCAAATGAAATACTTGGGTATAAATCTAACTATATACATAGTAAAATATTAATATATGACAAATATTAATAAATAGTAAAATATATTTTAAAATACTAAACTCTGATGAACAATATCAAAGACAAACTAAATAAATAAAAAGAGAGATGTTCCATGCTCATGGACAGGAAAAATCAATGTTATCAAGGCGTCAGTTCTTTCCAATATAACCCATAAATGGTAAATATTAGTAATCTGATCTTAAACTTCTTATTAAGAAGTGAAAGGTTCAAAACACCAAACAATACTACAAGAGAGTGAAAAAGAAGAAGACTACAGTCTTCTTCTCTACCTACAGATTTACTCTACCTACAGATTTACTCTAAAGTTACAGTAATCAAGGCAGTCTGGTATAGATGAAATAACAGACAGATCAGTGGAATAGAACATAGAATTCAGATATACACACACATAAATATTGTCAGCTGATTTTGGACAAAGAAGCAAAGGTTCTTTGCACTAAATGTTGCTGAAATAACCACACATCTACATGCAAAGGAAATAAAGTTAATATAGACACAGACATTACAATCTTCATGAAACTTAAATCAAAATTGGACATAAACCTAAAGATAAAAATGCAAACTATAAGATAAGACTGTAAAGTGGCAGAAAAATCTATATTCTTATATTCATAAAAATGTTATTGATAAGCTGGATTTAATTAAAGCTACAAAACTTCTGCTATGTGAAAGACAACATGAGGAGAATAAGAATATAAACCACATACAGGAGAAAATATTTAGGAATGACACATTTGATAAAAGACTCTGACTACATATATACATATATATTCTATATACACTCTCTCTCTCTCTCTATATATATATATATATACTCTCTCTCTCTCTCTCTCTCTCTATATATATATATATATATATATATATATATACTCTTAAAACTCAACAATAAGAAAACAAACAAACTGATTAAAAAACAAGCCAAACATTTTAACACATATCACATCAAAGAAGATTCACAGATGCAAAGGGGTAAAGATGCTACACATCATATGTTATCAGGGAAATGCAAATTAAAACAATGAAATACTGCTACATAAATCTGCAAATGGCCAAAATCCAGAATGCTGATTCACAAAATATTGGCAATGATGTTGAGCAAAGGAACTCTGGTTCATTTTTGGTAGAAATACAAAACAATACAGACAAAAGGCCACATATAGAGCAGAACTACATTGATTTTGGAATTATAGTAGCTGGTTCAAATTTTATGATTGTCATTGTTTTACTTCATGACCTTGAACAAGTTGTTAAATGGATCCAAGTCTATTTCTTTCTCTGACTCGCTCCATTTTGTTAAGACATCTGTACACTGTGTACTTGGCACTTTACTTAAATCTTCAATGTAATCTAACTTGGAGGCAATGATACTTTTTCAAAAAACTGTTACGAGAGTTGAAAAGACATGATGAAAGTTCCATCAGAGGGACCCAAACATGTGAGCTTATTAATGAGTGGCAGGCCCCTTTGGGCATCTCCACCACCTGTGCTCTTAGGATTGCTCCCATAGTGCCAGCAAATATTATGTGCTACATTTGATTCCATAGGATGTGTTCTGCAGGCACAAAACTGTTCATGTGAAAGTAAGTTGGAGGAAGGAGACTCTGCACTAGTGTTGTGGAAAGGGAGGTCCTTTCTTTGTTTTAGGAATACCTGGTCTCATTTGAAGTTTCTGCTGGCCAACTCTTACCCATTCCTCTTGTGCTGGAAGCTAAACTTCATCAATAGGAGAGAACCCCAAGTATTTAACTAGGAAGGACAAGACATGACTATAACAGAAGAGAAAGTGCCAAATCCTTACCATAGATCCTGTTTTGAGTAGGGATGACCCACAATATAGCTGAAAGAAGACCGTAGTGGCCCTATGTAGTGATTTTTGAATCATAGCGTCTGTCTTGAAGGAGCTTGGTGGCATCATGAACTCAGGCATTAGAAAAACGGGTTCTGATTAGCAAATGTGAGCATGGTTGACCCCATGTCAAGGCATGCAGGTGGGTTAGCCCTACACTTAATTACATGGCATAACTTTATCCACTGTATGGAAAACCTGGAGGGGATATAACTGAGTATAAGTTTGACATGGAGCATGTCCTGTATGGCCAACATCTTGCTGAGCTGCAATAATAATAATTCACTTGGTCCTCAGAGTGCCCCATGTTAGAAGTAAAGAAATCAAGACTCGGAATGATGTAGTTCATCTCTGCCATCACTACACTGAAGTAACAGAAGTAATTCTACAGATGGAGTTAGGGTAAAGCCAACTTTGCTTCCGCCAAAACCAGAGAGCTTCCCCATAAGATGTCATAAATCACCATTCCCTAAATGGTGTTCCATAGGATGCTAGGGTCCCACAAAATGTTAAAATAAAGAGTCCAGTGGGGCCAAAAATGAGTGAAGAAGTTGTTCTCCCCTGTAACACTTCTCACCATCTGAAATACTTTTTTTTTTCTCTTTTGGTAATACTAGATTTTTAACTCTGGGCCTCACACTTGCTAAGCAGACACTCTACCACTTGAGCCATACCACCAGCTGAAATTTTTCTGATATAAGTTGCAACATTCATGGGAGAAAATAAGTTTCACTTTACAATATTTTTTTCTTGTAGCATTGGGAATTGAATTTGGGGCTTCCCACTTGATAAGTAAGCACTCTATAACTTGAGTCATGCCTCAGTCTTTATGCTCTTAGTTTATTTTTTAGATAGGAGTCTTATGCTTTTGCCTGGCTAGCCATGGACCAAGATCCTCCTACCTCTATCTCCCGAGTAACTGAGATAGCAGTGTGAACCACCACACCAGATTATTTTTGAGATAGGTCTCACTAACTTTTTGTCCTGCCTGATCTCAAATTTCAATCCTATTTTTATCTCAAAAGTAGCTGATTTATAAGCATGAATCACCTGTTTAGCTGTGTAAATTTATTTTGACACTCAAATATTTTCCTATCTCTTGATACACAAATGCTCCATGAACCCAGATTAGGCAATGATGCCTAAACTCTCACATTGAGCCTCTTTCGATGTCCCTCTACATATATAAAATAGTAGAAAGTGCAACAACTCCCCACAAAACCTGCAGAATGAGGCTTCACCATGTCAGCTAGTATAGCAATGCCCACTTATCCATATGGGATACATTTTAAAATGCTGTGCAGATGCCTGAAGTCATGGTCAATACCAGACCCTTTACGTGGTGTTATTCCCTCAATATACATGTATAATTTAAACTATGGAATTAAGTGAATAACAATAATATTCTGTATTTTATAATAAAATAAAATAATTATAATAATATGCGGTTAAAAAGTTACTTAAACATTGTTATACATTGTTTATTTCTGCAATTCCCATTAAATATTTCAGGCTGCTATGTTACCTGAACCAAAGAAAGTGAAACCACAGATGAGAGGCACCTGCTCTATCTTTCCTGTTTGAGCAAAAATCCAACCGTGTGTTTCATGACAAAGGCCACTCAGCTACCACCACCAGGCTTACTGTCTTCACTGTCTTTTTCTTTCTTAGAGGAACTCAAAACCTTGCCTGATATTATACTCAAAGGGCAACTAAAATAAATCCTTACACCCCATGCACAGAAAATATCTCCATGTGACCTGTTTAGTAAAAGGTCTCCAAACCTGGATGCCCAATTAAGTTAACTGCGGATTCCTTGAACACATAGACTCTGGAGTACCACTATACCCCTGGCAGTCCCAGTTTAGCCAGTCTAGGTTTTTGTTTTGTGTTCCACTAATCTAGGCAATAGCACCATTATTTCACTGGTAACAAAGATAGAATATTAAATGTTTTGAAGTAATACCTTGGTGTTTTTTATTTAAATTATACATTTTCAAAGTTGGAAGTACCCTAAATGCATAAGAATAGAGAATTTCTGAGTAAAATCTGGTGCATTCTTATAACTGAGCACAATGTACCTCACTAAACATCATATAATAGGAGGAATTTCCTGTCTCCCCTGGGTGCAGGTGGAAAACTATGTGACCTAGAAGCAATTCAGAGAAAGGGAAGATTAGGACAGCCCCCCATGGGCCCTCTCTCTCCTGCCCCTTGTATCTTATCCCCTGCTGGAAAAATGGTGGAACACTTCTGAGTCTCCTCTATTCTTGAGACAAAGTAAAACCCCAAAATGAAACCCACCAATCCCCTTTTTGTGTATATCTTCAGGATTTAGAAATCCCTTCCTCTTTCCACAAAACCTAGTTTCCAAATCTTGAGGAAGTAAGAAAGTGAGCTTCGAGATTCTTGTTGAACAATGGCCTTGTCTTCTGGACAGAAATCCCACACTGGAGCTTGGGGACTCACTTTGGCTGTAGATGGTGATGAGAAAACATGATGTAAGGAGGAAAAATCCAAAGACAGACTTCTTTTCACAAAGTATTCGCACAATTACAGTTCTTTTCAAAATTTTCTTTTTTGAAATGGTGTCTTCACCATCTGCCCACCTGCTTGCTTTCTTTCAGTACTGGCAACTCTTTCTTTTCCTATCACTTAGACCATACCATCACATGGAGCTGTGGTGGAAACATGAGTGAATGGGACTGGTTTGTCCAGCAGGACAAGGAGCTGGCCTCATGTTGGAATTGAGCCACATGGATGGGACCAGCCAAAACTGATACTGAGGCCTGTACTAGCCACAACCACCATCTGTTGCAAGGGAGATAATGGATCACTGTTCCTGAGGACAGAAGTTGAGTCCCAGCTTGTGTCAGATCCCAGTCTTTTGATAAAGATGCTCAGAATGATTGAGTGCACACTTGTAGCAAAGATCACAAAGCCTACCTCAGTGTCTGCTTCTTAGTTCAAATGATCTACTTCTGGCCCCAAGCACTCATTTTCCTGTTTCTTACTGGGTTAATTTTATTGTTTACCTCTTCTTTATCTTTCTACTTGCCACCCCAGCTCCAATACATATACACAGCTCAATTGTTAGATGACATATTGGAATATACTTGGACACGCTCATAGAAGTACTACATTTTATCCCTGGCGCTCATTATAAGGCCTATCAAGACTCATTCCTTCATTTTGTCAATGATGCCCAAGGAGGTCTTCTGACTTCTCCAAGATCACAGAGCAGCAGGAAACCTAGGAATCAGCTCTAATTCCACACTTTTCCTAGTCTCCTATAACGTATTCACAGAGGACAAATCCATTTAAACATTAACTCAAGAAATGAGCAGAACTCTAAATCTGTACATGCACACACACCACACACAAATCTCTAAATGCTTTCATTATCTGCTTTTTAAAAAACTGCTTTTCCTTACTTGTCCCCCACAACTTCATTAGCTCAGATCATTCAAATTTAACTATGTATCTACATTTTCTAAAGCTCTCCTTTTTAGAAGCAATGCCCATTTTGAAACAAGCCTACACATATGCAAAAAATGTCATGCTTTATATCATGTAGTGCCTCTGGGCATTTTGTCAAATTATTTCCTTTCTTCTGCTTTGGGTCCTAATCATCCCAGGCACTCACTGTGCAAGGGAGGGATATGCATTCCTCGCTGCTTCTTGAAAAATTCACCATTGCGAGAAGGAAGAGGGCCCCAGAGACTGAGGAAGCTCTGTTCAGAGGGATTGCCCATGTCCTCTGTTCATATCTGTGGCTCTGTCCTTGCTCCATTTTCATCTACATAAAAGTCCTGATAATCTGTAGCATGTCTTTTCTCCTTTGGAAGAATTTCTGGTTTTTGTACCCAAGCTGCCAACTTCAGGCTTTTATTTTGTGTTCCCACGGTTACCTTCCTATCAGGGCATTTGTATCCATGATTGGGAGCAACTAGAAGAAAATAGGATACATTTATCTAGCCCTTTCCCCATGCGGACAATAGCAGGACCCCTCCACATCTCATGTAAGACCTCCATTTAAAAATTCTCTACTGGATCCCAAAGGGAAAGATCCTAATCAGGACCAATCTGATGACAAGAGCACAGGAATGTTCCTTCCTCAATTGTAACATTTTCTTGCTCTGTTCATGTATTCGGCAGCTCCTTGAGCAAGGACAAAAATCAATTCAATCCCTTCCCAGGCTGTAGCAGGTCTCATGAGGAGTAGGGAGACATTCGGACTTGATTTTAAAATCTTCATTACTCAGGCATATGCTCAGAGCTTCTACTAATTGCCATCCCTGGGTCCAGCATTGGATCTAATAAGACCTGCTTTCAGTTAAAAGTCTGGCTACCCCCCTGATTTCTTCAGGACTGATTACAGCATCCACAAAATAGTTTCTGTAATGCAAAAGGTTCCTATTTTCTTGGGAAAATGAAAGCATCAAAAATCAAATGAGCTGTTTCAACAATAGAAGACTCTAAATCTCTTTTATGTTCAAAATTGCAGAAAGTAACTTATTAGGAAAATAAAATATATCATTGTGCTTAGATTAGAGAATATTTTGTCATTGGTAAAATAGAGAGGCAATTGCAAGATACCCAAGAAGGATTTGCAAACTCAAGGCATGACTCTCTTTGATGCTTGTTTGTGCCTCTTTGAAATGGACTGTGCTCTGCAACAAAAGTCCACCATTCACAGGATGTGACTTGTGGGTCCTCAGAGGCCTCGCATCTGGTAAGGGGGAGTAGAATCTTCTTCTAGCCACTGAAAGAACCTGAAGTTTTACTCACAAATTTTTTAAATAAAAACTAAATACCTGTCCTCTGAAATGCAAATATTCCCAAGATGAAGTAGTATTCTGAGCTAGCGTTGCTTCATTCTATTTCAAAACAAAGGATTTGTCAAAACCTTTCTTGGAAATGGACTTGGAAATTGTGGTGCAGGTGCTCAGGAGAGAACAAGTGCTTTCAGACCATGTTGGTTTAAAAATGTGGGAAAAGAGCTAACAATCTTGGAAGCAAGATAAAGAATGGGAAGATAAAAATGAACACTGTAATTCTGAGTGAATTCAATCCTGTTTTCTGTGTCTGGAGTTAAGGAATTCCTTGAAAATGGAAGTTTCCCTAGAGTGGTGTGAAGTTTCCAACACTGAGCTAGCAAGAGTATCATAGGCAAGATTTAAATACCATGTGCATGGCAGGATTCTGCCCATGCCATTAAATGAGTAATCATCTACAGTGCACCTTCCACCAGATTCTGTGATAGGGTGGACATCATTGTGTCTTCATACAACTCGCTGTCTTTGTCAATAGATAAATTCATCAACCCTATTTGCCAACCTAATGCCTCTTCATTGTGAAAAGTGCAATAAAATTATCACTTGAGCAATAATATTCACTAAATGTTTTGTCCAGTGTGTTCAAAAGAAGCCAGTTAAGTGACACACTACGTTTCTACCCCTGAGAGAGTAGCTCATCATTTCTTATGAGAAGTGCCTGAGTAGAGAGCCTCCAGGAACCAGTGTACAGGGACCTGATTAGGGGTGCACAGAACATGACTAATAAAGAAATTCTGAACCTCAGATGTTCAAAGCATCCTTGTCAACAGAATTCTGAAGAGCTATTTCTTAAGAACTATTTAAATAAATAATTTGCTGAATAGAAAAGACAAATATTCACTAAAAGTAATTGGTTTTTTAAAAAGTAACTGATTCAAGGGAAAAATCAGAGTCAAATCCAGCCTCTTTCATTTTTGTATACAATACCACTGAGAGGTTCCCAGATCAACAGTGGCTTATTCTCTGCCTCCAAGAGCCACCCCAGGGAAATAAAGGATGTGAGTTCCACTCAAGCACTAAAGAAAGTGACTATTTGGGCTGAGAAGACCCAATGAATTGTGCTTGTCTTTTTTTTTTTCTTTTTTTAAGAATTTTTCCTTTTCCCATACCAGTATTTTAAGCCAAGAACTTGCAAAAGTAGTTTTCTGTTTTTCCATAGTGAGATCTGAATAAGACCTCCATAGTTATCTTCCCAATGAAAAGGTCACTAGTCGTTAGTAGTTTTGAGTTACTAATATATCTGCAAATGAAGACTAAAGAGATACATAACTGTTGGAAGAAGAAACATTTCTTCAGGACTACATTTCACCTGGTTATGGACATAAGGATATTAGTAGTAGAATTATAACAAAGGTAAACTAGAAACTCATTCTGAAGCTTTCTCTTCTAAGTATAAGATTTCTTGAGAAATAACTTGGTGCCTCCCAAAGTATTTTCAGATAAATGAATAAATGCATGCTCAAGAAATAGAGACAAACAAAGTGGGGCTTGGGACAAGACAAGCAAGGATTTCATGGGCTTAAACAGGAAATATCAAAATAGTGACCTGGTGGGGTTAAGGAAAGACAGTAATCCAGGCACAAATGCACCGTTTACAGCAGCCACACTTGGTACATATCCTACCAGTGACTGCTGGCACTGGACATACTGAAACAGTATGTTTGCTCAAGGTTGGTCCAAAAACACATGTTGGGAGGGAGTTACCAAGTCTCAACAGCTGAGCAAGGCGGAAAAGGTACCTGTGGCTCACTGATAGATTGCTGAGGAAATTAGACAGAACAAAACAAAGTGGGTGATTATGGGAATACAGTATCTACATGGTAGAGAAAGACATGGGAACATACAATATCATAGAATATCATGGAATATAATTATATTATATTACATTATATTATATTATTATATAATAATATAATAAAATTATATTCTATGATATTCATATAGGAATAAATTGCCTAATGATGCATTTCTCAGAACATATCCATGTCATTAAGTGAAAAAGCAATTGCATTATGGGCAAAACAAGATAGCTAATATTTATAGGGTGTCAACTCTGAAGACTTGCACTAAGCACAGTACACCGTAGCTCAGTTCACTCACATTAAAACCTAATGAGATGCACATTGTTCATCCCACCTTGCACATGTAAAAATTGAGTCTTCAACTTGCTCCCAAACTTCACTAAGGAGTGCTAGAACCATTGTCTTACCTCACTCCACCTGATGCATAAAACAAGTTCTTAACAATTATTCATGAGAGATTAATATCTATTATAAAGGCCAAGGGAGTCAGGGAAAAGAATCCCATTCTGCTTTATGAAATAGGTAAACAGTAATTTATGATCCAGTGGAAGACAACAGGTTGGAAAAGCCTAGAGGGGAAATGGGATTTCATTTAATGACCAGTTGCTGGTGTTTTTATATTTCCAGGTTATGGAGAGAGAATTAATCCTTATAACTCTGCTTTGTGCCTTAATGCCATGATCTGCCCAGCCACCTCTAGGGACATTGTCAAGCTCGTGGACAGAATTCTCATCTCACCTTCCTTATAATTGCCCTACTATCCACCTTGTTCAAGAACTAAGACTCTTGCACTCCCCAGCCTCAGCTCCAAGGCTTTATCCCAATCTTACATCCATGGGATTTTAATTAAGAACATGAAAGTCAAAAGTCTTATGCAGAGAATTTGTGAAAATATTTTCTTCCAACCTGGCATTTGTGGTACAGAAATGAAACAATTCATTTTGACAAGTTGCACTAAACTGAGGCTTGAACCATACTGTGAGAGCCTCTCTATGGATCCCATAAAGTACTTGGGAAATATGCACTTGACATCTGGTTTTCTGGATTCCTGCTGAGAAAAGGATGCTTTGGTGTGAGACTGTTGGTCCAGACTGGCAGATTGGCTGTGCATATTACTGTGCATGAATCCGTACAAAGGGGTCATGTTCAGGCATTAATTGGGCATGTTCCAACAGAACCTCAAGGAGACACACAAGCAGACACTGAATAGTCAGATTCTTCTGCAGGAAAGGCAGTGGTAACTTAAGGTTGTGAATGTTCAGAATGCACCTCTATGAAATACAGAACAGGAGGTGCATGCTATGAATTTGTTTCAAATACCATGCTACTTCAAGGTCCACATACTTAGGAAAAGAAAGGGAACATATGATCAGGGTTTGGTAATTGTTAACAGGATTGCAAAATTACATTTCTCAGTGCTTTCTTGGGTGGCATGCAGACCTCGCTAGAGCACAATAAAATATTTTAAAATCGTAACAGTGTTCTCAATGTCTACTCATGAAATGAAACATGTAAGACAAGCTTACCATGTAATATTTAAAGGTTCATTAGCAGAGACTGTTGATAACAAATCTACTCAATTTGTTATGACTTCTAATATTTATTAGCACTTTATTGAGCAATGTAGCCTAGTGGTAAAGCACACAAGGTTTAGAGATAGGCTGCCGGGGTTCATTTTAGAAATCAATTAAGAAGGAGCCTTTGTCAAGCTACTTAAACTCTTTGTTACTTATTGTTCTTGTCTATAAAATGAAGAAATAATGTAGTCTTCAAAGTGTTGTGGGTTTTAAAGGAGATAAAAGTGAAGGAACCTTGAGGCTTCTGCACACAGACATCTCCATGGGCTCTTTGGGCTCCCTGATGGCATGGTGATAAGGCTCTAAAAGCAGTCTACCAAGAGCCAAGAAGAGGAAGCTGCCATTCTCTTACAGCCCTGGGTTAGAAACTGGTGAAGTATACTTATAATAGATTCAGTTTGTCCAAGCAGTCACAGAATCTACTCAGGTTTAAGAGAAAGGGACTTAAATGTATTTCTCAATAAGAAGTCAGCTGTAGAATTTGTAGCCATCTTTAATCCACTATATGGGGTCACAGAATCTTGTGGAAATTTTGTGATAATTATGGGCCCTTTTTCCAAAAGTGCACATGTGTACATTTACTAAGTTGGATATTATTTCAATGCTTTTTAATAGTACAATAGCAATGGTTTAGAAAAGATAGAAAGCTCAAATCTCTTTCAGAAAAGGCTGGCAAGATAGGGAAAAAGCTGCAGCCACAGAAGGTCATTTGGGGACCTAAGTTCCTTTTGGACTTAACATTCTGTCAACTTCTGGGGTATTGCCTTTCTTCACTAAAAATGGTTCAGTGCTGTTATATTTACACTGCATGGTGAGTAAACAGAAGAATAACAAGTGGAGGACAGTGCAGGGTAACAAAGAAGTTGCTTAGATCATTTTTGTTCACGTTCCTCTAATCACTTGTCACACAGAACTTAGTCACTTTGCCATATCTAGCTAAGGAACACTGGAAAATACATGAGTCAGAGTAACCATGAAACCAATTTAAACATTAGATATCCTACTAAAGAATAAAAGAGAATGTGTATCACTTTTAATTCTTAGTCCACAGAAAGTAATAACAATAACAAAAATCTGACTGCCATTTCCTATGATTCATGGAAACCCTAAGCACCCATTCCAGAACCCCAAGCAAAGGCCTAAGCCCATAGTGGTTTTAGAAGGAAACATTGTAAATTATCTTATTTCTAGAGCCAGAATATCTTTTTAAATCATATAATCCTGTTCTCTGATTTTAGAGATAGGAAAACAGAAACCCAAAGAAGCTATTTCTTGCTTATGGTCACACACCTAATTGCCAAGTAATCTTCCAGGTCAATCAGTGCTGCTTCCTCCCTCAATTACTCACTAATTAATCAATGTAATAACATGGTGGCACAAGCTTACGAAGAAGTGTTGACTCACTTTGGTATTCATTCTTTCCTGTATTCATTCAAAATGCATGTGCCAGGCACTGTACTGGTAGCTGAAAATACTGGCTACACCGCCACCACCACAAGAACAAGACTGTCTTTACAGAGCTCATGGTCTAGTTTTGGAGAAAGCAGTGACAATATGGCCAGCTAAAAGAGGGCAATATCAGAAACACAGAGGAGGGAGTGACAACTTAAAAACACTTGAAGAAATATTACAGTGACCATAATGCTTAAACAGAAATGTAATCAGACATGAGGAAATAGGAGCACAGGGAAGAGGGGACATGGCAAACTCATGGGATGTTGGCAATAATGTGACTAGGGGAGCAGCATTCCCTGCTTTACTAGGGTGAGGTGAAAAAGAGTCATTTAAATGAAGGCAAGAGCAGAGAGGTTGAGAAGATGAATTCAAAAGTGCTCAGGAATCAGAAGGCCTATGATTTGAGATTGAAATAGCTCTGGGATATGAGAAAAAGTTAGAAACTACAATATCTTCTCTGATTCTAGGCAAGATAATGCATGGGTGGCAGTACCACTTAGCCAGGAGAGGATTGGAGGAGGCATTCTATGTTTGTATGCGAAACAAAGGAATTACGTTTGGAGTGAGGTGGCTGAGGAAATTTGTTTGCATAGATGAAATACAGTCAACATCATGATCTTAGTATTAGAAGGATGATTAAGGTTACAGATATAAACAAAGGAAGGCTTTGGTGTTTAAGTGGTAGAAAGTAGATGAAATAACCTACAGAAAAGGTGTAGCATGAAAAGAAAATTAAGAGGGGTATGTGTAACTCCCATTACTTAGTGATGGTATGAGGCAGTGTAGCCAGAAAAAGAAATTGAGAAGAGGTATGAGAAAGGGAAGGGGAAAACCTTATAAACTTCATGTTTTAGAAGCAAAAATGGAAGCACTGAAATTCAAGAAGAGATTAACTGACAATGCTAAAAGTTTCAATGGTTAAAAAATTGAGAAAGTAGCAACCTTTGGTAGAGATGGGAAGGTCTGACCACAAAGCACATGAGAAGAGCAGGCCAATGGCTACAAGAAGAAACAAGATGGAGAATTTTTGTACTGATGGAAGAGACTTGAGCATGTTTGCACAGCAATGGAAACTAGGCACAGAAAATAGGAAATTAAAATCTTTAAAACAGAAGAGATGATTGATGGGGAAAAACATGAAAAGACAAAAAAAAAAAAGAAGCGCTCTAGAGAAGAGGCAAAAGTTAGACTTGGAAGTTAGAAGAAATTAAGAAGCCGTTTTCCCCTGCCTCTGGAGTTAAAAGGATGGATAAAAAGGAGCAAGGGTAGGGAGGAAATTAGGAAGGAGAGAGTGAGGAGGGAAGGAGGGAACAGGTTGACATCTGCTACAAATAAGAGGGAAATGGGGAAAGAAGTCTAAGAAGAAATGTGAAGGCTTGGATGGGAAAGCAGAACTACCGTGTGTGTGTGTGTGTGTGTGTGTGTGTGTGTGTGTGTGTGCGTAAGCCCTGAGATTATTTGGTCTCAGATGGGGGCACATTCTATCATAAAGAGGGGACATCAGGGCCATGGGGAGGTGCAGGTGAAGTAGTCCAAGGGGTGTAGGCTGCATGAAGGAGTAGAAAAGAGACTAAGAGGAGAACTTGACAAACTGAGATCTAAGGGGACTACCTAGGGATTGAAGACATCTGTGAGCAAATGAAGCACATGTGGAGAAAGTAAAAGCATAAGGGAGAAGAAATTATAGATAAAAGGATGGGGGTGAGAGTCAAAGTAAATCCCAATGTGGGTGGAAAAATAAAATATTATTGAGAGTGGAGTAGAAGATGAGTCAGTCACACAAAGGTTAATAGACAGATTGAAGAGGATGGTGGATTCTTCTCTTTTGCTAGTCAACAAGAGTCAAGGCCACCATCTCCTAACACCATGACAGGAGGTGTCCACAGTGTATGCACCAGAGGGCTTTGTATTCTATTAGCTTGTGCAAATAACTGGGCTTTCCAAGGCTGTTGCTTGCAATGTGAGCATGTTGTATAGTGTTACATGTGAACATTCCACATGTAATGTGGAATCAAACATTTCACATCCATTGTCTTGCTCTTCAGAGTATCTACAGCAATTTATGGCAGAAAAATGTAGGTGAGATAGAATGTCACATGATTACCTACAGAATGACCCTGGGCACAGTCAAAGTGCCATTCTTTTCTCTGAGATTATAAGTTCAGAAAGTGCTCTGTTTCAAATTTTTGTTACCCTCTTGTAGACCAGTCTGCAGGAGAGTATATGCAAAGCTATGAATTGCTTCACCCATTAACCAATGCCCCACGTCCCACCTAGTTGGTAACAGCGACCTCTATATCCAGCTCTGGAAACCAACTAAGGTGCTTTAGTGCTTTTATTAACAAATGATTTTGCATGAAATTTCTATGACAAAGGAGTTCTGTTTTATTTCTACCTTGATACAGTTCCCAGCATTACACAATTTCCCTTCAGTTCTGTGACCACAATGAGGAAGATGGAGAAAGAAAAAGGAGGAATATTGATGGGAAACAACCAACCAACAACTTCACAGAATTTGTAAAGCAATTTAAATTTATTAAATTTGAAAATTCATTGCACCAAAATTCTGCAGAATACTCCACTATATTTTCAGGCTCTTTTTAAAGCCCAAGAGCCACAGCCAACTCCATTTGCCTACCTTCTGTATGTCACACTTCTCAGTGTCCTCCAAAGACTCAAATGGCAAAATATGCCTGTGATGGGTACAGATTGAGTACACCCAAACCTCCATGCCCATTCATATGGCAAAAAAATTGTATTCACCAGCTGCTCCTTCACTGACCCTCAACATTCCTGCAACAGTTTTGTCAGTGGTTCTCAGATTTGAACGTTGTCCCAATTAAGTTCAATTGAGCAGATGTTTATTGGAAATTTCCTAGGTGTTCTCTTGAACCAAGATCTGTGGGTTAAAAGTCAGACTTTGCCAGTTTGCAAGTTCACTTTAAAAAAATACCTTCTTCCATTTACTCACCAGAAACCTGTGGAAAAAGTAGTATTTTACATCACAAGACCATTGCAAGCATTAAATGATATGATAAGTGGGGAGAGCTTAGGATAGTGCCTGAGAGACAATAGATATTTATCAATGCTGGTTTATTATCATTAAATGCTATCAAGTTTATTTAAAAGTGTAGTATATGAGACAATTCTTATTCTCTGTCTTGTCTGGAGTTAAAAGTGAATGTTGTAGGACAAGTGGGAATGAAACAGATATAAAGTACACCAAATGTGTAAATACTTGGAATGAAAAACAAGCATTTGACAAAGTTGCATAAAAAAATATAGGATATGAGCTTACAAGGAGTGGAAGAGCTTAATTAAATAAAAGGAGAGAAGGAGGCACTGCAGAAAAGGATTAAAAAATATACTAAGGAGCTCTAAAGGTAGGAATGATTGTATAAGGCAGAGGGAAGAAGAAAGAGCCATATGCCCGCCAAGGAACATGCTAAAATGCAGGGAATTGGAATGGAAAGATTGGCATTCCAAAGCAATGCTTCAAGAACACCAAAATGTGATAACTCTGTCTTAGAGAGTGCAAGACACACACTCTGGCATGTTGGGGAAAAGAAGTCTGGTGCTGTGATTCCTTCTATGAACTTGTTCCAGTTTTCTCACCACACCATGAACTTCAGAGACAGACCATACCTTACCCGTCATCGAAATCATAGCTCCTCAACTGTGACTGACACAAAAAACTGTTCTGTAACTTGCAGAATTAAAAGTGAAGGAGGGAAGAGAGAAGAAAAAAAGGGAGAGAGGGAGAAAAAATGGAAAGACAGACAACTTGCATTGTTAGTGCAGGTCTATCTAATGTCTGGCTCCAGGAATGAGAAGAAGATATCAGCCTGCATGGTTCATGCTATTTTAATATCCATGATTGTTCATTAGAAGTAGACCAAGTCACCTTTTTTCTTTCAATTAAGTTTAAATTGTAAATTAAACTATTTGTTCCTCCTTCTTTTTTTTATGATTCTCAGAAGATATTCCATCCAGGTTTAGTCCCAGGGGTGCAAAGCAGATCTATGAATCAGGAAAAATATTAAGTATCCCATTTTTTTTTTTTTTGGATGTCAGCAAACAGTCATGTACTAAGAGGCAAGCTAAAATAAGGTGCTACTGAGCAAGGGAGTGAATGCTGAGTAACTTCCTGATAGAAAGCAAACACAGCAAAGCAGACTTCCTTCTCTGTCCCATTTCCTCTGCATATGAAAGCCACTGATAGTAACTTTCCTCAGATAGCAGCATGGGGCTTAAAATATATGGATGCTTTGAGTTCATCACAAATTGAAGAAATTAGGTGATAAATAGCAAGAATTAATGACAATTCTCCCAGTAAGGACCACAGGCAGAGATGAGGATGAGTGCTTCTTAGAAGGAAAGAATCTCCAACAACCCATTTGGAAGACCAACATGGAGCATAAGGAGAGAGCAGGAATGTCCCAGCGGAAGCCTCTCAGCCTCTTATTACAAGGATGGCACCTCTGCCTTTGTGAAAAGGAAGGATGGAGAAGTGTTTATGCATCATGTGACTACCTGAGCGTTGGGCCTTTCCTATTCCAGGAGGTTTTCAGTTCTTTTCAAAATTCCACACACACAGACCACCCTGGTACCAAACAACAGAGCAGAGATATTTTAACACAAGAGTCCCACAAAGGGGGAGGGGGTATGCAACACCAAACCTTTAGCCTCATCAGTTTCTTTGTTATTGTTTTTAACATGAAAATGCAAGTGGCCTAGTGTGATCTGATAAGTCTCTTATTAAAAACTTGAACATCAACGAAGGGTAGAAAAAAAATGATGAAACTTGCAACCAAAAACAAAAAAGAAAAAAAGAAAGAAAGAAAGGAAAGGGTCTAAATGACTGGCAGTTCCCATTTCTTTACAAGTGTTACATTTCAGTCCCCTGCCACTACCACATGTTTCCTGTTCACAGATAATTTGTACAACATATTTTATCATTCAGTTTTAGACACAGTTGAAAGGCTTTTGCCTAAGGCTTGGAACACTTTGAAAATTGTATACCATTTGCAAGGCTTTCTTCTGCTTCACTGTGCAATTAGGTGACTGTCTTTCCACAGACGTCGAATTTATCATTTATGGAATGGTGGATGTGTGTGTGTGTGTCTGTATGTGAGAGTGTGTTTAAAACCAAGGTGAAGTAGAAAATGAAAGGGAATAGTTTCCAGTAACCTAAAGATGAGTGATTAAGAAGCAAAGTAATGATTTCAGGTCCTTGAAGGACTGGCAGTCTCAAACAGCAAGTGCATTTCTCCCTTAAGTTTGGTTCTAGAAGATTTTAGTTCCAAGCACTGTTTACATATTGACTCAGCTCTCCAATCTTTCCCACTAGTTAAATCATGGTGTAATGATCTAACAACCCAGTCTCATTAATCTCTGTGAAAGCGATTTCAGGTCTTTTTGTTCACTTCCCCTACCTGCCTTCTTTGCCCTGTCTTGCCTGGATTTCACAGTTGCCTGTGACCACTGATGTGCTCAGAGCTTCCCCTGGTGGCAGTTGTTGGCAAAAGGTGTTCTAGCCAGGAAGGGCGAAGCTGGGACTTGCTCCCAGGCATGGGCTCAATGGAGTGCTCCATTGCCCAAGAACAGAGAGTACATTATGTGACTGGAGGTTCTGATTGAATTTCCTATGCGCGTCTATGTTTTACATAACCTGAATTTTAAAGTCTGATTTGATAAAAGATAACTTATTCCCATCATTATGCCACTTTGTATTTTTCCACTGAATAATGCAAACGAAAAGAGAGAGCGAGGAAGCCTAATTCAACCCTCCCAGGAAGAGCTTGACTTTCCTCTGAGGTTGAATTCAGCATCCATCATTATGCAGTGATGCGGTTCTTCCCCTGTATTTTAAAAACATGGCAATAAAACAGTTGTAGAGAAGTCTGAACAGCCCTGAGTCTTTTGATGGAAGAAGATATTTAGGCCTGCATATGTTCTTCAAAGCATTTTTGTCTTTTCTTATTCAAAGGCAAACTTTCCATATTAATTTCACTTAGACCATATTCCTGCACTTGTTAGCCTATAAATCCTGTGTACATGCTTTAAGTTATAAAAGCTTCTAAGGCAGGTTTTTGGGGTGGGGACTATACAGCTAAAAATACCCAATTAATAAATGCTAGCATTGTTGATTGTAATGACTAGGATGATATTACTGCATGCCAATGATAGGAAAGACAAAACAGATTTGAAATCTATTTCAAAAACCTTTATAAGCCTATAACAAAACTTAATCTTAAATAATGGGGAGAGAAGAGATATGGCTTTGCTTTACATGGTACTACTATTTGTTTCAAGAGACATTGTCAGCCAAAGAACAGCAAATTTTTGAAACAACTAATTATTGAATTTAAATATTCTTATGGCTCATATTACCCTGAATGCTAAGCAGACTAGAAGTATCAGAAATATGTTCGGATGTAAATCTGTTTAAATAATTGCCTATGCAATACACTTTCTATGAGTATATATTTATTAAAGAGATACAAACAAAAGCAAACTACAATTATGTTGAAAGGTGAGGGCCACCTAATAATGAGCCTGTTTGTTTGGAACTAGAAACTGGACCACAAGGAGTTCATAAGTCCCCAGCTCAATACAGGCAAGTATGACTCTTGTTTCTTCGGCAAAACATTAACGGTAACATAAAATAAAGCCACTTAGAGATGGTACCCTCTGAAAATAATAGGAAAGGACAATTAAAGCTGTTCAGACATTTGTTAGATTTATACATGTGCACAGAGCCAAGACTGAGGAGTTTGGGTCAGTAGGAATGTCATTATAATAATGATTTATGGAAGAGCAGTGGCAGGCGGAAGCAGCAAAGACACCCACACTGAAAGAGCCATCCTGAATAAAGTAAAAGTATTTTCTTTTTGAAACCCATCCAGGACATTTGACAATGACATAGACTTTTGGACCAAAGAAATTAAGGAAGTTTAAGCAATCACTTATCAAAACCTAGCTTTCCTGATGGGAACCTAAAAGGTAAATGTAAGGAGCTCAACACAGCATCTTTAGCAAGGCTCACTCTCTGACCCTTCCACTTTCTGGAAGACAGTGACTCAATTCTGAATATCTGCTTAAACATCTTTCACTTTGCTAATAGGCTCAGATCTCAGGACCTTCTTGAGGGACTTGCCCAAGTCAGAAGAGGCCAAATGATAAGTGGCTCCACTGTTTTTTTACTAACCAAAGAGGATGGGGAATAAGGAGGGATCCTCTTTTTAAACTGATGCTTCCTTATTCCTTAACATGTGGCCCGAGTTATAGCAAATTTTGAGGTGATGGAACAGTGTCTCACAACAGTCTGATTACCCTGTCAATATGGAGTTTGGAGAAAATTCTCAACCACAGCAGTGCACAAATCCTCTATATCTAAAAAGCACCTTTCCAGATGCTGAATTCCTGGGTGTACATACAATGAGAACTGGCCTTCCCGAGCATGCCATCAGCAGAATTCACATGCAGGAATTGTTCAGGAAATTGAACCACCAGAGGCTGCTTTTAAAGGAATATGACTTTCAGGATTCTGAGTTGAACCTATTCTTGCCACTTACTTCCTATATGACCTTGGGCAAATCATTTAACCTGTAGGTGCCTCAGTTACAAGAATAGTATGATTCTTGTTCCAAAATGCAATTTCAAAACAAAAACTCAATCTTAATTTTGCTTCCCTTTCCACTGCTTGATCTCATCATTGCGATGCGGCAAGCTTCTCTCAAAGTGCTTTGCCATTGACCTGTCTGACCATGGTATTAGGAGGCCTCATTCCTCCTTCTGAGCTGACTCACATGTACAATGTGTATACACCTAGTTGAAACGGGGCTCTCCTGGAGCTGAGGCAGAGACCCCTGGCTTACCTGTGCAGTGTGCAGGCTTGAGCTCCTCTATGGAGTATGCTCCCTTCCTTATATCACTAAACAGATATGCAAGTGAACTGAAAGTGCCACCCCCTACCATTGCTCTGCTCTTTGCTTCAGCCCTTCATACAGGCGGAAACAGATGCATTAATAGCCCCCATGTGCAAGGGGCAGTAAAGCACACTGGCAGTAAAGCACCACTTTGGTAGAGAACCATTCTGGGTTCAAGGTAGAGCACTTTCAAACATCCTGTCACTACTTCATTGTCTCTTCTATGGGGAAAGTCATAGTCCTGGCAATTAAAGGACATAAAGTATGTGAAAGTCTAGCATGTATGTGATACCCAGTAAGTGTTGGGTATTATATTTATACATATTTCCATCCTTTCTGTTTCCACAGTTGTTCTGCAGTCTTAACCTAACCCTGTAGGTTCACTGAGACCAGAACTTTCTACCTCTCTCTCCACAGATGTGAAACACAGCCAGTGATGCAGGATAGGTAAGAGAAACCAAGGTCTCCTAAGTCTGATCAGTGCTCTTTAGCACTCTTTCCCACACTATGGGCTGTCTGTTCCTCCCCTATTTGGAGGCTGTCACAAGCTATTTAGCATGTTCTCCACATCTCTGCCTGTCTGTGGTCTGCGTGCTTTTAAAGGATGGCTGTTTAGGAGCTCACAGTTTTATTTTATTCTTGCATTTAATGTCTTCTAATAGAAAAGCTTATCTGTTTGGTACACTTCATTTAATTCAGTTGAGTAAACCTCTCTGGGATCAGAAGTCCTGGCACAGTGCCTGGCAGGAAGGAAAGATGTGAAAATGGGCATGGAGAATTGTATCAGTTCATTTTCTGCTTCTACAACAGAAAATCATTATGGTTAATTTATAATAAACAGAAATGTATTTGGCTTACATTTTTAGAAGGTGGTAACTCCACAGTTCAGGGGCCACATCTGGTGAGGACCTTCTTACTTTCATGTCATGGTGGAAATTAGAAGGACAAGAGACCCCAAGAAGGAGAGAAGAAAGGGAGCTACTTAACCCATTCCCTGCTCCTTTTAACCAGCCTACTGCAGTGCTAACAGCATTCATCCATTTGAGAAGGCACAGCCCTCATGATTAAATCATCTCAATATTGTTATGATGGCAACATCATAACATTATATTTCAACATAAGTTTTGGAGGGAGTACTCACAGCATTCCAAGAGCGTGAACCACTGACCTAAGATCACTGAGCTAGTGAATAGCAATACAAGGATTTGAATCCAGACCTATCTGAAAGAAACCAAGGCACTGCTGCAGGGGTAAGTGGGAAGACAGATAACATGACCAGATGATTCTTCTGCAAGACAATAACTGATAAGCATCTGCAAGGTGATATTACAGCACAGAAGGTGCCCCTCAGACCTACCTGGTCTTATAGGCATGGCTTATGAACTGAGACTGTTCATGGAAAAGATATAGATGGATGAAAGAAAGGAGAGAGATCCAGTAAGGGGGACATTCTTAGCAAGTTCTTGGAGGCACAAAGCAGCACAAAGGGTGGTAGATAGGGGACTCACCGACTATGCTACCTTCCTTGGTCAAGGTTTTCAGACTTTAGACTTTGACATGCATCATAACCACCTGGAAGGCTTGTTAAAACAAATATTGGGTCTGATCCTAGAGTTTCTCATGCAATCTGTCTAGGGTAAACCCAGAATAATTTGCATTTCTTACAGGTTTCTGGGATATATAGCTCTTGGTCCAAGAATCTGATTTGGAGGGCCACTGGTCTAGGGATTCAGTAGAGGACACAAAGAGAAAGTCAGCCATACAGGGAAAATATTCTGTGACCTCAAGGTAGAGATATTACTTCTTCTCTCAATACCCACTATTCTATCAGGACACAGATGCCTCAGGTGTCCTTCTCCCACCTGAGGCTAAGGGTGGGAATTCTCAGCCAGAAGAGCCAGTCCATGTAAAGCCTGGACATGACCTCAGACTACCGTGAGGATTCTCTTCCCCCAGCATTTCTTGTTTTTGGAGGTCCTACACAACACAGACTCTTGTCCACAAATCATAATAAGATGTCTCTGAGCTGGCCCACACCGGCCTTGGCTTGTGATTGAGCAAGTGAGGAAAGTGTCAACAAAGCTGGTCCAGCAAGTTGGAAAGTTGATACTACCCAGAACTATAGAGTGACACACAGCACCCTTCTAGAGGCACAACTGGGTCTCAAGCACTTAGAAAATTGTGCTCAAAGACTTTTAAGCATTTGATAATCCTTCTAAGAACATTCTGCAGAAATTGAGTCTTATTAATCTTATCTTCCATTTCAGGTTCCTCTTTGAACCAATTCACATATGTTCCCTACACATTTTGCAAATAATAATTGCTCTAATTGTACTCAGTTTGAGTGAATATCATTTTTGGAAAGGACTTTGTACATTAAGTACTTGTTTATATTAAATTCTTCTTTTTTTCTCCTAAATCAAAATTTTCCAAGCTTACAGAATTTAGAAGTGCTATGAATATTAACAGTTCTTTTCAATGCAAGTCTTAATCCAACACACCCTATTTGCCAGATATCATAGGCTTTATGACAAAAGTTGTCAAAACTTTCCAGTTTTTGAGTTTTTCTTTTGCTGTTCTTGCACTTTATTAAAAAAACTGATTAATACAGTGACTTTTCTCCCTATGGGAAATGCAACAACTCATGCTGAAAAATCAAAGTAGAAAAATGGAAACACACAAACCACCTAATGGTTTAATAAAGGTAAATCCCAGTGCCCGTATGTTCCTTTTAATGTTTCCCAAACCTCCCAAGTTCACAGAAGGTCATGTTCAATGAATTGCATTTTGTAGTGCTATACCTTATGTAGCTTTAAATTTAGACTTAACACAGTCAATGTATTTTAGGCAAAAGATAAATTCAAACTCCATGTTTCCCACATATTCTCTTGTTATGATCACTCTAAGTGTGATCTTGCAGTGGGTACAATTTATATTTTGGTTTAGCATTCAGCACTAATTGTGTAGTCATAAATGCTTCCCTATAAAACTTGTAAAACACGGAAAGCTTAGAATGGAGACAGGATGATTAAAAAGTTTAAAAGAACTTTCCTTGTTCATACATTTTAGGTTCTTGTCGTATGTCTCTTAGTATCATGCTGCCTTTGAAATTCTCTTCATGTCCTGGGAAGGACTGATAGATTTCCAAACAGTAACGAGATACTGAGAAATTAGAACATAATGAGTGGGAATTTGAGGAAGGAAATCAGTAAGCATCAAAATATCTACCTCCAAGCCTGACATTACACACTATAAGTCCCCAACTCTCTCAGAGAGAGTCCTCTCACCTCCAAATTAAAATTACATGGAAACCAACCCTACTGGATTATCATGTTGCTGAATAAATGAGAAAGTTTATAAGAAGAGTTTTTAAAAGTACACCAAATTATAAATGTAACACGTCATCAGACTGGCACAGCATGTTTGAAATCTAATATCCAAGGTGCTTTAGAAATGCAGCACCCTGACCAGTGAATATTTTTGTTGTTAGATCAGAAAGGAAATTCTAAGCATGAATTCCCATTTTTCTTTCATCCCTTTTCTACTTCTAAATGGAGATCATCCCATCTTTGTGTGTCAAATGCAGCATATGTGGAAACATCTCCTGATCATCTTTCACAGGAATTCTTTCCAAGTGAGAAAGCAAGTAATGGGGTCATGGGTTTTCTGGAGTAATACAACCCAGGTTTCTAGTGTGATTTTGATTAGCAAATTCTGTCCCCAGTTTTATTGTGTGTTAGGAATTGTGGTGTATGATTTCATGCATTTTTTGGAAGGAAATTTAGCTCTAGGTATTTTACAGTTGTTCATAGGAAAGATCTTAGAATTTACGAGAAGTCATTTTTAGACAATCTACTGCTTTGCCAAGCAAAGCAATTAATCACAATGCAAGTGGCAAACATCATGAGTTAACAGATAATGGAGCACAAGTTTGGTGACAGCTCCTCCTCAGCATCAGCTTCTCCATCCTCCTCCTCCTCCTCTTCTTCATCCACAGTGAAATTAGTAAAATAAGAGTTAGTGGTTTCTTTTGCTTCGGTTCTTTAAAAATCCAATTCAGGCAAATGTCAACCCACTGCAAGATTTCTTATGGAAGATTTCAGTCTATATTAGGAAAGACTTTCATTGTTTTGTCTATTTTCTTCTATATTTTAAAGTCCTGCACTAAAGTGTTAAGTCAAATGAGCCTCAGTGTCTACAAGCACCAAAGTATATTTGGGTGTTCTTGATCTCAGACTACCTCACTGAATCCCCGAAGTTGCCCTGTATTAACAGGGCCTCAGAAATCAGAAATATGGAATTTTTTCATGCAATTTTGGTTTAATTTCAAGCCCTCACCAAATGGGATTGCTAATGACTTTAGCCACACCCAAATTAGAGCTCATCTGCAAATTATTAGGTTAGATTTTAGAGCAAAAGCAAAAGTTTTAGTAATACCTTTTCTTTGGCAGTACCTACTCTGCCTCTGAGTGCATGTAGGTGATACTGCCATTTAGTTATTTGTGACTGACTTGTATATTACAGCAAGAGGAAAATTGATATGAGCTTGGTGGATAAAAAAGGAAGTACTCCATTACAATGCCAGAATAAGAAGTGGTTTATAATTAAACTGGTCTGAATTCAGTGCCCACTGAACTCTGGAAATCAACACAGCTCAGCCCTTGTTTCATTTCTCCATGACCTTGACAAGCTTTTTCATAGGAAATTAATTTAGACACAGAATCCATCTGGATCTGATGACAAATAAGATGTCCCTAGTATATAAAATATTTTAAAGTTTAATTATAAAATGAGTATTACGATACATATAATGAAGATTAACCAAAGAAATGATGCTGTGAACCTCTGCACAGTAAGAAATTGAAATTCTGTCATACTCAT
Organism: Castor canadensis; assembly: GCF_047511655.1. Classification (NCBI taxonomy): domain Eukaryota; kingdom Metazoa; phylum Chordata; class Mammalia; order Rodentia; family Castoridae; genus Castor; species Castor canadensis. Next base: position 89,720,335 of record NC_133397.1, on the reverse strand, counting down.
CTGTATACATGTACACACATATCTGTGTCTACATCTATGTACACACAATCATTCTCACACACTTACACAGGTTGAAATCTTGCACCTCAGGCTCTATCAATAAATTATGAATTGCTAACAGCCCCCAGACCAGTGGCAGGGAGAATAGCTTTCTACATAGTGATGACATGGGATGGTAGAAGACCTGAGATCTGTGGTCAAATAGACCTGGCTTAAGTGCTAATGCATTGGCCGAGTCACCCAGCCTTTCTCATCCTCAGTTTTCTCCTTTGAAAACAGGATAAAAACATGCCTCATAAGGTTTTGTAAAGATTTAATGAGGAAATGTCCAAGAAGCACTTCTAGCCCAGTGGCTGGCACTTGGTTGGCATTCAGAAATTGGTATGTATGATCACAGCAATCCCTGTGAACATGACACATATAGCACAACAAACTTCCCAAGGAAGAAAGTACTTGAGATGAGAGTGGAAAAATTCAGTCTTGATGGTTTTTTTTTTTTTTTTTTGTGTGTGTGTGTGTGTGTGTGTGTGTGTGTGTGAAAAATTCAATCTAGAAGTCAAGGAGGCCTATCACAGCCCAGCAGTATGATTACTTCGCTTGTTTCAAAACAACTGCCTACTTCTGTTCCCCAGAGAACAAATTTGATATTCTAATAAACTGTGAATTACATGCTATGGAAAGTAAAGTGATTCAGTTTTTTTTCATAGAATTCTGTAGTGACTGTGAGGAGGCAGCAACTTCTCATCTTTACGCTCAAAGTTGAGTAATGGTTATCCTACAGAATCTCCCATCTCCAGGAATCAAAGCTAACAGAGATGCCAACCTTGTCTTTCACCCTATAGTTTCCTATCCTGTTTACAGAATTTAAGGTTTTCATAAATGTTGGTAAGTGGAATTGGTCAGAAATCCAAAATGGTAGACTTCTAACTACCTTGCTATACTGCTGTATGTCTCTGTAAATGAATATAGGACTGTTCCTACATTTTGGTTGGTAATACCAGTTCCTTTAGTCACTTCTAGAATTTCAGCCCTTTTCAAGTCTACATTCTGTGTTGCCCTTGTATTTAATTCCTCTTTTCTTGCCTTTGGATTCTTTTTATTGTTTTCAAAATATTTAGAGATGATTAATTTCTCTATATTTCCATGCTAGTCCACCATAAAAAAGGATACCATGGCGTTAACTGGCATATGCTCTGTTCCACTACAGGAAGCTAGTGAACATTCATCATGGCACTAAGGACTTTGCATAATTTAATGACCTTTAGGACATTCTATTTTCTGGATGGAATGTTTGTTTCTGCTTGGTTTTTACCTGTAAGAAGTCATTTCACTGTGACTCACATAAAATTGTAATGGGAAGACTGGAGAAAATTGTAAAAATAAAAAGAAGGAATTTCATGACCTAGATTTCAACTCAAAGGACTTGGGAAAAGATTTTCTCCCCTAAATTAACCAAAATTAATGAGGACCACATATGTCAAGTGCAAATTTTATTCCTAATCATTCCCTCTTTAAATGTTTGAGACATACGGGGTTGAAAAGGTGGCTCTGAGTTTGATCTATCATCTGCTATAGAACAGAGTTATGTGGCTTCGAAGTTGGTTCCTGGTGTGCTTTGTCGGGTCTACATCTGCCCATGATTTTAATAATTCACATCGTTCTGAGTTTGGGGCATGTATGTTTGTCAAGATTTTCTTTTGTTCAAAAGGATTTTCTGTGACCCAAATCATAAGTTCTTCCTTTAAATGTGTCCTTCCAGCTCCACAAGGGAGATATGATTCATATATACATATATGAGGATATATATCTCCTCATCTTTTTCTTAGATAGGAACAAAGGCCAAGCACTTTATTTTAAAAATTATATTTTCCAAATGTTTAATATTATAAGGGCTGATATCCTTAGGACCATTTTCCAGAAGTGCATATTTCACTTAAAATCATCTAAAATCCAATGGCTTTGGGACATTAATCCTATTTAGATTAAAGGCATGTTTAATTATCCATTTACTTTATTTCTCACCAAAGTACTCCAGGACTCTGATTTATCTCATAGAATAACTAGCCCAGGAGACTCCTGCCCTTATATAATTTAGAAGAATTCCATGAGATTGGCTGGAGGACCTCTTTGAAAGAAAATAAAATTTATTTTGGAAACCACAGTGACTAAATCTCTATGAAGGAGAATAAGAATGCTAATAAGAATTAAAAGAAATGCTTCTTCTCTATCATTCTAGTTTCTACCAGTCCTCTCCACTTCTTTCTGGCAACCCATCATAGAAGCAAAGGATCTCTTTGGCTCTTCCCTGACATTTAATTTATAGGAAACAACCCTTATCAGGATTCTACCCTACCTGAGACCATGTGGGTAAATGTATCTCTATTGAGTCTACTTTGCTATACACACAGCCATGTTCTCCAGAATCAACTTTATCAACTACAAGGAAATCTAATTATGGACTCCATGTGAGCTCTCCTCCTCATATAATGCTACCCAAATCCAAAACAAGCTCATGTAATTATTTGCCCACTGGCATCTTTCTTCTCATGATTTTAGCCAGCCAACGAAGCTCAGGCCTGGACTCAGACACAGTCATTTGAGGTTACAAATAGTTCTAGTTTTAATGGTGTTTCCCAACCTATATCTCTTGCTTTATTGCTTTTGCAGTGAATTAATTTAATTTCACATAAGCAAAAAAAGAATGATATTTTCAAACCTGTAACAATATTTGACCAATCCATAATAATGAAATAATAGTAACAATGTACATTTAAACTTGAGTGGGTCGGGGGGTTACTAGCATCTGTGGAAGACATAGACGCTGCTAAATATCCTTGGATCCATTGGATAACCCCCACAACAAAGAATTGCCTAGCCCAAAAGTTCACTAATGCCACGGATGAGACATTCCAATCTAAGTTCAAGTCACAAAACACCACTATAGTTTTTCCTAGTCAGAATACCATCATTATTTGATGTTATACAAGTATACTATTGGGTGTGTAATTTTTAGGCAGCAATGATTTAGAAGTTGAATGAAGAGAATTCTTGTGAGTTCCCACTTATGATGTAAACTCAACTGTTCAACTCCAACTCTGTACTATCAATACAACATCATACACTTCTACATGGAAAAACTTCCAACATCCATCACCATTCACCATGCCACTATCTGATTAGCTACTTGATATATGTCATTACTATATCACAATGCATCACAAATTAAATGATTCTAAAGACATTACCTTGACATTTCTACCATATTATGTGAAATATCTAAGAATAGACTTAAAGGATTTTCCCTTTCAGTGTACTCAAATCAAACAAATAACCAAGCTCCACTTCTATCTCCTGCATCCCTCTATGCATCTCTTTCTTTCTATACCTTTCCTCCTTGGTGCTGAACTACAATAAACTTGGCACTTCATATTCACATTCCTTTTCACAATAGATTGAATATACTCAATGAAAGAACATCAACATTTATTTCAAAATATGACAAAACTAAGAATTAGAAGATCCAAATCCATTTTCATATTTTATATTTATGTGTATGATGGTTGCTTTATCTTAGTTCAATTTTGTTTGAATCTAAAATGACCCATATCCAAGAACCATCCTGCTTACCTCAAAGAGTTTCCATGAAGATCAAGTGATAAAATGAACTTCAAGTTCTTTGAAAGTTTTGTGTCATCAAACAAAGAGCTTACAAAAATTGAAACATTATGCTTCTGAAATGCAGCATGGCCCTTGATGGTCTACATTTCCCAGGAAATTACATCCTTGTGTAATTCCTTCCTTTTGAGTGTAAACTGGACGTATTCATTCATGTTGAAAAAACAGAACACGACAGAAGTGGCTGGAAGTCACATTTAAGATAAGGTTTTACAAAAAAAAAAAAAAAAAAAAAACAACCAAACCCAGAGACTGTGATGAATGCTATATTTTGCTTTCTTGTCTCACTTGCTCTTAGGGAAGGCAGTTGGTATGTTGGGAAACTGCCTTATAAGAAAGACCTCGTGAGTGAAGACGAGGTCTTCCAGCAGCCTTGTGAGTAACTTTGGAAGTGACACCTCCACCACTTGAGCCTTGAGATGACTGCAGCCCAAGCCAACATGTTTGATTATGTAAAGCCACCCAGATAATCTGTTCCTAGATTCCAGCCCATTAGGAGATGACAAATGTTTATTGTTTCTAGACACTAAGTTGGGGTTTCTGTTCTCCTACACGAGTTCAAGGTCACATACTAATGGCTTCTAATAATTTTGACCAATTTCCTCCACCTATGATTTGATTATCCCCATTTTCATCATTAGATCAGTGCTACCCTCATCCTGTTATGTCACAGGAGAGAAGTGAGCATCAAAGACACTGTAAAAGCATCAAATCCTTGGGGACACCTTAGCCAATTCAGACATTCATTCAGAATTCGTATCACTCATCATTACCTTAAAGATCTACTGCAAAAGAGAAAAAGTGAGAAATAGAAAACAAAGTGAAGCATTGAGTAAGCTTTTTCATATTGTAGTATTAAAGAATCTCTTCCTATGATTTGGGTAAGTATCTGCCAAAGGTCCATGTGATGCTTGATACCTAGCCTGTGGCACTACTGGGAGGCAAAGGAAACTTCAAAAGGTGGGGCAAAGATGGAAATCTTCTGATCATATAGGATGTGCCCTTGAAGATGATGTTGGACCAATGTGCTCCCATGATGTACACCATGATGTGCTGCCTTGCCAAAGTCTCAGAAACAATGGAGCCACCCAACTTTAGAATGAAACTATAAAACTGTGAGCCAAAACAAACCTTTCCCTTTTTGAAGTTGATTTATCTCAGGTGCTTGTTATAGTAACAGAAAGCTAGCACATTATGTAATACAGTAAACACTATTAAAATGTAGAGTATCTTTGTTTTATTTTCTTTATTACTGTTTTGCAACAACATTGTTTAGTAATATATTTAATTAATTATATTCACTTATGAAATTTTTTATGTTTCTCTTCTCTTTGTATTAAGCACATTTATGTGCATAAGTAAAGCTTCTGCATGCCTTTATGTGAACACTACTAATAATTCTTATGAAGCAACTTATTGTAGTATGTGCTTTTATCTCTGTTCATATGGATTAGTCTATATTTTACACGTGTATGCCTCATAACTGAGATATGGGAATTCCACAAATTCTCAATCATTTGTGCAGTTTGGTGGCTTGTAGGGGGTGATTTGAAAGCTCCTATCATTTCTTCCTGTGTTCATCCTGTCCCCAAACTTCTTCCTTTCTCATCCTAATGATGGTGCACTTTGACTATGTCTTCATTTTGATGTTAGCCACAGTAAAATGTCAAATATTTACTTTACTCTATGGGTGGGGAGTAAATAAAAACTGCACTGTCTTGTTTTCTCTGAGAAGTTATCATTTATTAATTTGGCTAACAGAGCTCCCTGTTCATATGCATCTGTTCTTTCCCATCTCTGTGCTAAGACTCATGTAGAAATAATGCAGAAAATGTTATATGATTTGTGTCAGTAGCACTTTTGCCTTTAAACTTACAATTAGGACAAAGAGATGAATATGATGTTAATTTGAACATAAGTAAAAACAAAATAGATCTAAAGACCCAGAAGAAATTCAGTGAAGATTTGTTGTTGTTTTTCTTGAAGTCCTGTACTAAAATCCCTGATTTGAGCCAGGCGTGGTGGTGAATGACTATACTCTCAACTCCTCAGAAAGTGGAGGCAGGAAGATCACAAGCTTGAAGCCAGTCAGGGTAAAATCAGTGATCCCTTATCTGCAAAACAAAGTAAAAACCAAAAGGACTGGAGGCATGGCTCAAGTGGTAGCACAATTGCCTAGCAAGTACATCATCCTGTGTTCAATACTCAGTAGTGCAATAAAAAAAAGGAAAAAAAATATTCCTGACTTATATCCTTGGAGATCCACTCATGCTCACTATATAATAATATTAGACAGATAAGATAAGGTGTTATACACTTCTAAACAGAACAGAAGGTGGTTATTGCAACTTCTGAAATTCTCCACAATGTCGTGTATTTGATGAAAGGGTGGTTTTTCAGCCTTCATGCCACTGTGTATTAACATAGCACACTTGGTACAGTGCCTACACACTTCAGTGATAAATGGCATCCAAACAGCTTTCCCAAATGCATAAGGAAGGATAATTAAAACCAACATCTCATCTCAGAGATGTGTGAAGATTAATAAAACAATTTCTGTAAAGGTCCCTGAGCCCATGCAAAGAAGAATACAACATACAAAGTATTGCTGTGTGGTTTAATTTATAGTTATGTGTGGTAGCTTATAAGTACTTTGCATCAAATGAAAACATAATTAGTGCTATATTACTACTTCAAAGGTCATTTTATATACAAGGCAACAAATGCAAAGTTTGAGGATTTAATCACAAATTGATTTATGGCACAACATATGTTATGTATATCAAGATACAGGTTTTAGAATTTAGCTAATAACAAAAATGAAATGAAATAAGTACAATTCTGGTGAATTACTTGATTTTTCTTCAACTTAAAAGAAGATGAAAAAAACTGAAGAAATATCTTCTATTTCTCTGGGATTTCTACTTAAGGTCAGGCTTCTGGAGACAAACAAATCAAATGTAGAGAAGAACTCACACCAACTGTGATTTAACACTTTTTGATCTCAATTCAGTGTGACTGAATCTAACCAAGCTGGATTAGAGTGGAGAAGACACTGGAGGTGACTAGATCAGACAGGACCAAAATAATGGTTTATAGAACAAGGAATAGGGGCCCAGACTTTATGATGATAATAAAACGGGGAAAAAATAAAAGAGGAAAAGAGATACCATCAAAGAAGATTAAAGGTTGAAAGACAAAATTCTCATTGCTATAAAGAACCTACCAGATGAAGATATGAGGCCATGCAATCTGAAAGAACTTTACAGTGGGATGTAAACACCTTCATCTGCTCTGCCAGTGTGGGACCACCAGGCACATGTGCTAAGGAGCACTTGAAATGTGACTAATGGAACTGGGGATATGGCTGGATTTCTAACCACATTTAATTTCAATTAATTTAAATTTAAAAATTGAAAAGTCATATGTGACTAATGGCTATCACCATGGCCAGGACAGATCTAGAAGAATGATGAGTGTCATAAGTGTCATTAGTAGAAAAAGGAAGCCAGGAACAAGAGAGAACTCGAACTGGTAGTGATACAGAGAGAAGAACAGTATATCATGCAAGAAAAAAAATGGAAAATCATGTGGTAGAAAAGTAGGATCAGAACTATCCAAACTAAATTCTTGATAAAAAGAGTTATTTGAAATCTCCACTATCTTCAAAGCCTTCCAGGTTTTACTGTGTGCCTGGTCTCTTTCTCTGTATATGCAATTACCTTGATACATTTTCCGTCTGACTGTGTATTGAGAGCCAAACACAGTATCCATGAGGTTATATGAGGGAGGAAGAAATTTAGACCTAATCCAAGCAAGTAGATACTAAAATACCAGGAAGAATGTCTTAGAGAGTTTATCCAATCCCATTAGGCTGATGTCCTGGTGTGTATTAGAGGCACACAATTTCCATAGAAGAGCCAGGAGTTGTTTATAATATAGTCAGAGTTGATACCAGGAATACAAGTCAGAGAGAAGTACAAGAGGCTTTTCACAGTGGCAGTGATAACTCAGGACGGATTAGACTTATTCTGAGCAGGGCTTGCTTTAGGTCACAGCTGCTAACTTAACAAAATATGTATCACATCGCTTCTCTTCTCCTATGTCCACATTGCCAACATTTTATGGAGGTTATATAAAATTAAACATTTTACTACCTACCAGGAGTTTGCATTTTTCCTACTTTAGCTCTTTTTTCAGGAATAAATAATATGTGGTCCTGTATTGTATTTGAAATTGCCAAAACAAACTATATGCATGATAAAAAAAATTAATGGGTATAATGGGAAATTTTAGGGGGATTTTTTTTTAATCTCAAAGGATTTCATAAAGGTGGAAAATATGAGATGTGACTACATGGTAGCAAGATTTTTACACCACAGGTGTAAATGTGTTCACAGATAACTTGTGTACTTAGTGCTTCTGATCAGCCAACAACTTCCAACAAATGGCTTACCTTGGCATCATGCTGCTATATTTAACCATAATAATGAAAATGTTTGCCAAGTGCATCCCTGAGGTAGGAGCCTTCATCTTATGTATATTAAGGCCTTATCATGACTCAGTATTGTGGTATGAAGCTCTTTCCAGCTGCGTATTCTGTGAGTCTAGAGTGTTCATTGAACACGAATGCCACAAGTGGTTTATTAGATTGCTTTTCAGTTCACAGGCTCAAAAACAAAAATGTTTGTTAGATGTGTTTTTATACCCTTTGTGGAGATAATGGAAAGGCATTTTGGGTTTGGCTCACTCCATCGGCCTATGACCAATGGTCTAATGTCATTGGTGTTACATTGTGCCACCCAGCCTACAGAAAGATAGAGAAACATGATTCCGGTAGGTCACCAAGCTTCCCTGCTTTTGCCTCAACCCAAAGAGTTTCTTTTTATGTTTTATTCATTGGCATTCCTTGTAAGATTTTGTCATAAAAATTCTATTAAAGCCAAAGAAGGAACCCAATGTGGCAGTCCCCTTAGGCTTCCTGTCAGGATGCTCTACCCACAGGGATATAAATAGCACTTCCCCAAACTCTTCTCAAATGACCCTAGTAAAGAGTGCCTCTTGTTTTTTACTGAGTCCCCACCTAATAAATACACATCTACAATCCACGCACAGGCAGTCACAAACATACACACACACAGAAAAAGAAAATTTAAGTCCTGAGTGAACCACCACAACACCAACATCAAACAAATAATTCATTCACCATAAAGGAAAATGAAGATAGTCATCATCCTATTGGTTGTTTTTCTAAACAATTATTATTCAGAGAATCACATAGAAAATTCACTTTTAAAAACACAGTGGTTTTTAATATCAGAATATGAGATTTTCTTCAATAATTGCTATCACAATTTGAATTGAGCATATCCTTCAAGTCAATAATACATCTAAAATAATGAACCGATGTGGGTTGCAATACACAAGTGCATGGAAGCAATGCTAGGAATCTCTCTGTATAGCTATCTTTATCCCAAACTAGCAAAAATGCTATGTCTTCCTCTTCAACAAATTTATCTCTTATGTTTTGTCTTCAACAAAATCAAACAAGAAGAGGGCAGAACAGGATCTGCCTGAAAGCAGGGGATTGGGGGGGTTGGGGGTGAGGTGGCACAAGCAATGTATATACACGCAAGTAAGTGTAAAAATGATAAAAGAAGAAAGAAAAAAACAAATGTTGAAAATTCACAGATGCACAAAAATGTTTCTTTCAGAATGTGCATCCAGGAGCTGGTGATTCACACCTAAAATCCTAATTAATTGGGAGGCTGAGTTTGGGAGGATCTTGGTGCCATGCCAGCCTGGGGGGGAAAGGTTTGTGAGACTACAAGCTAGGGAAGGAATTATAAATAAGAGGACAGTGGTCCTGGTCAGTCCAGGCAAAAAAGAAAAAAAAGCAAGACTATCTCAAAAAAAAAAAAAGTAAAAAGAGCTGGAGGCATGGTTCAAGCTATAGAGCATCTGCCTTTTAAAACCCAATATAACCAAAAAAAAGGAAAACTTGAATTTCTTAATAACAGTAATTAGGTATTATGTTCTGAATGTGTCCCCTTAGATTGTTGTGTTGAAACTTTATCTCCAATGTGATGACATTAAGAGGGGGAATATAAATGATGTTGGGGGTGAATGTCTTTATAGAGTTTAAGGAATTGGATTTGCTGCCTTCATCATGTGAAAACAGCACGCATATGTAGGATGAAGCAACAGGCATTGTCTTGGAGCAAAGAGCAACCTCATCAGATACCAAATGCGCCAGCACCTTGATCTTGGACTTCCCAGCTCCAGATCTGTTAAAAATAAATTTATATTCTTCATAATATAAGAAGAATGTAAGAAGTCTTGCATAACACAGATTAAGACATCAAGGAAACAAGTTTTAGGACATTTGGATGATGAAGGGAGCTGACATTATTTGGCAGATAATTAATCCAGCATATTAATCAAAACTAAATATTTAGGCACTATTTTACTTCTTGATCATTCAACTTGACAAATACTAATTTGAAAATGTATGTGCACCTTTAATTTATCTCAGTCTCTTTTTTGGAGTTGCATGTATAGGCAGTTTTATTTGTCTTCTTTTACTTTTTGCATTCTCACATATTGGTAACTCATTGTTACCTTAAGCTCTTAGAAGTATTTTGATTATTTTTTGTGGAGTAGGGGGATTAAATTCCCAAGTTATTCGGCTATTTTTATATATTTCAATTTCTTGTTCTATCTGGCTATAACTACTTCATCTTTATAAAAAAAGTTTGCCAAACATAGGAGCTATCACTCAATTATGTATTTATGTAGAAAAATAAAATTTCACAGCAGTAATTTAATGTGAAATCTCCTGATAAATTTTTCTCTATTCCTAATTTTCCAACATTTTTTTAGAATTCCACAATATTTTTCAAAGAACAGCAAAGACAAAATATTAGCTATTGTTTCAGTAGTGTTGTTGACTTACTTATTCTTCATGTAAAAGTGCTATATGAAACCTACAAAATATTTTAAGTTAAAATATAACCAAGGAGAAAAACTGTGCATTGATTTTTATGAGGGAGTTAAATATAAAAAACAAACTAATTAAAGATGTAAAACTTTTTAACACCTAGAATGTATGGCAGTTATCAATTTGTGAATTAGATTTTGAATTTATTTTAGGCTTATTTGTTTTCAGATAATTCACATAAAATTAGAGACAGCATTTAAAATATAATTAAGTCCTTAAATTTTTTTAATTGGCCTGGTTGTCTTACTATGGGCTAGAGAAATATTTGTCAAAACCTGAACAAAATAACATTAAACATAAGTGTAGTAAACAACCCTGGGTGCATGCGCAGAAAACACATGAAAAAAATGGTGAGAAGCCTGACAGGTAGGTAAAGCTAGGAAATGCTCAGAATTTTTAGAAGACTCTCCTATAACACATGAAAACTGTACAAATGTAAATATTTTAAATAGCTTTCAACATAGTTCTTTGTCACTTTTTTATCATTAACTTTTCTAATAATCCACTTCAGATCTATGAGGAATTGTATGGCACCTGAGGCCCATCTGAAGATTCATTTCATAGTTGTAGCAACCTGCAGTCAACCAGGGTCCAAAATTATTAATATTTGTCCTAACACTTTAAAGAAAGAGGGAATAACACATTCATAGTAATTTTATTACAGCATATCAAAATATAATTGTTCTATTTACTTGAGGAGTTATTGTTAATCTCTTACTGTGCCTAATTTATAAATTAAACTTTATCGTAACTATGTAAATATAGGGGAAAAGTACATAAGTTATATAGACTTCGGTATATTTCTGGTTTCAGACACCCACTAGAGGTCCTGGAACATACCACCATGGAAATGGGGAACTTCTATGTCAGAGTCAGGAGAGATTAAGTGTAGAAAATGAGAGTGGAATCACAAAATGGTAGCCCATATATTCCGTCCTAAACCAGTTGGAATGGAGGGCATTATGGAATTTTATAAGTGAATGCATGATGCTTTAGATCATTTGATAAGTGTTTGGAATGATCTCTTTAGCAATGAGTTGAAGAAAGTTGATAAGATCAACATTAGATAAATCAAGTTAGAAACCTATTAAGATAATCCAGCATAAAAACCAAAAATGGAAAAAGACGAATGATCTAGAATCAACAAGATTTTAATATTGTGTGTGTAAGGCAGAGTCTGATATAATTTCCAATCTTGAGTGACTTCCTGTGCTATAAGAACAGCTTCTCTGTCACCCAGGAAGCCCCCTTTCTACTGTCCTTTCTGTGCCAGTCTCTCCTACAGTGTGAGGAGGGATCATTTGTGGTTGAAAACCTACAATTATTTTGGCACATGTTATCAAGATTAAAGGAACCCTAACATAGGCAACTTTGCCTCCTGGTCCTTTCTAAGAACAGAACACTGATTTCCTGTGCATTCCCCCTCCCATTAAAATGCATTCAGTTATAGTGATTCCCAAGAAATAACTGCAAAGTACAGGGTTGTCAGTGGCAAGGCAGTCACGTGGTCTCAGTGGTGGTGTGGCTCAGGCATACAGTTACAGGAAGTTATGCAGGGTGAGCAGAAAGCACAGAATCCTTGGAAGTAGCTCATGTTATTTTGGTCTCTGACAACACAGATTTCTTAGAAAGCCATTCAGCCAGTAGGAGGAGGCACCCTTAAGTGACAGGGAGCAAGCACTCTCAGAAGAAGTGACAGCTGAAAGAGAAGTTGCAGTAGCAATGTAGTAAATTACCCCACCATTCACTGCAGCTCAGGACAGTTCATTGTCACAGGTGGGTGAGTAAGAGGAGCCAAGAAAAATCCACATGGTGGACAAATAGATCTAGGTAGATTCCTTTCAGCATGACTAAATAAGAATGCAGAGAAATATGCTGCAGAAATATGAGGCAGAAAAACAAAATCTGAAGAACAAGATAAAGAAAGTAGCAGCCACAGAAAGAAGATGCATTGAAAATGACACATGACAGCAACTAGAAGACAATTTCAAGGCAAGCTGAAAAGAATGCAAGAAGACAGCCCGTTGTTAATCAGGAGCATGGGACAGACAGAGAATAGCTTTGGAAAACTCAGCCAAGAGATTCTGTTAGGTGGAGTAAAAGGAAAAAGCATACTTAAAAAAAACCAAATCCACTAACAAGGAGAGTAAAAAAAAATAAAATAAAATCCAGATTGAACAAAGTAAATAATAAACTCAAGAAAAATACAAAATTAGTGACAGAGAGGATGAATTTAGGAATGTGTTCCAGAGCACAAGAAAAGTTTAAAGAATGAACAACTGATTAGTACAGAGATCATTTCTTTATCTGAAGGAAGAGGTGGAAGCAAACAGATAAGAAGGCAAATCAAAGAAAGGAAAGAGTTCTAACCAGGCATATTCACAGTTGAGCACTTATTACAGGAAAGATTATTTAAAAGCATTTCCACAGGTGCTATTCTTGAATGAAACTCAAAATATGCATGCTTTTTCACTCTGGAAATCAGAATGATAAAGTAGTAAGTGTAGTTATTAGTAATAGAAAAGTATACATTTATTGATCTCTTATAATTTGCTAGTTAATTTTCTTAGTATGTGACTATATTCATTCATCTAATCCTTTCATATTCATTTTCCTGGATTACAGATAAGAAAACCAAGACACAAAATGGCACTTTTGTCAGTTATTTGTCAAAAGTGCCAAAACTGAAAACCAAAGTCAGGTACTAAAACTGCAGCACTATGTCTTGAAAAACACTTTAAAAATTAAAAATAGAAAACCTAGCAGCATATAAAACGAACTATATATAACTTCTGAATAATGAGGGAAGTTTTAAAAATATGCATGTGTAAAAGAAAGGAAAAAGTACAATAAGCCAGCATGTGTACATAACACAGAACCCAAAGAAGAGAATAAAATTGAATGTGACATTATAATAATAAATACAAATAAATCAACCTGGATATTAAAAATTTCAAAACCTTTTTTTGGCAAAAAAAATCCCATAATATATCAAATATGGAGAAAAGGAGTGGTACTGAACATCTGTAATCTCAGTTACTTGAGAGGCAGAAATTGATTCAGGAGGGTTGTGGTACAAGGACAGCTAAGGCAAAAAAATATCAAATCTCCATCTCAATCAATAAACTGGGCATGGTGGATGCATGCCTGTCATCCCAGATAAGCAGGAGGCATGGGTAGGAGGATTATGGTCTGAGGCCAGCCCAAGGCAAAACCACAAGACACTAACTGAGTAACACCTAAAGCAAAAAGGCTCAAGTTGTAGAGCTTGCCTTGCAAGGGCAAGGCCTTGAGTTCAAATACCAGTACTGCTAATTGAATAAACTGGTAACAGAAAAAAATTTGGAAGATATAATTAAAACACTAAGTTGATAGTATATATTAGATTTTATACTCACTAGATAATTCATCTTTTTCTTTATCATCCTTGAACTCTTATAAAATTCATTTATGGGCCACAAGTTAAAATGTGATAAATTCTAACAAAATGAGGTATACAGTCACATTCTCTGGTGCCATGTGTCATTTAATAAAATTAATAATAAAAATTCTATATAGAAATAAATGTATCAAAATATTCTAATATCAAAGAAGAAAAATAAACTACAATTTTTGAATACATGTAAAAATACAACAGTACAAGTATATATACAGGTGATTTTCATTTTCTTCTTTGGTCAGACTACATTTCAAAAAATCCCATAAAAGGGCATGGACATCATTTGTTACACTCTAAAATACAATTTCTGAAAGGGCAGAAGAAGCCACATCAGTAATTCTACATATTGAAACTTTTGAGGTAAGGCCATAGCTGTACTGAGAAACAGAACCATAGCCATTCACACTTTTAAAGGTAAAAGAACTAGTAAAATTAAATATAGTAAACATTCAGCTACAGAATTAATAAGAAGCATCATAAAACTCTAGGAAAGCATGATGAAAGCTAAATTAGTACATTAGAATAGTTGAATTGGTTATTTTAAAATGATAACAAACTCTATAAAATAATAATGCATCTAGCAAAAATAATAGGAAAATAAATGTATATTCATTACCAATAACAAAACTAGAAATGTAATCATAGATTTTAATGACTTTTTCAAATATCAAGACATGCTACAAACAAATTTATGCTAATAAGTTTTAAAACATTAGTTAAAAAAGTAAAGTAAGAAATAAATAATAACTAAAATTGACCCATATTGGTGTGTCAAAACTGATCAAATTGAGGGATAGACAGTGGGATATAGGCAGACAGCGAAAGATGGTAAATCCCAAGCGGCTGGCAGACTCTACAAGGCACAGGCGAGCAGGGCTTCTTCCCAACATGCACTGGGATTGGGAGGACCCCTGCATGACCATACTTATGCAGAGCTCACAGGCAGGGGACCCAATCAGGAACAGAGAAAGACTGTGTGGTCAGAGGATGATGGAAGCCCGGCAAATAGAAATGGAGCGTATATCCCATGCCAACTGAGGGAGGGGAGAGAGAGGACCCTAAAAGGGGAAATCCCAGAGGATGTTGTGAAAATATTGATTTCAGGGTTCTTTTCTCTTTAGAGGATTTCTGTGCTTATAATTTCACCTTTTGTTTCCCCAATAAAAACTTTTCACTTTCTTTTTTCCCAATAAAATTTTGCCAAAACTCTCACACTTTTCCTGCCTCCTAATTCTTTATCCAGCGAAGAAAAAGAAACCATACCAGTAGATGGTAACAGGTTCAGTCCCCAGCACCGCCAAAAATGAAAATAAAATAAGAATAGGCAAAGAATCCAGCCATGCTCCATGCTTTAGAAAATTCTCTGTTGGTTGCTGTTGCTCTTAAGAAAACTCTCGTTTTTTAGCTTCACCTTCAAAACGCTTCATGTTGTTCCCTAATCCTCCATTCTAAATTTATTTCCTATCATTGTGTGCACGTATAGTTTGCAATCTAGTTATATGAAATATGTAAGATTCTTTAAACAATCATTGCATTCTTTCTCACACTTGCGAACTTTTGTCCAGGGTAGCAAGAAAGAGGCCAGAAAAGAAACAGGCTGTGTTCTGACAACAAGACAGGGGGGAGGGGATCGCAAAGCAGAGAGATAAAACTTAAAGAATTGAAACATGAAGGTCACATAGCACTGGGGAAATGAAATAGCCAATAAAGTCACATGCAGACATATGCGGTTGAGCTTTGCTTTTTGCTTCTGTAACCTGCTTGCAAGGGTATATAAGGTGAGACCCCTTTGTTCTCTGGGCTTAGCCTTTGGTCATGAGTCCACTGGGTCTGTGCCGGCACAATAAACGCTGCCTCCTGCTAATCTGCCTCAGAGACTCCTATCTCAGCTCATAATTTCCAGCAACATACCCTCCATCTGAATGACCATTTCTTTCCTTATGTTCCAAGCTGACACCAGCTCATATGGAGAATAAAATGTCTTGTATAGAAGGGTAGCCAGTAAATGCTTATCTGTGCCTCTTCATTGGCGTTTCAGACTCATCTCTGGGTGTTCTTCACACACCTCTCTTCCCCACCATACTAGAATCATTGAGAACAGCTCCCTGTGTGCACTGGCTCATATTTATTTGTCTCCCACTAGAATTCTTTCTATCACTTACCACAGTGCCTAGACATATGCTAAGGAAACATCCAGGCTCAACTGGGAGACTTTATTCTATTCCTTCCAAGGTTATACAACTGAGGTCCTTGGGCATCTGCTTACTTGGGATTAGCCCACTTCATATTCAACCTCTGGGAAGACTCAGTAGCTCAGGCTCTGTCAGGGGTTTAATCTCAAACTCAGGTCTAGATTTAGGGAGCTGTTGGATTCAGGACTTAGAGAATGCATGTTCTTACTTGCTTTTATCCTGTAAGCTGAGGGGCTACCATCACATAAATTCACTTTCCAGTTGCTCTCCATTTATATATCTTTAAATGATCTGAAATGCAATTTGAAGCCCCTGTCTTGCCACAAATTAGCAAAAGCCTGCAAAATTTTATTGCTATTTTCAGGGTCATGTCATTACAACATAGAAATTGGGACACATTTAAAAATACTTTATAGGATGTGGTAAATTGAAAGCTTGAATTTCTTAATGTAATTGATTTTTAAAACAGAAAAGATTTTAATGGAATCAGTAAAAACAATCCTAACCCAATGTAGTTATTTCAGTATTAAATATCTTTCAGTACGAAGACTGTCAAATGTCAGTAATTATGGATAATACACTTTTAAGTAAAGCCAAGATTTTTAAAGTAAAAATACTAACTTTACTAAGAATTTTAAACTATATATTAACCACTACTATGTGATTTTTTTAGAGCATCTATAACCTACTCATGTGTCTATCACCTTCAAAATGTCAGATTATGTATAGCACACACATTTTGCTAACATCCATAAAAATATTTAGACAATGTATTTGATCATGGCTTTCAGTCATGTTACCTACAAAGGTCTTAAAGATAAAGTACTTTTTGTATTGCTACTTAAACTAAACTTCAGTGCAAATTTCATCTATACACTATAGTCAATGCTTTAATCTCATAGTTTACATAAGAGGCACTTACTGTGTAGTATATTTATTTCTAATTAGATGGATGAATATAGATTTAATGAGCATAGCCTTTCTACACTACTATTTAAAAATCTGAGATTAATAACATAAAACTTTAAATTCAACATGTTTACCCTTGAGATATAGACCAGTAAGTCTGTCCATATAATCAGAACCAGATAGTTACCAATTAAAAAATACTTATTTTAGAATCTAATCCAATTATAGTAGTAGATTCTGATGTAAGGGTCTGGTCATCTGGGTGTGGTGGCTCACCCCTGTAATGCCAGCTACTTAAGAAACAGAGATCTGAGAGATAATGGTCTGAGGCCAGCCCCACACAAGAAAATATAAGATCCTACCTAAAAAAATAACTAAAGCAAAAAAGAGTTAGAGCTGTGGCTCAAATGGTAGAGCACATGCCTACTAAGGGTGAGGCCCTGAGATCCAATCCCAATTCTGCCCAAAAAAGAAGAAAAGAAGTACATGGTGATATAAATGGAAATATATTGAATAATGTTTTATGATTACATGGGTGGAAATATAATCATGCATTTGAACTTGTTCATTGTAGTTCTTTAATTCTAAGTTTTACTATCATCATATAATAAAGTAGGGTTATTAAATCCAAATATTTATAAAGCTTTAAAACTTGAAACTTAAAATTATCATTCATATTATAACAAATTATATAAATATGTTTGGAATAATACCCTTAGACATTTCCTTATGATAATTATCACAGTGACATCAGTAAATGTAAAATATTTCTGGATTATAATACATTGTATAATATTTGGTCAGAGAGCAATAAGGAATATTTATTGTGGATATTAAATATTTGTTTTTACTTTACATTTATGAATATCTGCTTGTTTTAGTCTATGAGCTGAATTTTTTTATCTAAATCTATGAACAAATCCTGACTTTTCTATTTTTTTAACCACTTTGTGGAGAAAAAAAAATGACATCCATGTCAAAATTCTCTGAAACAGAAATATCTAGAGTGCTGGCAAAATAGACAGTCATGGGACCAAGTTCAATAAATTATCTGAGGAGAATTGCTAACTATGGGTAATTATTTTAATATGTATCATTAGGCCATTTTTTGTGGTGCACAGTTCACTTTAACATTGTTTCCTTGTTTCCAGCCCAAGGACATATTTCGGTGTTATAATTTGTTCCTCTTAATGTGACTATTACTTGTTTTTCAGAAGTGATTTGTAGATGTTTTTGAAAGGGACAGGGGCCCTTTAGATTATAAATATATGGTGGGAAATTAGAACGAAACTACTGTTATTGTTAGGCTGACAGTTTTGGGGATTCTCAGTTCATGAATTTTGCTAACTTACATGTTCAGTATTTTCTCTCTTTCTCCCTTAGAAATTTCCTTTTTGACAGATTTTTTTCCTACATGATTTGCCTTGTGCCTTTCACCCTCCCTGCTTGCATTTAAAGAACAGTGAAGCTTTGAGAAGGACCCATCCTCAATTCTGAGACCATACCCCATGTTCTGAGCTAATCGGAACAAAGGAGAGATACTGGTGTGCAGACCTTAACTGATCTGACCCACACAAGTGTCTCTTGCCATTAGACTTGCACAGGGAAATGAAAATCAGAGACAGCCGCACTCTGCTCAAGGGGTCTCAGCTAGCTGGAGCAGGGAGCAGGGAGCAACCAGAATCTCAGCCCTGATTTATGAGAACCACCAGTCCTGACACTTCGCCTCTATCATGTTGCAAGAGGTGGTACATTTGAAGAATAATGTTAAAATATCTTCCCCTGACATTACCATTTTAGTTCATCTATAGGCAAAGATAATAGTAACAGAGAGCTCCAGATCTGTCATACCCCACAGTGGTACCAAACATTGTAAACTAAAGTGTGTCTGTGTTAATGAATTAGATGTTACAGACACCTATTTGCATCTGAGCAAACATCACACTTTCTTGTGTGTCTACAATAAAACAGAGCCCATTTCACCTCCTTTTGTTTCTTTGCTGTCATATTAAGCACTGAGTGCAGTTCTGACCCTAGAAAACTGTGGCAACTTAACGCTGTCAGACCCTACAGCAGGCTTCCTCATAATGGATGAATATTATGTCTCTTTCATAAGGATTAAAGATCTAATCTGGCCACAGCTCCGTCGATGCTGATCAGGGATAGAGGCTTCTTCAGAAATGGAAGTCACGTGATTACCTTTTATGGGTGAGATATTCTAATTATTCAGCAGGGATTTGTTTCAGGTTACAGGATTTTTATTGGAAACCATTTAATTTTCAGTACCTGTCATTCCAAGTGGACAACGTAGTGGCACGTATAAGAATTACTGGAGCTCAAGGCCAGGCCCTCCATAATTTGCATACACCCATATAATATAATTTTTATCTTCTTTTCACATAGGAAGGCAGGGAAATTGCCAGTATCACCACAGCCTGCTGCATAGCATATTGGTCGTAGCAAACTGTTAATAATAATAATGCAGAAAATTCAATTTTAGGAACTGGCTATATTTATCCACACAGGAAGAACTTTCTCAGATGATTTTCTTCCTCCCTTCTGCTTCTTTACTGTTCACCATGTTGGAAATTACACCAAGTGCATAATTTCCCACTACAACCAGATCATTTTAGTGATTAAGATTAAATAAAAAACAGACAGATGAATAAGAGAAAAAAGCTGTGAGCAAGTAAGTAAGCATTGACATCTATAAGTTGTTCCACTAATGCATGCTACTGGTTGATCTTTGGTCTATTAAAGCAATTTGTGAAACGATTACATTTGGTTTATGCAGCTGCAGAATCTCACCAAATTCAGATGGCTCTCTTACCCCAAACACTTATAATCACGCCTGCTAATATCATAAAAGACACTATTTGTACCATTCAAATGAACCTTCCAAAATATACCTTGTCTTAGAAAATATCACCTCGTCAATAAATTTGCATTTTGTATGCTGCAAATTATTCTAGGAAATGTCTTTTGGAATGTGCTTCTTAAGGCAATGCCTTTCCCACTGTTTATGAAGCATACAGCTCTGTCTAACTACAAGGCTTCTTCTCATCTCCCACTAGCACACACCATCCCCAAACACCACCACCAGCATGGCCACAAGGAACACATTCAGCTCCCCATGGTATTAGAAAGGTGGGCTAGTGACAACATTTCCCTCTTGGAGAGGAGCTTTTGGTCTTTCCATAGAGGAGGTCCTCAGTTAATGTTAAAGACTCGAAGGGCAGTGAAGCACTGAATTTGGGATGGGAAAAGGACTAAGGGACATAGGGTAGTAGGAAAACAGGTAAAAGTGTGTCATGTGGATAGGCTGGGACTCCTGCTGAACCCCTACAGCATTTCCTAAATTCAAGAAACAGTGATGAAATAGGTTGCCACAGAAATTACTCTATAATATAAAGTTTAACATATCCTGTATGAGTGGACTCTTAGGAGCATATGAGGATCAAGAGTGTGACCACAGGAAGACAGGAATTAACTATAGCCATGGGTCAAAGGGACCCAGTGCCTCTGCAATGAATTCATGTTTTACTAACCGAAGGCATCAAAGCTTCTCTGCGTTTTCTCTGCAGGCCGCTGCAATAAATTTAACTCTGATAGGAATAGTCTGAACCTGTGGTTATCATTCTCCATAAAGTTCTGTGAAACAGGAGCATCCCTTTTCAAACATTCCTCTTTCCTGGCACACTTGGTAATCCCCAACCAAGAGTCTTCAATGTCCACCACCTGTGATCAGGACTCTAACTAGAGTGATCAGAAGAATAGGAGACTGGTAACAAAAATTCACATTGACACTTTGATCACAAGCAGCGTGGAACCAAAAGTTTTTGAACAACAAACCATTTGAGAGTGTGTAACGCGCTTGTGAAAATATTCAAGGCATAATTAGATAAATAACAGATCCAGTGTCTATTTTTACTTTGCGTTGATGAGAAGCTTTTCAGGAGAGACTGCTGGTAGTTAATTCTCCTTACCAACAATCTGTGTAATCACAAACCCCAATTAGCCCTGCCTGTTCCATGCCATACAAACTATTTCCTTAGCGCTTCACATCACTACTTTGTAATTAGCTTTCATCTACACGAGCTTTGACTAAAAAAATATAAAAGAGTGTAAGTGATTGTACTGCCACTCAGTATTCTGCGAAATAATCGCTAGCGATTTCAATCAGATTAATTTTATCACCCGTATTAAGGAAAATTACCTCCCTCTTCACTCTCTACAGCTGAGGGCTATTTCATTTCCTGAGATGTTCATAAAAGCATAATATAAAGCAATCTGTAATTGTAAATATCCTTCCCTAATAACTTTGAGATATTTCCTTAATACATCTTTACATTTGGAGTTTCCGTTCCATAAAATACGGTAACAAGTGCTCTATTATGTTTTAAGTGCGTGCTGTTAAACTGGACAACTTAGTGCTGTCCTTCCTGTTTTTACATAGGGTTATATTTAACTTGCAGATAATGGGAACAAGGTTTAAAAGTGATGGAGCGGAATAATGGCGTTACAGCAATAATATATCTTGCCTTTGTGAGGAATAGAACTTTACAGCCCTATTTCAGGTCAGCCAATACTGATGCCATTTTTCATCGCCTGCCAACTTTCACCTTCACCCAAATTCTACATGGGTCTAAACACCTTTCCCAGCTAGCTCACAGGCCTCTTGCTCTTTGTGTCCTTCTTCATGGACACCTTCAGAGAGGAGAAAAGGAGCCAGTAGAAAATGAAGGTGAGGGAGAAATGACTGATGAACTGTGCAGTTGCAGATTCTTTGGGCATCCCAAGATCTCCAAATAGGCAATCCAGAGGACTGAGACCTTCTACAAAGAGTGAGTGATGATGGGAAAGATTTCTATCCCTGATGGGAAGGAAGCTGGGTTTGCCCTCCCTATTGCAATCCTGTGGCCTCTGTCAGGCCAGGAGCCAGGTGCTGTTCTGATGTGGAGGCAGGAGGTATCTATGCTGCACTGAACACTACACCCCAGCCCACTGCCTCCCTGACAAGGCAATTTATTAGGTGAGCTATTCCATTAGAGTTGGAACCAGAAGCTGGAGTTTAAAATACTCAGGATTCTGAGTTCAAAAGCATGCCCACGCCCCAAAGGTGGAAAACTGGGGAATTCATTTGAAATTTCACTGATAATATTAAAATACAGTGTGTATTCTGAGGTACCTGTCAATATTCTCATGCATTAAAAACTTTCCAGCATCTAAAATCTGAAATACCTAGACAGTACACATAGTTATGCATGTGTGGTGTCCTGGTGGGCACATGTTATTTGAATTTGATAAAGACCACAGGGGAGGAAGAGGTTGTTGGGGAGGACAGTGAGTTCCATCACTGGATGCAGTAGACCTTGAATGGTTCCCACAGAGTCAGACCCATAGGGAAATGAAATATGTAGGTGGCTTTCTTCTGCTTCCCTGCAGCAAACACTGGCATTTTTGTACTTCCAACTCAAAAGTACACTCCCTTGCTTAATACTCACCATGCCTCTCTGTCTCCTGGCTGGTTTACACAGGTTGCTTTTTGTTGTTGTCTCTGTTTCTTTTTTTCTGCCCAATAATTTGATGTGCTCTAACACTTTAGGGTTCAAAAAAGGAAAGGGAAAGAAAATAAACTATTGGAATTTTCTTGGCCCTACCACGCAAGAGAGGACATAATGGAGGTCTGTGTTTCTGTGGGAAAAAGTGCCCATGTGGAGGGCTCACAGCATCCATTTCCTGTATTGACTTTTCTTGAAGAGTGTTCTGACCACCAACTGCTGATGTAGGCAATGTTCTGGAGTAGCAACTGAGATCTGAGCTGTGACACCTCGCTTCCTCTGAGGACAGGCCTTCCAGGATGTGCATAGTGACAAACTAATTAGCCTCCTTTGTTTTATTTCCTCACTGTCTTGCTTTCTTGGTAGTCAGAGGGAAAGGGGTTAATGTACAAGACATTCTGCCACTGTGACAGAAGACCCTTTAGAACATGAAGATGTCATAAACAGTTACAAAAGAGACTCAGGCTTGTGCATTTCATAAGAAAGTCCAAGTCTATTCAGATTTCTGGAATGGTGCCTGCACAGGCAAGGAGTTCATTTAAGAGACATCAACGGACTGCATCAGGTTAGGATCTACCTTAAAATCCTAACCATGACCAGGGAAGCCCTGGTCAATAATAAATAAAGATGTTAATCCTGTTTAAGTATTACGTCCCCCGACATGACAAGTGTTACTGGGCTATTGCACGTGAAGGAATTTAGGGCCAACAAATTATAAATACAAAATATGCGGGGGAGGAGGGAGGAGACAACTTCATTCACATTATGCCAGAACATGGTCCAAAAATATATGTGCATTTTGAGTTGCTCTCATCAGGCACTAGTAATTCCCACCTCCTGCTATTCCCTCAAAAGTTCCAAAGTATAAGGAAAACCTACAGGTATATAAATGGACCCCAAGTTCACACCTGTGAAGTTGTGCAAACATCAGAGATGACCAAGGAAATATGTGTCATGTCAGGTGTGAGCAAACACCTATCCTGTCTAGTGGACACTCAGAAGCCTAAGCTCACATCTCTCTGCCTGTTACACATTTAACACAGCACTATTTCTTTCACACTGTGGAAAAAAATACCTAAGAGGAAAAGTTTTAAATATTTAAGCATTTCTTAATCTGTGAATTTCAAAATCTTATAAACAAAAATTTAGAGTTATCATATTTAGACACTGCAAAAGAGTTGTGACAATTCATTTAATAATTTACTCATTCCTCAGGCAATAAATTTTATTGAACATTTACTATATGAGAAAGGCTATTCTAAGCCAGCTGCTAGTTAGAGAGATGGTTATTTTATTTTAAACACAGTAGATGGAAAAGTATAGTCAGAACTTTTTTCTTTGTTTCTTTTCTTTTCTTTTTCTTCTTATTGATGCGTAGTCACTGCTACAAACCTAAGGAAGAGACATAAGACTGAAAATTGCGAAATTCCTTCACAAACTCCTGCTTCTCGCAACCTGGAAATCATTCTTAGAGAGGAAAAGGCTGAGAAAAATCACAGTAAATCATTTTAAAATTTGCCCGTTTTTAATAATAAAAGTAGCCAAAAAGAAAGATATCTCTGCTGATTTGTGTTATTGATTTAAATGAGAAAAGTAAAAAATGTTTAACTTTATTTTTAAGTGTAACTATTCTGTCAAACAGACCTCTGTCAAGCAAAGAGATGCTGAGCCTCACTCACTACTTGCCCTCATGACTAAGTACTAGTGTGTTGTGCTGGTCTTGTGTCTGGATTTATTAAACCAAAGGAGGGCTAGCTGGCACAGCAGTGAGAACCCATTAGTTTATAGGCAAGAAATGCCGACCTAACTTTGATCTTAGTCTATAACACTGGTAACATGGAACACACACAGAAGGATAGCATTGAGACAAGATTCACTTAAGTAATTGAAAAGAATACAGAGAAAGGTTTGATGTGTTGCTCTCTCTATTTCATGAGCCCCTGCAAACCATTTAGACCCATTCTGATTGGGGAGAAAAGGCCACTGAACTCCAGTCTAGCTGGTGGTGCTGCTAGATGGAAGAACACAGAATTTCGTTTTTAAACATAATTGAAAAAAATCACTAAATATTCCACTAACTTCCTTTGGAACAAGGTCCAATCTACATCCATACTAACGGTTCCAAAATATTCTGCTTCTACTCAAGGACGTATTAGTTGGCTCAGTCCACTGAAACAATTCACAAAGACTGGGAGGCTTGAACAACAGAATTTTGTTTTTCTCACAGATCTGGAAGTTAGAATTCTAGCAGAGCTGGCCTCTGGTGAGGACTCTGTCTTTGGGTTGCAGGTGAAGCCTTCTTGCTGTGTTCCCATGTGCCCTTTCCTCTGTTGTACATGCAGAGAGAGAATGAGTTCTCAGGTGTCTCCTCTTATAAGGACACTAGTCCTATGAGGTCAGAGACCCTCTCTTACGACTTCATTTAACCTTAATTCTTTTCATGGAGTCCCTGTCTTCGAATACAGTCTTAGTGCAGGTTAGCGCTTCAGTACATGAATTTTTGTAGACATTCGGTCTGCAACAAAGGAATCTAAATATCTCAAGTCAGATCACTACACAATGAACTCTCTAATTACTTCAGACACCATGATAGGATAGAAATGGGCTCCATGAATAAGTATAACTTATTGAAGAATTGCATCTGCTTATTCCAACATTTGTCAGGACTGGATATGTGTGAAAAGCTGGGGAGACAATTGAGTCGAGCATGATCCATGTCTTCACCAGTCTCTCTCTCTGTCAAGATTCAATAAAGAATTTCATGAGACCTGGTGCATTCTGAAATATGGTGGTGTCTTGATTTGTTTTGCTTTTCTGTTATTGTTTTCAGAAGATATTTTCTTTTCCCAGGCTTTATTTATACAAAATCACATGAAACTTTCTTTCCTGGGGAGTTAAGGTGATCTGCTCAAGACCAGCAGGGATTGCTGCCCCCTAGTGATTTGCTTCCTGCCCCCCTAGTGATTTGCCTTACCAGCAATAAGTTCCCATCCAGTGGTATTCAGACATGTATAGAATAAGTTTAAGAACAAGTTAACTTTGGTCTACATACAAATATTCCAATCAAATTACTGTACAGTTATAACAAGCAAAACATCTCCCTGCTGAATATTTTCCTGGTAGAATAAGTCTTGACAGTTTTGGTTTTTGTGGGTGTGTTTTAGCTTTCCCCCATAGTAGTCACTCTAGCAGTTAATATATGCATGCTCACCTTATCACAGTCTACCTTAAAACGAGATTGTGCCACTACTCATGTGCTGTCAGAACCTCACAATGGTATACTGGCACTTCCACTTCCTAACATTGCACTTTTCATGAGTATTTACATGTGTTCAATACCCTATAACACATGATCACTTTTACTTTAGATACTAAATTACCTTTTAAATAACTACACAGGTAAAAGTATATTTTATATTTACCAATGTTTCCTTTATATAAATCTGAGTTTCCATTTGGAATTTTTTTTATCTTTAATCTAAAGAATTTCCCTTAATATTTCTTATAGCATAGGTATAGCGATGTAAAATTCTTTTAGTTTTTTGTTTATTTTAAAATGTCTTCTTTAATTTTTGTTTTCAAGGCTATTTGCACAGAATACAGAATTCTACATTGACTTTTCATTTCTTCCAATGTTTAAAGATGTTGTATTGATTTTTGACTTACAGAGTTTCTAGGCAGAAATGACAGTTCTTTGTCTTTGTTCCCCTTTATGGAATGTGAACGTTTTCCTAGCAGAGTGCAAGATTTTTGGCTTTCTTACTGTTTTTCACTAACCTGATTACCATGAACATTTGTGCTTATCTTACTTGTGTTTGTTGAGATTTTGGATCAATAGGTTTATAATTTTTGTATATTTAAAATTTTTATACCACTTTTAAAAAATTATTTTGCAACCACTTTTCTTACAATAGATAGATAGATAGACAGATATTGAGATATGATTACTCACATATAGTATTATCCCATGAGTATATTCACTTTTTCTTTTTATTTTCTCTGTGGCTTTTATAGGATATTTTCTATGGTCTTACCTTCAAGTTTATTGATCTTTTATTCTACAGTATCTAATCCGTTATCCATCCTACCCTTGATTTCCTCATTACGGATACTATATTTTTCATTTCTTTGATTTGATTTGGTTACTTTTCATTGTTTCCATTTCTATCAGCATGTGATAGTGAATCTTGGATGTCAACTTGACTGGATTGAGACACAGTTAGAAAACTGGTAAAACACGCTTTTCTGTGTGTCTTCAAGGGCATTGGCAAAATGATTGGCGTGAGGACGCGTAAACTCACAGTAATGCCCTCCCTGTAGTAGCACTATTCAACAGGCTGGGGCCCAGATGGAACAAACAACAGAAGAAGGGGGAAACTCATGAGCACACTCAACTCTTTTGAGCAGGTGTATTTCTTTGCTACTGTCATTGCTCATAGTCATCACACTCCAGATGCTTCAGCCTATGAACACAGACATGTGGTTCTCCATGGAGCTTTCAGGTCTTCCACCTTGGGTTAAGACTGCATCATGGATCACCCTTGTTCTGAGACTCTCAGCTTCTTAGTCTGAGTAGCTTCTGGTTTCCCAGCTCTCAAGCCTGCACACAGCCATTGTGGGATTACTCAGCTTCTGCTTGTATAAAACAAATCCCATCTTACATTAACATTCTGTTCATTCTATTACTTTAGAGAACCTTGACCAGTATACTCCATAATGTTCATGGTCTTTCTTTAAATTCTTGATTATATTTTCATAACACTTTAAATATCTTATCTATTAATGATATCAACTCATAACACTTTAAATATCTTATCTATTAATTATCTATTATGTTTCTATTGGCTTATTTTTCTCCAGGTTATGGATCATACTTTCTGGCTTCTGCAAATGTCTAATAATCTTTATTGGATATTTCACATTGTACTTGTTTCTGGCAGAAACTAGTTATGTGCAGATTATCTTCATCTTTTTGGAACTTGATTTTTAGCTATATTAGGGCAGATCTAGAATAGCCTTCATTGGGTGATTGGGTAGTGGTTTAGCTAACAAATAAGACATCACTCTGCAGGGGTTCCTACTGAATCCAAGAAAATTCTCTCTCTCTCTCTCTCTCTCTCTCTCTCTGTAAATTCCGGCTATATAAGGAAAGGTATCTGAACTCCAGTCATTTCCATTTCCCAAGGGCAAGGCTTCTCCCAAAAAGATCCCAAGAAGAGCATATTCTAGTTCTTAGCAATCTTCAACTACCACCTACACATGGGGAGGATGATTCTAGAATCCATTTGAACAAAATTATGTGAAAAATTACCTGAGTCCTATTTGAATACTGACACTTGAATCCTCCTGAATGATAAGTAAGTAAACTTTTGATACAGACTTCCTCTGAACTCAGTCTAGTAAATAAAAGAAAAAAAAATCAAGAACTGAAACCTATTGACCTAAAGAAGAGCTAATAAGAGAAGCCCTTGTGATGAGTGTGCATGAAAAGTCCTCATTACAAATGGAATGAGTGTTTATTAAAGCATCAGACTCAACTTTTTCTGATGAATGACATTAAAACAACTAAAAATCCAGTATTTGGGGACTAATGACTCAAAACCCACAGATTGATTTTTGACCAAATTTCATTGTTTTGAAAGGGATAAAAAAAGACCAAATCCTTTTAAAATACAAGCACCCAATTTACTAATGATTTGTACCCATGCACAAATCAAATTAATTGAACTACTTCTGGAAATATTACAACTTGAGAGGGAACATTCACATCCATCAAACCCATTTAAATCCATTTGAAACCCTTTTTGAGAGGCATTAAAAAGATTTAGCTGTTTAAGGAGTGAGCACAATTATTTAAAACTATTAAAAGACACTCATATTTCCCCTAAATTTCGAAGTCCAGTGCCCAGGACCTCTTACAATACTCTCTTGTGAATCCAATGCTTGTTTGACATTGGCCTCAGTTGTTTCATTTTAGCAAAGCTCCTGGCATCATAAGAGCCCAGACCATTTTCCCCTTCAAGAAATACATATTATTAAGTCTCTAATTAGATTAGATTAATGATTACTTATAAAATGTTAAGGGCCACGATGTTTCCTTTTAAAATGCTTGCTGCCACTAACATTTCCTTCCTTTTTTTTGCAACCACTTAACAAAGAAAAGCATTTCTGAGCCACAAAAATGATAAGTAAAAACTCACAGGAGAGATACTCAGTGAAGTGCATTGCAGGACAGAATCTAATCTTGCTGATGGAAGTGGGCTTCCATCTTGCTGACCAAATCTCTGTTTTAGAAACCTTGGAGGACACTTTTGAGGAAAAATGCAACCATTTCCCAAATTTAAATGTCCCAGGTTAGTGTCATTAAGAGACAAATCTGGGTGAGTCTAGGGAGAGGGCAAAGTGGATGGGCGAGAAAAGCAGCTGCTACCTTCTGCACAGAGTAGGCGCATTTAGCCAAGTACCTGCCATGTTTTAATAGAAACCATGTGGTGATAGCCCCATTTACCAGTGGGTAAGAACAGCATCCCAGCTCATCCTATTACAGCTATTCACTGCTGCCCTCCCACCTGCATTAAACACAGGCTACACTGTTTGGACAGAAACACACAAGGTATTGGAACTGTGTCTGGGCTCCAGCTTTGACTGCACTCTGTTGTGCATTTCTGCTCTGTCACAAGGCTGATATGTGCAGGTGGCAGGTGGCTAGTCTGTACATGCAGATCAGTACCCTTCCTGAAGGGCAGCTTCAAGATTCCCAGTGGAATTAGACTTGTTGATTGTTGTAGCCCACCTGCTCATAGAGAAGCACATAGCTATAGTCACTGATGGAAGAGTTTCCCAAGGTGCAAAAATGAACAGGTCTAGGAATTTTTTTTTCAGATGTATATTTTGAAATGTGTATCAATCCAAGCAAATCATGTAAATATGCCTAATTCTACCTATAGAGCTGACTTTTTAGTGCTTTCTATTTTCTGCAGTTATCTTCCTATTTTTTAGAACGTTTTGAATTTAGTGTTGAAATAGGCTTCGATGCTTAGCACTTCATGACCCCATAAAGGTTGGGGGGATTTTTAAGATGCAAAATGTTATATAGAGTTCCCAGGTCCAGAAGATCTTTCCCTTCTTCAATAATCCCAATTTATAAGTGCAGAAAGGTCCCATTTAATCTTAGACTGCATTCTGATTTAGCTTCATCTAGAGAGTAAAATTTCTTTAGTGAGAAGCTTGTCATTTACACAGACTGAATGTCTTCAACTAATAGGAACACACACTCCATAATACAATTGGTAGCAAGCTGATACCAGTATTTTCTCATGTAAACATTGT
This sequence comes from Castor canadensis, assembly GCF_047511655.1. Classification (NCBI taxonomy): domain Eukaryota; kingdom Metazoa; phylum Chordata; class Mammalia; order Rodentia; family Castoridae; genus Castor; species Castor canadensis. The sequence goes on along the minus strand of NC_133397.1, from coordinate 89,690,230 downwards.
CATACTGAATTTGTTGATCTTTGGAAGCAGAGGTGTTTCCACTCTCTGGGTTGGGTCAGGCACCATCTTTCTGTCAGAGTCAGGCAAGGTGTATTAGGCTGCTCTTGTTTCCAGAATCTTCTCTGCCATGAAATGTGCCCAGGCATCCCACTTTGGGACCTTATGCCCTTATTCTACCCCCAACACATCCATGCCCCTGCCCTGAGTTTCCACTGCTTTCTCATCCCTCATTCTACCTCCATCAATGCTTAATGGTCTTCTGTTGCAATGAAAGAATCACAGAATTCTAGAGCAGATAAAGGAACCAAAGAGTAAATTCATGATGATAATTGTCCAAGATCAGGCATAGAATGTATGAAGCCAGGAAGAAAAAGTCAACACCACTTCTGTTGTCACAAGAGATATTCTCCTTTCAGGACAATGTTATGGTGAATTATCTGTGTCTTCCACCTTCCAGCTTAACCTTCAAACAATTAATCCAATACCATAGACAAAGGGAACAACAACAAAAATAAGTTTTGTACAAGGACTTTGGAAGAGCTATGAGACCAAGAAATCCAAGAACAACTGGAAGGAAGGGGAAAGTCCCAATGTTGAAGAAGCCGTGAACCACTGGAGAAGAGTCCACGGAGATGGAAACGTCAGGAGAAGTCTTTTGATAGACTTCCCAAGGTCACATGCAAACCATCTGTGCTCATCAATAGGTAGTTTTCTGAACCACAATACCCTGCTACGCCCAAAGGCCATGACCTACTTCCCTGTGGCTGGAAGTGCTTAAGCCTAGATGGGATAAGGTCACCTTGCCTTGGGAAGAAGTCTGCACTCCACTCACAGTGGTGCTTGGGACTATTGACATTGGAAGCTGTCCATGTGAGTAGCCACCCCTCCATCACAACATCTGTACACTCTTCTCTTCAGATATGCACTCTTTTTCTCACTAACTAAGGGGTTATTGTTTTCCCAATCTTCTAGCTTCGCATCTGTTCTTAGTGATATTTTCTTTTCTCTTCATAAGTCAATAGTAGTGGACAAATCAAGCAATTTGCAGACAAAAAATTTATCAGAATACAGGGTATCATCATTAGATTGTTAGGGCTTTTTTTTTAAGTTTGGAGGAAGTAGTGAAATTTTAAAAATGCCTACATTGACCAAAAGTAAATCCTCTGAAAAGTTAAGTACATTTTGCTTCAACATTATAAATAATAGAGCCACCCGAGGCCTCATGCCAAACACCACCAACAACAAGTTAAAAGATTTACATCTTCACACTACCAATTTTTAAAGCCTCAATATTTAGTGCAGGAAAAGTTATAGTGCCCATAAATTTAAGATTCAGACACCTCATTTATACATACAAATATATATTTTTGTAACCACAGAAACTTACATGTGAAAAAGAATATCACACATGCAAACACGTTGGCTGCTTTCGAAAACTTGGCCCTGAAAGTTGACTATATTTTGCCACTGGCAGATGTTGTTGTTGTTTTTATCATTGTAGACGTCGGTATTTTTACACATTTGAGAAAGGATCGCTGAAATCACGAATGCTTTTGAAAACAAACTTAAAGTAATCATTTACATTCGGGGTCCCAAACAAGGTAAAAGTAGGAGATGGCTTTGTATATTGGCACTTTAATGAGATGTCCTTTTGTTGTGTTCCCCAAACAAATGTAGAATGATGTGTGATTCGCTTTTCAAGCCAGGTCACCTTTAAAAGACCAGGGATAGCGGTCGCCACTGAATTGGTCACCAGCCCTCGCCAGAGATGTCTGCCTGTGCAAAACCTGTGACAAAGGACTGAAATGACAGCACTCTGACTCACTCCTACATTGTGTTTGTTTAGGAAGGTCCTAGAAATTGTATTTCACCAACCACATTCGCTATCAACACACAATTATCTGACTTAATCATGTGGAACTGTGGCAAATTCACCTGGGGCTTAAGAACTAATGACATTCTCGTCTGAGCTGCTTTAGTGAAATGGCCTAGCACCTGAAGCAGGAACAGCAAGATTGCTCAAGAAAATTTGGTTTTCTGTTTTCATTTCACAGCATAGGGCCTCTGCTCAAATCAACAAACACTCCTGATTAAATAGCTGTGGTAGTCGGACTTCTTCGCACTCGTGTGCGTGGCTCAGAATGTACATTGAGCACCCCGACCTTTACAGGAAAGGAATTGTCTCTGACTCACAGGCAATGCATTGTCTTTTTGGTGGTGGAAATAAGTAAATAAATTGGTATTGAATAATTTGGGTATGATCATACTTATTAGCACAAGTGACCTCTCTGTGGCTCAAGACAACTCCCAGACAGGAGCCCCTGTGACACCCTTCTCCACCCAGGTATATATTTTCATTTCCTCTTGCCATCTATAGTGAGGGCATTAACATTCTGCTTACTCCTGAAAAATACAGCCCCTGCCCTCAGTCTTAAACCCCCACGTTCAAGGGCTTTGTGGAGTCACTGCTGACTCTGCGGCTAAATCCCACAGAGGGGAGAGGCCAATTTTCAAAAGCTGGCAGTGGCAAGAAATTGAGGGTTCAGAATTCCAAATGCTCAAAAACAGGGTCGGGTGCAGTGCTCTTCTTGAGGGTCTGCAAGAGGAAAGGAATTCCTTAAGCAGAAAAATAACAATTCGTTTCATTAGCATGCAAAGGCCAGCCAGCATAACGTACTATATTCCTGGTTTCCCTCTTGGCATGTGCTCTATGCCAAATGTTTCTTTTATTTACTATTATTTTTTTTTTAATTTTTGTTGTATCCTTCTTGTTAGCAAGAGCTATGGGTCTCAAATCAGATAGGTAAAACTATGAATGCATTAACTTTAGTGAAAATGTTGGGTGTTACTGCTAGCTCTGTGCTGGGCTGCCTCTATCAAAACCATAAAGCATGCTGTACAGGAAAAACTTTGGAATTTGTAAGGTTTTATACCTTCAGGTATGACCTCTATGTGTATACACATAAACAAGCATGTACATAACAAAAACAAACATGATATGTACATATCTATAGGTAGAATATGTTGGCAATAGTGGAACACGGGAGAAGGGAAAGGAAAAGAGAATGATAGTCAACAATATCGAAATTCTTCACATCTGCACAGGTAGAGGAAATAACGATATGTACTGAAAGCTGCCCAGTATTGGGGGTTGGGAAGGAAGGGATAAGGGAGAATAACAGAGGGAGCCAAACTGACCAAAGTAAAGCATATTCACCCCTTTGAACACTGACTTCAGAATTAATAATGAAAGACAAGACCATAAAACAGGTACAGTGTGGGGGGAGGGGGTGAATGGAGGACATGAAGATGAAGCAATTGGGTTGATGGGCTTCATATACATAAAGGAAACAGAATGATGAAATCTCTTGTAATTGCACTAAGTGAGACAGGGAAGGGGTGGCAGGGGGGAGGAGATGGAGGGGGCGATCTAACCAATGTACAATGTAAGGCTATTCAGAATTGTGACAACAAATCCCTCTCCCTGTACAGTGAATATATGCTAATAAACATATTAGCATATAGGAAAAATTTGGAAGTTGTAAGAGTTACAGTTATAGGTGTGGTCTTTCTGTGCTCTGCCTCTAGTTTATCACTTCACTCCCTTTTGCCTTTCATCTCCCCACTTCTAAATACTTCAACAACACTACTACCCGCAATGAGTGCACAGACATACATCAAATGGGAAAACAGTACTCTGAGCCCAGCAATAATAATACAGAGCACCCATCATCTGAAAGTCCAATGTTTAAAATGTTCCAAAATATTGGGAGTGCTGACCTGACAGCACAAGTAGAAAATTCCAAAAGCAATAATCTTTTCATGTATACAACTAGTGAAACTACTGTATAAATGAACCTTCGGGCTATGCATATAAGGTGTGCTTGAAACACCTTATATGCATATGTGTTCAGACCAGGGTCCCATCCCTAATATAGTTCATTATGTATATGCAATCTTCCAAAATCAGGAAAAATTTGAAATATTAGTCACTTCTTTTCTCAACCATTTTGGGAAAGGGATGCTCAATCCCTTGGTAACCCTTTGAGGTAATGATAACCCAAAAGGAAAAAGATCCCAAAAAAAGAGGAAAGAACAAGAGAAATGCAGTAAAGGTTAAGAATTAGCAAGATTCTGAAGATTTACCATGAAGATTTACCATGATAATTTTGAATATTATACTTTTTAAAAACTCTTTCCTTTTTTTAACTATTGTTGTACTAGGGGTATATTGTGACATTTACAAGAGTTCTTACAATATATCATAGTTGAATTCACCCCTCTGTCATTCTTTATCTTCCTTCCCCCCGTTCCTAGAATAGTCTCAACAGCTCTCGTTTTTCCATTTTCATATGTGAGTACATAATATTTCCAGCATATTCACCTCCTCCACCCCTTCTCTAGAACCTCCCCCTCCCATTGGTACCAACCTCTCAGTCAGAACCTGTTTTGCCTTCCAGCTCTCTGTTTTTTGAAAAATAAGACACTTTCATTTGCTTAATATAGGATGTTTCATTGTGACATTTCCATGTATATAATATTGTACTTTTTAAAAGATGGAACATTTTTGTCACTGACAAGTTTTTTTTTTTAATTTTTTGGTTTGTTTTAGTTGAACTCCAAAATAAGCCTTCCTTGTCCTAAAATGCGGAGTAGTGCCGAAAATGACACTGCAAATCTCCAAAAAGTGCAAGTTCACAGCACTGTTTTTCCCCAGCCCAGGAAAGTCTGTGTGGTCCCTTGTTACTAATTACTTCAATTCCTCTGAGACAAACAGTATTTTTTGTGTTTGCTGTTGACACAGGGTCTTGCTATGTAGACCTGGCTGGCCTGGAATTCTCTATGTAGCCAAGGCTTGCTGGGAACTCATGATCTTCCTGCCTCAGCCTCCCAAGTGTTGGGATTGCAGCTATGTACTACCATGCCCAGCCTGTTCTGGGTCAAAATGTGATCAGCCTTCATTGTCCAGTTCAAGTAGAGTCTCCCCACACTAACCACACACCAGCACAGCAGCCAGGCCGTTCCTGGCCTTGTCAGGTAAAAGGCCATGCTCCAGCCCAAGGATGCAAGTGGTTGTTGAGTATTTCTCCTAAAAAGTGAATACTTACTATGTAAGTAGCCAATGTGCATGTGAGGAACTGTAACTCAGAGAGGTAATATTATCAATTAAAATCTACAGCTATGACAAGCACACCTACGACCTATATTACCACTTTTTCAAGTGTCTCTATGAGGTTTCTGAAAAGAGAACCACCTAGAAGAATGTAAAACCCCAGTCTTCTAAAAGATTGCTCTAGGCTAGCTGGAGTTCACTGCTTTACTACCTTTCACTTATTCTAGACTCAGTCTGATCTTCAGACATTTTCCACCAGCCTTTCACTGCCTCCCCCACGGTGTTGATGAGTGTTTATCTCACCCAATAATGGGATACAGGTCAACAAGACACCACTCTGACACAAAGAATACCACAGTGTGAGCGTTGTAGAGGTATGGCATGTTCCGTACGCATTATAACTAAAAAGAGGTATACATGGGCTTTATGAGCAAAAAAGGAAGAGATTGTATTTTCTACTTGAAGATGGAAGGCTGGAAATGCACCACAAGAAAAATGATATTTGCACCAGGTCTTAAAATATCACTACTTGCTTTGGGTTGTCTCAGAGAAAGGATGAGAAGCAATATTCCAAGTGGAGGAAAAGCATCCATTCCTCCATTCACTTAGTCACACCATAATAGTTACTACTACTCTAGGCGCTGAAGATAGGGCACTGGGAAAATCTATATGAATCCTAGCCTTGTGGACTGGATGTCTACTAGGGGCAGCATTATCAAATAATTACCAAGTAATTACTTGCCTACAAATTATGCTGAGTGGCAAGAAGGGAAAGAATGGGGTGCTGTGAGGCAGAATAACAGGGCAGGCATCTAACCTTGCTGAGGAGCTCACAGGTAAGCCCGGATCACAGCGATGGAAATGAGAGGAGAGCTGTGTGCACAAGGGAGAGCTTTATAGGTAAAGGAAAATACCTCTTCCATGAGCTGCTATGCTGACAACTAGACCAACATAATCCTGACTGCTGCTGGTGAATCTGGACCTGCAGTTCCACAGGGGGGCAGCCAGGACAAGACCCCATGTTACCCAATTCTTACTTGACTCTTCTTTTGGTACTGACTGTGCCACACTGGATCTTGTGTAAATCTCTTCTCTTCCCTACATCCACTTCTATGCAGGTGAGAAAACAGAAAAAGGAGCCCAAATCTGATTATAAAGTAACCAAAGAAATTCAGTGAAAGAAAAATGATCTGTTGAAAGCTATGACTTTCTCCCGATGTTACCCACCTCCCACACAGACCTGTAGCAGAATGATCATTCTTCCTTCCTCACCATGAAAAGTTCCCCTCATCTCCCTCAGCAAGCAGAATTAGAAACCCCACCGGCCGTTCAAACTTATGAGAAGCATTTGTCTAAAAACATAAAACAAAAACGCCATCTTTTTTTTCCCTATGTCTTAGCCTGTTGCATTGTTCCATAATCTACAGATTTCAAGAATAATCCCAATCTCTTATTAAGGAAGATGAAGTAAAATTGCCCATCCAATTCACTCTTTATTTTTTATTTTTTTTATTCACATGTGCATACAATGTTTGGGTCATTTCTCCCCCCTCCCACCCCACCCCCTCCCTTACCTCCCACCCCAACCCCTCCCTCTCCCCCCAACCCCTCCCTCTCCCCCCCCCCCGATACCCAGCAGAAATTATTTTGCTCTTATCTCTAATTTTGTTGAAGAGAGAGTATAAGCAATAATAGGAAGGACCAAGGGTTTTTGCTAGTTGAGATAAGGATAGCTATACAGGGAGTTGACTCACATTGATTTCCTGTGCATGTGTGTTACCTTCTAGGTTAATTCTTCTTGATCTAATACACTCTTTAAAAGAACCTCTTGACTCTCTTTAGCCTTAGTAGGATCTTTTAAGTCACCAAAGGAAACTAGCACCCATGACCTATAAGCTAAAAAAGGGCTGTCAGACACATAGTGGGGATAATTTATAAATGAGAACAAGGGAAAAACTAATGCTTGCCAAGACAGAAAGACTCTGAACACACAGAGATCTGTTCTCAACTCAACTGCTGACAAACCAACCAAGCATCCAGGAATAATCCCCACGAATTCCCTGTCTGGTTTTTCTTTTTCTTTCTTTCTTTTTTCCTCAGATTCACCAACAAATGTAGATAGTCCCTAGTTTTCTAGTCTCCTTGGGCAATGAGAAAATCAAATGAGCTTCCATGTTAAAGACAAAACAAAAACAATGTTTCAAATCATCTAACTAAACACATTTAAGTTTATTATACCATCAATATAAATGATCTTCCTCAAGTCATTAAAGAGATAATAACAAAATTTCCCTCAGTGTATAAGCAAAGTTGAGAAAAAAATCTCATAAGAAATAAAAAGATATGTACAGAAAATTGCAGTGCACATACAAATCCACCCTTACATTGGCAAATGGTTCTCCTTATGAATTACCTCTAAGGCACCCAATATGTAACCTGAAATACCCTGTTACCTATTACCAAAAAAAAAAAAATCCCTTTGCCACTTTTTGTAACTTGTTAGCACTGGAATGTCTAAATGTTTTTGGCAAAAATTCCTAATCAGGATATTATAAGATTGCAACAATGTAATCTGTATGTGGTAATGGAGTCAGCTTTGCATGGCTTGAAGAATAACAGATTGGGCTAGACTGACAGGTTTTGGACATCATGGAATGAATTCAGTGAATATCTTTTCAGAAGGGTATAAAAAGTTGTCAAATATTAGGCATCACACAGGTTGCTTGTTAAAAGAAATTGACATGACCCACTGATCCTATTCCTGGAGAGTCTGATTCAGTAGATGAAGACAAGATCCCAAAGACCTAGAATTTAGCAAGCACCCAGGGTGACTCTTGCTATCAGGCAGGATTGAGATGTATCGCTGGGAGCCTAGATAAGCCACTGATGAGAATGAAGCAGGAAACTGGCACCATCCAATCTTCTCCCAAACCAAATCTGTCATATATAAAGTGTCACACTGGAGTAAGAGATTGATTTCCTGGAATCAGTAAGGGAAAAGTTAAAAATCCTAATGCTCAATCAGCCCAACAAAACCACTGAGGCAGGACCCAGACGTGGCAAGTTAAAGCTCTCTGGGCGACTCCAAGGGGTTCCATGTGAGAACCAATGACATAAGAAGCATGACTGTCTATGGTCCTATCAAACTGGGCCACCCACCTGTCTATGTCTGCAGGCTTTTGGTTCTAACAAAGCTCCTGGAGTAGCTTTGAGTATCATCTTATCTGTTTTACTGTTCTTCATATAACTTACTAATACACTTTAGTGACATGTAAAACTTGCACATAGAAAAGAAAATATTCACACTGTCTGTTTTCTTTTAAAGTGTATGTTTCATTAAATCAGGACTAGTGCCTAGTACATGCTTAAAATACCTCTGTGTTGTCATTAAATTGTTTTTTCATATACATAGTTTCAATTAGCCATTCAGTGCAGTATTACTTAGACAGTATGACCTTAACAAAGCTTATAGATTTTTCAGGATGAAAAAGAGAGGAAAATAACTATGATTAAGGTATTATTGGCAATCATAATAGCAAGAGAGGTCTTCTATGCAGAGAGAGAAACTGTCCAAAATATGGGCCTCATATTAATAATGATATGGAAATACAGATATTAAATTCCTCACATCATAAATAGAAAGACTCTCATAGGCAACCAGTCTTTTTAAAGCTTTGTATCATAGTCATTTAAATGATATAAATACTAAATTATATCTATACTGTTATCTCATAACCTTTTAAATTGCTATAAGACTCAAGCCAAACAAAATTTAGTGTGACACAGATTGTTATTTTACAGAAATGAAATGCCAATCCTGTATTTAATATTAAAGAGTTGTAATTGTCTTTTTATTTTTAATTTGTACTCTTGGTTCTATTTATTTTGAGCATGATGTAACATTATCTGAATCACTTCTGTTGGGATATTGATAATTTCCTACTGAACAATAAGCCTTTTAAATGTAATCCTTAACTTTAATGAGCACATATATTTAATACTGCCCTTCAAATATTGGCAATAGGCAAAATGCCAGCTTAGTCAACTCTTCTTATATTAAAAACAAATATAAGTTGCTATCGCAGCTATTGGATGTCCTCATACCTTAAAAATGGTGCTAACAGCTGATTTACTCGAGTACAACATGAGGTCTTGGGTACCAAAGGCTGTAGTGATAATAACAGTTGTGCTTCTGTGCATGCATTTACAGATAAATAAGCAACTGAAAAAGAAGAAAAAGGGAAATAGTAGTTTCATCCAAGTAGTGAGATTATAGATTATTTGGGGTTTGTTTTTGCTTTCAAAATAAATATGCATTGGTAGATTAATTTTTAAAAAGCCCTCCTTTCTACTAAATATCTCATTATTAAGTAAATAGTTTCAGAAAAATGTATATCATATGAGCTGATTCTGTAAAGAAAAGTGATATAAATGTATTTCAATGTATTAAAAATGTATTCAGGTACATGTATCAAAAACTGAACAATAACTGTCTCTAGGTGAAGAAATTGCAGATGATTTTTAAATTTGTTTCTTTCTTTTACTCAATTATATATGGTCCAGTGTTCAAGTGTTGACTGGTCTCCTTCAGTATGAGCAAGACCTACTGATTTGCTTCTAACAAATAGAATAAACTATATGGAAGGAACATCATTTTTAAAACTAGGTTTCAAAACATTTGCTTCCAGCCAGATATGGTGACTCACACCTGTAATCCTAGCTACTTGGGAGGCTGAGATAGGAAAGGCACAAGTTTTAAGACTAGTCCTGGCAAAACATTCTCAAGACCCCTCACAATCAACAAAGCTCAGCATGGTGGTGCAAGCCTGTCATCCCAGCTACATGGGAAGCATAAAGAGGAGGGTCACTGTCCAGGCCAGAAGCGACATAAGTGCAAGGTCCTATATGAAAAATACCTAAAGAAAAAAGGGCTAGGGCGTGGTTAAGTCTTACACTGTGCCTGCCTGGTCAGTGCAAGACCCTGAGTTCAAACCCTAGTTCCTTAAGAATATGGCTGAGTGAGATTACTCAGAATGTCAGGAGTCTAAGCTCAGTGGCTTTGCTAAAAATGCACACAAATCCCCTGTCCTCTTTCTCAGATCTTGATTGTAACCACATTTCTCATTTCCCACTATAAACTAACATTAAGATCTATACAATTTACATTTTTAAATAAGCAAATTGTGTAAAGAAGTGACCTTGCACTCTAGGAAGAGCTAGCCTATCCAATGGGATTGCTCTAACAATAAGACCCAACCCTCCCCTTAAAGCCATCTTGGGAGTAAATAAATGGAAGAATCGTGCACTTGGATTTTTGCCTTGAGATACCTCATCACAAAGATAGAGCAGCAATTTCCTAACAAGTAACACAATGAATGGATGAGCTTCACTCCAAAACAAGAACTGGGTATGCCTTTTCCTTGCTATAATCAGAGACACAAAAACTAGGATTTAAAGATGAAGGGGAAATGACAGGAAGGAGGAGGGGAGCCCAGTAATTACACATCTACAGGAGGTGTGCAAGCATGTCCCATGGAGACCTTCCCCAGTGCCACTTCCTACACAGAGCCAATCTGTATCAGCACTTATTACTGATCCCAGATTCCATATGACATGTCTGAATTAGGAATAATATGGTAATTTTCACAGTTACAGAGTGGAAAATATTTATGGCGTAGCAGTTGAATGTGTCTTTATTTCACATTCTAAGAATCATGCCACACTATGAAGTAAAAACATTTTGAATAAGATGTGGGTGAGCCCCAGAATTCCTGCCTTAGAAGCGAGATAGCTTTTTGATAGAAAACACTTTCCTGGTTCATCAGAGTTGCCAGCCTATGGTGAGCTTAATTAAAATCAATGGAGAAAAAAATTGAATACAGAGAAGCACTATTTGGGGCTCATGAAATGTAAATGAGTCAAAATATGAAACACCCAAATAACCTGGGGTCATAGACTTTGTTTAGTGATCTGCTATTGATCCATTGAAATCTGTGTTTCTTCTTTTCCACTCTTCTACTATCTCTGATAGAACTGGAAGTGATACAGCCTCCAGTTTGGGAGCTAGAATTCTGCATTGCCTTTTTGTGCCACACTGTCCCCATACTCCAGTCATCTTCTTTTTTGTTTCTCTATTAGCAGCTTTTTGTCTCTGTCTCTGTGGCTTTCTTCACACATGCATAGCAGAAAGTAAGGCAGCCTGTAGGAAGAAACTGTGCTTTCCAGTGGCCTGGGTGCGAACATGTCCTTGATTCTAAATATGAGGAAAATGAGCATTTCTTCTTTTTACCTAATTTGAGCACATTTTCATTTTGTGCACATACCTTTCAAGGTTGTAAAGAAGTAAACTGAACTACAATTATTATCAACTCAAGGTGACTAATTCTCCTTTCTTTTAAAGGGATTCATTGACCTAATTGTGTTGTCAACAACGATATCCTTTGATTTTAGAGTTCATCCCATAAAAGCAAAAAATATTCCTTTAACTCTTCTGTTTCATTGGGCCCAAAGGATAGGATAGAAGGGTCAGTTTCAGCTGAAGGCCTTAAGAACCTGTGGGTCCACTAAGTCTCTGTCATCAGTGGGGGACACACACAGACTAGGCTATGGAGGATGAAAGACATACAGAGCTCTATCTGTCAAGCAGAAGTCATCCAGGGCCATGATATAGCATATTCCTACATATATATAAGCCCAACCAAGATCACCAGAGCCACTGAGATAACCCTCAGCCAATCCCAGACATATAAGTATTAAATGTGTTTCATTAAGTGCCACTAAAAGTCTTATTACACGGAAATATGATGACAACAGGTAACTGATTCAGCAGTCACAGAGTCTAGTCTCACTACAAAAGAAGACCTATCATGGAGACTGATTAGGAAAGCTAACTACTATGTAAGCAGTGGGGGGGGGAGTTTGGGGGGGAGGGGGAGGGATGGGTGGGTGGGTGGGTGGGTATGGGGTAGGGGTGTGGGTGTGTGGGTGTGGAAGGGGGAGGGGTGTGTGTGGGTGTGTGAGTGTATGTGTGTGGGGAGATGGGATGTGGGGGGATGTAGGGGGATGTGAGTGTATGTGGGTGGGTGTGGGTGTGTGGGTGTGTGGGTGGGTAGGTGTGGGTTCATGTGGGGATGTGTGGGTGTGTGGGTGTGGGTATGTGAGGGTGTGGGGGGGTGGAGGAGTGAGTGGGGTGAGTGTGTGTGAGGGGTGGGGGGATGTGGGGGGATGTGGGCGGGTGGGGGTGGGAGTGTGGGTATGTGGGAGTGTGAGTGTATGTAGGTGGGTGTGGGTGTGTGGCTGTGTGAAGGAAAAGTAGAGAGGATGCTTCTGTGTTTCCATAATGAACTTCACGTCTATTTCTCTAATCTCAAGATGACCCTGGGTAATTCTCCCACATAACACTCATACATTTACTCACTCCCTTAACAATTATCTGTCAAATAGCTACAGTGTGTTAGACATCAGAGGTATAAAGGTGAGTCAGTTGTGACCACTCTCCTCTAAGACCCTTCTTTCCACTTGAGGACATATTGTAAAATACAGTCTATGAAGTCATTACTGTATCTTCTCTTTTCTGTAAACTATAAACATGAAATCATAGCTCACCACAGTATTAGTTATTAGATTTTGTATCTTTAGTTTAGTCATCTTTTTTTTAAAAAATGGCCCAAATGAAAAAAGAAAGGCAATTTGGTTTATTCCCCAGTCCATAGTGTCACACCTCAAGGTAAGACTGCCTTTAAAGTATGAAACTCTTGACATTGGCAGTATGGAAAAATACAGTACATGTTGCTCAGTGGGTGCCAGGGACCTATATTATGCCCTACTGTTGGTTACAGAATTTTCAATATTTCCTTATCCTTTTTCTCTCATATGTACTGCAGCTTATAGCAGTGGTAATCATTTCCTGTGTTTGAAAAAGAGATGAAAGCATTCATGGATGAAAGCAACTTGGATTTAATCTCCTTCTCTCTCATCCAGTGCACTGTACTGATCATTTTCCAAAAAAACAAGACTTAAGCTCATTTTTGTCATGACAAAACTAGTTTCACAATAATCAGATGGCAATTCCTAGTGTACACAATTCTAATATAATTACCAGGAGGAAATGTAATGGGAGTTGCAGGTTTGAGATAAAGAAAAGCCTGTGAATTTTGTATTAATGTCTCCGACTCTCTTATTTGTGCAAGTAATCAATCTTTCGGGAAGTAGAATAGTAATTCTTTGTGAAAAAAATGACAAGAGTCAGAGGAAGAAAGAAGATAATCTGAGTTCCATTCGGTACACAGCAGGTCAGCTGTGATTGACAAAGCTCATCACAAAACTATAGCTCGCAGAGTAATCCCAGTAGCAGAGTCTCATTTGCAGCCGAAGCAGTGTTAATGACATGTTTAACAGCTGCTTGTTGAAGTTTGGAATCTGCATTAACCCGCAGAGCAGTGAACAGAGAAATGAGGGAGAGTATTGAAATCAAGCCTTCATTACTCTGACAGCCCAGGTGAAAGGCTTTCCAGAGGTCGTGGAGAGGCGAGTAGGAGGCCCACAAGGTGGAGGGTTCAATTGCATGTAAGGACCATCTCTGAGATGACAGGGTCTGATCAATAAACACAGAGGGCTACAGAAGCAACCGACATGCCCAACTCACAGACAATGAGGCCGGAAGTCAGGCAAGCAGAATGAAGTCATGGCTTGAGACATCAAATATTATTCCGGTGTTACAGTCACTGTAGACCAACTCAGTGTTAGATCCCTGTGAAGACTGTCATAGTGGGAAGACCAAGGAATGCCATGTTTTCAGTCTTCTGTACACCAGGAATATTATTTTTTGCCCCAGCTTCAAAAGCAATGGGGCATGTGTAATATTGTTCATTTTGTAGACTTCCTTAAGTAATATTTATTGAATTAGCATAAATGAATGACTCAATGGATGTTTGTTTGTTTGTTTGTTTGTTGAGACTTGGGTTTTCACCTCAGGGCTTTATGCTTGCAAAGCAGGTGCTCTACCACTTAAGCCACATCTCCAGTCCATTTTGCTATGGTTATTTTGGAGATGGGGGGGGTCTCTCAAACTATGTGCCCAGGTTAGTCTTGAACTGCAAACCTCCCAGTCTCAGCCTCTCAAATAGCTAGGATAATAGGCTAAGCCATCGGCACCTGGTGTTTTGGGTTTTTTTGTTTACTTATTTTTTAATATAACTCTTTACAATGACCCATTTGTTCTGTGGCAGTATGCCCCTGGCCTTTTCACTGGGAGAGGACATCAGTCACTGGGGGAAAAGAATGAGACACAGAGTAAGGATAGGGAACTTAGAGAAAAGCCTAGTTTCTGCATAGATTTATTTAGGATTGAAAGTAGTTTCTCCAGCAAAATTGCCAATTGACCTCCAAAATTGCCAATTTAACCTCCAGAGTGTCTTCACTTCTGCCTACTTAAGGAGAAGAAAGAGCAGGGTTGGCCCATGGAGAAGTCACTGGAACCCAACTGTGACATTAACCAGCTTCTGCTAACTAAGGGGTAAGGTTTCCAATATAGAAAGCAGGAGGGACAAGGGAGAAAGGAAAGCTGGACAAGAAGAAAGAACAGAAATGTTAAAAACAAGTAAGCAGAAGAAATCAAAACAAACCTAAACTCTTTCAAAAGTTTTGGTCCGTTTATTTCTCTATTTATCATTTTACTTAATCTTCCAAAAACCCTACAGTGTAAATGCCAAAGCCATTACAGACATGCATCACTTAATCACAGAGACCCATTCTGAAAACTGCATCATTCTGTAATGTTGTGTGAGCATCTCAACATAAGTACACAGAGTGTATTTACACAAACCTAAGAGGTACCCACCACCTCACACCTAGGCTTTTAGGCTAGGAATCTGTTCAGCATGTTACTCTACTGAACTCAATGGTAAAAGGTAACTGTAGCATAATGGTAAGTATTTTCATGTCCTAACATATCTAACCTCAGAAAAGGCTCAGGGAAAATGCTAGGTGACAGGAATTTTTCAACTTCATTTTAATCTTATGGAACCATCATCATATTTGAGGTTCATTATTGACTGAAATAGTCTTAGACAGTTTAAACAGGGACTGTATTTCCTTCTTTCCTTGAGGAAAATGGAAACATGAGAAACAAATTAATGCCCAAGCTAATATATGCCACCAGTACTAGTACTGTGAGAATCAAATGCACTTCTCAAGGCATCCCTCCAAGAAGATAGCTCCCCATAATCTGTGGTTTCACTTTTCAAGGTTTCAGTTACCTGTGATCAATCATGGACCAAAAGTATTAAATGGAAATTTCCAGAACTGACACATAAATTGTAAATCATATGCCATTTTAAGTAACCTGATGAAATCTCCAGGCACCCTGCTCCCTGTCACCCAGGACATGGGTCACTATGATATCCTGTGCATCTACTCTGTATACCCTACCTGCCCATTAGTCACTTGGCTGTCAGACCGACTGGACTGTCATGGTATCACAGGGCTTGTGCTGGAGTGACCCTTATTTACTTAACAGTGACCCCAAGATGCAAGAGTAGTAATGCCAGAATTGGAGAATGTCAAAAAGAAGTTGCTTAGTGTTTCGTTTAAGTGAAAAGATAGACGTTCTCAACGTAATAAGGAAAGAACACATATTGTACGCGAAGGTTGGTAAGCTCTACATTAAGAATAAATTTTCTGACAAATTGTGGAAAAGGAAAAGGAAATACATGCCAGTTTTGTTGTCACACCTCATACTACAGAAGTCATGGCTGCAGGGTGGATTAAATGATTAGTCACCACACTTCATGTCATCCTGTGGGCATTGTGTCGTGTCACATATCACAAGAAGGTAAGTACAGAACAATAGGACATTCTGAGAGAGACAGTGACAGCACATCCACATGACTTTTATCATGGTACATTGTTATAATTATTCTATTTATTATTGGCTATTGTTATTAACCACTTACTGTGACTCATCTATAAATTAAACTTTACCATAAATGTGTATATAAAGGAAAAAATACATATGTGTGTATGTAAGATAGATAGATAGATAGATAGGCAGATAGATAGATAGACAGATAGATAGATAGATTTGGTTCTACTTACAGTTTTAGGCATGTACTGTGGGGTCTTGAGACATATCCTCCATGGATAAGGGCAACTCACCTCATTCATTATGGCCAGTTTGTCTTAATATAATTAGAAAAATAAAAAGGTCAAATGATGTACATTTTTAAAGTCCCAGAATCCAGACATTCGGCTCCCCTTTCCCACAGATGGTGCCAGGTGTCTGAAACCTGTTCACAGAACTCTGTCACTGCAGCCTACATCACATGTGTATTTCTACTTGGCATCAAGTTAGAAACTTCTCCAGTTCAGATCCACTGCCTAGCCATGAGGCCAAGGAACAGGTAACTTAGCACTGGATTGTACACTCATACCTTTAGTGGCACACAAATGAAGATACCCAGATATTCCTGAAATTCTGAGGCATGCCAGTGTGTGGAGCTCCAATGCTCCTATCTCTGGTTTTGTGACATTCTGGGATTCTCCCCCTTCTCTCTCACCCCCTCTACACCTTCCCATCCTCCCATGGGACTTCAAGCCCTTTGTGTGGGTATGGAGGTTTGAACTCAGGGCTTCCAACCTGCTAGACAAGCACTCTACCATTTGAGCCATGCCTCCACTACTTTTGTTTTCAGTTTGTTTTTCAGACAGGATCCCTCGCTTTTGCCCAGACTGGCCTTGGAACATGATCCTTCTACCCCTGCCTCCCAAGTAGCTAGGATTACAGGCATACACCACGGCTGGCTCCACTTTTTGAAGCATTTCAGGTATAAACATTTCAATTCACTTTTTATTTACATGTATGTTGGTATAAGTATAAATATTCATCTGACACATATATCTAAATACATGTCTTTTAAAATGTGTTTCTGGAGAGCCTATGCCTCATTCCTTTAGGAAAAAAGTTCAGGCCAGGTGGGGTAGCTCACACCTGTAATTACTCCCAGCTACTTGGGAGGCAGAGATCAGGAGGATATTAGTTAGAGGCCAGCACAGGCAAAAAAGTTAGTGAGACCTTCATCTCAACCAACAAGCTGGGCACAGTGACACATATATATTATATATCCTAGCTACAGGGGAGGCGTAGGTAAGAGGATCCAAGTCTGAGGTCATGCACGTGGAAAAAAGCTAGACTGTATCTAAAAATAACCTAAAGTAAAAAAGGACTAAGTGTGGCTCCAGTTGTAGAGTTCTTGCCTAGCAAGTGCAAGGCTCTGAGTTCAAACTCTAGTACTACCAAAATGAAACAACAGAAAAAAAACTAAAACAAAAGCAACAAAAAAAATGAAGAAATTCAGGCAGCCACTTAGAATTTAGCAGGAAGTTTGGAGCCTTTCTTATCTCCTATCTTCTCCGTACAGTGCTTCTTATTGTTACCCTTAGCCTTGTTGTGGGGGCTCCTCCTTCTGCTGCTGCTTCTTAGTGATAGTAGTAATATCTGCAGGATACTGGACACTTGCTATGCACTAGGCACTGTGTTGATTATTTCACAGACAATATCTCTTATGATCCTCCCAACAGTGGATCACTACTACTATATGCCTTTCATAAGAAGAAACTAAAATTGAAGGATGTCTAAGGACTCATAGGTATAAGGAAACTAATCAGTATTCAAAACCAGGACTAGTCATTCATGAAATTCATGATATTAACTAGCACAATGTGTGCCCTGTGACCCATTTTCTTGGGGACTTCCTACAAATGAATGTGATCTGAATTCATTCAACACACATTTATAGGTCATCTCCTCTGTCTCAGACACTATTCCAGCACGTCAGATCCAGTTGTGGGCTAGGGACACATCTCAAGTGATAGAGCACCTGACTAGCAAGTGTGAGGCCCTGAGTTCAAACCCCAATACCACCAAAAGTGGGGTGGATGTGCTCATGGAGCTCACCCTGCTGTGGGAAAGGCAACAGACATAACAGAAGAGAGATCTGATGCGTGAGGTCTAATTTCACAGAGTATTACAGTGGAGTGTGTGATAAAGCAGGGATACTTGTCTTTTCCCATCACCCTCCTGAAAGCCTCATGCCTGACTTGAGAGAATGGCTGGTAAAGAAAGGTGGAATCTCAGGGATATTCATGGAAGACATGTTGCAGGTACGCTGGGGGTCTCCAAAGGAGTTCAACATAACACAATTGCCAACAACCAGTTCTTTCAGAATCACTCCCAAAAGTAAGGTTCCTATTCCAAGTTTGGACGTCATTCTTGTTAGTACGTAGCCAGTGTTAATTAAGGACTAGGAAGCTTGCTGGATGTATAGTCTGGTTCAGGGTGAAGATTATACAGAAGGGGCATTTGGTGGGCACCATCTCTATATGCAAGGGAACTGCAGAGAACACTACACTTAATGTAAAATGTCCATGGAGTGGTCACGAAGACCTGAGCAGGAGGTCATAGAGTCTTGGCCTCCTACTTGGCTCCTCCCAAAGGCATACAGCAGAGCTGGTGACCCAGCAGATCGAGGAAGTGTATGACATTTTCACCTTTGAGACACATTAGTAGGGCAGATACAACCCAACCTCCTTTCAAACCCCCAAATTCAAGACGCAATTTAGTGTACCCCATCCCTTTCATTACTGATAGAATTAAAGAATAATTTCTTAAAAGATTGATTAATTAATATTTAACATAATAAAGGTACTTCAAAAGGAGTACAGTTCAGATTTACCTGGGAAATTTTTTTTTCTTTCAAAATATGGTTAGGAGGGCCCACTATGAATACTGAATCAGATATTTAGAGGACGAGCTGAGGGCATGCATGGTTTGCATTTTGGAAGGTAAGTTGCTAATATTCTTAATATTTCCTCAGGAGTGTTAGACACAGAAGCATATTTACTTTCTTATCATGTCACCATTTTCTGGAAAAATTATAAATAGACCTTATTTCTTGACATTTTCAGTGAGATTCATATTTTGGTATTATCTTCACAATTAGAAAACAAAACATGACATGTTAGTATAAAGAAAAAATGAAACTTAAGCTATCATATGGTAAACCTGAAAACAAATCAGTTTTTCAGTCCAAACTCGTTTCTCATCCAAATGAAGTTTAAGGATCTTCCTAGGCTCTGTGGCAAGATTACTGCTGTTCACCAAATGATCTTCTTTCCAGGCACCTGGTATGATTTTACTTCCTGCCTACTGTGAAGCAAGCTACGGTCCTGTGAGTGGCGTTGGCAAATGCCGTGTAGCCAGGAGTGTTACTTCCATGTTGAGGCTCTTAGAGCTAATGTAGATGCAACTTTCCATTTGCAGCAGTGATCCTGGGAGTAACGTAGAGAAGGCACTTAGTCTCTTGCTAACTACAATGATCTTAGCACCTCACAATCAACACACAATGTAAGGGAGTTATAATCTTTTGATGAATTGAGTCATGAAAGTGTAAGAACTGTTTGTCACCATAGCATACCCTGTCCCATCCTGACTGGTTCAGCTGGGAAATATCATATACTCTTGAAGTCCCAGCACCAAAAAAACAGAAATTTTCTCACTTTTGATGACTTCATTGCTGTTGGTATTTCTCCACAGTAGCAATTGTTTAAGGTGGCAGATTAACACTTGGAATAAGCATCTCTCTATGGACACCTGTAACCCTCAAAATACCGGTTCAGAAAGCTCATTCATTTTATAACTCACTTTAATATGCCTGTTATGTGTTCCTAAATCCCACCTCCACCCATGAGATATCACTAATTAAGGAGTATATAAAATTGTCATTTGACGATTTCTTTTTACATCAAGTAGTAACCAAATAACTATAATGTAGTTAATCTTGCATGCTGCCTTCCACTTTCCACATCCTTTATTGTAGAGAAATGGGGAAGTGCAGCTAAGAACTTGTGTGAAGCTGTGCAGGTTGGATTTAAAATCCATAGGTTTTAGGAATATAATTCTGGAAGATAAATGTAAGCCTCTAATTGCCCTCTTTATACAGCTCACTAAAATAAAAGAAAATTATGTATTAGAGTTAACATTTAGCTTTCTTTGAAGAGAAATATACAAAATATTAATCTGCTGCCTGGCCCTTCCCTGCCTTGTGCAACACCCAGGTGTTGCTCATGACAAATCTGTTAGCTTTTACAAGGCTCTGGAGAGGCAGCAGTTGGCTGAATGCTGACTTGGGAAAAGGAAATATGCAGAATGATGTTAAAAGGGACATTTCTGTGGTTCTGGCTGGGACCCTAGAGAAGCGAACAGTGTAGTGTTTAGAGGCCATCACTTCCTTTGTTCTCAAATTGTAACCAAATCATCTTTATTTGCTGTCTATCCATGCTATAACCAATGACCACAAATTTATCAGTTTTAAGACAACAAATGTATTATCTCAGAACTCTGAGGCTCCACAGTCCAGGTAAGCTTGATAAGCTCTCTGCTATTGCTCCATGAAGCAAAAATGAAAATGGCAGCCAGTCTGGGACTGTACCTAAAGGCTCAGGGAGAATGTGCTTGGGGCTCAGCAGGATTTTGGCAGAATTCAGTTCTTGTGGTTATAGGACCAAAGTTTCTATTTCCTGCTACCAGCCAACAGTTATTCTTAATTTTCAGGGGTCACCCTCACTTTCTGCCGTCTCCATTTCTCTCACTTCGGCTTCTGCCTCATCTCTCCTGCCTCTATCCGGAGATAGTTCCCTCCTTTCAAGGGCTATTGTGATTTGATTGAGCACACGGGAGCAATCTAGGATTATTTCCATATTTTAAGGTACATCATCTTAACTTACAGCTGCCGAGTCCTTATTGCCATATGCTGTAACATCTTCACAGGTTCCAGGAATTAGAGCATGGGCGCCTTTGGGGCTTCATTCTGCCTGCACCACACCATCCATGTTTTGCTAAGTGGTAGATAAATCCCAATTCTGTAACTATTTTACCAATTACCATCCTCCATCCTCTGTCTTAGGGGGAAGACATGGGAGCATGGTTTCTCCTATCACAAGCAAGCAAAGAGGATCTGTGGCCTAAATAATGATGAGGATCTTTGGGGTGAATTGAATTGTGTCCCTGGAATTTGAGAGGTACAGAGACAATGCCCTGGAAATCCAACCAAATGCCAGAGCCAGAAATCAGTGAAGAAAGGCTGCAGTGTGACACACTACACTCCCATCATTGGGAAGGTTATGTCTGATCCTCCCAGGGTGCCCAGAAAGGTCTCTGCATCAGAAAGAAGCTGTAAGACAGAAAGCAAGCTGAGGAAGAGAAGGAAACATAGTGGCCAGACTAGTAAACACAAAATATAGGAATTCCCCATAGTAGGTCTATGAAGAGCCTGACAAGTGTCTTGTGGAGAAAATACCACACAAGGGACACAACAATCTAATTGTAAAAGCTGAATCCAAGAAAGAACTCGCACCTAAATCTCCATCCCAACTCTGGAAGAGCTAGTAGGAGCAGTATAAGCATATACTAGGATTATTTCCATATTTTAAGGTACATCATCTTAACTTACAGCTGCCAAGTCCTTATCGCCATATGCTGTAACATCTTCACAGGTTCCAGGAATTAGAGCATGGGCGCCTTTGGGGCTTCATTCTGCCTGTACCACACTATCCATGTTTTGCTAAGTAGTAGATAAATCCCAATTCTGTAACTATGCTTCTATGCTGTATAAGCATAGAAGCTTCAAGAAACAAAACAAAGCAAGCCACCTTCACATCTCATTGAAACTTCGAGTTTGGGTGCTTGAGCTGAGGGTGCAAGAGTTTTCCCCTTGGTGATAAGTTCAAGTTTGGATTTGGATGTGCTGTAGGTCCAAGGACTACTATGACAAAGATAGCAGAGAAGATGCAAAATACTTGTTCCATGATCTTGGGTCAGGGAAGGGAATCCAACAGATTTAGTTTGAAGTCATGATAAAAAACAAAGAAATTTTTCCCTGCTGTGTATCAAGGCCAACCCATTTGATCAACTAGTTACACTTGATTCCTTTATGATATATGAAGATATAATATAAAGATATTTTGTGATATTGTATGCTTATTTCATGAGGCAGACCTCTAGTTTCCAATGTACAAGAACACTTGCATAATTATAAGAAAGAAGTTCTAGCATATTTCCAAACTATTTTATAGGCTCTTATATAGCTATTTTATATACTAGAATCTTTAATTCAACTCCAGGAAGGATGTCTTGAAAAATACTGGTTGGAATATATCTAGAATTCAGACGTGTTAGTAAGATGTGTTCAAGAAAGGAGCAATAGAACGTATGCCTTCATAAATTACTACAATCTGGTTTAATTTACTTTTCTTTTTGGAGATACTCAAAAAGAGAGCAATATTTGCAGGCTTGTGAATCCTCTAAGTAGTATCTAATCTCTCTCATCTTCAATTTTTTTAATCATAGAACAGGAATACTAGTGCCGAGTTTATAAAGATGCTGGGTGGATTAAATGAAATCAAATGGTATATATAAATGATTGAGCACAGTATATAATGAGTATCAGGAAATGATAGCTACTAATATATACAATTCTCATATGTTTTCTGGGAATATATATAGATGTTTTTAGTGCTACAGTTGAATGACCCACACACTTTTTTTGAGCATCTAGCTGCTGGGATTACAAGGTTGAGAATGTATGACTCTTACCTCAGGAAATAGTTTTATCTAATTTATTCTGAAGAAGCAAATGTAATGTGTGTCTATTCATCAGGGGAGATGGACAAGTATACTAACAATGCAGTGTAAGAGGGATCATATACAAAAGTACACACTATGTAAAAATCACAAATAAATTTACTAAATAGACGGTAAAGAGGCAAAACAACAAGAAAAGTATCTCAGAGGGAAAGTTTCGACTGAATCTTGAAGAATGTTGACCGGGTGGACACATGGAAAACCAAACCATCATCCAAGATGTCCCAGAGGCTATATTTGCATCACAGGAGACAGAGAAATTGGGTGGGATCACATTTCTTTGTTTGGGCCCTTGACCAAGGACTACTATGAGAAAAGTCTTCCAGTTAGATGAAATTCCCACTTTAAATAGACTGACCACACAGAACCTAAAGCTATATTAGGAAGATAATACCATGACAGCTTTCTGCTACAGATTATGCACTGGGCTATTGATCCTACGAAATTTCTGCTGAGTAATCTAGGGGCAGCAGAACCCCTGAACCCCTGCCCCTCCACGGAGAAGGCCTGCAGGTGCTCTGCTGCCTCCTGCTGGACAGAGTCCTTTGTGGCCTAGCTCTTCTGCAGACTGTGGAGCACTACAGCTCATTTAGTTTGTTCTGCCAAGGTCTGTAAACTTTACCTCAAATCCACAAAACACATGTGTGTTTAACAGTTGCTTCTAGGTTATCCCACAGGAATGAATGCTTAATGGGTATCTAGTCACTAATATCTCTTTATGTAAAACCACTTCTTCCCCTTTACATTTGGCCTCCAAATAGGGGAGTTTTCCATTTGAGGCATTCCACAAGCAAAGGAGTCATTGACCTTCTGCCTTCCCCAGAATTAAATGGCTTGTCCCTTGCCTAAAGGGGTGTTTGCTAATTAAACAGAAACTGAAAGAGTTCTTTGTTCTTTTAGCTTATTTATCTGCTACAGGCTAAGATACTAGCTATGTGAAGGACAAAACTATACTACTAATTGCTTCTTAGCTCACTGAGGCAGGTTGTATTAGTGTTCAAAATATTCACTACCTTTCCCTGTGGGAAGATTATATATCTTCAACTTATTGACATCAGGGTTAGCTGTGTGAATTAGAATGTTCTTCCCTATAGAAGGAAGAACATTTTTTCCCCATTGACATAAGTCTTGACCATATGATTTCCTTAGGCCGAGGAAATACAAGAGGAAGTGGCAGATGACACCAACAGGCAAAAGCTTTGAAAATTCACGTGACTCAATCCTGTGCTCTTTTCCCTCTGACCTGGGTAACTGGCAATGTTGTAGAGCAGAGGTAGTCCAAGAAATGTAACTTACCTGTAGTGGATGGTACTGGGACCCAAAAATTAATGTGGATTTTTATAAGTCATGAGAGTTGGGGATGTTTGTTACTTTCACATAATTTAGCCTAAACTGACTAATACAGTACCTAAGTCCAGAGGTCAGTTCTCAATCTGATGCTGATACAATGCCCAGAATATATATCTCACCTAAGATGTGAAATATACATACATATACACATATGGATATAAGCACACAAAACACATATGTGCACACACATACATACACATACACACACACATATGCACTTGATATATCTGAGTCAGTGCCTCTTGTGGGACTCAGCCTTATCTCTGGGCTCTATGAAGAACATAATAAAGAAATTCAATTTCCACAACCCACAGCAAGACAGGTCCTTCAGGACCTCCATCCATATAATTATGCCATGTTTACATTCAGCTACAAACTAACAAATTCAAACACCGTGACAGCCTTCTTTCAATGCTCTGGGATCTTCCTGAAAGTGGGAATGATGCAAGGGTAGTTTAAATGCTTTAAGTATCGTGTTTTCTGTACAAAATTTTAAGATCATCTTTGCATTATTTTAAAATTATTACCAAAAAGATAAAGATGCATTATTTCCATTTAAATAGATTCCCCTTAAAAAATATGCACCCCCCCCTTTTAAGAATAATTATCTCTAAAGTAGAATCCACTGTTCAAGCAGAAGGGCTGTGTTTTAATGCTATCTAACTGAACAGTTCCCTAGGGCACATATGCAATAACACTGAGCTGTTAAGATACCCCAACCATAAACCAAAAGTGACTAAATATGTCTCTCAATGGAATAATACTTAAAGGAATTAGTTTACACATATATCTAGAATATATCTCTATAATTGCATGGGTATATAATGATATAATTATTTTTTCAAATTTGTGAAATTCTAATTTTAATTACTTTATCATATATATTCTATTACAATCTGAAGAATCATAAAGACCTGAAACACTTGTTTATTTTCCCACCAGAAATACATTATTACTTATCCCTCGTGCTGGGGTCAGAAAGTAAATGACTTTAAAGAAAACATTGCTATGTGTCCACCAAGAAGAATGGAACTCCAGAATTTGGCTGCAAGAAGTTGACAGGTGGCAGAATAGACAATCTTCTGTCTGTTTTGAATTGATGCCTTCCTGTGGCCTGGATTGCCACAGGTTGCAGGAAATTCTTTTATTTAGTTAGTTCCATAATTTAGAATTTTCTACTTTCTACTTCCTTTCAGATATTTTTTTCAATTTGAAATGGAAATGAGCCATAATTTATTCCTTTATGTATCCAAAGGGCTTCATTAGTATCCATCTGAGACATCCTGTGAAACAAATTCTGACTGCACTCAGTAGCAGGGAAGGTGTGATCTTGATCAAGTTTCTTAACTCACTTGGGTCTCTTAGCTGCACCCTTGTGAAATGCTGGTGACAGTGAAGGAGGATCCATGGAAAGCTCAGCCTGGTGCCTGTAACACAGCACAGATATATTAGCTTTTGTGATCATTCTGTCTGCTGCTATTTTTATTGGTTTTTATTCCTAATATTTTTCCCCAACGTGTTTGAAGGAGAATGCAGAGGATGGAAGGTGTAGGATGAAGCTGTGCTTTACTCTTACCTGGATAAACTCATTGCTAGCCCTCAGAAGATGTGCTTAGCAGTGTCTGCTCTGTACTCCCAGGGTGTCCTTCTATTCATTTGTATTTTCTGAATGAATGAGAGCACTATGCTTGCGGCATGTGAGAAATCTTGCCCAAGTTAACAAAGATCTTGAATGGGGAGCAAGAATTTGACTCCCAAAATTCAAAATCCAAGCTTCTTTTTCTTTTTTTTATTATTGTGCTGGCTGGGGGTACATTGTGGCATTTACAAAAGTTCTTACAATATATCATACTTGAATTCATCCACTCCATCATTCTCTTTTATCCCCTGTTCCCATTCCTGGAATAGTTTCAACAGGTACCATTTTTCATTTACATACATTTGTACATAATATTTGCACCATACTCACCCTCCCACACCCTCTCCCCACACTAGTACCAACCCCCAAGACAGAACCTATTCCTCCCTCCTGTTCTCCGATTTTGTGAAAGAAAAAAAGTGACATTTTTGTTTGATTAAGGTAGCTAAAGAAGGAGTGTCCTTGTGACATTTCCACGTATATTTGTATTATAACCTGAATTAGTTCATCTCCTGTATTTTTACAAACAGTTTCCTGTCAAGCTTACTAAACCAACACAGGAATGAATGGCACAATCTACTCTCTAGTTTGGGAATGTTTTTAAATTCTGGTTTGTTGTATAATGGACAGTTTCATGCTTGTGAATTTCTTGTATTAACAAAGAGAAGGAATGACATGGGATAACCAGTTTTCATACTGTGCATCCTACAACATTATAAAATGAAGGAATAATACAAAAAGATACAATATTGGATAAAGATATTAATGTGTCCAACATCGAGATTTATCATTGTGCTAAGTGATATCAATTAAGGACTATTTCCTCAGAATACTTAATCCACTTTTTAATTCAGAAGTCACTATTAACATTCAGACTGTTTATAGCATTTCAGTAGAAAACGGAACTGATTTCCCTCGAAGCCCCTTTTAACGCTGCCTGTTGCACAAACGGCTAATTTGGACTAATTATCCTCTTCTAGCTTTTTTATTAATGTGCAATATCCCAGAAGGGTAAAATGTATGAGGAGATGAATTAATATACAAAAGTAATGACAGCAAAAATAAAGAAAATAATGTCAAAAGAACATGAATAGATACAAACAATGAATATCAAACCAGCAGCAGACAAACCTGAATAAGTTTCCTCCATGAGGCAGTCATCAGATGCAGAAAGAAGCATCCCATCTGCCTTTCTTCACTCATAAGACACATGTTTTGCCATGCATTTCTGAGAGCACCTGTCTACCTGCTGCTCCACTCCCTTCCTTTCTTCTCCTCTGAATTAGATGTCCTCCTGGCACCAGTAACATTGGTAAAGCATTGAGCATGAGGATAACCAAATGATGTAGCACTGAATACTAAGGCTGTGGATCATCTCAGGTCATCTCCTTCATTTCTGAGAAACAGAAAGAATGGCAACTGAATTTGGTCGTAGGTGAACTGATGGTGGAGGAAGAAATGATCCTTGATGATTTAACCACTTCACTATAAGAATTCCCTGACAATATATACCCCTTTGTTGCTAAAAATATAGACAAAGATTTGTGGCAATGGAAACTTCTGTTGTTGCTAATGATGACTTTTAGAGTTTCAAGTTCCTTGGGTTGGGGACGGGAGCTTTCAGCAGTGGCTTAGTTACATAGCTTGGGAAGCTAAGAGATGTTGGCAGTAAATACATGCTGAAGTACTGAGCCTACCCACGTAGCTAGACAGCATTACATTTGGCCATATTCCATCTAAGCAAGACTAAGGCTACTCACATATTGCTGTCACTTGTCCTTTGCTATGGGCTGCATTGTGTCCTATTTCTGTACTT
This sequence comes from Castor canadensis, assembly GCF_047511655.1. Lineage (NCBI taxonomy): Eukaryota > Metazoa > Chordata > Mammalia > Rodentia > Castoridae > Castor > Castor canadensis. Next base: position 89,662,617 of record NC_133397.1, on the reverse strand, counting down.
TGGACCTTGAATGTCCTCCAAAGGTCCATGTGTTAAAAGTTCAGACTTTACCTAGCCTCTGGCATTATTGGGAGGTGGCCAAAACCTTAAGAGATGGGGCCTGTTGGGAGGTCTTTGGGTCAATAGAGGCATGCCCTCCATGGGCACTGTGGACTTTGGTCTCTTCTTTCCTCTTTCACTTCCTGGCCATGAATGAGTAGTTTGCTTACCCATGTTCTACTACCATATTGTGCTATCTCTCCACAGGCCCAAAGCCATGGAATGAAGGGATCATGCACTGGAGCCTCTGAAACTATGAGTCAAAATAAAAGTTGGTTATCTCAGGTATTTGGTATAGCAACAGAAATCTGACTAACACACTCCCCCAAAATCATGTGTTCAAGTACCAACCCTTAGTAAACCAGAGTGTGACTGTATTTGGAGATAGAGAGTTTAAACAGCTAACTTAAGTTAAAATAAGGTCATCAGGTAGGCTTTATTCCATATCACTTCCAGGAAGTGATTAGGACTCAGATATATGCTGAGGGAAGACCACGTGATGATATCTATAAACCAAAGAGAGATGCCTTGGGACAAACCAATCCTGCTGACAACTTGATCTTGGATTTCTGTCCTCCAGAGCTATGAAGTAATGAATTTGCATTGTGTAAACCACCCAGCCCATCGTAATTTGTTTTAGCAATCCTAGCAAACATCTTTTTTGAACAATTCCAATAAAGGGTATTTTCTTAACCAAGCTTCAAAAAGACAGTGTAAATTGATGCTCTGTATCCTGACATCTACATCTGCAAAACAAGGACATCAGGCAGATCTACCTCTCTCTAGTGAGGACTATTTTAGTACCTGGGTTACATGGTCATTCTATACCCTTCACAATAACTCTGAAATGTTTTATTTTGTTTTGCTTTAGGTTTTTTGTCCCCATTTTATAGATGACAACATCAAGGTCCAGGTTCTACTGACAAAATAAATGGGAAAACTAAAACTTAGTCTTACTATCCTAAGTATTTAATTAAGAAACCACTGGGCTTAAAATGAAGCATCAAGGCCTAGAAGTAGCCAGGGTATTGTGACATGATGAGGTTATGAACTGCTCAGGTCACCAGCCAGCACAAGGGTAGCAGGTATTGCATGGAAATTCTGCCTTCAGAACCATGGGCTTAGCTATTACAATGCACTGTTCCTTCCTTGCCTGTGTGGAACTGTCAACTATGGTGAGCCCCAGCTATGAGGATTCACCCTGAACCCAGTATGCTTAAGCAATAGGAAGAGTTTATAAGATGATCTGTTTAAACTTGGGCCCAGATTTCTCTTGATCTTTTAAGACATTTGAATATTTCTTGTTTACATATTTAACTGAATGAATGAGTTTGGATTTCCAGCATTGCGTAAATCTGTTACCTCTATAGTCAGTTCTGTTCCACATCTAGTTAACATGAATTTCACATACTGAAGTTAGTAAAGAGAGACAATGCCTTTGATTCAGCAGCGCTCCATTCAGTTTTTATGTATGGTGAGACTGAGGAGAAGCTGTCTAGACAGGCACAGGATAGTCACCATCTTGTCCCTAACATTGAGTCCCTACCACAATCAGCAGCTGAGATCGCACACACCAGACCCAAAGACTAATCAAGCAAAGTGCAGGACATCTGTCCTGATTCAGCAACGAATCTGAGTCCACAATTTCACCCATTTCCTATGCTTCCTTCTATCTGCATCTGGGCCCTGCCCTTCTGAGAAGGGAAAAGACAGGATCTAGATATTCACATTTTTTCACCGGCTTCTATATGTTTTTCCACTTTCCAGAATCAGTTACTTCAAAATTATGCTCACTTAGGAAACAGGACTAAAGAACACAACATGCCTCCCACCCATTTATATTGGGTTTTGAATACTGAGACTGCATAGACTTCTCAATGCAAAGCAATAGGAGGGTATTAAGGGTGGTGATGATCAACGCTCCAGACTCTGGTATGCAGGCTGGTTTAGGTCACTATTTGTCCTGAACGGGAGGCGCTGACATGAGACGTGCCTCTGTCCTCTGGGATGCCAGCTTGACATTAGTGTCAACCATTGACCTCAGTCTTGGTTGATTTAGGATGCAAACCACATAAATGACAATGTCATTTTCAGTCTGTTGGGAAAGTACTGTAAGATGAAGTAAATGCGATCACAAAGAGAAGTGGAAAAAATGATGTATTTGAGTATATCTTGTTAAAACATTTTTCCGTATTTCCCCTTTCTCATTAAAACCAAAGGAAATTTAGAACATAAAACATTTAGCTAAGGATCTATTTTGTTTGCATAAGGGTTAGTCAGACAGAAACAGAAAGATTTTTTAAAGAATTTTTGAGTTGATCTTACCAATATGAAACAAAAAATAACCTCATTTTTAAGAGAAATGTTATAAATTTGTGATAAAAATGAAATCAGATCTGGTGTTTTCTAATCTCAATAAATCTTGCCTGTGCGTTTAATATTTTAAAAGTGATTTTTACAAGATTTTTTTACCACAATAAAATATTAAATTTTCCCCTTAAACATTATTCCAATCAGTTTGGTGAAAGTGATGAGGCATGTTCCAAGCAGTAACAAAGTGCTGTGTTATTAGCCACCAAATGCTCCGCACGACACTGCATAGTCTTTCAGAAGCAAAGGGCACATTGAAATGAAATCACACTAAAAGTGTTCCTACGTGTTTATAGCCGACAATAGCAATCACCGCCTCAGTGCAGGCGTTTCTCAGGAAGTACTGACTAGCTGAGGTTAACTGCCCAGAGTACAGATGAAGGCCAGCAATTCCTCCCAGCTACTCATTAATCCCCAGGAAATCTCCTGCATCCTGGTGGTTATTGTTCAATCCTTTATAGACAATTTTCCAAGTATTTTGAGCACTTGTTCTCTCCTGGAACACCTACAGCCAGCCAGATCGTGTTTGTATAGAGAAAAAAAACCTCTTTTTCCTTAAAAGCGGATTGAATTTCAGCCTCCCTAGAAAGAACCCTTATGGGCCAACAACTCAGAAAAAGCCATTTTAATTGCATTTTGACTTCTGTCTTTCCCGAAAGGGAAAGAGGATAGATAAGCTAAGGCTAAAATCAAGGAGGAAAGAAAAATGAGGTTGAGGAAGCAGAGAATCTCAACACACAGGTTCTTCCTGGCTCCCCACAGTCACCCAGTAATGGTACAAGATAGTACAGCTGCTAGTGAGGAGAAAAGACCAAAAAGGAACTTGTGCACAGAAAGGGGTAGTCACAAGGCAGTCCTGCCCTCAGACAAACCTCTGAGCACTCTACACAGGTGGTGCTGGGCATGGTGCTGGGCACAGAACAGGGCCAGGACAAACAAGATCCCAGACTCAACTCTGCAAGTGAGTGGCAACTCCTTCCACCTGCTTCAGAAAATCCGAGCAGTTTTCATCGCCGTGGTCCCAATAAGCATAGTTCAAATATTGTAAAAATTTAGATAGTAAAGAGTGACTTGTCAGTGTAGAGTTCTAAATAATATTAAGATTTTGTTCTCTTGCCCAGGTAAGAATTATATTTCACCCCAGCATTTCATGTCTTCTAAATCAGGTTCTGGGATTTAAAAGCTATGCAGATAAGAGAGCTTGTTCTATACCACAAATTAATTGTAGTTGTCCAATGTTAAAAAAACTTATCAAGAAGTTTTAATTATGTACATGAGAGAGAGAGTCTTTTGAAATCAGAGTGATCCCTTCATTGCATGTACTAATATAGATTCTCTGAAAATAATTTCTCTACCACTTATTTGTGCCCCATTAAAAAAGCAGACATTCTTAAACTAAAATACAGGATCTTTTGAATATACATTGCTAAAAAATCAATCTAGCATTATTCTAGCTTTAAAAGGCTGTTAGATTCCCTCCCAAGTCATTTAAAATCAGAGACAAAAAGTGTAAATGCATCAAAAAGACTTATATTTTTATTATAAATTTGAATAAGCCAAAATCTTAAAGACTCTGTCTCAAGGCAGTGTGAACAAATTTTCTACAATGACTATCACAGACAACCCTCCACAGATTCTTCCTGTGGAAGTGAGCAGGTAATAGAAATTGTTTCCAGCATCAAATACTGTAGATCTCAAATTTCCCTGCATCCATGTAAAGTAGATCCGTTGCTCTCTCACAGTGGGCTTCCCAGGATAGATTATAAAATAGCATCTTCAATTAGTCCCAAGCAAGTCAACAAGCAGAAAAGGAGCAACCGGCAGAAGGACATTTAACTGCTGTATTGACCTGAGGGCTTTAAGGTACATTGTGACTTGATAAATGTGAAGGGAATTGTGGGAGTTGCCTTTTTAAACAGGGTGGAGTCTTGGGAAATTTCTTTTAAATGTTTCCTAATTGGGCAATGTGTTCACAAGCAAAATTATACTGTCAGGAAAAGCAAGTTTCATTACTTCTACAGCTAAGACATTGACAGAAATACATAGCAATTCAGCCAAACAAAGAAGTGCCAGGTCCTGTCTTCATGTGATTTGGGATTGGCATTACTTTAATCACAAAATGCCTCCAACAGAGCCGGAAGCCAAAGACATAGGCTGAAGGAGGTCTTCCTGCACCATCAGTCTTTATGACTTCTACTTTAGAGGGAAGCAAACAGCTTAACTCGATTGAACTTCCTTTCCTCAAAAAGACTCCAGTCCCCAAGTGTAAGAAGGACAAGTCTGTGGCTAACTCCAGCCTTACCTGAGGCCACTTTCCCAGAAGGGTACAGAGTGACTTACTCACTGCTACAGATCCTAGTGAAACCTGCAAAGTTGTTATAAAAACAGATGGACCAGGACTTTGCAATAACTGTTTGGATGGGCAAGTAGATAGTTAAATTATTATGTTTTCCTTCACCCTTTCAAGAATTCATAAACTCTGTTTCAAGGTCAGGGCATGGTTTTTCTGTACTTTTAACAGGACATTTATTCCTACAATGTTTGGTTTTTTTTTTTTTTCCCTTTCTTTTAAAGCACACAAGAGAAATAGCTTGTAGCTCTAAGGGAAAAATCAACAACCCAGTTGGAAGAGATGGCAAGTGGGGGGAAAAAAAGGATTTCTTAAACATTTTATTTTTTTACCCAGTTTTTTAACTGCATATTTTGAGTTATTACTGCATGCCAGGTACTCTGCTGCAAACATTACCCACATGTTCTTCAGTTTTCATGGTAAACTTATAAAAAAGATATTTCATTATCATTTCTATTTTATATAGTAGAAGAGAGAAAATTTCAAACCCTTTGCTTAAGTCAGGTATTGATTTAAAATACAAAGCTGAATAGCCAGCATGATGATAAATGCCTATAATCCCAGAACTCAGGAGGACTGAGGCAGGAGAAGGCAGGAGAATCTCAAGTTTGAGGCAAGAATGGGCTACATAATGAGACAGAATCTCTTTTCTTTCCCAAGTCTCCTCCAAAAGATTGTACCAATATCATCACATCCTTACCCCCAACACACACACACACACACACACACACACACACACACACACACACACAGATCACATTTATAGAGAGAGAAATAATGAATAAGGTATTTGAATAAGCAGCTAATTAAATGCACTTAGCCTACTTTGCTATCACCTCTCTATTCAGCTTAATGTATACTCCTTTACCTGTGTAATCAAGAATTACACTGAACTGTCAACACCTCAGCCCAAATAATCAAAGCAGACCCTGGCTAATAAAGAAACAGCATGCAAACAAAAAAACCTATATCTTTATGAAATTATGTATTGCTAGATGTTCTTAGATATTCTTTGAATATTCTGCGAATTTCTGATGCTATCATCACTGCCTAAAAAAATAAAGGAAATATCAACAGTTTCTTATGCCTGTTTATGTCATTATCCAAACATTTACTTAATAAACCTTTTGTGTAATTTTTAAAGCATTCCATGATAAAATGTGACAAAGCACATATAGAAGAATAAAAAAAAAACATGTTCTTTTCTGGAGTATTTTACAAAGTTCAGATATAACCAATTAAAATGATTGTTTCAACCTTCTTAATGTTTTCACTGGAGAAATGAGTCTTATTTATTTAACAAATATATTTCACATTGATTAACAGATGACTATCAGTATGAAAGGAATTGTTTTACCAATTTGATCCTTGAGAAACAAATACAAATAAAAGATACAATGTAGTTAACTTGTTACCAAGTGCAAAACTTGCTAACTTGTAACTGTTTACATCACCACAATTCTGAGAAGGAAGATTAGTTCATAAACGGATGTGGCTGAAAACCAGAGGTTGAAGGGAAGGGATATTGCACTTCTCAACCAAGCTCAAGAGGTTATGAAAATGCAGAATATAGTGTGAAGTCCTTTTTTAATAAACCAGCGGTATGTATAAGTGAAATAAATATACCAGTGTCCGTGAATGAAGGCCCAGCAAAATAGTCCCAGGGAAATTACTTTCTTAGATAAACAACACACCACAGATGTGTATTTATGTGTTTTCACTGGCATTGATAATTGACTAAGGTTTATGTACTTTTCAACAATTCAGGGATTACAGTCCTTCTAGCATAATGTGCTGAGCTCCAGGGAAATGGAACAGTGATATGAAGGTAAAAATAGGGAAAGGTACTGTTACCTGGAAAGGTTTAAAAGTTCATAAGCTTTCTTTTTATTTTATACTACAGTAGTACTAGTATTTTAACTGAAATGGTCAATGTAGAAATGCTATAGTGTGGCAAAATCAAGTTTTGTAGCTTTCAAGTGATTCAATGTCTCTCAGTGACACAGCATTTAAAAAGTACCATTATTGCTTTAAGACAAATATAATACACTATAAATCAAGCTACCATAACAACTATTATAAACTGCTCTTGTGGTTTTCTACCTTTAGGCTTACCTCTGCCTGCAGAAGATCTAGAAACCTTTCAATGTTTTGAAACATTTATCACACCTTGTGGTAAGATGGCTTGACCATTGCAGTAGGGAGCCTGGGGACTTGGTTTGTCTTTATTTATACTTACAAGAACAAAGAAAAGTTTGATTCACAGGGTTGAGATGAAATGTATCCATATCATTGCAACATTAGGACCTTTTAATCGTCTTTCCATAAGAAAAGATTAAAATGCTTTAGTTATGCAAGATTAAAGCTCATCCAGTAATTGCAATGGACAGTATGCTTTCAGAGTGGGAGAATTAAATTAAAAGAAAGACAACTCTGAAAAATGTACCAGTGGTAGAATTAGAGAATGTTTCATCAGATCCTGATGTCCCTACAGTAATGAATCTGCCAAAAGATAATAATATTTTAGTGAAAGGTATGATTGGATAAGTCACATTATTTATTAACTGTTATCCTAAAATATCACTTTTGTCTGATTATTAACACTGGTTACAGGGCAGCAGAGATGCCTGACACAAGGCATTAAAAATGGATCGTGTCTATCAGGAACCACAGAGGTGGGATCTTCTGTGCTCCATACATGGTGACAGATGACCAGCACTTTCATAACCCACAAACTAAATAGGTCTCAATCAAGTCCCCAAGATCAGTCAGACATCTCCTGATCCTTTCCAATGACTTAAACAAATTTCTAAAATTGTGGTTTGAAGAATTTCTAATATATAGAAGTGCTTGAGAAGACGGCTAGGGACCAGAAGATGAAGGTTATGAAAATAGGTACAAAGTTCCTTAAAGCTACATCTTGAGGTTGTTGCCATTACTCTAGGAAGCAAGCTTTTCACAGTCAGATTAATTTCACTATTCAAATTCTCAAAGAATGTGTGTAATAAAGACTCTTGTGGTGAAAATGGACTCCACCAAAGGACCAAGAATTATAGACTGCTCTCAGCAAAGTAGGCCTGGAGGATGAGGAAGCAACAGACAATCCAATATCACTCACATGTCTGCGAGCCCACAAGTAATCAGACATTTAGCAGGCTCCAAAAAGTAAACTGAAAACAAAAACAAATTAATCATCCCAGAATGTCCTTTTGTGAAATAGTGGGTGGTAATAAACTCACAGGGCACTTCCTTCAGTGTGGAGTCTGTGTCTCCAGATCAGAGAAAGGGATGTTAGTAGGGTAGAGACAGGTACTTATACACTGTGAAAATTCACAATACATTTTGTTAGGGCTCAATAGAAACTTATGATTGAAAGAAGTTAAGGGTTTCTGGGGAGGTAACCCTCTCTTCAGGATCCCCTGGGAGCAGCTACAGGCAGAGCCAAACTGCACTGCACCTACCTGTACTCCCTCCGTGCTGGTGTTGCCAGTACACTTCCTGGCGCCTGGAACACTACTTTTAGGTTGTGCCTTCATGGAATTTTTCTCATGATGATTTTGTCACTTTGCATCTAAAGACTGAAATGTGGCTGCAGCCCTCTTGAGTCATAATTGTAATAGTATTCTTCATTTTGGTTTTATTTCCTTTTTCCTACCGATCACAACTTAAAATTTTGGCCCACAGCGCCAATTACTCCTACCTATGACTCTCACATAGCTAGGTCACTGGAACCACTATGCCTCACTTGTTGGTCCATATGTGGTCTTGTTAATGTTTTGCATGGGCTGGCCTCAAAACCCTATCCTCTTGATCTCTGCCTCCCAAGTAGCTGGGATTACAGTTGTGTATCATCATGTTTGGCTCTAATATATGCTTATTTTGAAAAGAGGAATGTAAAACATTGGTGTATTATTAGAGATATGAATGCAATAAAATTTATTATTAAAATTAGTTTGACCTGATTCTTTTTAAAAATGATTTCTAGAAAATATAAATTTTCTCATGTAGCTCACATCTATGGCTTACAAAGCATTTTATCTATTTGTTATAGAGCTATCACATCCTAGCATTATGATCCCCAGCATACATCTCCAAAAATAATATAATCTTCCCTCTTCTAGCTTCTCTCATATTTTCTTTTGATTGTCCAAGATTTTGCTATTTATTTTTGAAAGTTTGAACAAATAAATCTTGAAAATAATGAGAAGAAAATGAGACAAAAATCAGGAGATCTAGAGTATAGTTCTGACAGTTTCAATGAAATGGCTTGAGCTCCTTTCCTTTAAAAAGAAATAGAAATTGAGCCAGATTGAGTCTCTTCTAGCCCTAACTCTTCAGTGTCTATCACTGCATGCAGACAGGGGAATTTCTATAACTGGCAATGGTAGGTTTGACTTTTATTAGAAGAACCTCCTCTACACCTGACTCCCCAAAAATGACTTAGAAAGCTTATGAATTAGTGTGTGAATTAATATTACCCCCTCTGATTAACTCTTAGTTAGAAGAGGAAGCCTACATCTCTATAATGGAGAGATCCGGTAATCCCCATTGAACAAGAGGTCAAGCAGGTCCTGTCAATCATCAGCCAGTCTGATGTCATGCACCTCCTGAAGCCATGGACTGAGCACAGATCCAGGATGTAGTGTACATTGCAGGGCACTGACAGCCTGCCATGTCTTGAAAAGCACAGGGAAGTTGGAAGGGTATGTCCTCAGGGGAGAGTAAAAAATCCAGCAGTCAAATGCACTAGGGGAATCTCAGATCCCAAATCAAAAAGCACTTGCAAATAAAAGAGTCACAAAAACATTTGATCAGTCACAAAAAAAGAAGGAAACTCTGACATTTGTGACCACATAGCTGAACCTAGAGGTCTTTATGCTGAGTAAAATATACCAGTTTAAAAGGACAATGTACATGACCCTACTTATATGAGGAATATAAAATAGATTCATAGATGCAGAAAGAAGAATGGTAGTTATCAGGGTCTGGTGGGGGGGGGAGAGGAAATGGGGAGGTATTGACCCAAGGGTACAAAGTTTCAGTTACTTAATGTAAGTAAGTCCTAGAGATCTATTTTACCTTCATTGTGGTATAGATAACAATACTCTATTGCCCACATAAAAATTTTCTGAGAGAGTAGATTTTATGTTAAGTGTTCTTATCACTGAAAATAATGATAGGGAAATCCAAGATGGCAACTAGGGTATGGAAGCAGAAAGCCTAAACTCCATGACTAAAAACCTCCCTGAGATGCTGGAGCCACAATTGGCAGAAATAAAGCATCAATCAGAATCAAACTTTTGACATCCTGAACCCCTAGCCTGTGGAAAGCCTCTCCATGCCATGTTATTCTGAGAAAATTTGGCACCATTTCTCACCGCTGCTGGCTCCAAACCTGCCTGCGTGTCAATTGACAGAGCAAACAGGTGAGCACCATGCACCACGCACCACATGAAATTCCCCTATTCACCCCAAGGAACATAAACCAGCACATTCCCCAAGAAGACTGATCCCTGCCCCCCAACAAAACTGAATAACAAACAGCAAACTGTAATGTAGCACAACAGTAGAGGGGGTGGGAATGCTGAAAGTGAGCCAGAGAAAAGGGGAAGGGCAAGGAACTGGTCTCAGCACCAAACTATCAGTAAACAAACACAGGAAAGGCAGTGAAGACTGAGAGCAGGGGGGTGATAAGCCACTACCCTAAGCAGGGAAGGTAGTGGATCACAGAACTAACTGATCTTTTAAGCCAGAGAGCAGCATCCAAAACCAAACTGCCCCAGAAAACTGAAAAACAAACAGTGAACTGTAATAAGACATGGACAGTGGAGGGGGCAGGTAGAACACTGAACGTGCCCCAGAGAAAGGAAGTGGGACAAAGAAATAAACCTCCAGCACTGAACTCCCAGTAAACAAACACAGTGATCAGCCACCTGAAATCAGAGCAGGTAGTGGATCGCAGAGCTGATCTCCTGAACTTGAGGGGAGCATTCAAAACAGAACTGCCCCACCTTACTTGGAGAGAAGTTGACCAAACAGCTGCAGCTGAAAAATAACACAGCTATTGGCTGGAGAAGACAATAGCTCTGACCACCCTGCATGAGCTGGCAAACCTACCACACCTCACAATTTCAATTAAACTGGTAGACAGAAGAACAAAACACTACTCACAAGTCAATCACCTGGTGAGACCACATCAGAACTTCTGCTCATATGCCAATACCAGGACTGGATGCTGGAGGAGTGACTCCAGAACTTAAACTAAGACTGAAATTCTATTGTTTCTGAACCTGGTTTTTTTAATTGTTTTTTTTTCCCTGTTGTTTTGTTTCTTTGTTTTATTATGTGGGTTTTTAATTTTTATTCCTATTTTCATTTTTTTCTTTCTATACTATCAACTTTACCATCACCATCTTCTCATTCTACTCTCATCCCCTTCACTCTTACTCCTCCTGTGCTAAAATCCATTGCTCTTCTTCCCAACTACTCTTTCTCCCCTTCTCATCCACTCTCTCCTCCTGCTCTCACCTGCCCTCTCATTCTCCCCCAACCTTCCCTCCCTCCTACACATTCACCACCTGCTGACCAACCTACTATACAAACTTTACACAACCCCAACCCCCTGCAATCCCTGACATAAGCACCCTACACTACAACAGAAATACACCCAACACACACAAGGACCACAAAACCCAGCAGCCCCCACACTATGTCCCCCACTCACCCACTCCACTTCCCACCTCCCCTTTTAGTGCCACCCTAACCAATTTCCCAAATTTCTATAGCTAGTCTAACAAATATTAACCCCCTCCAACTCCCACTGCTTATAGATATTACCACCAAAGGGTCTTCTACATAATATATAAACAACTTGTCAGGTATTGAAACTGTGAATTAGTTAGTGCTAAATTACACCTCCATACCAGTGACAGAAATAGCACACCGACCTAGCTAACAACCAAGACAGTCACAACACAAAAGTTAAATCAAGGGAAAGAAGACAGGTGACTAAAACCACCAACTAGCCTATCAAGAATATAGTTGCACAGTACCAAATGGAGCAATGGGAATAAGAAAAAGGGGTGGAAAACACTCTCCTCAAAAAAATAATTTAATATAGAATTCAGAGGAAATGAAGAAAATGGATACCCAGTTCCTGACCCCAACAAAACAATGACAAATGACACTAAGGAACCTAGCAATACCCAGAAAAACACCCTCAAAGAAGAAATCTTACAAAAAATCACTGAGAATTTCATGGAGAAGATACTAGACATTGTTAACCAAAATGTATAAGATGCACTCAAGAAATTTAAAGACACCAAAAATAAAGAATATGAGAAGACACAGAAACAAATAAATGAACTAGAGGAGCCCTAAATAAACATGGAAGTGAAACAAAGAACACTATAAATACAGAGATAAATGAATTAAATATGAAAATAAAAAATAAAGTGACCCAAGATATGGAAAACCTCAGAAAAAAGAATCAAACAGAAACACAAAACACAGCAGAAGGCCACTCCAGCAGATCAGAACAAGTGGAATACAGAATCTCAGAACTCAAGATATAATAGAAGTTAAAGAAAAAGCTGAAGAACACTTAGTCAAACAACTCAAGAGGTGTGAAAGGAAGCTGCAAAGAACTCACCACATCAAAGACCAAACCTGAGAATCATGTGCATTGAAGAGGAAAAGAGGTCCAAGCAAAAGTGATTTGTAATATGTTCAATAAAATAATAACAGGAAATTCCCCAAATCTCAAGAAAGTTTTGCCCATGCAGGTACAAGAAGCCTCCAGGACACCAAACACACTTCACCAAAATAGAACCTCCCCATGACATATTATCATTAAAACAACAAGCACAGAGAATAGAGAAAAAATACTGAAGGCTTTAAGAGAGAAAAAAGAAATAACATACAAAGATAAACCCATCAAAATCACAGCAGATTTCTCAATGGAAACCTTAAAGCAAGAAGGGCATGGAGTGAGATATTCTGGGCAGTGAATGAAAATAACTTCAACCCTAGGATACTCTATCTAGCAAAACTATCATTCAAAATAGATGGAGTAATAAAAGTCTTCCACAATAAGCAGAAACTAAAACAATATATGACCACCAAACCACCACTACAAAAGAATCTCTAAGGAAATCTGCACACAGAAAATGAAAGCAAACAAAAGCACTAGAGGACAGTCAGTATCAAACCACAGGAGAAGAAAAGACAAGGAATCAGACAGTAGCAGTGAATCAGCTGCACACAATCAAATCCTTAAACAACAACTAAATGGCAGGAATCACTACATTCCTATCAATTTTAACACTGAATGTCAACAGACTCAACTTTCCCATTGAAAGTCACTATTTGGCAAACTGGATTAAAAGGGAAGCTCCAACAATCTGTTGTTTATAGGAGACCCATGTCATTGACAGAAACAAACATTGGCTAAGGGTGAAAGGCTAGAAGAAGATTTATCAAGCCAGTGGCCCCTGAAAACAGGCAGGAGAAGAAACACTTATATCAGACAAAATAGACTTCAAATTTACATTGATCAAGCGAGATAAAGAAGGACACTCCATACTAATAAAAGGGAAAATACACCAAAAGGAAATAACAATTATCAACCTATAAGCACCCAAAATCAGTACACCCAATTTCACCAAACATACTCTAAAGGACTTAAAAGCACATTTGGATTCCAACACAGTGGTAGTAGGAGACTTTAATACCCCTCTATCACCAATAGATAGGTCATTCAAACAAAAAATCAATAAAGAAATTCTAGAACTAAATCATACCATAGATCAAATGGACCTAGCTGATGTCTGCATAATATTTCTTCTAACATCTGCACAATATACATTCTTCTCAGCAGCCCATGGAACTTTCTGCAAAACTGATCATATCTTAGGGCACAAAGCAAACCTCAGCAAATATAAGAAAAACAGAAATAATCCCATGCATTCTATCTGATCACAATGCATTAAAACTAGAACTCAAAAACAAAAACAACAGTAGAAAACATATAAACAATTGGAAGCTGAATAACACATTGCTCAATGATTAGTGGATCACTGATGAAATAAAAGAGGAAAGTAAAAAATTTCCTGGAAGTTAATGAAAATGAAAACATGACCTACCAGAACCTATAGGATATAGCAAAGGTAGTCCTAAAAGGAAAGTTTATAGCCGTGAGTGCATATATGAAAAGGTCAGAAAGATCTGAAGTAAATGACCTAATGCTACATATCAAACTCCTAGAAAAACAAGAACAAACAAAACCCAAATCAAGCAGAAGGAGAGAAATAATAAAAATAAGAGCCAAAATTAATGAAATTAAAAAAGCCATACAAAGAATCAACAAAACTGGTTCTTTGAAAAAATAAAAAAGATTGACAAACTCCCGGCAAATCTGACTGAAATGAGGAGGGAAAAGATCCAAATCAATAAAATCAGAAACACAAAAGGAGAGATAACAACACTATGGAAATCCAGGGAATCATCAGTGACTACTTTGAGAACCTATATTCCAATAAATTTGAAAATCTTGAAGAAATGGACAAATTTCTAGATACTTATGACCATCCAAAACTGAACCAAAAGGATATTAGCCTCCTAAGTAGATTTATAACATGAAATGAAATTGAAGTAGCAATAAAGAGTCTCCTAAAAAAGAAAAGTCCAGGACCTGATGGATTCTCTGCTGAATTCTATCAGATCTTTAAAGAAGAACTAATACCAACTCTCTTTAAACTTTTCCATGAACTAGAAAGGGAAGAAACACCACCTAACTCATTCTATGAAGTCAGCATTACACGAATCCCACAACCAGACAAGGACATATCCAAAAAGGAGAACTATAGGCCAATCTCCTTAATGAACATTGATGTGAAATACCTCAGTAAAATAATGGCAAACCAAATCCAACAACATATCAGAAAGATCATTCACCATGACCATGTTGGCTTCATCCCAGGGATGCAGGAGTGGTTCAACATTCACAAATCAATAAATGTAATACAGCACATTAATAGAAGCAAAGACAAAAACCTTTGATCATTTCAATAGGTGCAGAAAAAGCCTTTGATAAGATTCAACACCACTTCATGATAAAAGCTCCAGGAAAACTAGGAATACAGGAATTATATCAACATTATAAAGGCTATATGTGGCAAACTTATAACCAACATCATACTTAATGGAGAAAAACTGAAACCATTTCCCCTAAAATCAGGAACGAGACAGGGGTGCCTGCTCTCCCCACTCCTATTCAACATAGCCCTGGAATTCCTATCCAGAGCAATAAGACAAGAAGTAGAAATAAAAGGAATACAAATAGATAAAAAGAACTGTGAAAGTATCTCTATTTGCAGATGACAAGATCCTATATTTCAAAGACCCAAAAAACTTTACCCAAAAACTCTTAGACACCATAAACAGCTTCAACAATGTGGCAGGACACAAAATCAACTTATAAAAATCATTAGTTTTTCTATATACCAACTACGAACAAATTGAGAAAGAATATAAGAAAACAATTCCATTTACAATAGCCTAAAAAAATATATCAAATACCTAATAGTAAACTTAACAAAGGATGTGAATGACCTCTATAAGGAGAACTACAAACCTCTGAAGAAAGAAATTGAGGAAGAATACAGAATGTGGAAAGATCTCCTGTGCTCATGGGTTGGTAGAATCAACATAGTAAAAATGGCTATACTACCAAAAGCAATCAACATGTTCAACACAATTCCCATCAAAATCCCAATGACATTCATCACAGAGATTGAAAAATCAACCCTAAAGTTCATTTGGAAACACAAGAGATCACAAATAGCCAAGGCAATACTCAGCAAAAAGAGCTATGCTGGAGGGATCACAATACCCGACTTCAAACTATATTACAGAGCCATACCAATAAAAGCAACATGGCACTGGCACAAAAACAGATATGAAGACCAGTGGAACAGAGTAGAGGACTGGGATATGAATCTACAAAGCTATGCCCAACTTATTTTTAACAAAGACACCAAAAACATGTGATGGAGAATAGACAACCTCTTCAACAAATGTTGCTGGGAAAAGTGGTTATCTGCCTGCAGAAACTAGATCCATGTCTATCACCTTGTACTAATATCAACTCGAAGTGGATTAAGGACCTTAATGTCAGACCTGAAACTCTGAAGTTATTACAGGAAAGAACAGGGAATACTCTGGAAGCAATAGGTATAGGCAAGGACTTTCTCAATAAAACTCCAGCAGATAAGCAACTAAGAGAAAGGATGGACAAATGAGTCTACATAAAATTAAAAAGCTTCTGCACAACAAAAGAAATGGTCTCTAAACTGAAGAGACCACCCACAGAGTGTGAGAAAATACTTGCTGGCTATATATCAGACAAAGGACTGATAATCAGAATATACAGGGAGCTCAAAAAACTAAATTCCCTCAAAATCAATGAACCAATAAAGAAGTGGGCAACTGAACTAAACAGTTTTTCAAAGGAAGAAATCCAAATGGCCAAAAAACACATGACTAAATGCTCATCATCCCTGCCCATAAAGGAAATGTAAGTCAAAACCACACTAAGTTTCCACCTCACTCCTGTTAGAATAGCTATCATCAAAAATACCACCAACAACAAATGTTGGCGAGGTTGCAGGGGAAAAGGAACCCTCATCCACTGCTAGTGGGAATGTAAAAGTTAGTATAACCACTTTGAAAAACAATATGGAGGCTTCTTAAAAAAACTAAACATTGATCTGCCATATGATCCAGCAATCCACTCCTAGGGATATATCTAAAGAAATGTAACTCAATTTATTACAAAAGCACCTGCACACCCATGTTTATTACAGTACTATTCACAATAGCCAGGTTATGGAAACAGCGAAGATGCCCCACTACTGACGAATGGATTAAGAAAATGTGGTATTTATACACAACGGAATTTTACTCAGCCACAAAGAAGAATGAAATTTTGTTATTGGAAAGTAAATGGATGGAACTGGAGATCATCATTCTGAGAGAGGTTAGCCAGGCTCAGAAGGCCAAAACTCATATGCCCTCCCTCATGTGCAGACTTTAGACCTAAAACAAATGCAATAATATTATTGGACATGAATCACATGCTAAGGGGAGAATGTGTACAGGAGGAAAAGGGAAAGGGAAAACACCCTAAATCTTGAAAGTGGTTTATGTGCCCACTGTAGAGGAGCAAATATAGCAATCTTAAACTGACAGAGGCCACTATGGAAAGGTGACTGGGAAGTAGTGAAAAGGTCTGGTAGAGATGAAGCAATTTGGGTTGTAATACACATGTGCATGGAAGCAATCTAGGAATCTCTCTGTATACCTGCCTTTAACTCAAGCTAGCAAGAAACACTATGTCTTTTTCATTATTGCTTATGTCTTCTCTTTAACAAAATTGGAGAAGAGGGCAGAACAGGTTCTGCCTGGAAACAAGGGGGCCAGGAAGGGAGGGTGAGGGGGTGGGGGTCAGGGGGAAGATATGATCCAAACAATGTATGCTTATATGAATAAATGAATAAACAATTAAAAAGAAAATAATGATAATAAAGAAGGCAGAAGGAAGCTTTCAGAATTGATGAAAATGTTTGTGGCATAGATAGTGGTGATGGTTTCATGGGTATATACTTATATACAGGCTCACCAAATTGTATATTAATTGTGTACATCTCTTTGTATGTTGATCACTCCTCAATAAAAAAAAGACATTTGAGGACAATTGGGAAACATGAGGATTGAGTGCATGCTAGCTTATGTTTACACATGGAAGATTTCCTTGGGCGTAGTCATGATGAAATGGCTATGTAGAGAAATTTTAATACATTAGGGTGATTTCCCACCAAATCTGCCAGGTACTTTTTAATGGTTTGATGAAAAAGAAGAACAGAAAGAGTGAAGGAGAGAGCAGATGTGACAAAATGCTAAGAGTTGGTAAATCTAGTTAAGGGACATAAAAGAGTTCATTGTATTATCCTTTCAATTTTTCTGAGGGTTTGAATGTTTTGAAAATAAAAGAATTAT
Source organism: Castor canadensis (assembly GCF_047511655.1). NCBI lineage: Eukaryota > Metazoa > Chordata > Mammalia > Rodentia > Castoridae > Castor > Castor canadensis. Next base: position 89,644,802 of record NC_133397.1, on the reverse strand, counting down.
AAATCAATAAAGAAGGAAGTTAATATTAGCCAAACTTGTGTAGAATTAATATTCATTTCACCTTTGAATAACATTTTGTCATTTTGAAATTATTGTAATTCTTAAAATAGATGTTTTTAATCATATCCTGTTGGTTCTTGGTTATTACTTTGTTCTGACAATATATTCACTGACCAGCTGTGCTGTGAGACCACTGGGAGTTGCTTATACATCATGAAAAAAAATGTTTTATTAAGACCAATGTAGGCATTTCTTAATCTTGCATTTATTTTTAACATAGAACAATCTTCTTAGTCACATTTGTCAAATGTTTGACTTCAGGAAATTGTCAAAACTCTTTTAGAAGTCAATTTGCCTTGGGTGATTTATTTTCTCTCTATTTAATAACTATCTTCTCCCATCTCCTCCTTCCCACTCCCTCCTTTTTGACAAGTTATCTTTCAGAATTTTTCATTCAGTTATATTTATATTACTCCAACTGTATAATTATAACTATTTTGTCTTATTTTATTGTTTATTTATAGGTAATGAAGTCAAAGATATATATATATATATCTCATTAACATTTATATATATATATATATCATTAACATTTTGTTCCATACAGAATATTTGACATGCTGTGGGTAATCATGCTACAATGCCCATGATATTCACAGGATGAATCAGATCAATAACTAGACCAGAGTTAGAAGTTATAGATTGGTAATCAAAATGTAAGATATGCAAGCACATCTTTGCTTGAAACTTTGCTCAACTTCTTTCAGCTTGCATCAGGTAGCTCAATGACTGGGATGCAGACTGCCTTCCCAACATAACCATTGCCTCTTTCTTGCTTCATATGAAATACTACCCTCCAGATCAACCTCTGGAATGCCCCACTCTGTGCTTGGTGTACACTGTTTTCCCTCCATCAGTTCCTGGTATCCGAGCAGCAACATCTTCTTCAGATGCAGCTCAAAGGACATACAGTCTATAACCATTTTTATTTGAGGGCTATGTTTTTTGCCATTTTTATAGTATTGTTTTCTCCTTTGTAGTAATAATCACATTCTGCGTTGCCTTACATGTGTTCTAACTAGCATGAAGCAGAGAATAAATTATACTCATCTTTGCTAACTCTGAACAACATTCTATACACAACTACTCATTAACCACAGACAGTCACAGTGCTCGCCTTAGGATGGTTCACTTAATGATTTTTCAACTTTACATTAGTGTGAAAGTGATGCATTTGGTAGAAACTGTACTTCTAATTTTTACTTCTTGTCTTTTCCTGGACTGATGATATGTAAAATACTTTCATACAATGCTGTTGGGGAATAGCAGCAAGTCAGCTCCCAATCAGCCATGTAAAATCAGACACTCCTCAGCAGACGTCATTGTCATTCTCTGATGCTCATAGGTTGGGTGGATTATATACATTTTCAACTAATGATACTTTTCATTTCGGAATATTGAAACCTAAACCCACTGTAAATCAAGGAGCGTCTCTATTTGCATTTAAATGTAAAAAAAGATACTTAAGATTGTTGACCATCCCCTTAAATTTTTTTTAAAGCTTTTTAAAAATACATCAAACCATAGCCCCAGGAAGTTCTATCAGGGCACAAGTTCAGCAGTTTCTAAGTCTTGTCATTATTTTCACATTTGTTAAGGACATCTGGGCTGGTCCTCATGAATACCTAGAAACCAGTACTCTGTAGGACACTGTCATGTGAATGCTCTAATCCATTCTGCTTTCTTTCTTGTTCCCCCAGCTGTAAAACATGAGGCTCCAACAACTCTGTGCATTGTGTGAGTTCTTTGAAAGCAGACATGGTGTCAAATGTGCAAGACATTTCTTGAGGAAAAAACGTAGGACAGAAATGGGGAGACTGTAAGAGTACACAGACCACAATGTACATATGAACTTCACCCCAGAAGAAAAGAGAAATCAGAAAGAGGAGGAGAGCAAGACAGGAAGAGTGTAGTGCAGTTCTGAGGAACTTAATGAGGCCAGAAGTGGCCTTGAGCCAAAGTTTCCCATCAGAAGACACCTGGCTGTGATATGTTGGTCTTGCTAGGTGGATTATTGGCAGGACACAGCCGGTAGGATGTGGATCACGATGTCCAGGCAGTGAAGGATGTAGAGCAGAATTGACCCCTGGCCAGGATCAGTGAGTATATTGCATGGCCTGCACAATCTGGGAATCAGCAACCTGCCCCTGTTGCTCAGTTTGAGCTGGCCCTCCTGGGGATCTGCTCTCCTAGAAAGCCCACATTGTAAACAGTGATCCTGTCCTTGGCCTTCAGGAAGATCACCATCTACTCTTTGAGTTCCCTGAGATAGACCACAGTGCAATCCCTTCAGGATTAAGTTTCATTTATATGAAACATTAAAAACTTCCCTGGGACTTGGCTGTATCCTCCCAAATTTTACTCTTGCTTTGTACTTTTTTTTTTAATAAATTTCATTTGTATACAGAACAGAAATTGTCCTACAAAGTCCTCTTAACAGTGGACATTCCAAATGAGGAAGACATTTCTTCTCTGTTGGTATCTCCATGTCTTCCTGTGACCTCAGTGTTACAGTTTTTTAGAGAAGAAGGAAGGAAAGTGGAGAAAGGATGGAAAGGGGAGGAAGGGAAAGGGAAGAGGAAAGAGATGTATAGATTTTTAAAGAATTGAGTTATTTAACTGAGGAAATACAAGTACAAAATGTTCTGGGTACTGTCTGCCTCGAGACCCAGAGAAGTGTTAATGGAGTTGAAGCCTAGTCCTAAAATCATCTGCTCGAAAAATCCCTCTCCACCTGTTGGAAGAGATTACTCTTTTTTCAGTAGGGTCTTGCTATGCAGCCAAGGCTAGCCTCAAACTCACTAGGTAGCCTAGATTGGCCTCAAACTTGGGATCCTCCTGCCTCCCAGTGCTAGGCATAGAGCTGTGTACCACCATGCTAATCTTTTTTCTATAAAGAACTTCAGTTGGTTTGCTGAGTCCACTCATAATTATAGAGGACCATTTGCTTTGGCTTTACTCAAGTCTCCCAATGAAAATGTTAATTTCATCCAGTTTTTCAAAAATAAAAAAAAAAAAACTTCACAGAAACATCCAAAAATCCAGAATAGCTTTTGGTCAAATGTTTGGGCACTATGACCCAAATAAATTGACAAATAAAATTATAAATTTTATTTATAAATAAAATTGCCAAAACATCCAAATGGACAAATCCTTTAAGACACAGCTGACTGAATACCTAGGCAAAGAACAGCACCCTTATTGTCAAAGAAAATATAAAAGGAAATGACCTTAATCTGCAGGTAAAAATAGGCTCCTCCAAGTACCCTGATGTGGAGAAGAGAAGGAAGGCATGATGGGACCAGGGTCAGGAATAACCCTGAAAAAATGATTTTTTTCACATAATAAAATCATTTTAACATTTCAATTTTTCTCAAATTGAGTCAAGTAAATAATTATATGAGAAAAAAGATTTTTATGTAAAATATTACATCAGGCCCATGCACAGCTGTGCTTGTGCAAGAGAACGTGATGATTAACTTTTTGTGTCAAGTTGGTTGAACTGTGGTGCCCAGCTGTTAGGTCAAACACCAGTGTCGATGTTGCTGTGAAGGTGTGGTTTTTAGTTGTGATGAACATTTAAATCAGTAGACGCTGAGTAAAGCTGGCCACCCTCCAAAATGTGGGTGGGTCCCATCTAAGGGAAGGTTTTTGGAGAAAAAACTGAAGGCCTGCAAGGAAGAGGGATTTCTGTTTCCTGAAACTCTGATTCCTGTCTCCTGAAATTTCCAGCCTGCCCTACACATTTTGGACTTATCAGTCCCCACAATCACACGAGCTAATTCTATAAAATTTATCTCTCAATTTATTTCAATCTCTTTCTACACACACACATACAGTTTCTCTGGATAATTCTAAATCTTCCAAAATATATGTGCTGGTCTTCAAGTATTCTTTCTTTTTAAAATATGTGCATATGCCAATGTTAACTTACAGACTTCAAAACTGATCAATACAAAACTCAGGAGGAGGGTAGTGCAAATATTCCAGGATGTGTACATTGCCTGGCACACCACTGAGCATGTTTTTTGTGACTACAGTTTACCCAGTACTCATATATTTTGCTACATTACAATGAAATTATTTTCTGGTCTCTACAATATAACTGTAACCCAGTGACATGCAGAGTTTTGCACACTCTCAGATGCATGCAGCAAGAGGCAAGCTCCGTAAGTACAAAATGGGTAGACAAATGATACTTTGTAGCTCACAGGAGAAAAAGAGAGACATGTAGTTGACTTGCACTAATTCCATCTGCCTCGTGTCTTGTACTCAATGAGCTTTAAAGATTTCCAGGAAAAATATTTTACTAAACTCCTCAGAAACTAATTCCAGAATAAATGAAGAAATCCACTTGCAAGCTAAAAGCAATGTTCATTTGATGGCACAGAATATTCAAGTGAGTTTCTGACTGAATCAATAATATGGGAAAACCAAATGTATGCACAAGCAAAATTATTAAAGATTTGTTTATGTGGGAGTGTGATATTTGCCAAGAAATTTTCTACAATTAAAATTTGATTAAAAAATAGAATATTTTTCCCCTTTCAAAATCAGTTTCAAGAAACCTTGATAGGATCAGCTCATTAATTCTTGGCCTCTTTAACTAACATCACGTCTGAAGTCATGTGTTATAAATCAGTTTCAGTTGAGATATTAAAATCAGATTATAAGAAAAAAGCCTTGTAAATATTTGCCTCCAAATGAGTTTAAGAATAAATATATATTCAGTAATTCATCCATATTTAGCAGATATTAATAAGACAAAGCACAGCTTTAAGTTCACTTCATCATTTAATACAAAGAAGGAAATAGGAAACTAGACCTGATTAGCTTGTTTATTCTTGAGCTTGGTAATACCTTATTAAAATTTGAACTTCAGAATTGATATAATCAGTCAAATGTCAGCAGAAGTGTTTATTCTGTAAATGAAGCTTTAGTTAATAGAACTTTAATTTGAAGTATTTTATACTTTCTTCTCCTCCATAAGGAAAGGAAGAGTAAAGGAAACATTGCTAGGAATATAAAATTAACTTAGAAGTTTGGATTTTCCTTCTAGTCTGGTGCCAACACTAGAGGTCAGCAACCTTCCAGAAATGATAAATGAAGTCTCCATTTACTTACTGTCAGTTATGACTTATTTTCATCAGAAGAACTACAGCATTTGAGTCAGAAAGCAGTCTTATAATGACCTAACTTGTTATCTCCTTAGAGGTAAATGGAGTGAGGTCAGGAGAGGTCAGGATGTGACTGGTCTCACAGTTAAGCTGAAGCAGCACTAAACCCAGAACCTGAAGTCCACAAAGCTGAAGGTTGGGGATCTTCATGGCCATCAAAATCCAGAGAAGCTATATGCAGTGTCCTAATTGTGGATAATTTTGTGGACTAATAATGTTTGAAGGGACAAAGAAAAAAAAGAGTATCGGAGGCTTAGACAAACACAGGGATGAAAAAGTTGTGAAAAGTGCAAAAACCTCAGGGAGGCCTACCTCAATGTTTCTGTTAACTCTTCTTTCTTGTCCTCTCCAATGGGTCCCAGTGCTGGGACCCTTAATTCCTCTATTTCCAAATCCCAATCCTGGGGATGAAAACCAAGTTTAAAAATGAAACTCACTTATATTTTGCATACAACTTACACCCATAGACTGAAGGTAATTTTTAGTGCAACTGCATTTTGACTGTGACCTGTTCTCATGAGGTCAGGTGTGGAATTTTATCCTGGCATTAATGCCATCATGCTGAAAAAAATTTTGGATTTTAGAACATTTTACATTTCAGACTTTTCAGATTAAGGATGTTCAACCTTTACCACAGGGCTTATATGGAAGTGAAAGAAATTTACCTAAACTTTCTTATTTAAAAAAATAGGAGCAGGTAGAAGGGTGGAGAGGACATGTGTAGGCAAGTAGAGGACAATGTCTGTGTCTCCACACAGCTGGGTCATATCGTAACAGTTTCTCTAATCCACCCCTCCTACTGCAGTTGCCTTCCTTTAATCACTTTCTGGCCAACAAGTGAAAGTATTGGGATAGGTCTGTGTGTGTGGCACATTAGAAGAGTTCAGTAAATGTCATCCATCCTTACTGTTACTGTCATTATTACTCTAAGACACAGTCACTATTTATCTCTGTTGTTACAACAACCTACAGGGAGTTATAGTGTAGAAAAAAATGGAGGCTATGAAAGTTAAGAAATCTTCCCCCACAGATCCCCATGGTGGATCTGTCTTTATGTCATTCTCAGTTCTCTGCCACCCTGGTTTTATGTATACAAGAAACTGCTCAGGAGTGCCACCAAAGCCTCGTAAGCACCCAGAATGTAGTTGTCACTGGGGAAGTTGGAAATGGCCATGATACTGGGCTTGTTGTTGGGCCAGAATGATACTGTGAACATTGATTAATAATTTATTTTAAGATAGAAAAAATGATTTAAGTGATTAGATTGTCTACAAGACATCAAATAACCAATATATGTATTGATAAAATTCACTCAATCCATGTCTTTTCAGTACCACTAAGCATGGTCATAGACTGCTGTGACATTGAGGAAAAATTAACCTCTGAATCTAAGTTAGGTTTGTAAACTGTTTATTTCAAAGTGGGAGATGTTCAAGTTTAGCCTTAGAATGCATTCAAAATTTTCTTTCCATGGAGTTCAATAGACATATTACATTAAGAAGAGAAAAGCCTGCTATTTTGCTACTCTACGAAGGGCTAAATCCATGTTTATGCTTTTCTTCCTTTACCTGAAACTGTCTTTTAGAAATAAAGAAGACAAATTTAAGTTTATGGCCCCTAGAAGGTCAATTGGGTTATCAATTTAAGTGAATATATGAAGCAATTAAGTACTCCAAATACTCAAAATTAAATATTTGATGAGAATGACTTTTAAAAGAAAGACATTATTGTCATACGTAAGCAAATCCAAATTAGCTAATACAAGTAAAAGTTGCTTTTCACTTATGGAAGTGGATAAATTGCATGTAAGAGCGATCACATGAAGAGTGGCTGATCCCTCTGTCCTGCACTTTTTTACACCAAAACTGAACACTGCCTCTTAGTAATCTTCCCATTCTTTTCTAAAACATGTAACAGAATACAAGAAGAGAAATATGCTTCAGGATGATTATCTTTACTCAGCATTCTTTCTTTTCTACCACACTCTACAAATTGGCTTCTAATTTGGGTGAATTTACATAAATTTCTCAAAGGTAAAATCATTTTCTGGACAAAATGTTTTAGTATTTTTGTATATCATAAATTTTCAACATTTCCTACCTTTAATTTTGTTCCTCTTCTGTCATTAATAAATCATCATTTGAACTTTCTTTATTGAAAAGGTAAGTTAAATTTGAATAAAAACAATTTGTCTTTTTCCTTTATGATATTATGAGTGAGAAAACAAGAGATTGCTATGAAGCAGACCCATGATATCTTAGAATAAGTCACATGTTTATGGAACTTTCAAATCCCATAATCTCTAAGCATTATGTTGACATTAGTACCAGGTACTAGTTTGCCTCTCTAATTCTGTGTCTGTATCAGTATGATAGTTTTTTATACCTTACCCATGAGTTTATCTCTCCTTCAATTCACTTCAACAAACTTTTAAAAAGAAAGGAGAACTCCAAGATGGCGGCTAGAGGTAGGAAGCAGAAAGCGACCCTTCTATAGTGAAATCTTGGAGAGACGCTGGAGACACACTTTGCAGGCATAATCACTGAGAAAAGGCATAACTTTGACCCCTCCACATCTCCAGCTGGCGCAGAGAATCTCCACTTCATGTTAAACAGAGAAACGATGAGGGCCCCTGGGGCCACCAGTGGCTGGCGCCCATACGGCTTGGGAAGACACGGACCAGGTGAGCTTCACAGTATTGCGGTAGCCCCACAGACAAGCCTGGGCCAGAGCAGCATAGCCCCCTGGACAGACTGACCTCCACCTGGGAAAAAAAAAAAAGAGAAACTGAGTAATAAGCAATAAGAACAGTTAAGACACGCTGGAAAGAGGGTGGGGCGCCCTGAGCGCTGAAGATTGGGGGAAGGGACTCCTTCCCGGGACTGTAAATAAACGAGCCGGGCGGGCCGGAGAGGCTCTGGCGGGAGCGGGGCGCGCCAGCAACCAGGAGCGGGGAAGCTGGTGAGAGGAGGGAAGACCCACTTCCCACGTGAACTGTAAACAAACATGGCGGCGGGCAAGAGCAGCAGCACCGCCCAGTAATCAGGAGCAGGAAAGCTTGTGAAAGTGGCAGTGGGAGGAAAACTTCAGAGGAGAGGGGGGAAGACCCACCTCCCACATGAACTGTAAATAAACACGCAGGCCTGACACTGTGGGGGCAGTGTCACCTTTCCCAGTGCTTGGAAAGGGGAAAGCCTGTAGCAGAGGCTCCTGCACAGGAGAACTCTGAGCAAACAAAGCCTGTGGGACCAGGTGAGTGCTAGCTCACCCCAGAGATCTGCATAAACAATGCCGCCAGCTACAGGCTGAGAGCAGCAGGCAGGCAAGCCACAGTTGCAGATACCACTCTCAGAACTGTCTGCAGATGCTTTTTTCTCTTTTTCTCCCTACATTTGATGAGAGAACAACCGAATTATACCTGCAAGCCAAAAAACTTACTGAAACTATATTGCATTTGAACTGGGGACACTTGGTGGGGCTTTTTTTTTTTTTCTTGTGTGTGTGTGTGTGTGAGTGTGTAGTTTTGTTCTACTTTATGCATCCCCTTTGATGAGACAACTACAAAACAACATCTGAGGCACCAACTCCAGGACTGGAGATTGAGACGGACACCCAAATTATTAAGACTGAAACTGCATTACATATAAACTTAGAAGTTTTTTGGTTTTTTTTTTTTCTATTTTCCATTTTATTTTAATTCATTTTTATATATAGATATTACTTTCATTTACTTATTTTTTATTTTTTTATCTTTGATTTTCAATCCTCTCTCTGTCTCTCTAATGTCTGTTCAGCTTACTGTCGATTAGTACACTAACACTCCCTGTTTATACCTTTGAAACTCTCTTGTCTGATACCTTGTTCTGCTTTCTCCCTCTTGTCTGGATATTTGTTTTCCCCTTTTCTTTAACTTCTTGCTTTCCATCTCAGCTCACTCTTCCATTCTAAATATTACCATTGTTATTATTACAAGCTAGAAAATACTTAATTACACACAGTACAGGGACAGTAACAACACCAAGGACAATGACAGGAAGACAGAAAAAACAAGGAAACCAGTTTCCCCACAGCAAAAAATTAGTACAGGAACCAGAGGGGAATGAAGAGAACAGAAACTCAGATCCAGACTCCAACAAAATGAAGATAAACTATGCCAAAGGACCCAATGAAGCCCACAAGAATAATTTAAAAGAAGACATACTACAAGTACTCAATGAGAATTTTATAGAGATGATACTGGATAGGGTCAACCAAAATGTACAGGAGACACTCAAGAAATTCCAAGACAATAAAAATAGAGAATTTGAAAAAGCAAAAGAAGAAATAAAGGAAACCATAGAAGCACTGTATAAACACCAAAGTGAAAGAGAGAACACAATGAATAAATGGATAAATGAACTCAGGACAAAAATAGACAACAATAAAGAAGAAAACTGCCAGGATATGGAAAACCTCAGAAAAAAGAACGAAACAGAACTGCTAAACAAAATGGAAGGACAATCCAGCAGAATAGAACAAACAGAAGACAGAATCTCAGAACTTGAAGATGAAATGGTAATTAAAGGAAAAACTGAAGAACTATTAATTAAACAACTCAAGAACTGTGAAAAGAAAATGCAAGAACTCACTGACTCCATCAAAAGACCAAACCTGAGAATCATGGGCATCGAAGAAGGAGAAGAGGTGCAAGCAAAGGGAATGCGTAATATATTCAACAAAATAATAACAGAAAATTTCCCAAATCTAGAGAAAGATATTCCCATACAGATGCAAGAGGCCTCCAAAACACCAAACAGACCAGATCAAAATAGAACTACTCCACTACATATCATCATTAAAACAACAAGTTCAGAAACTAAGGAAAGAATATTGAAGGCTGTAAGAGAGAAAAAACAAGTAACATACAAAGGTAAACCCATCAAAATCACAGCAGACTTCTCAACAGAAACATTAAAAGCAAGAAGAGCGTGGGGTGAGATCTTCTGGGCACTGAATGAAAATAACTTCAACCCCAGGATACTATACCCAGCAAAGCTATCATTCAAAATAGATGGAGCAATAAAAGTCTTCCACGATAAGCAGAAACTAAAACAATATGTGACCACAAAGCCACCATTACAAAAGATTCTGCAAGGGATCCTGCACACAGAAAGTGACATGCAACTTAACCATGAAAAGGCAGGCAGCACCAAACCACAGGATAAGAAAAAGCAAGACAGTAGAGAGTAACGTCAAGTTAGGTACACACAATCAAACCTTCAAACAACTAAGACAACTAAATGACAGGAATCACCACATACCTATCAGTACTAACGCTTAATGTTAATGGACTTAATTCACCCATCAAAAGACACCGTTTGACAAAATGGATTAAAAAAGAAGATCCAACAATTTGTTGTTTACAGGAGACTCATCTCACTGACAGAAATAAGCATATGCTTAGGATAAAAGGCTGGAAGAAGATTTACCAAGCCAATGGCCCCCGAAAACAAGCAGGAGTAGCAATACTTATCTCTGACAAAGTAGACTTCAAACCTACATTGATCAAACGAGATAAAGAAGGACATTCCTACTAATAAAAGGAAATAATAATCATCAATCTGTACACACCCAATGTCAATGCACCTAATTTCATCAAACATACCCTGAAAGACCTAAAAGCATATATAAATGCCAACACAGTGGTTGTGGGAGACTTTAACACTCCATTATCATCAATAGACAGGTCATCCAAACAAAAACTCAATAAAGAAATCCAAGATCTAAAATATGCAATACATCAAGTGGACCTAGTAGATGTCTACAGAACATTTCATCCAACCTCTACACAATATACATTCTTCTTAGCAGCCCATGGAACCTTCTCCAAAATAGATCATATCCTAGGGCACAAAGCAAGCCTCAGCAAATATAAGAAAATAGATATAAGAAAATAGAAATAATACCGTGCATAATATCTGACCACAATGCAGTAAAAGTAGAACTCAACAACAAAAGTAAAGACAAAAAACATGCAAACAGCTGGAAACTAAATAACTCATTACTTAATGAAGAATGGATCATCGATGCAATAAAAGAGGAAATTAAAAAGTTCCTGGAAGTCAATGAAAATGAAAACACAACCTACCGGAACCTATGGGACACAGCTAAGGCAGTCTTGAGAGGAAAGTTTATAGCCATGAGTGCATATAGCAAAAAGACTGAAAGATCCCAAATCAATGACCTAATGATACATCTCAAACTCCTAGAAAAACAAGAACAAGCAAATCCCAAAACAAATAGGAGAGAAATAATAAAAATAAGAGCTGAAATCAATGAAATAGAAACCAAAAAAACCATACAAAGAATTAATGAAACAAAAAGTTGGTTCTTTGAAAAAATAAACAAGATCGATAGACCCCTGGCAAACTTGACTAAAATGAGGAGAGAAAAAACCCAAATTAGTAGAATTAGGAATGCAAAAGGGGAGATAACAACAAACACCATGGAAGTCCAGGAAATCATCAGAGACTACTTTGAGAACCTATATTCAAATAAATTTGAAAATCTAAAAGAAATGGACAGATTTCTAGATACATATGATCATCCAAAACTGAACCAAGAGGAAATTAATCACCTGAATAGACCTATAACACAAAATGAAATTGAAGCAGCAATCAAGAGTCTCCCCAAAAAGAAAAGTCCTGGACCTGATGGATTCTCTGCTGAATTCTATCAGACCTTTAAAGAAGAACTGATACCAACCCTCCTTAAACTGTTCCATGAAATAGAAAGGGAAGGAAAACTGCCAAACACATTTTATGAAGCCAGTATTACACTTATCCCAAAACCAGGCAAAGACACCTCCAAAAAGGAGAACTATAGGCCAATCTCCTTAATGAACATTGATGCAAAAATCCTCAACAAAATAATGGCAAACCGAATTCAGCAACACATCAAAAAGATCATTCACCACGACCAAGTAGGCTTCATCCCAGGGATGCAGGGGTGGTTCAACATACGAAAATCAATAAACGTAATAAACCACATTAACAGAAGCAAAGACAAAAACCACTTGATCATCTCAATAGATGCAGAAAAAGCCTTTGATAAGATCCAACATCATTTCATGATAAAAGCTCTAAGAAAACTAGGAATAGAAGGAAAGTTCCTCAACCTTATAAAATCTATATATGACAAACCTACAGCCAGCATTATACTTAACAGAGAAAAATTAAAACCATTCCCTCTAAAATCAGGAACCAGACAAGGATGCCCACTATCTCCACTCCTATTCAACATAGTACTGGAATTCCTAGCCAGAGCAATTAGGCAAGAAGAAGGAATAAAAGGAATACAAATAGGTAAAGAAACTGTCAAAATATCCCTATTTGCAGATGACATGATCCTATACCTTAAAGACCCAAAAAACTCTACTCAGAAGCTTCTAGACATCATCAATAGCTATAGCAAGTTAGCAGGATATAAAATCAACATAGGAAAATCATTAGCATTTCTATACACTAACAATGAGCAAACGGAAAAAGAATGTATGAAAACAATTCCATTTACAATAGCCTCAAACAAAATCAAATACCTAGGTGTAAACCTAACAAAAGATGTGAATGACCTCTACAAGGAAAACTATACACTTCTGAAGAAAGAGATTTGAGGAAGACTATAGAAAGTGGAGAGATCTCCCATGCTCATGGATTGGTAGAATCAACACAGTAAAAATGTCGATACTCCCCAAAGTAATCTACATGTTTAATGCAATTCCCATCAAAATTCCAATGACATTCATTAAAGAGATTGAAAAATCTACTGTTAAATTTATATGGAAACACAAGAGGCCACGAATAGCCAAGGCAATACTCAGTCAAAAGAACAATGCAGGAGGTATCACAATACCTGACTTCAAACTATATTACAAAGCAATAACAATAAAAACAGCATGGTACTGGCACAAAAACAGACATGAAGACCAGTGGAACAGAAGAGAGGATCCAGATATGAAGGCACACAACTATAAGCAACTTATCTTTGACAAAAGAGCTAAAAATATACGATGGAGAAATAGCAGCCTCTTCAACAAAAACTGCTGGGAAAACTGGTTAGCAGTCTGCAAAAAACTAAAACTAGATCCATGTATATCACCCTATACCAAGATTAACTCAAAATGGATCGAGGATCTTAATATCAGACCCCAAACTCTTAAGTTGATACAAGAAAGACTAGGAAATACTCTGGAGTTAGTAGGTATAGGTAAGAACTTTCTCAACGAAACCCCAGCAGCACAGCAACTAAGAGATAGCATAGATAAATGGGACCTCATAAAACTAAAAAGCTTCTGTTCATCAAAAGAAATGGTCTCTAAACTGAAGAGAACACCCACAGAGTGGGAGAAAATATTTGCCAACTATACATCAGACAAAGGACTGATAACCAGAATATACAGGGAGCTTAAAAAACTAAATTCTCCCAAAACTAATGAACCAATAAAGAAATGGGCATGTGAACTAAACAGAACTTTCTCAAAAGAAGAAATTCAAATGGCCAGAAAACACATGAAAAAATGCTCACCATCTCTAGCAATAAAGGAAATGCAAATTAAAACCACACTAAGATTCCACCTCACCCCTGTTAGAATAGCCATCATCAGCAACACCACCAACAACAGGTGTTGGCGAGGATGCGGGGAAAAAGGAACCCTCTTACACTGTTGGTGGGAATGTAGACTAGTACAACCACTCTGGAAAAAAATTTGGAGGCTACTTAAAAAACTGGACATCAATCTACCATTTGATCCAGCAATACTACTCTTGGGGATGTACCCAAAAGACTGTTACTCCAGAGGCACCTGCACATCCATGTTTATTGCGGCACTATTCACAATAGCCAAGTTATGGAAACAGCCAAGATGCCCCAGCACTGACGAATGGATTAAGAAAATGTGGTATCTATACACAATGGAATTTTATACAGCCATGAAGAAGAACGAAATGTTATCATTCGCTGGTAAATGGATGGAATTGAAGAACATCATTCTGAGTGAGGTTAGCCTGGCCCAAAAGACCAAAAATCATATGTTCTCCCTCATATGTGGACATTAGATCAAGGGCAAACACAACAAGGGGATTGGACTTTGAGCACATGATAAAAGCGAGAGCACACAAGGGAGGGGTGAGGATAGGTAAGACACCTAAAAAACTAGCTAGCATTTGTTGCCCTTAATGCAGAGAAACTAAAGCAGATACCTTAAAGCAACTGAGGCCAAGAGGAAAAGGGGAACAGGAACTAGAGAAAAGGTTAGATCAAAAAGAATTAACCTAGAAGGTAACACCCACGCACAGGAAATCAATGTGAGTCAATGCCCTGTATAGCTATCCTTATCTCAACCAGCAAAAACCCTTGTTCCTTCCTATTGTTGCTTGTGCTCTCTCTACAACAAAATTAGAAATAAGGGCAAAATAGTTTCTGCCGGGTATTGAGGGGGTGGGGGGAGAGGGAGGGGGCGGAGTGGGTGGTAAGGGAGGGGGTGGGGGCAGGGGGGAGAAATGAACCAAGCCTTGTATGCACATACGAATAATAAAAGAAAATGAAAAAAAAAGAAAGAAAGACTATGTGGCAAACAATATTCTAGATAATTCCATTAAGCTGTTAAGATTATCATTTATTTTTGTTTTTAATATCTGTATTCCTTATACAAGTGCAAGTTCTTCATAAGATACTGGTATCCCAGTGAAGGAAATGGTATAAATTCTTTTCATATGACTATGAAGATTGGCATTGATCTACCAAAGAAGGTACAATCTCAGTTTTCAAAGTAGCCATCTCTGGTATTTATAAAACTTATTAAATTCTCATGCTGAATGGCTTCACATGAAGCTAGATCACCCAGTGTCATGACTGGGTGAAGTGGAGTGAAACAAAGCAAGTGGCCATCTTCAATACACATCAATGAGGAAAGTGCTCAGGTGACAGAACAGCATAATTTAAGGACACAGCTTGCTTAGCATCCCCTGTACTACTAAATATGACCAGCTCTTTATGATTTTACACCCGATGTTTCCTGTTGTACGGTAATATTGGTGTTTCCTGCTCCCATTGAGCTTTCCATCTTTGAATTCAAACAACACTTCTACCTGTGTCACTTGTCTTTAAATGCAATGCCACATGGAATTATATTGCTTTGAGTTGTTTCCACAGTAGAAGGGTGGGGAAAAGCAAATCATTAGCACTATAACCACCCCCCCAATTTAAAACTTAGTCCCACACCTAGGACACTTTCTAATTGCTACTTCTTAGGAAAGTTACTTAGCCTCTGCTGCTCTGTTCTTCTGTAAAATAGGGACAGTAGAACTTTCTTTGCAAGATTCATGGGAAAACTAAATATAATATATGTGTATAATACTCATCCAAAGTTTCTTTTCTACAAAGTTCCTTTTGAATCGACGAGTTTAGAATGTATGATGGCTCATGTCTGTAATTGTGCACTGGGAAGGCTGAGGCAGAAGGAATACAAACTCCAGGCCAACCAGGGATCCATGGTGAGTTCAAGGCCAGCCTGGGCCACACAGCTTGACTCTGGCTTAATTTGCAGTTTTCAGCACCAAAACTGTCATTTCCCATCATCTATTTGCAACTAAAGTGGTCATAAAATCTAGTTCTGAGCAATGAGGAAATTTCCTGGTTTGAATTCTAGAATGGCTATTGCAGCCCCTATGTGTCTTTGGCCTACCTTTCCCCCTTCTTGGCCTGGCACTCACATAACTGTGCAGGGCAGAGACACTAGTGGTGAGCATGTTGTCTGTAGCTACAGTCAACAAAGTAAGAAGTTAAGAGTCATTTGTGCCCCCAATGGCTTATGCATCCACCACATAAGCCCTGATCTGCATAACCCCAGGCTTCCTGATCCTTATTTTAAAAAAATAGTGGAACTGTTTCTTTAAGCATGAGGGGCATGAGGGGCTTGGTTGCTCACCATGCAGTGCAGTTCCCCAAATGAGGAAATATATTTTGGGTTTTTCTCTCTAAATTATAAGTTTCTTGAGGGTAAGAGCCACATATCTACTCTTTAGGACCTCTGCCATAGCATAGCAATTTCATGATCATAATGACAATAATAACTACTAGAATGAATGATACCGCTTAGCTCATTGAGAAAAACAAGTCTATGTCTTCTTGAAATGCATACAGCTGTTCATGTTGAACACAGACAAGTGGAAGCAGATTAGATTAGTAAATTATTGCTGCATGACAAATTACCACAAGACTCAGTGGCTGGAAAGAATGCATATTTATTGGGTATGTGTCTGTGAATCAGAACTCCAGAGTGGCTTCATTTGACAGCTTGTGAAACAGCAATGGCGGTGTTGCCTGGGTTGCAGTTATCTCAAGGCTCTGGGCTTGAAAGGCCCCCAAGACCTGCTCCTGAGATCACGCACATAGGTTTTACCCCCAGGGATGTCTCATGTCAAGGAATCTGGCTTCCCTAGAATAAGTAATAGGATTGAGAGAGAAAGAAAGAGAGAGAATCCAAGATAGAGTCACGCCATTTGCTGATGTCATCTGAGAAGCAGCTTTCCACTGTATCTGTATTCATCAGAAATGAGTCTTTAAATCCAGATGACACAATTATACCCAGACAACATACAAGGAGAGGGAATTCCACCAGGTTTTGGACCAGGAATCACTGAGGCCATATTGGTGGATATCTACTACACAAATGTAGACTATAAAATCTGCTACAAAACTCCCTAACAAATCACAATCGCATGTGAAAATTTATAGGTTTTTAACAGTGAGCATCAATCAGAATTCACTCTTATGACTTTTAAGGTTTTCCCTTAATTACCACTACTATACAGGGAGAGAATGTTTTTTTAAAACTGACACTAGAATACACAGTCCATATATTTATCATCATTATGGTTTTCCAGAATCTGGCAATGTCATTTTTTGGGTAATTCCAAGGTAGAGCATCAAAGGCAACCCAAGACCAACTGAGGACTCTGTCCTTGGCTGATAATGGTTTAGATATAAAATGTTTCCCAACATTTTATGTTGGAAGGCTTGATTCCAAAAGCAGCAGTGTTCAGAGCAGGGCTTTAGGGAAGTGATGGGGTCATGAGAACTCTGACTTCATCAATGGATTAATCCATTGATAGATGCTTGAGCTGATAATATTATTGTGAGGTAGTGGAAACTTTCAAAGGCAGGACCTACTGGAGGAAATAGGGTGCTGCGAGTGTGCCTGTGGGGGCCATAACTTGTACAGGGGCACCATCCTTTTAATCTCTATCTTTCTGTCACCATGATGTAAGCCGTCTCTTCCACCACAAACTCTCACTGCCATGATATTCTGCCTTGCCTCAGATCCTAAGCAATGGATCCAGTCAACCTAAAAAATGAGCAAAAATAAATCATTCCTCCTTTACTTGGTTTGGTCATGTATTTTCTCACAGCAATGAAAAGCTGTCTAACACATTGGCTTTCAAGCAGCTACTTTCTCTCTGTATCCCCATGTGGCTCTTTTGTTCTGGTATCTCTTCCTCTAATTATAAGGACCCTAATTATATCTGATAGGACCACAGTTTTATGACCTCATTTAACCTTAATTCCCTGACCAAGGGCTTTGTCACCAAATGCTATCACACTGGGGGTTTGGGCTTCAATGTATAAACTTTGCAGTAGAGGAACATAAATGAAGACTGCTGAATAAGAAGACTACATTTTCCAGGCTCATCTGAAGCTTGGTAACTAAGTTGTCATCAATGAGATGGATAAAGAAGTTGTGTGAGATGATTTCTAGGAACCAGCCTTTTGTTCATGGCTCTTCACCGCTTCTACCATTTTAAACTATGGTTACAAGAGTCCCACCTCTGGAACAGTCAGAAAAGACTTCCTAAGGGCATCATGGAGCAGAGCTACCAGATCTACCCTGAAATTCCAATGTTTAAGTCATTGCTCTTTGAAGTATTTTATCTACTTGCAACCAAATGTAATCCTAATTAATACACTAGATTTGCATACATAGAGTTAAGCAGAAATATAATGCCTTAAGGAAAGTGAATTTACATTCAGTTGGGAAGACACTTACCTGAAATAATTCATTAAAAACCAGATTCCATTTGCTAAAACCAACATAGAGTTAAAAATAAATTTTACCTCCTATTTAATTGGGGCTTTTGGGTCTCAAGCATCCCTCTCATTAATATAAGGTGCTTTATACATTTCAATGGAAATTCTTCTTTTTTCTTTTATTCATATGTGCATACAATGTTTGGGTCATTTCTCCCCCCTTCCCCCCACCACTGCCCTTACCTCCTTGCTCCTTCCCTTAACCCCCCCTAACCCCTTGCTACCAGGCAGAAACTATTTTGCCCTTATCTCTGATTTTGTTGAAGAGAGAGTATAAGCAATAATGGGAAGGACCAAGGGTTTTTGCTAGTTGAGATAAGGATAGCTATACAGGGAGTTTACTCACATTGATTTCTTATACATGTGTGTTACCATCTAAGTTAATTCTTCACGAACTAACCTTTTCTCTAGTTCCTGGTCCCCTTCTCCTATTGGCCTCAGTTGCTTTAAAGTAACTGCTTTAGTTTCTCTGCATTGAGGGTAACAAATGCTATCTAGTTTTTGGGTGTCTTACCTATCCTCATACCTTCTTTGTGTGTTCTCACTTTATCATGTGATCAAAGTCCAATCCCCTTGTTGTGTTTGCCCTTGATCTAATGTCCGCATATGAATTAGAATATGTGATTTTTTGGTCTTTTGGGCCAGGCTAACCTCACTCAGAATGATGTTCTCCAGTTCCATCCATTTACCTGTGAATGATAACATTTCATTCTTCTTCATGGCTGCATAAAATTCCATTGTGTATAAATACACAATGGCTGTTTCCATAACTTGGCTATTGTGAATAGTGCTGCAATAAACAATGGGTGTGCAAATGCCTCTGGGTAACCTGTGTCACATTCTTTTGGGTATATCCCCAAGAGTGGTATTGCTGGATCACATGGTAGATCAATGTTTAGATTTTTAAGATGCCTCCAAATTTTTTGCCAGAGTGGTTGTACTAGTTTACATTCCCACCAGCAGTGTAAGAGAGTTCCTTTTACCCCAAATCCTCACCAACACCTTCTGTTGGTCGTGTTTCTAATGATGGCTATTCTAACAGGGGTGAGGTGGAATCTTGGTGTGGTTTTAATTTGCATTTCCTTTATTGCTAGAGATAGTGAGCATTTTTTCATGTGTTTTTTGGCCATTTGAATTTCTTCTTTTGAGAAAATTCTGTTTAGTTCACTTGCCCATTTCTTTATTGGTTCATTAATTTTGGGAGAATTTAGTTTTTTGAGTTCCTTATATATTCTGGTTATCAGTCCTTTGTCTGATGTGTAGCTGGCAAATATTTTCTCCTACTCTGTAGGTGGTCTCTTCAGTTTAGAGACCATTTCTTTTGTTGTTCAGAAGCTTTTTAATTTTATGAAGTCCCATTTATCTATGCTATATTTAGTTGCTGAGCTGCTGGGTTTCCATTGAGAAAGTTCTTACCTATACCTACTAATTCCAGAGTATTTCTTACTCTTTCCTGTACCAACTTTAGAGTTTGTGGTCTGATATTAAGATCCTTGATCCATTTTGAGTTAATCTTGGTATAGGGTGATATACATGGATCTAGTTTCAGTTTTTTGCAGACTGCTAACCAGTTTTCCCAGTTTTCTTTTTTGTTGAAGAGGCTGTCTTTTCTCCATCATATATTTTCAGCTCCTTTGTCAAAGATAAGTTGGTTATAGTTGTGTGGCTTCACATCCTGGTCCTCTATTCTGTTCCACTTGTCTTCATGTCTGTTTTTGTCCCAGTACCATGCTATTTTTATTGCTATTGCTTTGTAATATAGTTTGAAGTCAGGTATTGTGATACCTCCAACCTTGTTCTTTTGACTGAGTATTGCCTTGGCTATTTGTGGCCTCTTGTGTTTCCATATAAATTTAACAGTAGATTTTTCAACCTCTTTGATGAATGTCATTGGGATTTTGATGGGAATTGCATTAAACATATAGATTACTTTTGGGAGTATAGACATTTTTACTATGTTTATTCTACCAATCCATGAGCATGGGCATTCTCTCCACTTTCAATAGTCTTCCTCAATCTCTTTCTTCAGGAGTTTTTAGTTTTCCTTGTAGAGGTCATTCACATCCTTTGTTAAATTTACACCTAGGTATTTGATTTTTTTTTGAGGCTATTGTAAATGGAATTGTTTTCATATATTCTTTTTCAGTTTGCTCTTTATTAGTGTATAGAAATGTTAATGATTTTTCTATGTTGATTATATCTTCTGCTACCTTGCCATAGCTATTGATGGTGTCTGGGAGCTTTTGAGTAGAGTTTTTTGGGTCTTTAAGGTATAGGATCATATTGTCTGCAAATAAGGATATTTTGACACCTGCTTTACCTATTTGCATTCCTTTTACTCCTTCTTGCCTAATTGCTCTGGCTAGGAATTCCAATACTATGTTGTATAGGAGGGGAGATAGTGGACATCCTGTCTCGTTCCTGATTTTACAGGGAATAGTTTCAGTTTTTCATCATTAAGTATAATGTTGGCTGTAGGCTTGTCATATATAGCTTTTATAATGTTGAGCTACTTTCCTTCTATTCCTAGTTTTCTTAGAGCTTTTATCATGAAATGATGTTGGATCTTATCAAAGGCCTTTTCTGCATCTATTGAGATAATCAAGTGGTTTTTGTCTTTGCTTCTGTTAATGTGGTTTATTACGTTTATTGATTTTCATATGTTGAACCACCCCTGCATTCCTGGGATGAAGCCTACTTGGTCGTGGTGAATGATCTTTTTGATGTGTTGTTGAATTCAGTTTGCCATTATTTTATTGAGGATTTTTGCATCAATGTTCTTTAAGGAGATTGGCCTATAGTTCTCCTTTTTGCAGGTGTCTTTGCCTGGTTTTGGGATAAGTGTAATACTGGCTTCATAAAATGTGTTTGGCAGTTTTCCTTCCCTTTCTATTTCGTGGAACAGTTTAAGGAGGGTTGGTATCAGTTCTTCTTTAAAGGTCTGATAGAATTCAGCAGAGAATCCATCAGGTCCTGGACTTTTCTTTTTGGGGAGACTCTTGATTGCTGCTTCGATTTCATTTTGTGTTATAGATCTATTCAGGTGATTAATGTCCTCTTGGTTCAGTTTTAGATGATCATATGTATCTAGAAATCTGTCCAGTTCTTTAAGATTTTCGAATTTATTTGAGTATAGGTTCTCAAAGTAATCTCTGATGGTTTCCTGGATTTCCACAGTGTTTGTTGTTATCTCCCCTTTTGCATTCCTGATTTTACTAATTTGGGTTTTTTCTCTCCTCACTTTAGTCAGGTTTGCCAGGGGTCTATGGATCTTGTTTATTTTTTCAAAGAACCAACTTTTTGTTTCATTAATTCTTTGTATGGTTTTTTTGGTTTCTATTTCATTGATTTCAGCTCTTATTTTTATTATTGCTCTCCTTCTATTTGTTTTGTGATTTGCTTGTTCTTGTTTTTCTAGGAGTTTCAGATATATCATAAGGTCATTGATTTGGGATCTTTCAATCTTTTTAATATATGCACTCATGACTATAAACTTTCCTCTCAGGACTGCTTTTGCTGTGTCCCATAGGTTCCGGTAGGTTGTGTTTTCATTTTCATTGACTTCCAGGAACTTTTTAATTTCCTCTTTTATTTCAACAATGACCCATTGTTCATTAAGCAATGAATTATTCAGTTTCCAGCTGTTTGCATGGTTTTTGTCTTTATTTTTGTTGTTGAGTTCTAGTTTTATTGCATTGTGATCAGATAGTATGCATGATATAATTTCCATTTTCTTATATTTGCTGAGGCTTGCTTTGTGCCCTAGGATATGAACTATTGTGGAGAAGGTTCCATGGGCTGCTGAGTAGAATGTATATTGTGTAGAAGTTGGATGAAATGTTCTGTTGACATCAACTAGGTCCATGTGATCTATGGTATATTTTAGATCTTGGATTTCTTTATTGATTTTTTGTTTGGATGACCTATCTATTGATGATAATGGGGTGTTAAAGTCTCCCATGACCACTGTGTTGGAGTTAATATGTGCTTTTAGGTCCTTCAGGGTATGTTTGATGAAATTGGGTGCACTGACATTGGGTGCATATAGATTGATAATTGTTATTTCCTTTTGGTCTATTTCCCCTTTTATTAGTATGTAATATCCTTTATCTCTTTGATCAATGTAGGTTTGAAGTCTACTTTGTCAGAGATAAGTATTGTTACTCCTGCCTGTTCTCGAGGGCCATTGGCTTGGTAAATCTTCTTCCAGCCTTTTATCCTAAGCCTATGGTTATTTCTGTCAGTGAGATGGGTCTCCTATAAGAAACAAATTGTTGGATATTCCTTTTTAATCCAGTTCATCAAACAGTGCCTTTTGGTGGGGGAATTAAGTCCATTAACATTAAGTGTTAGTACTGATAGGTATGTGGTGATTCCTGCCACTTAGTTGCCTTAGTTGTTTGAAGGTTTGATTGTGTGTACCTAAGTTGAGGTTACTCTCTACTTTCTTGCTTGTTCTTTTCCTGTAGTTTGGTGCTGCCTGTCCTTTCATGGTTATGTTGGGTTTCACTTTCTGTGTGCAGAATCCCTTGAAGAATCTTTTGTAGTGGTGGCTTTGTAGTCACATATTGGTTTAGTTTCTTCTTATCATGGAAGACTTTTATTGCTCCATCTATTTTGAAAATAGTTTTGCTGGGTAGAGTATCCTAGGGTTGAAGTTATTTTCATTCGGTGCCCAGAAGACCTCACCCCAAGCTCTTCTTGCTTTTAATGTTTCTGTTGAAAAGTCTGCTGTGATTTTGATGGGTTTGCCTTTGTATGTTATTTGTTTTTTCTCTCTTACAGCCTTCAATATTTTTTCTCAAGTCTCTGTACTTGTTGTTTTAATGATAATATGCCATGCAGTAGATCTATTTTGGTCAGGTCTGTTTGGTGTTCTGGAAGCCTCTTGCACCTGTGTGGGCATAGATTTCTCTAGATTTGGAAAATTTTCTGTTATTATTTTGTTGAATATATTACGCATTCCCTTTGCTTGCACCTCTTCTCCTTCTTCAATGCCCATGATTCTCAGGTTTGGTCTTTTGATGGAGTCAGTGCGTTCTTGCATTTTCTTTTCACAGGCCTTGAGTTGTTTAACTAATAGTTCTTCAGTGTTTTCCTTTAATTCCATTTCATCTTTGAGTTCTGAGATTCTGTCTTCTGCTTGTTCTATACCACTGGATGGACTTCCATTTTGTTTTGCATTCTGTTTCATTCTTTTTTCTGAGGTTTTCAATATCCTGAGTCACTTCCTCTTTAATATTGTCTATTTTCATTCTGAGTTCATTTATCTCTTTATTAATCCTGTTCTTTGTTTCACTTTCGGGTTTATACAGTGCTTCTATGGTTTCTTTTATTTGTTCTTGTGCTTGCTCAAATTCTCTATTTTTGTTGTCTTGGAATTTATTGAGTGTCTCCTGTACATTTTGGTTGACCATATCCAGTATCATCTCTATAAAATTCTCATTGATTACCTGTAGTATTTCTTCTTTTAGATTATTCTTGTGGGCTTCATTGGGTTCTTTGGCATAGTTTATCCTCGTTTTTTTGGAGTCTGGATCTGAGTATCTGTTTTCTTCAATTCCCTCTGGTTCCTGTACTATTTTTTTGCTGTGGGAAAACTGGTTTTCCTCCTTTTTCCATCTTCCCATCATTGCCCTTGCTATTGTTACTGTCCCTGTAGGGTGTGCAATTAAGTATTTTCTAGCTTGTAATAATAGCAATGGTGATATCTGCCTGCTACTGTCAGCCTGCTGTTGCTGGAGGCTTTATTTATGTAGATCTCAGGAGTGAGCTTAATACTCACCTAGCCCCTCAGGCTTTGTTTGCTCAGAGTTCTGGGCATGACTGCCGCTGCTACAAGCTTTCCCCTTTCCAAGCACACTGGGGGAGATGACACTGCACCCCCTTTCTCTGGCTGGTGTGGTGTTTATTTACATGGGAAGTGTCCCATCCCCCCACTCCAGTGGAGCTTTCCTCACATAGCCACTTTTACAAGCTTTCCTGCTCCAAGGTTGCTGGTCTGGGCCCGCCAGTCCTGCCTTTTCCGGCTGGCTTGTTTATTTAAAGTTCTGTGAGGGATTGCCCCTCCCTGCCTTCAGTGCTCAGGGTGCCCCACCTTTTTTGCTACGTGTCTTTTTTTGTTGTTGTTGTTTATTCAGTTTGGTTTTTTTCTCTTTTTTCCCTGGATGGGGGTCAGTCTGTCTAGGGGGCTATGCTGATCTGGCCCAGGGTTGTCTGTGGGAGTACCACGTGCCACTTAGCTCACTTGGTGGTCTGCATCTCTCCAGCTGGTAGGAGCTGGTGTCTGGTGGTGAGGGAGCCCTCCTGGTTTCTCCGTTTAATGTGGAGTGTGGATGCTATGTGCGGGCTCGGGGTGTGGAGGAGTTGGAGTTTTGCCTCTTCTCAGTGGTTTTTCCTATAAGGTGTGTCTCCAGCATCTCTCCAAGATTTTACTTTAGGAAGCAGTCTTTCTGCTTCCTCCCTCTAGTCACCATCTTGGAATCTCCCTTCAATGGAAATTCTAATGAAAAATTTATTGCAGTCAAACCTCTCATTGTATAGATCAGGAAGGAGAGACTCAAAAGTAAAGTAACCAAAGTTTATAGGGAAAAAATATTAGTATTTAGAACTATTTACTCCCAAGTTAGGCCTCTTTCTATTGTTTTGGCACAAATTATTCAATGTGAATTACCAGTAGGGGAGAAATACCCCTGGATGGACAATTCTCTCTGTATTGTTACAACTCCCCTGTGGATGTGACCATAGACACCTCACTGTCCACTTGAACTCCACGGTAAGAGATGAAGGCTTCTCCATCCTAGTCTTCCTAAAGCTCCCTGCTGGCTGGAGGGACTGGGAAGGAGACTGCATGTCTATCTGTCAGAAGCTCTTATCAGTTCTCATTTTTCATCCCACTGATTGAGGGACCAGTGCATTACATTTTAAACTCTGTCATCTTGTATCACACTAATGTGATATCATTTTAGTTTATTAGAGCACCATAACAAAAAGGTGTGAGAGCATGGCAACGCCTGTCAGGGTGTTGCAAGTAATGATTTGAAATATTGGATTAAATCAGTTTCAGGTGGTTTTAGTACCAGTTAGTTAACATCTTTGCAGACTAAATTCATTTATTGACACTTTATAAATGAAGGTGCCAATTCATTAAAGACTATGTCCCTAACAAAGTTACAGGAATTAAAATATTCTAGCATTAATATTAAATTAAAATATTCTAGCACACTTCTCTTCTTGGTGGGCTTGCTACCTCCTAACTTTAGTTTTCCAGCCACCTTCTCCAAATCATTTACTGGGTGTCTCCATCTACATAGATGAAGGTAGATACTTTGAACATTTTCTTTTATAAAATTTCTGAAACAGTTTTCTATTAAGCAAAGCAGAATAGAAACACAATTTTAAATATTTGTCAATTAGGTCATGAAAGGGATGCAAAATGTTTGTAGTATCACCATTACATCTTCATACAGCTACAGTCATTCATCAAGTCTTACACTAACACATAAGATTATTTCATGATTAAAAGTAGCTCAAATCTAATAGCTATAAGCAATATTAGTGAATCTCCTTTTAATATTACTTTTGATGTTGATTTCTTTACCAAATAAAACATACAAAGTGCTGGCTCATGCCTGTAATCCTAGCTACTTAGGAGGCAGAGATAAGGAGGATCTCAATTCAAAGTCAGCCCTGGCAAACAGTTCATGAGACTCTAGCTCAAAAAAAAAAACCAACCAAACAAACAAAGAAACAAAAAACCCTTTGCAAAAATGGGCTGGTGGGGTGGCTCAAGGTGAAGGCCTCCAGCACCACAAAAAAATTGCTAAAGAATAACTAAAACTCAGCAAACCAAGTGGTTGTATTTATAAAAAATTCTGTGAGAACAGGTGAGAGAAAATATGGAGTAAAAGTACCAATTATATATATATATATATATATATATATATATATATATATATCCCATTTTCAAAGAAGGCTTTAAAATTATCCTGATCTACACATCTTCCTTGACCAGACTGCAAAGAATAGACATAATCCTCTCCTGTTCACATAGCATCAGCATGGAGCTTCCATGGCCATGAACACAGCATTTATTGCCTGACAGTCTGGTGCAGTCTTTAACAGATGAGGAGACTGGTGAGTGTGAGAGTTATTCACTTCAATCATCTTCTCCAAAGCACACATTTGCTTATTGCACAGAGTAATGCCTCTCGAGTGACTTATAACAACATGTGAAAATCCTAAAGTAAGAATTTTTAAGATTAGGACTTCAAAATCTAAAAATAGGATGTGAAATTATCAATCTGGATTTTGAAGACTATAGTTTTCAGATACTATTAGTAGGTTGCTAGATGCAAAACACCCATTTTTAATTCCCAACTATTCTCTAACTTGTGGTGAAATACCAGTAAGTGTCAGTTCTTCCATGTTGACTGACTATATAGAAGATAATACCATTGGTGATAATGACCATGATTGATGATGGTACAGCAACACCAGCTGTGTAAAAACTCAACAGCCTGAAGTACCATTGGACTAGACTGTGACTCCAAGGTTACAAACAAATTTGGGATTGACAATTGGACCAGACTATTTCCTATCCCATTATGTGGGGTATAAAATATTTAGAAGAAGGAATATGAAGTCACTCTATTCTAAGGTTCAATTAAACTAAAACTCTAGAACAGTTTGGGGAAAACTGACATATTTAAGAAACTGAGCCTTTTAATCCAAAAACTTGATAAATCCCTTCATTCAGGTAGGTCTACTTTAATTTTTCTCCATAAAGTTTTATGGTTTGGGACATAGAAGTTTTGGAAGTCTCATGTTAAATGTAATTTTCAGTAGTACTATGTCATTATAAAGTATTTCTTTTTTATTATAATTTTCTAACAATTTGTTATTTGTAAGTTAAAATGCAATTTAGTATGAGTATAGTGTATATGTTTCACTTAGCATATTTATATATTTGTATATTGCTATGGACTTAATGACCCAAAATTCATATGTGAATTTGAATATAATATGTGAATTCCCAATGTGATGATATTTTGTGGAGTTTTTAAGAGGTAATTAGGCTTAGATTAGGTCATGGCTGTGGATTCTTCATGATTGGATTAGTGCTCCTGGAAGAACAGAGAGAGTTAAAAGACAAAGAAAGGTCATGGAATGCATAGTAAAAGGAAAGCTGTTAATAAATCACCAAGAACAACATCTACCAGAACTTTGATCTTGGACTTCTGGCCCCAGAGCTGTGAGAAATAAGTGATTGTTGTTTAAGCTAACCAGACCACGGTATTCTGCTACAGCAGCTAAAACTGACTAGGACATATGCTCTTCAGCTATCTTGCTGAGCATTTTACTATGTATCTGTAGACTCTTCTAACTAGTTTTCATATGCAAACAGATCATGCCATCAAGGCCTATTTGCTTTCTCCAATCACTCTGCCTCTTATGTGTCATACTAAACCTATTCTACTATGCAAGTTCATCAAGTGCAGTATTGAATAGTAATGAAGACACCAAAATTCTTGTCATTTTCTGATCTTGAAACGAAAGATTTTACACTTCACTCCTAAATATGGTGTTTGCTATAGGATTTTTATAGATCTTTTTCAATTTAAGAAAGTTTTTTTTCTATTTCCAGTTTGTGGAGTTTTTCTAAAATTATAAATGCATGTTGGACTTTATTTTAAAATGTCTGTATCTATGCAAATAATCTTTAAATTTTTCTCTTTTATTCTATTAATACGATGAATTACATTGCTTGATTTTCAAATGTTGAATCAATTTTACATTCCTGGAAAACCCCCATTATGTCATAATGTATTATCTTTTTTGGAATTTGCAAGATTGGATTTCACATTATTTTGTTTAGTAGTTTTATGACTATATTCATAACTAAAAAACACTTGTTATTTTCCTTACCTGTAGTGCCCTTACCAACTTTTGATATCAAAGTTAGATGGGTATCTTAATACTACTTCTGGGATGTTTCATTTTACTCTCCCTATTTTTCATGAGAATTTGTGAAAGACTGATTTTATATATATTGTGGTGCTGGGGACTGAGCCCAGGGTCTTGTGCATGCTACAGCAAGTGATTTATACCCCAAACCAAATAGTTATTCTTTAAATTTGTGGTAAAACCCACTGGTAAATCATCTGGGCCTTGAGGTTTGTTTGTGGAAAGATTTGTAATTACACTTTGATTGTTTTTAAATGTGAAATATTATTAAGATTTTATGTTTCTGCTTTAGTCATTTTGATAAATTACATTTTCCCACAAATTAAACCATTTCACAGAAATTTTCATGTTAATTAAATAAATTGGTTTATAACATTGTCTTGACATCTCTAATGACTGTAGCTTTTACTTTGGTTTCCCTTGGATTTTCTGATATTTCTATTTGTGTCTCCCCATTTTTTCTACATACATTTCAATTGGTGTTATTAAAGCTACAAGTCCATTTTTTTGGTGATTTGTCATCAGTTATTACCATTTTAATGTACTTATTATCTTATTTTTAATTTCTTAACAATATTTTCAAAATTCTTTTTGTTATTTTCTCATCCCAAATTCAATTGGGTTTAGTTTTTTTATCTTTTTTTTTTATGTTTGGCTTCAATGTTTATTTTGTATATTTTTAAAACTTCTGTGGATACTTAATGCTACAAATTTCTAAGTGTGGCCTTGGTTGTATTCCACAAGGTTTGATACATACAGTAATTTTATTCATTTTCTAAATCTGCAATTCTTTTTCTTTGGTATATGAGTTATCCAGAACTATATTTTTTCTAAACTTCCAAATATATGGGGATTGTGTATTATATGTTTGATATTGCTTTCTAACTTAATTGTATCAAGATAAATATAGAGGAGATTCCAAGATGGCGGCTAGAGGTAGGAAGCAGAAAGCGAGCCTCCTATAGTGAAATCTTGGAGAGACGCTGGAGACACACTTTGCAGGCATAATCACTGAGAAAAGGCATAACTTTGACCCCTCCACATCTCCAGCCAGCGCAGAGAATCTCCACCTCACGTTAAATGGAGAACCGAGGAGGGCCCCTGGGCCACCAGTGGCCGGCGCACAGATGGCTTGGGAAGACACAGACCAGGTGAGCTTCGCGGAACTGCAGTACTCCCACAGACAAGCCTGGGCCAGAGCAGCATAGCCCCCTGGACAGACTGACCTCCATCCAGGGAAAAAAAAGAGAAACTGAGTAATAAGCAATAAGAACAATTAAGACACACTGGAAAGAGGGTGGGGTGCCCATTTTTTAATTGGTTCATTAATTTTAGGAGAGTTTAGTTTCTTAAGTTCCCTGTATATTCTGATTATCAGTCCCTTGTCTGATGTATAGGTGGCAAATATTTTCTCCCACTCTGTGGGTGGTCTCTTTGGTTTAGAGACCATTTCTTTTGTTGTACAGAGGCTTTTTAATTTTATGAAGTCCCATTTGTCCATCTTTTCTCTTAGTTGCTGGGCTGCTGGGGTTCTATTGAGGAAGTCCTGCCTATACCTATTAGTTCCATAGTGTTTCCTGCTCCTTCCTTTAGTAATTTCAGAGTTTCAGGTCTGATATTTAGGTCCTTGATCCATTTTGAGTTGAAAATAGTACAGGGTGCAGACATGGGTCTAGTTTCAGTTTCTTGCAGATGGATAACCACTTTTCCCAGCAACATTTGTTGAATAGGCTCTCTTTTCTCCATCGTATGTTTTTGGCAACTTTGTCAAAAGTGAGGTGGGTATAGTTGTGTGGATTCATATCTGGATTTTCTATTCTGTTCCACTGGTCTTCAGGTCTGTTTTTATGCCAGTACCATGCTGTTTTTACTGCTATTGCTTTGTAATATAGTTTGAAGTTGGGTATTGTGGTACCGCCAGCATTGCTTTTTTTGCTGAGTATTGCCTTGGCTATTCGCGGTCTCTTTTGTTTCCAAATGAACTTTAGAGTAGATTTTTCAATCTCTGTGATGAAAGTCATTGGGATTTTGATGGGAATTGCATTAAACATGTAGATTGCTTTTGGTAGTATAGCCATTTTTACTATGTTGATTCTACAGATCCATGAGCACGGGAGATCTTTTCATCTTCTGTAATCTTCCTCGATCTCTTTCTTCAGGAGTTTGTAGTTCTCCTTATAGAGTTCATTCACATCTTTTGTTAAATTTACTCCTAGGTATTTGATTTTTTTTTAGACTATTGTGAATGGAATTGTTTCCATGTATTCCTTCTCAGTTTGTTTTTTGTTGGTGTATAGAAAAGCTAGTGATTTTTGTGGGTTGATTTTGTATCCTGCCACCTTAGTGTAGCTGTTTATGGTGTCTAAGAGATTTGGGTGGAGTTTTTTGGGTCTTTAAGGTATAGGATCATATAATCTGCAAATAAGGATATTTCAACAGTTTCTTTACCTATTTGTGTTCCTTTTATTTCTTCTTCTTGCCTAATTGCTCTGGCTAGGAATTCCAGTACTATGTTGAATAGGAGTGGAGACAGTGGGCATCCTTGTCTAGTTCCTGATTTTAGGGGGGATGGGTTCAGTTTTTCACCATTAAGTATGATGTTGGCTGTTGGTTTGTCATAAGTAGCCTTTACAATGTTGAGGTACATTCCTTCTATTCCTAGTTTTCTTAGAGCTTTTATCATGAAGTGGTGTTGGATCTTGTGGAAGGCTTTTTCTGCATCTATTGAGATCATCAAGTGGTTTTCGTCTTTGCTTCTATTGATGTGCTGTATTACATTTATAGATTTGCATATGTTGAACCATCCCTGCATCCCTGGGATGAAGCTGACTTGGTCATGGTGTATGATCTTTCTGATGTGTTGTTGAATTTGGTTTGCCATTATTTTATTAAGGATTTTTGCATCGATATTCATTTAGGAAATTGGCCTATAATTCTCCTTCTTGGAGGTGTCTTTGTCTGGTTTTGGGATGAAAGTTATATTGGCTTCATAGAATGAGTTAAGCAATGTTCCTTCCCTCTCTATTTCATGGAACAATTTAAGGAGAGCTGGTATTAGTTCTTCTTTAAATGTCTGATAGAATTCAGCAGCGAATTCATCAGGTCCTGTACTTTTCTTTTTTGGGAGACTCTTGATTGCTGCTTCAATTTCTTTTTGTGCTGTAGATCTATTCAGGTGATTGATATTTTCTTGGTTCAGTTTTGGGTGGTTGTAAATTTCTAGAAATCTGTCCATTTCCTCAAGATTTTCAAATTTATTGGAGCATAGGCTCTCAAAGTAGTCTCTGAGGATTTCCTGGATTTCAGTGGTGTTTGTTGTTATCTCCTTTTTTGCATTTCTGATTTTACTGATTTTGGTTTTTTTCTCTCCTCATTTTAGTCAGGTTTGCCAGGGGTCTGTCAATCTTATTTATTTTTTCAAAGAATGAGCTTTTTGTTTCATTGATTCTTTGTATGGTTTTTGTTTTTTGGTTTCTATTTCATTGATTTCAGCCCTTACATTAATTATTTATTTCCTTCTGCTTGTTTTGGGATTTGCTTGTTCTTGTTTTTCTAGGAGTTTGAGTTATTGAGTTAGGTCATTTATTTGAGATCTTTCTGTCCTTTTAATATACGCACTCATGGCTATAAACTTTCCTCTTAGGACTGCTTTTGCTGTGTCCCATAGGTTCTGTTTTCATTTTCATTAACTTCCAGGAAGCTTTTAATTTCCTCTTTTATTTCATCAACGACCCATTTGTCATTGAGCAATGTGTTGTTCAGCTTCCAAGTGTTTGCATGTTTTTTACTGTTGCTTTTGCTATTGATTTGTAGTTTTAATGCATTGTGGTCATATAGAATGCATGGGATTATTTCTATTTTCTTATATTTGCTGAGGCTTGCTTTGTGCCCTAGGATATGATCTATTTTGGAGAAGGTTCCATGGGCTGCTGAGAAGAATGTGTATTGTGCAGAAGTTGGATGAAATATTCTGTAGACATCAGGTAGGTCCATTTGATCTATGGTGTGATTTAGATCTAGAATTTCTTTGTTGATTTTTTGTTTGGATGGCCTATCCTATTTGTGATAAGGGAGTATTAAGGTCTCCCACTATCACTGTGTTGGAGTTTATATATGTTTTTAGGTCCTTCAGTGTATGTTTGATGAAACTGGGTGCATTGATGTTGGGTGGATATAGGTGGATAATTGTTATTCCTTTTGGTGTATTTCCCCTTTTATTAGTAAGGAGTGTCCTCCTTTATCTCATTTGATCAATGTAGGTTTGAAGTCTACTTTGTCCAAGATAAGTATGCCTACTCCTGCCTATTTTGGGGGACTATTGGCTAGGTAAATCTTCTTCCAGCCTTTCACTTTCAGCCAGTGTTTATTTCTGTCAATGAGGTGGGTCTTTGATAGTTAGTGAATTTTAGTGTTGACTAAAAGGAAGTGACTAAACCCCAAGCAAACTGAGAAGGGTTATTCAGCTTTCCCTTGGTTTTAGCAGCACTCTGATTTTAAGGGCATGGTCCATGAGGGCTATAAGGAACCTGGAAAAAGAGGAACCCTTGTTAAATACCAGGAAGTCTGCTGCATTAGTACCTGCAGTCACATGGAAAGTAGAACATCTGTGGAATGAGCAAAGAGATTTCCATTCAGATGTTGATATGCAATTTTGTTCTTTCTGCTTCTTATAGTAAAATATGAAGGGAAAAAGAGAAATTGTGGGAAGGACTGTTAGTCACAAAGTAGCCAGGATTTTCTAGATATAACATTCTCTGCTCCTCAAGATGACTAATAGTGGTAAAGTTAAGAACATGTAAACAACAACAAAAGTTGGTGAGGATATGGGGAAAAAGAAATCCCCATACACTGCTGGTAGGAATGTAAATTAGTACAACCACTATAGAAAACAGTATGGAGGTTTCTCAAAAAACTAAAAATAGATCTGCCATATGATCCAGCAATTCTACTCTTAAGGATATACACAAAGGAATATAAGTCAGGTTACAACATAGGCACCTGCACACCTATGTTTATTGCAGCATTACTCACAACAGCCAAGTTATAGAAACAGCCAAGATGCCCCACTACTAATGAACAGATTAAGAAAGTGTATTTATGTACAACAGAATTTTATTCAGTTAAAAAGAAGAATGAAATTTTGTCATTTGCAGGTAGATGGATAGAACTGGAGAACATCATCTTAAGTGCAGTTAGGTACATTTTGTTGCCAAAGATAGCACATTTTCTCTTATATGTGAAATATAGACCCAATCCAAGCACAAGAAATATTATAAAAAATAGGCCATGCTAAGTGGAGGTCACATATGAGAGAGGGAAGGTAAAAGAAGGAAGTTAAGAAGGTGAATATGGTTAATGTACTTCCTACCCAATAATGAATATAGAATTTTTAAACCTATTGAAATCATCATAAGAAGAAGATTAAGGTATAAAGGAGAAAAATAAAGATGAACCAATTCAGGTTATAATACATATATACATGGAAACACCCTGTATAGTTATTGTAAACAAAAGTATCATTTTTTTTACAATAACAGAGAACAGGAAGGCAAAACAGGTCCTGTCTGGGGGGTGAGTATCAATGGGAGGGGGGATGATATAAGGAAAGGGTATAGCAGGGTGAATATAGTGGAACTATTTCATATACATGTATGTAAATGAAAAAATGAGACCTGTTGAAACTATTCCAGAAATGAGCAGAGGGGGGATAAAGGAGAATGATGGAGGGGGTGACTTCAACTATGATATATTGCAAAAACTTTTGTAAATGTTACAATGTACTCCTGTAAACAATAATTTAAAAAAAAAAGAAAAGAAAAACAATGTGGAAAAAAGACTGAAACAGAAAAAAAAATTAGCTTCAGACTGAAGGTCAAGTCAAGGACACAGCCAGTGAACCATGGTCTAGAGAGGAATCTCAGGCTGGGATTATAAAATCCTTAGTTAAGACCTCAGAAAGACCAAAGTTGGCATTAAGGACACACCTCAAAGTTCCTTTGGGGTGAGCAACAGGACCCTTAAAGAGTATTAGGGCCTATCTGAGAGGAATTCGGAAGTGTGGCATTTGTCTTATCAACTGAACTATGAGGAAATTCTAAGGATGCCCACAAAGTTTTGGAGAGACTTATGTTAAAAGAAATATAATCAATATGGACTAAAAGAGTCAGAGACAGTACAGATGAAAAGAAGCATTTGGATCCCAAAATTCTATTGGCAAGAAGCAGGCTGAGAAAGCTTCTTAGCTGTAGACAAGTGCTACCTTCCATGGAAAAGAAGGATGATTGGCAGGATGGCGTTAAGAACCACAGAGAATTTTTTCCAGGCTTTGTGATCTAATTATAGAATTTCCAGTACTTTTCCCAATGAAATTTCAAAATTACTATGGGTTAGTGACTTCAGCTCCCATTTTTTATTTATGAACAGGATTATCTATAGCAATTTTCCTATGTGAGTCCTGCCATTATACATTGGTTACAGGTAGGGACAGATAACTTCTTCCCTTAGTTTCGCAAATCCACAGTGAAAGAGGAGCTTGAGATGTACTTAAGGAAATACAGTAGAGGCAGTTCATCTATACGTCTGGATCTGAATAGAATAATGACATTCTGGACTTTGAATTGAGGTTATAATTGGATGAGAATTTTTTGGATGCTGAAGTAAGAATGTATTTTGCATGCAAACAAGATAGATAAGGCAATCTGCCCAGATTATGTTTGGCAATGTGTAAGAGAGATCCCAAATACGTCTAACTTCTGGTAATTATATCTCTGTATGATTTCTATCCCAAGTGTAGGTTGGATGTACCCATTTGCTTCTGTTGCATAGAATGCTACAGAGTCCATGGAATGTCACTTTTGAAAGCACATCTTCAAAAAGGATTATGCCTTGGGTATTGGGCAGCCCCTCTCATTTGTTGGGTTGCATGCTCTGAGAAAACCCACTGCCTGGCCTACATGACAAGTAACTTAGGTGTCTGGCTAAAAGTCAGCTAGAACCAAGGCCTACCAACAGCCAAATGAGTGATCCTGGAAGTAGATTCTTCACCAGTCAAGCCTTGAGCTTACTGCTACCCTAACAATACCTTGAGTTCAATCTTGTGAAAGTCCTTGAGTTAGAGGTACCCAATCAAGCCAATTCCTTCTTTTTCTTTTGGCAGTGCTGATTTTCCTTAATCTTGACCCACAGAAACTCTGAGAAACAAATATTTATACAACAGTCATCTCCCACCTTCTGTATGGTTTTGCTTTCTATGATTTCAGTTACTCCTGGTCAATGGCAGTTAAAAATATTGAATGAAAATTTTCAGAAACAAGTAATTCATAAGTTGCGAATTGGCAACTTCTGAGTAGCCTGATAGAATTTTATCCCATTCTGCCCAGAATGAGAGCCATCCCTTTTTCCAACATATCCAAGATATAGATGCTACTTACTTATTATTCACTTAGTAGCACTTTCAGAAATCAGATTGA
Organism: Castor canadensis; assembly: GCF_047511655.1. Lineage (NCBI taxonomy): Eukaryota > Metazoa > Chordata > Mammalia > Rodentia > Castoridae > Castor > Castor canadensis. The sequence continues at coordinate 89,609,008 of NC_133397.1, read as the reverse complement.
CTATTGAAGTATTGCAGTGCTTGTGTTCATGTAACCCTTATTTTATTTAACAGTATCTTCAAAGCACAAGAGTAGTGATGCTGCAATTTAGAAATGCTGAAGAAAAGCCACAAGGTGCTTCCTTTAAACATCATCTCACATCATAAGAAAAAGGATGAGTACAACATAGTAAGATACTTTAAGAGAGAGAAGAGATAATATTTATTAAAGTATTTGGCTATACTTATCCTACTTTATTATCAGGTATTGTTGTAAATCTCTTTCTGTCCATAATTTATAAATTAAATTTTATTACATGTATGTGTGTATAGGGAAAATACAGGGTTGGAGATTTTAGTAGTAGCTGTGGTTTCAGGCATCCATTTGGGGTCTTAGAACATGTTCCTCATGGATAAGGGGGAACTACTGTACTAAGACCCACTAATTCCTGGGCTACTTTATTACAGCTGTGCTTAATCCTACCCAAAGTAATTAATAATGCTGCTTTATGATCTAAGTATAGTAATTTCTGTAAATGTTACATGTATGCTAAAAACATGCCACATATCTTAAGCTTTTGAATGTCTTTTGAATCTGTAGAAACTGTCAGGCACTAGCCTTTCAAATTTTGTGTCTGTCCTATTTCTTCCTCTCTTTTTTTTTGGAATTCCAATTAAACATATATTAAACTTCACAGTATGAGCTCTACCTGTCACCCTTTCTTCTGATTTTCCTAACCTTTTTTCTTTCCATGCTTTGTTCAGTAAGACTTCTTATGATTTATAACTCAATTCATACCTTCTCTCTTTAACTGTATCTGTTCTTTAAACCATCCAATAAATTTTAAATTTCACTTATCATATTGTAAGTTTTATCTGACACTGACAATTCTAATATCTAGAATCTGTGGATAGTTTCTTTTGGTTTTCAAGTTGTTTGATGGTCACAAAGTCCTATATCTTCAAGGCTGAATCAGATAGATTTATCATATTTTTATTGTTTTCTAGATATTATACTTGCAAATTCCATACAGAAGTAAGTCTAGGTCTTCATAGATGTTTGCTGTTTACGCTTGCCAAGTTCATGGAGACCCTCACAATCTGGGATTCATTGCAATTCCAATGATTGAGATGCCATTCCCACAAAGGCATTTCACTTCATTTGTAACTCCACTGGGTTCCAACCCAAAGTTAAGGTGGCTCACAGAGTACTCTGTGTTTGAACAGATCCTTACCACCAATCGTTATTGCTGTAGTCTTCAGAGCTTGTCGAAAGCAATGCCCAGTCTCTGCCTGTTTCAATCCTTTTATGAGTCATCGTTTGTTTGTTTGTTTTAGGGGGAGAATGATCAGAAGCCAATGTGCTAGTCAGCTCTCAATTACTGGAACAAAATACCTGAGATAACCAACTTATAGCAAGGTAAGATTTATTTCAGCACACAGCTTCAGCTTCAGAGGTTTCACGCCATGGTGGTTTGGCTGTATTGCTTTGGGCCTGAGTTGAGGCAGCACCTCATGGCAGGGAACATGTGGTGGAACAAAGCTGTTTACCTCATGGTGACTTGAAAACACAGAGAGAGAAAGAGAGAGAGAGAGAGAGAGAAGGGACTGCATCCCAATATTCCCTTTAAGGGAATTGCCCTCAATGCCTAACCTCCCTCCACTAGTCCCCACCTCCTAAAGGTCACCACAGGTTGGTGACCACGACTTTAACAGGTGGACAGGTGGATCTTTGGGGGCTGCTCCAGATCCAAACTATAGTAGCCAATGTCAACTTTTTGGACCTCTGCCTTCCCTTTAATCCCAACCTGCAATAGAGATGATTGTCTCATTAAAACATTAACAGATGGTTCATTCAGTTCATAAAGTAGCAACATGATAGGAACTAACATTTGGGAACAGCTACTAGAGGCTGTGTGTTTACTATATGACATCTTAGTTATATATCACTTTAAATTAGTGATCTGTAAGGTTTCTTTTCATTCTCGTTTTTATAGATGAAAACCCTGGACTTCATAGTGATTAGTAATTCATCCAGAATTATAGTTAGCTAATAGCAGAAACAGAATTTGCATCCCAAGTGTGTCTGACTACAAAAACAATTTCTCCTGTACTCTGACCTCACATTAGGCTTTCTTCCACTACACTAAGGAAGGAAAAATATTTTAACATGTTATATTCAAAAATCACGGTAACAATACTCAATTGGGATTCATACTACTTAACTTATCTAAAGTTTCCAACTTTAGAAATCATTTATTTCACAGCTATATGTAGTGTATCCTTCTGGATTTGCTGAGTCTCTAATAAACAGACATTTGTGCTCCTTATAACATTCAGTATTTGTAATAAATAAGAGATAAAGTCATTACTGTAAAAACTGGTCAAAAGTAAGCTACTCAAAGAGTAGTCTGAATATAATTACACCTGTTAGTTATTCTCAGATCCTAAGAAGAAAAGGACAGAAAGAAAGTAAGAGTAAGGATTCAGAAATCTTGGCAACACTTTAGCATTGTTTGGTATCCAAGTGTATGACTGTTGAGTTCCTCTGCTGGGTGTCACTATGCTGAGGAACTGAGTCAAATGAACCACGCTGCATGGTAGTCAAGCATGGAAGGACACAACAGAGCAGGGATCTAGGAACCATCAAAAATTTTAGTACTTGTCATGCACAGCAAATAACTTGGAAAGCAATGATGATGTTCCAGGGTCAGTTTAGGCGTTACTCTGGGTTGGAGCCTTTGCTTTCCTTTCTGGCTACAGTCAATCTAGAAATTGTTGTTTCTACAGAATCTAGAACTATCCCTTTGGTGCGTAGCTCGTGTGTGGTGCTGACTTCCCTCTGGCAAGACAATATCCACACAGGCTAGCCTCTCTGGAGATAAAAATGCAAATGGGGAGATATGTCCTAAAGCAACATTCATAAATTAAAGATGATAAACTGAAGAGATGTGATAAACAAGTTCTATTTTCCTTGTTCCAGGAATAAGCTGAGCTTGTACAAAGTGAGAGTTAGCTCAGCATTCCAGAATACACCCTGAAAACTTTTTGCCCTCCTGCCCTGCTTCACACTCCCTTTTCTCCCACCAGCTTCTCAGGGGCGTATAGCTCAATGAAGAAGTTACATGTAAGCTTCTGTCTCAGGCTATATTTTAGAGAACCTGAGCCAAGACATATACCATGGTCAATGGACAGGGAATAGCAATTCTCATGCTTTAGAGAAGTGGCTCTCAAAGTGGGGCCCCCAGACCCACAGTATGGGCATCATCCATAATGCAAATGATTCAGAAACTCTGGGGGTGGGATCCATTAATCTGGGTTTTACCAAGTTCTTTCTGTTTCAGCAAGTTTGAAATTCAGTGCTTCACACTGACCATGAGAACTAGAAAAAAGTGCCTTCTGCTTAAAATGCAACAGGAGTGCTAACTTTTAGCTCAAGGATGTCCTGTTTCTAAGCAATACCCATGATGTAAGTTCACAGTAAGATGATGGCATGTATCTAGTAGCTGAAATGGAACTTTTCTGTCATAGAGCCAGATTAACTGCAAAGAGAAATGTTGCATATCACTTTCTTTTATATTATTTCCACTTAACTTAGCTACTTTGTTTTATATTATTTCTTCTTAACTTAGCCAACACAGAGGACACTCAACCCTCTAGATCAATGCTTTTGTCTTTTTAGAACAGGGGCACCCATCTGTTGAACATTTGATTACTTTTACTTCTCATCTCATTCTGCCTTCTTTCCCTGCCCTCCAAGATTGTTATCTTAAATGATAACTATTTGGTCTTAAAGAACTCATATTAAAAGTAATTTTTAGACTTTTGCCATACACCTGGAGACCCATAGCTTTCCCCCGGACCATTGTTGATACCATCACAGTTTGGAACCAATGTTCTTATCTGAAGACCCCATTGCAAGTTAAAACTATGTGAAAAGCGTTAAAACCTTACCCATGCATTTATCCCCAGCCTAAAGAAGTTGGTTTAGTTAGTCTGGGAAAGGGACACAACTATTGTCTATTTCAGACACCCTGCAAGTTATTCTAATACGTAGCCGGGGATGAGGAACACTGCGAGTTCACCTCTCGCTCACAGCCTGCCTGATTTTTGCTTTTTGACTTCCAAAGCCCTCGGGCAAACACACTCACTATTCCAGATTTCAAAAACAATTTACAAGGAAAGCCACCATGAGCACCACCTCAAAACAATCACCAAGAGTTCTAGCAAAATTGCATCCGGGAAGTTGAAGTCAAAAGGCAAATCAGAGTCTATTTAAAATTACTCTCAACCTGCACCTGCCACAGACATGGGACTTTGGTTTATGATAAAAATTGTTTGCAACCTGCTTACAGAATTTTTATTGCCTCTCTGACTCCAGGATTTAAGGTACAGTCAGAGTAAACTTGGTCTCCACTAATCCAAGTCCAAGGCCTGCAGCCAGGTGCTCTCCAAAGTAGATGGCAGCATGAGGAACCTGAACGCTTGCTTGCACAGAACGTGAACTATCAGGCCCCACTCAGCTCCTGGATTCCTCTCAGGGGGCCTGAGCTAGCTGGGAGGAAGGCTGTGAAGATACACACACTCCCAGAGCCAACACCTCAGAATCCCCACCCAGGCTTTCTGCCTCACCCGGGGGTTGGCTTGTGCTGGAATTTTTGTATTTGATTCTCAGCTTCTATTCCCTAGGTGAAAATCCCATTATCTCTAACAGCTGTGTGTCAAGAAAAGACATGAATTTTGTGTAACAACAAAAGGATCAGATACTTGTTTCTCCAGGTAGCCTTAGGCAAAACCATTTTATCTCACTTTCTTCATTTATAACATAAAGACTTAACTTCCTACAGCAAGGGAGAATAGGTACTCAGGGCGGGAAACTTTTGAAGAGCAAATTAAATCACCTCAAAACAGAAGGATGTTTATAATTATATGTTCTTTTTTAAACAGCCTAGCCAAAAAAAAAGTACAAATGTGCCACAAAAAATTATTTGAAATTTATCATTTCTAGATAATTTGATAAAGGGAAAGAAAACCAAGGAGATGACATGCCCTGCTTGTGTAAACCTTGAAATTGATTTCTGAAGCTTCAGAGTTCACAACAAAAGAACTTCACAGTTTAATTAGGATGGCTCAAATCCAGAGTCTATATTTAGGAAAAGCTGGAAATTACAGTGGAGAAATGAGAGATACCCAGCAAGAGTCTAAATGAGAAAAGGAGGCAAAGTTAAAAAGACCACAACGTCTCTCAGCTAACCATAACATTTCTTAACATTAGTAGTTCACTGAACACAAACGGAATAGGAATTCATCTATTCCTCTGAGGAACTGTTTTTTCAAAGATTCTCTAAATACGAACTTTAAATCTGCCTCATATATGTTACCCATATCCTCAGTACCTGTATGATATGCTGAAGTACAGATAAAGTTGGCATTTTGCTTCCAGTATACCAAAAGAATCTCATTAAAATTCTGAATGTATATAAACATATTTTACACCGTTAATATTTTGGCTGCTTTTTTTAAGTGGTTGGCAGAGGACTCATGGCGTCATATCATTAATTTCTTAAATATTCCTGTTTTCTTCCCATCATCGGTATATCATCAAATAAATTAGTTCGAATCCAAAATGTGACAGAAACATATGACTGATTTTTTTTCAATTTTTTATTTCAGGAAATGTTCAAAATGATTTTGTGCAACTTATATTGGCTTCCTATCCAATAACTTATTAGAGACAGACATGACTATTTATGACTGTAATTATGGTTTCTGGATGTCAAATAAGGGTATTTAACTTCTTCCTCTTTTTCTTCTTGACAGTGACCTGGCTCTGAATTAAATATGCTTGTCAGTAATTCCTAAAAGCAGTTTAGACTATCTAAATAAAATTCTCAAAGTTACTAAGAAAATAAATCACTTTAGTAACCTGACCTCATCAGGAAAGGTACTGTGATGCACGATGACCATATAGCTAGAAAGACGTAGAGCAGAATTAGAACTGCGAGAGTAGAGTTTGAAATTCATCAAATTGAAGCTACTTGTTTTGGCTGAAGGTTTAATTTTAAATTACAAGGAAGGTAGTAGTCTAGGTAAAATAGTTCTTACATAATTTTAACTAACAAATAAATTGCAGATACCCAGTCTGGAGCTTGAATGTACACTTGTCACATATTAGTGAATTAATTCTTACTCATTTATTAATTTTGCTGCAGTACAAACAAATAAAGTGAAGTACTACTCCACTATTCTAATGTCAGGCTTCTCATTCAGTGTGATGATTCAGATTTTAAAATGGCCTGAAATTCATCAAATCCCAACTCTGAAGACGCAGTGGAATTGAGTTGAGTTCACATTAGTTGTACAACCAATATGACAGTACATGGATTAACTCATTTAATCCTAATCTTGCTGCTTAGTGACTGTTGCTCACATTTGATGAAGGAATGAACTGAGGTTAAGTATGGTTTGGTAACCCTCCACTTCCACGTTGATGTTGACATTTCTATGCTATGCTGATCAATGTTCCAGGTCTCTGATGAGGCTATTTTGGAAAATGTAGTTCACATGTCCAAGAATTGGCTAATATTTAAATGAAAAAAAAAACCCAAAACCAAGAAAATCCAAAAAACTAAGTACTTCTTGTCTTGAGCCAGTTTTAGTGTTTGAAAGTCAAACTCGTTAAAGTTCATGGTTATCTTCTATGGGGAAACCAAGACAAAAGGCTAAAATAAACATCTTCCCTTGCCATTATTTTCTATCAAATCGGCTGCTTCTGAGACATTCTGAAAATCCTATTGCTAATTTTTAACTCAAATTGAAAAGCCTTGCTCTTACCTAATACCACCCACCCACACACACACACTGTCCCCCTGCTTCAGCCTAGCAAATGCGGGGTTTATGCGTGTGCACCACCATCTTTTGCTCACTAACATATTTGAGCCAACTAATTCAAAAGTGAGCTAGTCATTTGTACAATCCAAGAAAGCCAGGCTGGTAGGAGCATGTCAGCCACTCACTCTAGGTCATGAGTTCTGCACCCACATACACAGAGCAGGCCATGGACACCATTAGTAGCGGTTGGCTAAAAGCTGTTAATTTATTTCACAGGAGTAGGTACCTCCATGACTGTGGGGCACCAGGAAAGTCCAGAGAACTCCAGGTAGAGGAGGGTTAAGACCATTCCTAATGCAGACTCCACCAAGGAGAAAACACTGCTGTGCCTAACACTGCCTTCAGGTGGTCATTCCTGGAAGAGATTTCTTAATGTAAAAACAACCTCCCAGGAGGTTATCTTGCTGGTGATCAGACTCTAATCAAGTCTTAGATCTGTCATCACTTTACTGCTCCATGACATTGAAAGAGTCATCAGTCAAGCCCAGAATATGCAAATCTTCAGGACAAATGGGAAGTAGTAAGAAAGAAAGCGGAAACTACTCATTTCAAAAAACACCTAAGACATAGAACAAGACAACATGAACATCAACATCTTTTTGAGACCCTGATTCAAGGAAATCAATTACTAAAATATATTTGAGCCAAAACTTGTGGGCAATTGGATGTGATTTTAAAAGCAGATGATATTAAGGAATTCTTTATTCTGCTGATAATGACATTGGGGTTTATTTTTAAAGGATGGCACCTTGTCTATGAGGTAGACAATATTCATTGGTAGAATGATATAGTATCAGTGTGTTGTTTTAAAATATTCCAGAAAAGAATGAGGCTGGGAATAGATGAAAAGAGGTTGGAAGAATGCTGTTAAGTGTTGAATCTGGGAAAAGGATGTGTGGAGATTTGTTGTGTTCTTTATATGTGTATGTTTGAAGATATCTCCAATAGTCTGATAATTTTCAGGGGAAATTATTGGTAATTCTAAATTAAATTTAATTATATGTTAAAAATACTTTCATCTATCTTGGGGCAAATGTTTTCATTTATCTCATTTTCTTCACACAGAGACACGGGTAGTTACCACTTTAGTTGTTGCTATCCAGACTGTAACTCAAGTTTCACAGAAGAAAGCTGGCATTTGAAACAGTGACAGCCTGATTAGCCAAAACATCTACAAGTCCACTGTTATGCAGAATCCATGTTGTCTTCCTCGTCAAAGAAGAAAATCAACATGAAGTAGTGTTGGTTTAGAGTACTTACAATGGAGTCAGCAATGACAATTGGATCTTTGAGCTTTTGGTCTTTTAAACTCTTTCCCCCCCATGCAAACTTTTCTTTGGGCTGGTCCAAACCACAGATTCCAGAAACATCGTTGGTCTTTGCTCATTCTCTGTACAAGGGACCCTTGCTTCTAAACCCCCCAGAGACCCATACTGCAGCCATTCTCTTTTTGACAAAGCAGCTTAACTTTTGCATGAACCCATCATAGTTCCTGACTAACAAGTGGTGAAATTACTGAACCCCTCACCCTTGAGCAACAAATAACCTTAGAGTACATCTTCCAGATTTTGTGATTCCTATTTGGACTCAAATAAATGTAACTTTCTATGTTCTGACTAGGTTCACTGATTGTATTCTCTGTTGACATTCTCTTTGGAAAAATAGGAATCAAGCAGATGAGATGTCTGTTTCTCTTTTTAAAAAATCTCGCTCTCTAAATATGTATTAATATATTTTTTTTAGTTCCTAGGGGAAAAAAAGTCAATCATCTTTGATGATATAACATAAGATCCAAACTCTGAAAGTCAAATCGGCCTTTTGTATTTAAACATCCACATAATGACAACTAATTTATGGGTCAAGGACATAAAACAAATCAGAGCTCTTCATGAAAAATGGGAACCAGTCTCCTTTGATTTTCTGTTCTTATCTTCTAAGGATAAAAACATCTGACCATGGTTTGTGTAGTCATCTGGTTTGCAAACATTTAGACTTATGAAGGGGGAAATGTCCAAACAGGAAAAGGTAATAAAGATCCTCCTTATGAATCACACATTTCATGTTTCTGAGTCAAGATCACTTTATGGTATTAAAAAGTGCTAAAAAAATCATTGGATAGCTTCAATGACTGAAAATTGCCATTTCTATCCACCCAAGGGAGAACTTTTTTCTTCACGACTTTCAGGAGTCTCCATATAAGATCTGAAGAGGAGACTCTCCTGAACGTTTCATTGGCCTCTTGTTTTAGTGTGAACCTGATTGCCACCCCAGGGCAGGTGCTTTGCTCTACACTAGGTGCAAATCCAAACAGTCATCTAAGGGTGACCCTAGCAATTTATTGTGTCTTTCAGTTCCTCAGTTTTAAAATGGGCATAAATCATGTAAGTATTGTGAAGATTCACACTACCCAACTTCCTCAAAGGGCAAAAATAACTGGGCAAGAGCAGCAACTAAACCCAGCCTGCAGGGGTGGCATGTCCAGGCCATGTCCAAACCATGTCCTGCCTCTGCAGCCACTTTCACAGTCACAGGACAAGTGAGATCCAACTCTGCCTAAGAAGGAAGAAATTCAGGTGCAGCTCTTACCTTCTATGTCTGACCTCCAACCTCCTACCTGTAGGTGCCTTCCCCTTCAGGTCCTCCACACCTTCTATTTCCTCTCTCTAGAAGGGCTAGGCTCACCCAGCTTTGTATCTTCCCCATCTCAGTTTTACTGTGTGTCAGAAGGCCACAAATTAACCCTGTTCTTGAGGTGAAGTTCCTCTGTGAGTCTTCTTACAACTCCTGAGTTTTCAGTATTTATTGGTGAGCAAAAGCAGTCGTTCAAAAACTAACCACCCCTTAGATCAGCAGGGATGGGCTGCTGTTATTTATTACTACAACCCATGCACTTGACAAATAATGAGTCCTGAGTAATACGTATGTATGACTGCAATGTGCACTCCATAGAGAGCATGCACATCTTTTCTTTGTATTGTTTTATTATTCGTATGTGCATACAATGCTTGGGTCATTTCTCTCCCCTGCCCCCACCCCCTCCCTTACCACCCACTCCCCCCCCAACCCCCTCAAAATGCTATTGTGTCCTATCAGTCAAAGTAGTGTTGCACAGGGAGTCCCCAGTACCCACCTCTCCAATTCCCCAGGAGAACCTGCAGACCTCACAATACAGTTGTACTTACGGCTAAACTTTATGACAGGAAAAGGATACAAAAGAGTATAATTTGCATGGGGCAAAGTCTGAATAAAAACAGCACAAGATCACAAGAGTCCTCTCCTAGTGGAGTCACAGGTAGTTAATTCCTCCATCAATGTGTGAAACACATTGAAATATTGTCTATCAGAAAAACTCACTAGAAGCTTAGTGCCATGGTATTTTTTATAGTGAAAGTGATAGTAGTTTATTAAGAAAGGAATACACTTTCTTTTTTTATTTATTTTTTATTTTTATTGTTTTATTATTCATATGTGCATACAAGGCTTGGGTCATTTCTCCCTCCTGCCCCCACCCCCTCCCTTACCACCCACTCCGCCCCCTCCCTCTCCTCCCCATCCCCTCAATACCCAGCAGAAACTATTTTGCCCTTATCTGTAATTTTGTTGAAGAGAGAGTATAAGCAATAATAAGAAGGAACAAGTGTTTTTGCTGGTTGAGATAAGGATAGCCAAACAGGGAGTTGACTCACATTAATTTCCTGTGCGTGTGTGTTACCTTCTAGGTTAATTCTTTTTGATCTAACCTTTTCTCTAGTTCCTGGTCCCCTTTTCCTATTGGCCTCAGTTGCTTTTAAGATATCTGCTTTAGTTTCTCTGCATTAAGAGCAACAAATGCTAGCTAATTTTTTAGGTGTCTTACCTATGCTATCCTCACCCCTCCCTTATGTGCTCTCACTTTTATCATGTGATCAAAGTCCAGTCCTCTTGTTGTGTTTGCCCTTGATCTAATGTCCACATATGAGGGAGAACATACGATTTTTGGTCTTTTGGGCCAGGCTAACCTCCCTCAGAATGATGTTCCCAAGTCCATCCATTTACCAGGGAATGATAATATTTCGTTCTTCTTCATGGCTGCATAAAATTCCATTGTGTATAGATACCACATTTTCTTAATCCATTCGTCAGTGGTGGGGCATCTTGGCTGTTTCCATAACTTGGCTATTGTGAATAGTGCCGCAATAAACATGGGTGTGCAGGTGCCTCTGGAGTAACCTGTGTCACAGTCTTTTGGGTATATCTCCAAGAGTGGTATTGCTGGATCAAATGTTAGATCAATGTTTAGCTTTTTAAGTAGCCTCCAAATTTTTTTCCAGAGTGGTTGTACTAGTTTACATTCCCACAAACAGTGTAAGAGGGTTCCTTTTTCCCCACATCCTCACCAACACCTGTTGTTGGTGGTGTTGCTAATGATGGCTATTCTAAAGAGCATGCACATCTTTACAGGATCTGTCTGGAAGGTAGCAATCCATCCTGTAACAGAGGTGCACACAGGGGTGGGTGTCAGCATAGGCTTCCAGAAGGAAGGATGTGACTTTCTTCAAATTAGCAGGAAGTTATAGAAGCCCAGAGAACGACAAATGATAAAAAAAAAAATGAGGGCAATAGTAGCCGTATTCTACTGATTATTTGCCATGTGTCCAGCACTACTTCAAACTGTCCTTCCTGTATTCATTCTTCTACTCTTCACACGTTCCTAAAGAATTAGTAACTATAATTCAAAAATCAATCAATAAATGAATGAAATTTCCACTTTATGAGTGAGACAACTGAAATTCAGGGCAGGTAAGTGAATGTTAAGGTCACACTGCTAGTACGTGATGGACACATTTGAACAAGCTGGCTGTTGTTTTCACCAACAGGACCATGCCTCCACCCACACCTGTGTCTACAGTTGCTGGCACCTCATCCCCAGGGAGTTCCATAAAGAGAGACACAGAGAGAAGGATCTTTTCTCCTAAAGTACATTGTAAGCATTTACTTTTAGCAAAATTTCTTTCAGCCTGTAGAGTTGGACTATGTGTTAGAAAGCACTTAATTAACAATTGTTGAATGCCCAAGTAGAAGGCTTTAAACTAGCATGCTACTGAACAGGTTCCTGAAATATAAGTGCAGCAGTCATATAATTACTAGGAAATAGTTAATTAGAAAGAGTACTTAGTGGTCTATTCTTATTATGCTTATAAGGATACCTTTTTAAAAAACTATGCAACTTTTGACAAGGTGTTTAACTTCTCTGTGCCTCAGCTTTTGCCTCTGGAAAATGGGATTAACTGGCAGGCACACCTGACTCATTTGGGTGGTGAGAGAGTTTAGCAAGACAATATCTTGAGTATGTGCAATACTTTGCCATACTCACACACTCGTGTACATGGGGACACTATTGGTTCACTAGTTCTAGTACACTGTCACTCCGAAGGACTTAGGACACTGGAAGGGTAGAGAAGGAAGAGAAGGCAGCCTTCTAGCTTTCTCAGGGAGGGCCATCTTGGAATGGCACAGGTCAAATCCATGTGGCCACTGTTCCACAGGCTCCCGTCACACCCTTGGCTTCAGCTATTGCTGGTTTCTACCAACAGGAGGTTATAGCTTAGAATAATTCTGGAGTCTCAGAAAAAGAGAAACCAAGACATTCACAAGAGCAGAATGAAGAATGTAATTGATAAGGCAGAAATTAACCTTAGTAGCTGATACAAGTCAATGCAGGAAAAATGGGGAGCCCTTACTTGGGCTGGCAAAGAGACCTTCACCTGGGATGTCAGAAGAGTACACAATAAGCCCAAGTGGAAGACAGACAGCCATGAAGAAGAGAGCACATTTGGCACACTGGGCTGGCCCCAGCCCTGAGTGACCATACCATCTCCCAGTTAGGAGGAACTGGCAGGCAAATTGAGCCTCCCACCTGGATGCAATTAGGCTCCAGGAATCCAAATGCAGTCATATCCATAATGTAACCTTAGTTCCTTTCCAAAGCCATGTTTTACTATTTAATCTCATGCAGGAATAGAAATCTCTGAGAGGAGGTGGCCTCTGCTGACCACTAGGTCATCATGGAGGTTTCTGGTCACAAACCACTATCCATTAATCACCCTGACAGGAGCAATTACAAAGCAAACATTCTACAAAGGAATGTGCATTTTCATGGTATATGCAAACTGATGAGGGAAAGGGTAATTGGGTGCTTTTTTGGAACAACAAATACTATAATTCCCAATTCCCTTTCATTAGAAATATAAGCAGGTATGAATTTCATTCCTTTACTTGATAAATATTTATAAAACATGGTGTAGTAAGAGAGTAACACTTAAATGATAAAAATTTAGGAATAAGGGTAGTATTCCTAACATTGGAACATTAAGCAATTAAGAGAAAAACATTAAAAGATGAAAAACTTGGGCACTGCTCCTAAGCAGTAACTAATTGGGAAGAGGCACTGTATATGAGAGTAAGAATACATGAGAATGTAAGACCATGTGTGATCAATGTTGGGTGAATGGTTCATCCTAGCAGAGGTATAAGAGCTTGGAGGAATGAGACCTCATCAAAGGCTGCATTAGTTTCAGGAAAGGGCTGTACCATGAAGGCTTTGAGGGACTTAGCTTTCAGAGAGAAGAGAAACTTTCATGTCGAAAAGAGGAAAGTGTATTGGGAGAGTCACTTGGTTAGGACTGAATTGTGAGAAATAACCTGAATTAGGTAGATCATAACTATACCATAAACAGAATAAATCCCCAACCACATGTCAGATTCTGCCCTATTGTTCACTAGCAAGAGAAATTGATGCTGGGTGGCTTGAATGAAATGGGGAAAAGGAACTATTTATTGGAGATGTCACAGTATTTTATGATGGGCTACACCTGTGTACCTGAGCTCAGGGTGGGCCAGCCCTGGGACGTGTCTGGGAACCTCAGCAGCAAGAACTCTTGAGCACATAGGCTTTCCACTGATCAGACTTGGTGCCTGTGTCTTCCCATCTTAGCTTCTCTCCATTTCAGATTTCATGTTCTGTGGATACAACAGCTATGGCCAAAGGGCTGTGTCAGGGCCTTCTATATGTCAGGAAAGTTCCAGAAGAAGAATAATGGCTGTAATCAAACAACCATGAAGAGGTAATTATTATAAGCATTTACTGTGTGTCAGGATATTCACTATTTGATGAGCAAGATGCACATTGTCATTGCCTCCGTGAAACCTAGAATTAAATGGTGCCACCTGACTACCAGGTGAAGTCCATTGTCTAGGAAATGAACAAAAGCAGGCAATGGAATGTACATCAGGGAAAGAACAACGTTAAAAATAGCTTTTATGATGGGCGTTCCATCACTGACACATATCTCAGATTTAAAGGTAGATCTACTTGAGGTCTGAGATGTATGAGATGGTGATTCCCAACAAAATCTTGGGTATATATGAAAGGCACGTCATTCTAGGCTCCCCAGAACTCTGAATCTGTGGATCTAGGTGGAGACCTGGGATCGGTGTTTGGAGAAAGCTTCCTAGGACACTCAGGAGCCACTGAGGCAGCAAACCTGAGCAGTAGTCCATGGGGCAGTGGACAGGCACAGGAACATTCATGAGTCATTGAAGGTCAGGGATCTGTTTAAATATGGGAGACAGTGATGAAAGAGAAATTGAGGCAATCCCAATTCCAGGCTCCGTGAAAGGGGACCGAATGAGGAAAGTAGGTAGACAATGACTGTGCATTTGAGTCCCTGTGGGACAACTGAGAGGAGACGTTCAGGGGTCAGTATCTACAGCAAATCACTGCGGGAGGAAAGAAACGGGTCATCTCCTGGGGGCCATCACCTGTTCTGTACACCTGGGTAATCCTGAATGAGCAAAATTTATTCAAAATGAATTAAAATAATAAAACCATAATCTAAACAGTACTTCAATGATGCGTCTGGATTCAGCTCTAACTAACCGTACCAGGTACTTTCATGAACACTCTCTTACTTAACCTTTGTGATTACATTGTCATGGAACTCAGTTTCAACTCTAAATTATGTAAATTTTTCAAAGCAGCATATACACAGAGATAGTGAAGTTAGAAACTGAACCTAGATTTTTGGATTCTTGCATTCCTGCCATGACAGCTCCTTACCTCCCCTAATTATAAAAAATAAATAAAATGAAATAAAAATAGCTTTCCAAACAGTCAGCAAACAGGAAAAAGTTATAGGTCATTGTCACTTTGAAATGTACATATCTATCCTTTTAATGTCTGAGATGGAGACAGGAGAGGGTGATGTGAGGTGAATATGATTGAAGAACATATGTATGTATGAACATGTGATACGAAACGCATTATTTGAACAACTAAATATATACTAATAAAAATGTGTATGGATACTGTTCAGTTTCTAGTTTACTTTTTAATACTTAAAACAGCAGGTAAACTTAGCAGCTCAAAGACAACAGGCATTGCATATACACAGCATTGGCATCAGAGATGTGAGTTTTTAAAATATGTATGCCTTTGTCACATAACTGAATGCAGTTTGGGTTCAAGGTCGATAGATCCTTGATTTGTGGTTTTTCTTGCTAAGGTACAGTTCCTTTGCTATCCCCTCTTTTAATAATTCCACAGTGACACCTGCTGGGGAGGAAGAACAGCTGAGGCATGGGTCCCAGCAGAAGCTCTCAGGACCTCGGGGAGTGAGTGGTCTGCAGGGTGTGTAGCAATCACCACTGGTTGTCTCTTGTCCTTCCACATTTGGCTGATAATACATCTCATGGAGAGCTGAGCTCTCACCCCATTAATACCCAGACCCTTGGTCCCTTGGTGCTTGCTGAAGTTCCATCCAGGTCTCAAACAGAAAGACCTCAAATGAAGGGCAGCCTGATTTTGTCTTGCTTCCATGTTTTTGTCTCCAGCTCCCTGCTCTGTCTCTGCTGGTAGCAGTTAATTCTCTCCCTAAAACACCATTCTTTGTATCAAGGCTTGTTTCTCCACGGATCTCCATGATACTGTACTTAATAACAAAGTAAAATTGAAAAGAAGTCCCCAACATAACTGAGAAGATGACGACTTCCACAGCAAGTGCCAAAATGTTTTAGAAATAAAAGGCAGACAACAGAGTGGTTGCATATTTCACTAGGCAGGATAGTAATTTGTGTAATGTATTTTTAACTGTGAAGAGTGATGGGGAAACCACTTAAATATAACGTGAATTGAAGATTTGTCAGTTACGCAGCTCTTGCAGTGTCAGATCAGGAAAATGTTATAAAAACTGAAGGATTACCAACAGGGAATGTCTAAGATCACAGCTCTTGAGCTCTCACTCCCCCTATCGCTGGGAATTTTCTGCTGTCTGGGAATATTTTGCTTTCTGGGAAAGGAATCAGAGTTCTACCTAGTCTGAACTCTGGGATTTCTGAATTCCAGAGAAGCACAGGAAGTTGAAGAGTCAAACGTTCTTTTATTAACCACTTTTCACGATTTCTGTTTTTACTCCAACTTCCTATGGCAGTTATGATGCTGAGATGGCTGGATATGAAGTCACTGCCCTGCCATACCTCTGGGCCTGAGCATCAGTTATCTGAGGCAAAAACGCCTTGCAGTTAACTGGCGCTCCAGTCCCTTTCACTTGAAGAGGCCCTTTGGAAACAAGGGAGCACTCATCAAGTCCAGGTTCCTCCACAGGAGAGTCATCTGGAAATAACTGGTCTTTCACTTCTCCCTGGAATATGTGCTCTAAGTACGAGTTTACAGTATGTGCGGTAAGTACAGACTTCGCACTTAAGCACATACCTTCCCCACAGCTATCCAAGGATGTAACTCTCATGCCACCCTTTCCACCAACCCCTTCTATGGCCTTACCTGGACCCCAATCCCTTCCACCCTTTGCGATGTGCTCAAAATCCTTTAAGAAAATTCCTGGGTTTTCAAGGGAATGATTTCTTTATAGATGAAATGCGCCCTCTTGTGGCAATTTTAAAAGTTGCAACCAGTGTGGGATTTTTCCGGATGTTGGTCAGCTGCTTCTTTCCAATGCCTGCTAGCGCACACCACAAATTCATGTCACCTCCATTCCTTGTAACAGCTCTTCCCCAGTTTGCAGCCTCTCTGAGACTCCTTCTTTTGCCTGTTGTAACCTAGGAGACTCATTCACCTGGGTCTGCTGTGATTCTCCAAGCGCCTGTGCTTCTCCGGAATTCAGAAGTCCCACACCAGAAAGAACAGAGCCACTGGCAATCGGTCAGGTGGACTGACAGACAGACGCTACAAGATGGCCTGCTCTCAGTTTCACCCTTTTGCTGGGAACTAGACCTACACCACATTTGAGTTTCTTGTTGTTTCATTATTTACCCCCAAATTGCTGGTCTTTTTTACGTTTATATAGTGCTACACAAAACCCTGAAAAGACAATTTTTGAAAACCTGGGAAATGGTTAAAGCTTAGAACTTTATATTCTACTGTCTTAGTAGCTTGATATAATTCTACAATATCTACATAAATCAAAGCCTCATTGAACCCCATAAATATATGTAATTATGATTTGTCAATTAAAAATAAAATAAAGTGTTTTTTGAAGCACAATCTTGCCTCAAGCTTCTCCTGTCTTTACCTCCCCGGTGCTGGGATTACAAGTGTGTGTCACCACACCCAGACAAGATGAGGTCATGGAGAGCTTCAGAATGCATCTGAAGTGAAGACACGAAGAGCCAGGAAGCTGGCGATGATCCACATGCACATCCCTGTGGTTGCAAGTTGCTCTATCTCCTTATCTTCCTAGCACTGCAATCAATACAGGGAACCCAAGTAGCTGCTTAAACAGTTTTGATGTCCTTGTGTGCTCCTGTTCAGTTAGGAAAATAGCATATAGTTAGTACCCACTGTCTATATCATGTGAAACAAACATAATTACAAAGACAAAAAGAAGAACCCTAGTGACCTAGAGCTCATGGTCAAATGCAGGAGGAAGCAAGATGAATCTGTGAAAAGCAGTTGAGAACCTATTGTCAGAAACAAAAACACAAGCACATTGCTCCTTCACGACATGATAATACAGGGGTATTACTGGTTAAGGAGATGCAATGCCAATCACTTGAGGAAACACTAGATTTTGCCTTAGAGAAGGTGGTGGTTCTTTAGCAATCCTTGACTTTTCTGGTTTTTTCCTTCTTTTTCACATTCAACACTGTCTTGAATTCATTCTCTTGCTGCTTTTCCTCTGCCAATGGCTTGCTTTAGGTCTCCAGATCTCTCTGCCTGAAAGGCTCTGATACCCTGGACTCATGTCACCCATGTCCATCCCACCCCCAGGCTCTCCCATCAGTTCTCCATGGGGCTCCAAAACTGTCCTTCTAAAACATACTTCAGACTGAACCCTGCCTTAAGAATGGTCAGCAGCCACCTGGTGTCCACTATAACAACTGCCAAGGGGTCTTCAGGAAACAGATATTTCCACTCTGAGGTCCTCTAAGGAAACTGAATTACGCCCTCCACCTCTGCACACCCCTAATGTTTCATTCACGCTCGCTATGCACACTGTATTGTGCAGCCTGCTTTAGTTACGTGCTTTATACACTGATAGAATATGAGCCATCGACAGGAAGAGTGATATCTCATCCTGCTTATAATCCGCCACTGAGGAAACAAAATCAGTCACTTCCTTGATCCACTGAATTAGACCCTAAGTTTAAACGATAGCCATCTATTCAAAGTGACAATGGGTTTCCAGAACTTCTGGTGTCTAATTTTGAGACATAATGAAAGCTAAATTAAACTGGGGAAGAATAAACACACGGAATTGTTATTGGATAAGTAAGGTTATCAAGAAAAAAGGAATAAAACTTCTTGAATTTGTAAATGTAAATCCCAACTGGTAATTTGTATTTCTCAGTAATGCTGATTTCACCATGAAGGAGTGTATAGCACATGAGTGGAGTTCTGCTAGGTTTCCCGCTTACTGAAACAAGCAGCTGAGCAATGTGACTTGTTGAACTTATTCTGATACAGTGAAAGCTTAGGAAACAGAGAGACCTGTTTGCTTCCTGGCACAAGTTTGGTACAAACATAAGAAGAGACACTCACACTGAGTAGAGCCAGCTTCAGGGGTGTGTGACCTGTGCAGTCCCACAGGGCCAGGTGCATAGAAAGGCCTTACATTTGGTTTAATGCTCTGCTGCCACATCAAGGTGGCCTAGGATCCCACAGAGTCCTTCCTCTATAGCATCACTACACACAAAGATTCTACAATCTCCTATGGCCTCCTACACCCTCAATTCTGCTATCTGTTTCAAGAATTCTCATATTTATTTTCTAGAACACAATCTGTACCCTACTGACAAGAGCAAATCATTCTACAGTATGTACTTAGAATGTAGTCACTGCTTTGGTGTTCATGCCTTTCTTTTCTCTAGTTCAAGTTCAGAATGAGTAACCTTTCCTTGTCTTAATAGACAACAGTATAATTCTTAACATTTTGGAAATTACAATCCCCAAAATTACCAAAAGAAGAAAAGCAAACCCCAAAACTTCACTTTCTTCTAACATTTTTTTAGCATTGAATTGGACTGGAACTAATGTTCTAAGAATTTTCTATGACTTATGAAAATATTAGAAACACCACAGGGTATCAGAGAACTGGGAACAGAAACTACCCAAGAAAGCAATTAACATTGGACGGAGGTTCCATAATAACACAGAGCTCTCGTTGGCAGCTGGCGTTCGTGAACAGGGTAGGCAGCATATTTTAACCACATTGTAAGGCAAACTAAGTTTGATGTGTTATACTCAAGTGATGTGCTCTGTCTGTAAACTGAACATTAAATTAAATGTGGGAAAAAATAAGCATAGTATGTGAAAAAGCTTGAACTAGCCATTGTAGTTCAGGCTTTCTAGTACCGAGCCAAGGACTGCACACCTGTTCAAGGAGGCCACTCCCAACGTAACTGAGGGCTGAGCTGTACGTGGCAGACACGGCTCTCCTCCTGTGTCCTGCTCCAGATAGATGTGTTTCTGGGGGAGCCCTTTAGTAAATCAAGAATCTACGTTCTCTTCGAGAAAAAGGAGTCAACAAGCAGAGCAACACTGTCACAGAATAGTGGATACTTCACACTCTAAGATCATTTTTTTTCTTTTGCACTCTAAGATCTGAACAAAGATATGGCCTTGAACTTTCTGCCTGTGAAATCTTAGGCAAGTTATGTGGCCTCTTTTAACTTCTATTTACCTATCAGAAAGCTGGAAAGACAAAATTTTAGCACTCACCTTATAGGAGGAGTCTGGTAGGGACTAAATGGAGCCACTGTCTAAGATAGTCAGCCCAGGGTCTGACATATATCACGCACCCCAAAAATTTTAGCAAAATGAGATACGACTGTGCACCTATTTGAACAGACCAAAACCAGAACACTGCTAGCACAACATGCTAGAGAAGATGTGAGGCAACAGAAAACTCATTCATGCCTGGGGGAATGCAAAAGGTGCAGCCAATTTGGCAAAGGCAATTTGTTGGTGTCTTATAAAACTAACCATAGTCCTACTATCAGATCCAGCAATTGCACTCCTTTTATTTACCCAAAGAAGTTGAAATTTTTGCCCCTCAAATCACTTGCACATGGATGTTTATTCCAATTTTATTCATAATTACCCAAATTTGCAAATAATCAGAATTCTCTCAGTAGGTCACTGAATAAAAAAACTATGGTACATCCAGACAATGGAATATTATTCAGTGCTAAAAATAAATGAGCTATCAAGCCATTAAATGCATTTTACTAAGCAGAAGAGGCCAATTTCAAAAGGGTACATACTGCACAATTTCAATTATATGATATTCTGGAAAAAAAATCAATGAAGACAGTTAAAAAAACAATTAGTGCTTGTCAGGGGTAAGTGGGGAAGGAGGGAAGAAGACAGAACGCAGAGGATGTTTAGGTTAGGGAAGCTATTCTGCATGATATGGCAACGATGAATAATACATATCACCATAAATGTATCTAAATTAAAGTTCACAACCACCAAAGTGAACCCTAATGAAAATACGGACTTTGTATAAAAATGCTGTGTCAATGTAGGTTCATCCATTGCAATAAACGTATCACTCTGGCTGGAGGTATTGATAATGGGGGAGGATACAGGATATTTCTGCTCCTTCTGCTCAGTATTACTGCAAACCAAAACCTGATCTAAAGAGATAATGTCAAAAATTCTAAACTATGGTTCTTGTCTAAAATCCCTTCTAGCTGTGAATTCTGATGTTATATGTAACGAGTATATATTTGCTGAATGAACATTTCCCAACCATTTGTGTTATCCTGGCCTCTGGTGGTGAATTTGTAGAGCTGTCATAATTCTTACCACTGCATTTAGCATGGCAATAATGGTTTCCTGGTTTGGGTTTTTCTGTGAGCTGTTCTAATTATGGAAACTTTGCACCCACAATCCCACAGTTGATTACTATTATTATCTTTAATTTCCAAGGAAGGAAAACAGGTAGAATGGGTCTTCATCTAGGAGGTTCTATTTGGGCATAAATAACACCTCAGGTGAAACAGGTGAGACACAATTTGCATCTTGACATTAAATTAGAAATAGACCCCAGGAATATTTTATTTCTGAGATAACAACCACCAAGTGGAAAACCCAGAATGATTCACTAAGGATCTTTGGCCTTTGTAACAATTTGGTAATAAATTCAGAGTTTGAGTCACCTGCTTATAAAGTGGACTGCTCTGGGCCTGTGAGAACCCCGATTCCCTTCTGATAGCATGAATTGAGTGGCAATACAAATGAGCAGATGAAGCATCAAGCACTGTGGCTCCCATAACTGACTATGCACCCTGACAGCCATATGACATTGACAAGTCCTTGAACCTTTTCACTCATCAGGGGTATTTTGAGGTGGGGGGTCTTTTTTTGTTTTTGTTTGTTTGTTTGTTGAAACAGGGTCTCACTATATTATCCAGGCTGTCTCAAACTCCTGAGCTCAAGTGATCCTCCTGCCTCTGCCTCCCAGCTAGCTGGGACTATAGGTGCATGCCACCTGGCTCAATTTGCCTGATGTTTAGATTTGTGAAGATGATACCATCACTGATTTGCTCACCTCCCGAGGCTCACCTGCATCTATTCAAATGGAGCAGGGTATTTGAACTGGGTTGGAGAGTGGTGAGTACTGGTAGGAATCCCTACACTCCATTTCACTTCACGCATTTCCCCATCCTCTAGATTTCTATTTATAGTAGAACACCCCAAGAGAAGCTAAGAACAAAAGATAAATGTGGCATGTGCAGATAAAAACAGAGAAGTCCTGAAATGGTAATGGCATGTGTACCTCTTTCCTTAGGTAGACTGTGGTGTATGAAGCTCATTGATGTGTAGATAATCCTTTAGCCTTAAAGGACCAGGCACAGGAGAGCCAGGAGATGACTTGCTGATGGTTAGACATAACTGTGGAATTTAGACCTATGTACATCTCGATGGTCACAAATCATAGAGCAAGGAAATGAAAAATGCCAAGTCCACCCAATGATTCAAAGCATTGAATGCTTACTTAATGAACATGCTTGCTATTTAACTTATACATCTACTAAACTAACAGTTTATATATAAATACCTTATATTAAATATTTATGTATTAAAATACCTTATATAAAATAAGGTATTTTGCTGACCTATGCCCTATTCATATAAATGGGATAAGGTATATGTCACTAGCTTAGCAGACCCCACCTTATTCAGCAGCTCAACCTTACCGTGACCAATGGAGGATACATTGACATTGTATGTCCCCTGATATGATGCACTGTAGTATTCTTTCCCCAAATTCATGATTCTCATCTATCAAAACATTAGACCAAAGTAAGATGAGACACATTTGACAAGGTAGCTGACCAAAAGTATCAAGGACATGGAAGGCAGATAGATTATCACAGATTAGAAGAGACTAAGGAGACATTGCAACTAGGTTCAATATAGAATCCTAAATCTGATCCTATATGGATATTGGAGGAAAGATGGGTGAGATTCACAGAAGTATATAGTTTAGTTTGTATTAGACATGGTATTGTTCCAAGGTGAATTTCTTAGTTTATAAAGGTGTACCAAGGCTTCATGAGTTGTCAATGTTTAGGAGAGCAAGTAACAGTATATATGTGTGGTGGTGGTGGGGACTCCTGTCCTATCTTAGTAACTGTTCCACAACTCTAAATTTATTTCAAAATAATATTTTATCTAATCTAATGATTAGATTTTCTAGGCCCACACACAACCATGCCAGGGAGAAGACAGAGTTGAGATTAGATATGGTGGATAGGAAAGGATCTAAGCTGTCTGAATAAATGCAGAGGTTCAAAATGAACACAGATTGTTATTCTACAAAAAGTATATCCATGACTGATTTATACCAGATTCTGAATGAATAACTGAGAATTTGTTTAACAAGAACCTAGCAGCAATCCTTTTCTCCCTCACCCACTCTCCAATTGTCCACCTGCCTACAAAGTGGGAGCTCCCCCCAAAATCCTCTGCATTCTCCAATTTTTATATAACCTACTGCAAAAACATGGACTCCTTTCTTTCTACATTGTTCCCATGAAGTGTGCTGTTAGAGGCTCAGAATAATAAAGACTGCTGTCATAATTAAGCTCTGGGATGTATTTCAAAGACTCACAGACATTAGAGATGAGAAAGACCCAGCAGGTCATCCAAGCCTGTCTCCCTGCCAGTGCAGGAGGGCTGTATGCAATTTGGCAGATCTGTTATCAGGCTATGAAAATTCTAAACTATTCAAAAATTTACCACATTGTATATATTACAATAAAAAGTTTACCTTATTCCTGAGAAATTCTTGAAGGGTGGGGAGGAAGTCACTGAATAGCTTTCTAAAAACAATTACTGTCCTTTTAGAATATATTTTCCAAGGTGAAAATGTGGTTGTTTTCCACTAGATGTGACAGCCTGTGCTTATTGTTATGCAAGAGTTGCTTCCCTGCATTTGATAATTTAAAATTTAGCACCGACCCTAGCTGTCCCTCAAATGATATTATAAACATGGCTTGCAATTCTTCCAACTTCCTCTGGCTTTTATTGAAGGGCTGGACTTGACCAGAGTTGCACAGGATTCTGCCTTTGGCTCAGGCATCCATAGACCCAGTGTCTTCATTTTTAAAAAATGACATTTGGAATGAAATCCTCCAAAGGCCTTCAGAGAATGTCATTCACAACACTTCACCTTGTTTAGCTGATGAGGCTCTCTTCAAGTATAATTGTCAAATGGCTGTGATGTACATACTGATTTTTAATTCCAGGAGAACAGGCTACAAGTTCAACAACACCGAAGTAGGAAACACACTCGTATTTCTTATATTCCACTGAGGGGACAGAACCCGGAGGAACATTGAGCAAATCACTCAATCAGAGAGTTAATTCATAGCCCAGAAACATATCCTTGGGATAAGTTTTAATTTTGTACAAAGTAGAAACATATCAGAATAAAGGATGCAGGGAGATAAAATCCAGTGGACTTATGTCCACTTTATCCAGAATGGAGGTCTGCCTGTCATTTTGTAATGCTTGGTGTGGGGAAATGAAGGCCTAGAAACAGGAAATATGTCAGCACTTCTTACAAGTTGTTGTTGCTTTTTGTGATTGTGAGGATCAATGCCACTGCACTGCACAGGCTAGGCAAGCTCAGTACCACTGGCTGTACCCCCAACCCCAGCACTTCTAAGTTTTCTCTTGAGTGTTCTCTGTTTCGCATATGCAACACACCTTTATGTCACACATAAAAAATGCAGGTCTTGTCTTACGGAAAAAGGAGCATTGTGTCAATAACTATTCCTAGCCCTTATTTTTTCTTTCTTTCTTTTTTTTTTTTTACAAGCACTCTAGTAGTTGAGCACACCATGTTCCCAATAAGTCAAGGTAGATTCCTATATTAAGAAACAGACTTCAAGAAAAAAACCATCCTGCATTTGGAGCATGCTTCATCACTGTTCCTGTAATATGTCTACATGAAAAATGAGCATAGGCTGTGCACTGTTTTTAAATACAAATTTCATTTGTCGTTGGTTAACACATACCATGCACTTTCCCAGAGCCCCTGTGTTCTAAACCAACCTTACTTCCCAGGTTAGCTCACAAGTCTGTGATTAGAGCTGATGTCATGACCTTGACCACATTTGTATATGAACACTTAATACCATGTACTGCAAGCCCCATGATTTCACACACTTCTGATACTGACACTGAGGAAGCATATTCAGTTGTATAAAAAGGTTGTCCAATGATTGCTTATTAAGTCTGGTTATGATATTGAAAATAGTTGGTAAAATTTTAGACACATGAAAACAGCAAAAGCAGTAAGATCTCTCTAGGATTGTAATAGTGAATGAGAGACAGATTAGAAGTCAAATTTATTTTAAGAGACATAAGCTCTTAGACAGAACAGAGTGAATACTGAATTCTCACTCAGACACTTTTCTGGATCTCTCAGTGAAAGATGAGTGCACTTCTTTTCACCCTTCAACTACCTCCTACTGACGATTGAACGTTGACCTAGTGAAGAAAAATTGTCCCTATGTTTTCTTTGATCTGGCTTTTTGGGTGGCCATGTAGTGGCACACCCTATCTCTTAGTCTAATTGGGAAAGGGAGGTGATCAAACAAAATTCATGATGCAAACAGGGAGTCTCACAGAACATGAAACATAAAGACCTAGGCTGCCTAGATCCCAAAGTTGGAAGCAAGGAGGCTCCAAAGGCCTCAGTAACCAAATCCTTTGGACCACAGGACAGCTCTCTAGTATTCATAGAACTCCTTTGTGCTCTCTGTAGGTGGCTTTCTGTCATGTGGCAAAGCGTCACGTGTTTTCTAATGGTCTCTGTCCCCCTAAATCTTTGCCATGCATGGTCCATTACCTTCTTGACTGTTTCTGTCAAGAAGGCCACTATGGATGTATATTTCAGGCAACCGTTCCTCCTTCTTCAACACCTTTTGATATGTTTTTCCAACATGCTGCTGTCAAAACAGGAGATGGAACAGAAAGGAGAGAGAAAGAGGGAGGAGAAAGGGAGATGAGAAGAACCTACTATTCAACTCATCTCTGGCCAAAGTTGTCCTTAGGACAGGTGCCCTGATGTGAGTAGTGTACTGGCAATGTGGCATAATGGGAGCCAGCTCTGTGGCATTATCAACACCTTTTCATGTAAAGCATATTGCAACAAACTGTTTCATGTGAACAAGAACTTGTTAATCCCATAGAGACTGAGAAACTAGTATTGTCTTGTCTACAGCACAGCTACCCTATCATTTCAGCCTCCTACAAAGTCTCCTGGTGCTGGGAATCAGGTGAGTAACTTGCTCATTGGGGACCATGAAAAGGGAAGGACAGAACAAGAATGTTCACTGCTGTCTGCTCTGGTCCAACTCTTTAAAGGATCAATTTTCCTTTTTTCTAATTTCCACAGAAGGCCCCAGAATATTTCATATATTCACATGCTGTTCTACATATCTCTTATGCCCTGGGATTAGTCCTCAGGCAATTTTAAGCTAAAAATTTAGCATTGCAGTCTTTTCCATTCTCCACTTTCTTCTTTGTTATCAGTAAAAGGGACCTTGCTCTGGGCCAAAACTTCTGAGCAGCATGGCCTGTAGAAATCAGTCATTCAGTCAGTCATCATGCATTGAGTGCCTACTGTTGCACAGTCTTGTGCGGAGATAAAGTCAGAGAGTTTAACTGGAAGAAGCAGGGGAAGAGGCCAGAGCACAGATTTCAACATTTCTTACCTTCATTTTGCTAAACTTCAAACCAGAAATTACTGTTAGCCAAATCTGTGTGGAAGTTTCTTGTCTTTTTTTGAATATTCTGTGACCTTCCAGGACAGTGTACGACAAAGATGGCGAGGCTGGAAATCTACTCTCCTATTGTTCAACACTCACCTCCACTTCTAAACCTTGTCTTTAGTAGGACAAGATTTTGAGGCAAGGCAAAATTGTTTCTTTTTGAGAAATAATCTTGCAACATCAATGATGCACAAAGTCCTTTAGTAAGAAGGGAGTGAGCATGAAGAAAGCAGGAAACTCCAGCTAGAGGGCCTGGAAATGCAGGGACCTTTTTGAAATCATTTGCAAATGCTATATCTACCCTTGACAGGTCATTTCATTCCATTTAGCACTTTTTATTCTCTGTGGCTTATAAGCTCTTAAGCAAATATAGAACAGAGGAAAAGCTAACGTACCTGATAACACAGTATATCGGAAGGACAGCCTAGTTGAATTTCCCCTGTGGTGTGAGTAGGATGCTCTTCCAAGAAGAAGTAATGCACAAAGAAAAGAGAAGAGGACCAGAGGTATCCTGCCTTCACATTTCAGTTCAGAGACAAGGACGTTCTTTTCTGTTTCAATCAGCACTATACTAGTTGGAACATGGGTGCCTGGCGCCACATGCAGTAACGTGATCTGAGCTTTAAATAGCTGCCAAATAGCCATGTGGTGGCTGGCAGCCTGCTATGTGTGGCGAGAAGTGATCCGTTTCAAAGAGAAGCCATACGACAGGAGGGCAAGGAAAGCTAATGTGCAAAGGAGCCATTTTTCATTACCTTTCTGTGTTTCCCTTTTTCTAGCTATTCAAATGTAGTCCCATTTTAAAATAGCATTAACTCAATTTGGATTTTTCTTTTTTTTGGTTGGTCAACCACATTTGGAAACCCACCAGAGTTCACTCCGAGATGATTTCTCTTCTTTGGTAGTTTATTTCTCCAGAAGGCCCTGGTATTACCACTGCTACCCACTCTCTCGAGGGTTGCTGATCTGCATTACACTCCTGAGATCTTGGATAAGCAAATGAAGGGTGAGATATAACAAGCTCTCAAGATGAGTGTGGGAATGTCTGTAAAATGTCTCCAGTGATCTCCAAATAGTAAGGTAAGAACCCCTGGATCCACAAGGATAAGAAGCAGATTCAAAGTTAAAATAACAACAATCCCAATAGCAAATAGCATTTACTGAGCACTTACTTTGTGATAAGCACTATTTCAAATACTTTGAATGAACCTGTCACTATCTGACACCATGCATGAGGAGACTGAGGCATAGAGAAAGCTCACCATTGTTCCACATCATTTGGGTTCCTACTTTGGACCTCTCTCATAACGCAGTGCCCCATGGCTACCCTAACCAGCACTGAGTGGGGACTGAGCACCACGTGGAGTCACACTGGGGGCTGTGCTCAATTACATTATTGTGAGGAAAGTGAAGGGCCCAGTGACACAGGTCTCACTCTCTCCTACTGCACAGCAGGGTGTCCTTTAGAACACTGTGGGTGATAGCTGTCAGTTATAACCCCAGAAGCTGTTTCTACAGCAACAGCTGCCTTCTGAGTAGTGGGCTCCCTAGTTTGTCCTCAGAGTGACATGTCCTCAAGTAGCTTCAGACCTCTACCTCTCACCACAATGTATGTCTTGAGGTCTTGAGCATGTCACAGAGGCTGGACTTCCTGCATTGACTCATTTAATGCTTCTAGGCCAAACACTAACTCACAGCAAGCAGCCAGTCAAGGATTTAAAAGTGGCTCACTTTGTGCAATGGGGCTTTTCATTCATACAACTCATCTAACATGTTGCCCTAAGAAATCTTTGTTCTCTTTCAAAAATATTCAAAATATTTTTCTTTAGTTGTTACCATAGAAAAAGCATGGTAATTCAAACACCTAGAAACTTACCTCTAGCCCTGTGTAGAAAGGGTTACATACCCTTTCTGTTTCAGTTCCCGCAATTCTCCAATGGAAATGACATTACCAAACAATGTCAGACAAGCTACTGGCATAGAGAGATTGATCAAAAAATCAGATTTATCCCCATTGTTAATCATGTTCCAACTTTCATTAGTGGAAATATAGATTGAACCTTTTATTTTTCTAATAGGATTTCATTTGTCCACAGTTATTTCATAGTCCCTTTGGGTTTATGGTCACTGTCACACTTCCATCTCTAGTCCACATGGAGAGCAGCTAAGTGACTCAAAAATAGTGGACTCTCCAAGGACAAAGACAGAAAGATCATTGACCAGGGTCATGTGTGTCTGGGAAGTGCTGTGCTTGAAAGAGCACAGGTAAGCTTTGAAATATATTTAGTGGCACAATAAAGGGTTAAAATGACAGTATTACGTGAAGAACTAAGTTTCCAAAACTTCATTCTGTGTGACCCTTTCTAGCACCTCTCAGCCATTGTTCCACTGTGTCTAGTGGTGGAATTTGTTTCTTCCTTGTTGTTACTTTGCTCTTTCTTAATGTCTAATGAATATGCATTACTTTTGTAATGACAAAAGGCTTGGAGATCTAAAAGATTTCGTAAACATTTTTTCTGCCCTATTTTGTCTTGGAATAGGCAGTCACAGACTTTGGAAACTATTTTTGAAAAAGCTTGGTAGGTAGTGAAATTTTTGACTTTGGAACTCAATATTTTATGATTATTCCAATACTACTATGAAGCAATCAAATTAGTTTGGAATGTCTTGCTATCTGTGAACAACTTTTGTGGACGGGGACAGTATTAGGAATTATAAATTACTGGAGAAGCTGTGAATTGATGAAAGACTATAATATCCACAACAAAAACCCTCCATTGATTGTCCCATAGCAGCAGTAAATACAACTCTTCTCCTATATGGCCTCCAAGGGATAAAGGAATTAAGGGCTAGGCATGTAGCTCAGTGGTAGAGTGCCTGCCTAGCCTAGACCACCAAAATCCAAAAAGAAAAAATGAATTTAAAAAAAGTACAATTTCTGTGAATCCAAATTGAACTCTTTTTAAAATCCTCTTCCAGATCCTATAATCATTCTTCCTCATAAACTACACTTTTCCTATTGTTTTAAGTTATTTTCTTAGCTCACTAATGGACTACTTAAATAATATTGAATTCCACTCCAAGGTTCTAGTATGGTACTGTGATATATATTCTGATTGTTGATTGTCCTTCATCAGAATCAGAATTCCTATTAAACCAATGGATGGCTTTCTGAGAGTCACTGGGATTCTTCTAAATAGGAATAAAACTAAAGGTATCAGAAGTAAACAAGAACTTCCTTCTTAAGTACTGATCTAGAGAAGTAAGTCAGAAAACATTTATCTTCTTGAGTAAGATAGAATGTTCTAGATGGACAGAAGTGTGCTCCTATACTGAGTCTGCTCTCACTTTCCATTACTACTCAATGTTCTGATCGATCTATCTTCTAACCCTGTTGGCTTTAAGGTCTTAGTGATGGGCTTCACTAATAACCTTGGAGAGTATTCCATTAGGCCAATGTGAGGTGATGGGCCAGTCTTTTTACAACCCAAACACCCAATGCTAGAACTACATCATTGCAAGTAAACTTAACGAGTGCTTTCTGTATCCCAGGTATCTTCACTCATATGAAGAGACATCCTCTGGAATAAGGCAGGTACCAACCAGTATCCCTCCACGCACATGGCATACTCCTTTCTCCATTCTTGCGATCCCTTCCTATGCCACCAACTTCTCCACTATACAAAATAGTTTCCAAAATACAAAAACTTAAGCAGCCACTATAGAAATCAGGTTGGAGATTCCCAGAAAAACTATAAAAGTACTACCATATGGTCCAGGTCTACTACTACTCCTGTGCATATATATTCCTGAAGGAATCAGTAAGAGGAAGCAGACTGTAGAGACACCTGAGCCCCATGTTTATTGCTGCACTATTCATGATAACCAAGCTATGGGACTAATCTAGGTATCCATCAACAGGCGAATGTATCAATTAAGTGTGGATATATACATAATAGAGTACTACTCAGCCATAAAGAAATTATGTTGTTTTCAGTAAAATGGATGGAAATGGGAATCAACATGTTAAATGAGATGCTAAATAAGCCAGATGCAGGGAGACAAGTACTACATGTTTTCTCTCAATGTAGAATCTTTTTTAAAAAAAAGGAGAAGAATTGAAAGTGGAAGAGGGACTATTTGGGAATAGAAAGGAGACCAGGAGGTGGGGGAAAGGATAAGTGTGAGTAATGGAGAGAAGGGGATGAATATAACCAAAGTATCTTATATACATATCTGAAAAGTAATAATGAAAGTCATTATTTTGTGCAATTAATATACACTAACAAAAAATAATTAATTTCAACAACAATAAAAATACAAACTTGCTGTTGCTATTCTAGGTCTTAAGGAAGCTTTTTTTCCTGCATTCTCTTCAGCCCACATTCATGACTCTCCGCTCTCCTTCAAAGACAGACTTCTTATAGAAGTGCCCAACAAGCTTTCTTCACTTCCTACCTATCATTAACTCCTGAAACCAACCAAACCTGGCTTCCATTCCTACCACTAGGCCACAATTTCTGCCATCACTGTCTCTGACAGCCTCCAAGCCTCTCTCCTACAACCACCTCAATTCCCCTGACTCAGCTTCTCAGCAAAGCAGAGAACCATCAAAACTGAGTACTTCCCCAAACACACTCCCTCTGGTTTTCCTGGCCTCACATTTGCCATCAGTCTTTCCCTGTGTCTATATCTGGCACCTCAACAGGTTTAGCCTCTTACCTGCTCTCTTAGTGTTAGGTTCCTTATTGCAGAGTCACTCTCTCTAGCCCTTCTCTTAATGATCTCACCTTACACATGGATTTAAATTTGATGACTTCCAAATGTGCACCTCCAACTCAGATTACTCTTCTGAGCTACTGACTACCAAGTCAAACTGTCTACCAGAGTTTCAATGTGAACATTTCACAGGCATCTTAGAAAGGACATCATTAAAATGAACCATGGTTTCCATTCTCCCCCAAGCCTGTTCCATCTTATCCTCCTTATTTCAGTCCTCTCCTTCTACCCATTTGCTTAAGCTATATACCTGAGTTATGCTTCAATTTTACCTTTGCTCACCCCGTACTCATTACCCCACAAAGTCCTTTCAAATTCATCCCTCAAAATATACTATAATGGCTCCATGATTCAAATGATTGGACCCTTCTTAATTCTCCAACTTCATCACAAACCTCTCGTTTCAATGTTGAGGCACACAGGCTGCCTTGCAGTTCTAGAACATATTGAGCTTTCTTTTCATACTTGTTTCTCAATCCCATTTTTCACACAGATAGTCCCTTTATATCTTTCATGTATTGGGATATTCAGAATTTTCACCTCAGAAAGAACTTCTTCAACTATTCAAGAAACATGGTTGCACATCTTATGCATGTTGCATCTTGTGCATTTTTCTTTAGAGGGCTTATCACGCTTCATACTTATTTTTGTTCACTTGCTTGTGAACAAGGGATGTAGATCCCTTGCTTGAACCCTCATTTGAAGAATGAAAAGACCAGCTCTGTTTTGCTCAGTATTATAAACACAGTATCTAGCACTATTTATGACACGTACATGCACACAATCCCCATTTGTTGAGTAATCTAATGAATATTTTGAATGAAAAAATGGATCCAAAGTGAGGTGGAATAACTTGTACAATTATAAATTTATAACCTAGGATTGGGACTGAGCTTTTCAGACCCAGGTCCTTTACCTTCCCTCTCACACTATACAAGCTCTCTACAGGAAACCTAAATAAAGAATTCACATTGAACCCACATGGATTAATCTTCTATAGAGGAATTGGAAGAGTCAATCAGTCAAGCCATGGTGCTTTAGAAAGGAATCCTTTTGTTCAAAAAGTTTATAACATTATCAACATTCATCAATTGCTACATGGTACCCAGAAGATGTTCAAACATCAGATCATTGTCATTGTGAATTTGTAGGGAAATGTGATCAGTCAATTGCATGTGTATAACCATAAATCCTCTGGATCCAAAGAAAGGAATGCCATGAATGCACTCACTGAGACTCCTTCACCCCAATCTTACCACTAGGACAAGCACGCAGAGCACAAAGGTGAAATGTGGCCTCCTTTGCAGCAAACCTTAAAAGCTCAATAATGCCGAGACATAGATATTTGCATATGTTCACATGCACATACAATGCAGACATTTCTGATATGCAAACACGTTACAGTATAGAAAATAATTTTATAAATACATATATTATGTGTATATACACATATATATCCATGTTTATGCAAATCTACCACATATATGCATATATATCACAGATGTGCATATACATATAAGCCTGCATAGGCATGGGGGCCTGTGTACATACACAGGTTACTCTAAGTTTATATTAGCATCTTTCCAAGATATTTACATATACTTTTACTTGAGAAATTCCGTGTATTTTTGGAAGATGAAGACACTACCTTGATTGTTTTTACATTCAAATATGAAGCAATGAGGACTACGCTTTGCATG
Organism: Castor canadensis; assembly: GCF_047511655.1. NCBI lineage: Eukaryota > Metazoa > Chordata > Mammalia > Rodentia > Castoridae > Castor > Castor canadensis. The sequence goes on along the minus strand of NC_133397.1, from coordinate 89,575,872 downwards.
TCACTCTTATTTTAAGCTACCTGTTTTTAATACCTATTTGTTTAGAAAGTGTTAACGGCAATACTATCTGCAAGTACTGGTGAATATTTTCACAGTTGCAGTTACTCTTTAGAATTAATGGACAAGGAAATGCTAAGGAAAGAAATTAAGTAATTGTCACATAAAGAAAGAACTGTCCTACACTTTCAGTGAATTATTTCACAATAAATCTAAGACTACCAGAATAATGAGAATATTAAAATCTTTGCTATGCATTAATTTATTTTACCCAGTGAGGCCTCTCCTTCCTCAGTGGTCTCCATGAGGTTCAGCATTGGTGCAGGTGGGCAAGACCTCCCACCATGCTACTTCATAAAACTGCCCCTGTTGTTTGTGTATACCAGGAGAACCATTGCCATTCTAATTCAACCAGGAAAACACAAAATCATTGTAATGCAGTTACTTGTAAAGGTTCTTTATAAATTACACATAATCACAAATTACATGTATTCCTAATGTATCTATGTATACAACAAATTATATAATTTAAATACACAGAATTATTAGATTTACCATATGATTCTTTACATTCAGAGTTAGACCATTTTACAGAGTTCAATCTTCCAATAGCCTCTTTTAAAATGCAGGATTGGAGTTCAGGTTTATTAACCTTTCTAACCATGCCATACAAACCTCTCTACAGTGACCCAAATAAGATGTTCACTGAGAATACAATTCACTTAATACCAACATACTAGGGGTGAGATTGAAACCTAAAAGCCATAGCAAGCCTCTCTGGATGATCCAACTGTAATTGCAGAGCTGTGTCTAATACATACTAGCCATGCCGATCTTCATGTCCTGCAGATGGAACCACCAACACTTGCCTTACTAACTAGTACAGAAACTCTGCACTCTTACTGGACATCTTTCTTGCTGTCTTCTTTTCCTTGCTAACTGGATTAAATATCCTTTGCTCCATTTACATGCATGCTATAATATAAAAGATGTGTGGTATTTCCTACCGTCTGATTTTTAACATATCTAAGACACTCTCTCCCCATGTTCTTGATAAAAGTTCTCCACCCACATTTGATCATTACTGAGGAAATGTCTCCACATGTTTAATTTCTTCAGACAATCAATAAACATTTAGTTTTCTATTTCAACTTTTTTCCTGTGCTTTCTTGGTGGAGTACCACCAAAATCAAATCCGGTTTTGACTTTGATCATTAATATATGTTTTCCATTGTAACTCCAGCACAGTTGGTTTTTTCCCACAATTCTACCCAACCGAAGGCTCATGTACAACTAACTTTATTTGTACCTGATGTTTGCCTGACATTCTAAGTCTCTTTGTAAGCTCAATTTGGTAACTTTCATGAAAATAAAAATCAAATTTTTGGTGACTGAAATAAATCATGAGATCATTCAAATAGTTAAAGTGGCTTCTAAGCAAACACAACTGTATCACTGTTCTCCAAGAGAAACTGATTTTTACTTGGCTCATATATAATGATTTATGCCATTCAATTCATCTTTTTCTATCCAAACTTATCATTACAATACACACACACACACACACACACACACACACACACACGTACATGTTGATAATAGGTATAGAGAGATAGATAGATAGATAAATAGATAGATACATAGATAGATAGACAGATAGATAGATATAATAACCAAACACTGGTACTTTCTCTACCACATTCTTTTATAAGTGGATTTAATATTCAAATCAATAGCTATATTTTATAGATTACCATCAAAAATGACCAAGCAACCACTAAACATGGCATCTTTTTTCTAGAAAGCCCTAGCATGAACACCAGTTAATACCATCACTAAGCTTTGCTGTATATTTTCTACAGCCAGCTCAATGCATGCACTGCCTGCCACCTACTGACCTAAGACAACTGAACAAGTACAAATGGAGCAATCACAGCTTTCCCAAAGACCAAGGCATCACTCACTTCCCTTTTTATTCAGTCATTTTAGAAGTGTCAGTAAAAAGATATTTTTAAACTGAAACTATATAATACAAAATCAACACTCTTTAAAAAGAGTATTATTTAGCTTGCAGAATTCTGAAAATTAATCAATGTACCTAATAGAGAATTAAACACAGCAAAGATATTTGGAAATATAGTATCCCAAATCAGATATAAGACTGTCACAACAATCTACTGTTTTCAAGTATAGTTAACACATTGAAACCACAAACTCACCTTCATTCCTGCCATTCGGTAGTAGATGAACAAACACATTTGAAATTAATGTGACTGATGTATCACAACTATAAAAGACTTCCAAAGTGTGGCTCTGTGTAAAGTGTCATACACATCAGCTATTCAGCCAATGGCCTTATGGTAAATAGATGGTTGAGCATAAGTGTATTAGAAAATGAGGGTAACCATCTGAAATTTATAAATATTCAAACTTTTACTAAAAGCAGCTTGCATGTGAAATTTAAATGGCATACAGTGCTTGGGAAAAGGTTCCATTCCAAAGTTCTATGAAAAAGAATTGTATGTTCAGATGACATGTACTAATCAAATACATCTAAGCATCGTCTGGAAAACTTAATGGCATGCCATAACTTAATATCACAGTCAATATGCATAACAGAACCCATAATTATTTTTCTGATAATCAAGCCAAAAAGCAAAGAAGTAAATGAAGCAATAGAAAAAATGAAACAGAAGAAGACAAAAGAAAAGTACCACAAAAATACATTTATGATATTGAAATGACTTGGAAGCCAGTTAAACCCCAGGAGCTTTTTAAAAATTAGTGTTGTTGCCTTTGCTGTTGTTGTTACAGACAAGTCCTGACTGTCACTAAAACACCCACATGAAGCTGTAAAGAACTCAGACCTATTGTTATTCCTCTAAGCTCCCTCTTTGTAAAACAACTTGACACTAAAGTAGGAGGCCTGCAGGGAAGGCTCAGGTGTCCTCCCCATCCACAGCAGCCTCAGTCCATCTCTTCCAGAGAAGCTTCCAAGTGGTCATTCCTATGCCTCTGAGTCGTACATGTGCTCCTCATGACAACAGCTGCAGAACGAAGCATGGGGCCTCCAGCAAAGCTCAAGTGCTGTCCATTTCTCTGTTCTGTCACTAACAACAAACTCCTCCATGATGGAAGCTTCCTGAATGCAAACAAGGCCTAGGCCTTGCAGATGGGTTTGATTTCAATCAACATTCCTGCCAAAGGAGTATCTTTGATATGCAAAATGTCTAATGCTAGTGAATAATAAAGAATTATATTTCCCCACAAAACCTTTTCTTCCAGGAGGTTAAAGGAAATTGTGGATCTGTAAATGTTAATGTATCTATTGTAAAGATGAAGAAATGAGGGACAATAATTAAGAGAATCAAATGATCAGAAGAACTAGAACCATAAAATCTTGGGGAAAGTTAATATTTCATGGTCTTTCATAAAGCAAGAATATTATAATCCTCATATGGAAGTATTTTGAAACTTTATAGCTAGAGAATATTAAAAGCATGTTTCATCAATAAATTTTCACGTTGAACATCTTAGCAATGTAATTTTTAAATGGGAATTTAAAAATATTAAATAGAATTATGTGCTAAGCTGAGGTGGTTGGATTTTACATATTTTAAACCATATTACATTACATAATCAGCCCACTTTGAGTTCATACAATTCTAATCTGAATTATGTATAATTTGGTATACAGACTTACTGCTTTTAAGGACAGTTAAATGCTCCTATAAGCATATACAATTAAGCGAGTAAAAGTAGGTAAGCAAAGTGCTGTGGGTAAGGAGGTGGCATCCACGTTCCTGGTTTTGTTTGTTGGCCCACTCGTGGCTCCTGCTAACAAGAGCAAATGCTGGCTGTGTTTAAATGATGGCTCATTTGTTCACAGGAGTCGATGAATCTGAATGTGGATATGTACATGGGTGCAAGAGAAATGAAATACTTTCTCGAGCTACATTTGTTTTCCATTCTTAATTACCCTCCATTTTTTTAAATTAGCAGAAGTGACTGTCAAGGAGACTTTGAATAGTGATCTGTCTGGTGTGATGGTATTAAAGCTATCATCAGGCCTTTGCACTGCATGAACTCCAAACGCAATACACCAGAGGCCCAGTACCGATGAGATAGAGATGCTATACCTGGAGGAATTCTAGGACGTTCTTATCAGAGGAAACCACAGGTAAAATGACTCATTCTAAATATCAACTAAAAAGGCACATTGATTAATTAACTTTATATTGATATCACTAAAACAAAGGAAGAAAAAGTATGCTCTGTTTTCAAATCTACCGCAAAATCGCTGGTGGAAACAGTTTGATTAGTGATGTATCTGAATATGCCGTCCAACAATTAGAAATAATAATCCAGCTAGAAGAGAGAAAAATATTCCAGCTGGGGCCAGAAAAAATGACCATCCATAGAGCACAGAAGGTGTGAACTCCCAGCAATCCTTCATCTTCATGACTTTGTAGCTTTCCATATCAGCCACTGCCTGGACCCAGATGACATATAACACCACCACCAAGGAGAACAGGATGCCTGAGAAGGAAAAAAAAATTAGCCTTTCCGAAGACACAGCACCCAAAACACTGTAGGAAAGCAATCCCTTTCTGAAGTTAAGCCTCTGCAAATACAGCCCTCACTGAATCATATATTCTGTGTCACAGTCCTCATTGTGTGCTTATTAAACACATCATCTACCTTCAATTTTTAAAGCATTTTGAGGCCTGGTGGAGTGGTTCATGCCTCAAATTCCAGCTATTTGGGAGATGGAGATAGGGAAGATTACAGAGGCTAGCCTGCACCAAAAAAAAAAAAAAATTAACAATACCTTTATCTCAACAAACAACCAGGATGTGGTGGTGCAAGCCTGTAATCCCAGCCATGCAGCAGGAGAATCAAGGTCTGAGATCATGCTCCTGGCAAAAGTGTGAGAGCTTATTCAGAAAACAAAGAAAGCAAAAATGTTTGGGGGTTTGGGGAAATGATTAAATGGTAGAGTGCCTGCCTACCAAGTGTGAGACCTAAGTTCAAAAACCAGTAGCATCAAAAAAAGATTCCTGCCTTTGTGGTACTTTATATATTCTATCATTTATTGGGCTTTATGTTTGGTTTGATTGGTTGGTTGTATTTTACTGGATGCCTGGCTTGAGATGAGCAATGTAGCATATTATTTCTTTCAATACATACAATAAATAAGTGAAATAAATATTATTACTCTCAAGCTTTAAGTGTACATAGACATAGCTAGTAGGTTTTAGAACTGATTTTCAGCCTAGGTCATTAAATATGGCTATGAAAACAGAAGTCAAGGTGACTATCACACAAGGACTGAGGTAAGCACACAGAATGCACATAGAATAACACATATTACCCTTTAAAATTGAAATATATGTACTGAAGATTTCTTATAGCATGTGGAAATCCTGTCTTGAAAGAACAAGGGAAAGGAATTAATGATAAAGTATCTGGAAATATAAAAGCATAGATTTGAGATCAAGAGCCTTATTAAATGAAAGGTAGAATGACAGAAGTAAGGGAAGGAGGGAGGAAGAAAAGAATGGAGGCAGAAAGAAAGGGATGGAGGAAGGAAGAAATGAAAGAATGAACGAAGGAAGGAACAAAGGAAAGGCAGTATCACAATTTATCAATATCTACCATACACCTATGATCTATCAGTTGAAAAACACCATTGGAATTCTAAGAGTAGAGAATATACACAATGTTGGACTTCTGACCCTAACAACTGATATGATAGAAAAGCTGTGTGAATACTGAAATTTGAAAATATGTTTAGGTACACACTGTTTTCTTTTTTTCATGTAACTGCTACTGTAATTACCAGAAAACAATACCACCTCTGCCCTGAGTTGAAGATCCCAGAAAAATACTTATGTTGATTCCCAAGGAAGTGACAGGCACTACACACAAACCCCATAACTCAAAGGATTTACATTTGCCCCAAAGAAAAATATATTTGAGAGTGCTTTCTATATGGCCAAAAGTCCAATTCTAACATACAAAGGATTATTACACTCACTGAATTAATGAGCTGAACTAGTAGGAACTGTCTTTTTCAACTTTCTGTTGCCATGACAAAATACCTGAGAAAATCAACTTGTGAGAAGTGATTTTTGTATCACAATTTCAGAGGTTCCAGTCCAGGGCCTGTGGTGAGGTAGCATGGAGGACGAGAACTGTTCACTTCATGGCAACCAATAGGCAAAAGGAAACAAAAAAAAAGGGGTCATCATCCCAGTAGCCCTTTTAAAAGCACACACCCAATAAACTAACATTCCTCCACTACACCCCACCTCCAAAAGGTTCTGCTACTTCCCAACAGTGCTGCAGGCTGACAAACACGCCTTTAACACAAGGGCCTTTGGGGGACACTCCAGATCCAAACTATATCAGGTTTAAAATCTCCGTATTCTAACTGTTAATATACTTGAAAGGTAAATGCAATTCTGCTACTAGGAGCAGAGACTGAAGCATCTGGATAGAAGAGAGATGCTTTTAAAAGCCCAGCCATTGATCACACTTAGCAAGTTAATCGTGCTCCTACTGCACTGAGGGTACCCCCCGCTTGGACCATCAATTTCATAAAGAATCTTGAAAAGGTAGACACAAAGGAAGGACTCATAAATATGTCACAGTGGGCCAGTATCAGAGCTTAAAACTCCTCATAATCATGATACCAGCTATACAGAAATGAGGAATGAGCCTAGATGCCTCACTAATAAGAAACATCCTTCACACTATGGTCTGTAATGTGAATGCAAATATTGGTGTACAGAATAGAGCAATGTAGCTGCTGAACAACAACTATATCACAGAGAAATAGTAAAGCCATAGCTGGTGAGCAACCTCCTTACAAAGCTGTACTTCAGATTTTGACAACAATATGGCCATGCCATGTGTTGTCTAGCAACTCTGTGCCTTCCAATGCATTTTCAGCCAATATATAGACAGTTTTCTCTGATAATGTAAAGGCCAGGCTTTGGCATTTGCATAATATCTTTTGCCTCATGCAAACACCTTGCAAACCTTTATATTATTTGTTGATATGGTTTTATCTTCCTTGCATCATATGAATTTTATGCTTTCAGATACTATTATGAAAAAAGGAAATTGCCTTTGTGAACAAACAGTAGCCTTATACACATCTATTCAAAAGCTGCAGAAGCCACTGTTGAATTTAGAATGTTAAACTGTGTATTACAGTAATAACATAGATGATTCTTAATAAGGAAGAATTAACTTACATTTAAACATTGCTGTTATTTGATGATTTACATTATGAAAGCATTGAAAATGGTCATCTTTCACTGTAGTCTTTAACATTCTCACTAATTGAAGACACAGTCCATTTAATTTGTGTCAAATCAGTTTATGATTATATCTCACCCATGGGGTAAAACAGTCAGTACTTCCCTACCCACTAAATTGCAAGTGGGATGTAGTGGGGAGGAAGGGAAACAGAGAGTCAGACAGAGAAAGAGAGGGAGGAGGAGAGAGAGAAAGGTAAATAAGCTAACAAATTAATAAACATGGGAAAGTGTTTATATCAAAAGGATAAAGATTTAACTGGTAAGGTAGAAATAATTTATCATAAATACCTGCATGAGGAGTCAGGAAGTTGTTACCTACGACTACAGTGGTCATATTAATAAATGCACTAATGTTAACTGGATCATGTTTCTCACTGTCAGGAAATTCAGTTACAGATTTGAAAAGGCTAGAAAGTTAGAATTAGCCTTATGGCATTTTATTAGAATTAAATGTAACAGTGTGAATTCATGCTATTCAATAGATAGATAAGTGATAGATACACAGAGAGAGAGAGGTGAATGAGACAGAGAGAGAATTACAGTGGACTGCTATTCTTTGGGCTATTACTGTCTTTCTTTGGGCTCTTCACATCATATAACTTACATCATTGCCAACCCTAGCCCTGTACTTTGATATCACTTTTCACATCTGTACCCTTTTGGTCATCTTTACAATACCAGTTTCATTTCACTTCTTAAATAAATCCTCTAAACAACAACAATAACAAAAAAGTGTGAGACTGCATGCTTGCATTAAAATGTACATGTATATACCTAAATGTATTTCCTAGCTTTATTCCCTGAAAGGGACTGGGAGCATCAATATCATAGTCACAGGGATCACAACGTATCCTGATCTTGATTTCTAAATTCCAGGAACCAGAAATTCTCAAAGAAATGACAGAACCCAGGTTGGAGCATGAAGTACAAGATGAGCCTGGAACATCTTGTTATACCAGAAGTAAATATGTGCTCAAAGGAATGAAGGGCACTTTTCAGATGTAAGCTTAATGGGGCCTCCTGTGGCTCAAACTGAGACAATGGTCATCAAATGAATATTTACAGTGTCACATTATATCTCATTGAATAAAATAGGAACTCACAGCAATATAAACAGATGAGTTAATCTTAAAATATAAATGAAGAAGTAGTGGAAGAATTAGAAATCACTTAGCAACTATTTAAGTAATAATTCAAGCAAGAAACAAAAATTAATCTAAAAGTAGTAGGTGAAATTTAGCTGAAACTGAGGATATTTACATAGTCTAAAACTCCCTTTCCACAAAATACTTACTAATTATAACGTAGAAAGTGGTAACCTCATACAGAAGAAATCTATTAAATGCCACCTTATTCAAGTGAAGAAAGTTATCATTACCAGTGCCATGATGTATTGATGTCACATGTCATTTGAGGAGTTTCAGTAGGAAGAACACAGCATGGCTTATGGTATTATAGACAAAAATGAACAGCCTAAGTCCCATCCTGAGGAAACCTCAAGTAAACCAAACCCAGTCTCAAGATCATTCTACAAAACCCTCAGCCTTCACTGTTTATGTGTCAAAAGACACATAACTGTATCAAAAGACAAGTTCTGGTTTGATGGCAACTCAATTGACACAAGTAAATACAATGCATGATCCAGGCAGGGTTAGATCCTTTTACTATAAAAACATTAATGGGACAGTTTAAAAACTTGAGTGGAGCACAAAGAGTCCAGATCTTGAAAGTACTGGGTGAAAGTACTTGCAACTTCTGTATAAATTTGAAGATATTCCAAAACAAAAACCAAGATGAACGACTTTCAAGAAAAAGTGTAGCAAAAGTCAGTGGCCATATATGTTGGGAAGAAGAGAGAGAGAGAGAGGAGCGAGAGAGAGAGACACACATAGATATGTACTTTTGGTAGAACATTGTGACTATTAAAACTAGCAATATCATTGATTTGGTTCACCTACTAAGTTAGAGCATCTCTACTTGGAAAAAACTATTATGATGGAAAACACTTTATTAGCCCTTGATATCTTAAGTTTTATTTATTAAAATATAAACAAAAATGGGCTTGAATAACAAATGAGTTAAATTTCAAACTCACTTGCCATACTGATTTCAGTAAAATAGAAATTATTGCTAACATTTAGAGAGTAATTTGTTTTTAAATAAAATTATACTTAAATTTGGTCATATATTTTGAAAGCACAAATTTACTTACAATTAAATTTTATGATACCTACTTTTCAAAGTCCAATAAAAAAATCATGAAATAGCTCCCTGTAGGCAGGATCAAAACATGGCCTCAAAGTCCATGATGATTTATGATCATAATAAAACTGTGGACCAATAATAGAATGGCAAAAAAAAAACATATTGGATTTGTTATTGGCAATATGCAGAAGAATCTTTTAAACTTAGAATTCTGAATGGATTATCTTACAAAGTTAATTTTTTCCCTTTAAATCCCATGAATTCAATTTGGAAAGTATTACTTTTCTGAAAAAAGGCATACAAAATTTGGTGGCAAATGGACATTAGAATGCAATTGTTGGATAAAACAATATGGAAACAATCCCAGTATTAAAACAAAAACACAAAGATTTCCCCAAGGCCAAGTCAAATACTGAGTAACAAAATTGTATTTTTTTAATATTTCACAAAACAAGAACAGAAAAAAGATGCATTCTATGAAGATTTTTTTTGCTGCATTATAAAAAACAGATTTAAACATACATCCCTAAGGGAAAAATTTAGCCACAGAAATGAAAACTTTCTTCTCTAAAAAGATAGGCAAAGTATCAAACTTCTTACAGAAGTAAAAATACATGATTTTTTTTTTAAAAAGACAGTGCTTTGGAACTATTTAAAAATTATAAACTTGGTCTTAAACTGTTTGGGAATAACTAAACTTCCTCTGTGCTTTTAATTTGAAATGCATGCAGTAATTGGCTACTTGAGGAAGAATCATAGTCATGCTTCTAGATAAGCTCATGGGCAAGTCGCTTCAACTTTCAGTGGGGTTTAGGAAAGATCATCAAATCCAATAATCAAAAAAATGCATTACCAAGGAAGTTAAGGAGAAAAGAAGTTTAGAATCAGAAACAAATTGTCTTTACCTGAAGAACACACACACTCTAGAGACAGGGCAAGATTAACAAGGGCCTTCAACATAGAACCAGGAATTAAACGTCATGAAACCCAGGGATGACAGTGTCACATTACTCATTGTGGCTATTTGCAGAAGATGAAAGTAAGATGTACAGGAGATAATTATCTACCAATGTCAATCTTATAGCTGGTGGCATATCTCAGACTAGAAGAACCCCATGGTTGGGTGTCCCATAATAATTAGGTTGGTGACATCCCCAAACATCCAGCAATAGGGAAAATATTCAGAGGAAGCATCAGCAAGGCCAGGTGACAATTGTAGGTCAAGTTGTCTAGTGAGGAGTTCATGCCAAGTGTAGAAACAACAACAAAAAATTCTTATCATGCTAAGCATAGAAACAAAAAAAATCTAAGGATAGCAGTATTAGTGAACCTGACTCTTTAGCCAGCATATCCAGAAAAAGGAAACTGGATAATTTATATATTTACTATCACTTTATGAGAGGAAACAAGGCAATTCATCTAGAGATACCTTGAACACCTTCTGTGGTTCTACATGGGGACATTGATCAGCATGACTGACAGTATCTCATAAGGTGCTTTTGCAGACAATGCATGCATCATCTTCACATAAACACTTAATAAATTCACCCATACTTAATATTTTATTTCATTATGTTTTATTTATTTTTATTATGTTAAACTCCAGTAGTTTTAATGGGTAAAAAACATTCTAGGTTTGCTGTTTGTTTCCCATTCTTTTAATAAATGTATACTTTACCTAAAGTAAAATGTACAGATTTAAAGAACTATGACAAATTTAAACACTAATGCAGTCATAGTGCATTGAAAAACAGAATGTATTCTTCACTTGGAGAGGTTCTTTATGCCCTTTCACCCCCAAAAACCCAACCAAAGCATCCATCACTGCAGCACTATCCTTCAAACTTCATGCAAATAAATTCATAACAGTATACTATTGGTTATTTCTGGCATATTTTACCCAACACAACATCTGAGAATTCCTTCATGTTGTTTGCATGTGTTAGTAGTTTCCTCATTTGTATTTCTGAGCAACATTCCATCATGTGGGTATACATCAACTAGTTTGTCCATTCATCTATTGATGATCATTTGAGAAATACGAGGTTTTGGATATTATGAATTAAGCCACTGTAAACATGTTGCTTTGTGATGTTCTAACATATACACAGAATTTTGAAATGAGGGATAGCATTCATTTAGCCAAGTGGTTTTGAAAAAAGTGGCAATAAGATCTTTTATAGAGGACCATGGTATAGCAAACTCATAAAATGGTGCTGGGTCTCTCTGATGTTTGGCAAGGACCTGAAGTGTACCTACTAAAGGTCTTTTAGTTCACTCCAACCCCAAGACCACAGCAGCTCTGCAAAGCCTGACTGAGAGCATAGTTCTCTTAAGGAAGGAAGGTAAGAAGGGAGGGACGGAAGGAGGGAGGGACGGAGGTAGGGAGAGACAGAGGGACAGAGGAGAAAAGAAAAGGAATGAAAAGTAAAGAAAAGAAAAAAACCACTGCCTTAATTTTCTTTCTCAACATCTTTTTTTCCAAGCACAGCTTTTGACAGGCCCTCCATGGTGCACCGAGCAATTAAGCTTCCCAAGTGCCTATAGCCCAGAGGCTCTTGTGTGACTCATGTTTTCAATTCCTTCATTTTTTGAAACTTTCATTAAGTATTATTTGAAACATATGAAAATGGCATGTAAACAAATGTTATGAAACTTAATTATACAATAATTAAGCTGTGAACTGGTCTCTGACCTGGAAACCAGAACACCACTGGCCCTTGCATTATTTTTCCTGGAATTCCTATGGAAAGAGCGATGTTGCTCCAATATTTAGGAGCATCACTAGGCTTTCATTTTGAAGGCTTAAAGTTCCAAACAATGAAACAAAGCTATGTCATCAGGAGCTGGCTCAGGGAGGATGCACAGGTGATTGTAGCTCTTGGGATGGAATCTCAGTGCTCTCTCGTGCTGCAGATGCCACACGGTCTACTAGGATTGTTTGATTTGAGCTCTGTATTTATGAAAGACTCCCAATTAGACTTTGAAGGATATCTGCAAATTACATTATATAGTAGTGCAACATTAAATATCTGTGTTTTCAGTTACTCGAGGCCACCTATTGTCTAAATGTATTAAATGGAAAACTCCAGAAGTAAATAATTGACAAGTTTTAGAAAGCTTTCTATTACACTATATTGCCATGATCATTCTATTGTATTGCAGTTATTTCTATTAATCTCCTGTGCTTAATTTATATAATAAACTTTATCATAGGTATATATATGAAAAAGCATAGTCTGTCAACCTCTGGGGGTCTTGGAACCTATCTTCTGAAGATAAGGAAGGATTACTGTATATAGGTTCCCTTCACTTATGTAATCATTTCAAAAGTGTAGAGCATTAATGTTTAAATATAAATATTTTTAAATGTCACAATATTTACAAAACTCTTTTTACATGTGTTAACTTTAATATACTAGGAACCTTAAAATTGCACTGTTGAGCCTTTTCCAATTTTCACAAGGTCCTATGTGTCATGCTAGAGGAGGAAATATGGGATTTGTGCAGGCTGATCTCTCTCACAGCTTATCCTCAAGTCCACATGTGTATTTATCCTTCCACATGTTATAAGATGAGAAAAAAGAAATCTGCCGATTCTGCATTTGCTAAAGAGTAATACTTGTCATTATATTGTAATGTGCTTCCAAAGCAATTTCATAAATATTACCACATTTTTCTGGGAAAATAAGCTAGACGTCCTTAAAAATAATTTAGATAGTGTTTTATAATAATTAGTTCTTTCTTCTTTACATTAATAGGCTATTGTCTTCTCTTATCATAAAGTTGTGCTCTTTTCATGCACCATATTTCAGAAATTATAAAATAACTAAAGCATAGTAACCAACATCCTTGACATCTACATTTTTCATTTTCTCAGACTTATTTTCCACTGATTTCTCTCCAATTTTCTGAGACAGTCATAATTCCTTATAAAGCTCTAATACCATGACTATACCCATCTGGTTTTTCAATGTTCACTGATGCACACATTTCACCAAGCTATGTTCTAGATATATATTTGCATCTTCCCTTTTATTTTCTGGACTTCTAGTCCTATCTAATTAACCAGTCCTATATAATACATATTGGACTTCCCAAACATTTATGACTTTCTTAGACTGGCATAATAACTGAACATGAACATCCATGTATTCAATATTCTGTACTCTATTGAGAAATAGTTACCAACAGAGAATAAACAGGAGGGTGTGTCCATCTCTACAAATAATTAAGGTTTAATATGAAGGGCAGAGTTTCACCTACTGCTTAGGAAGCATTTACTCACAATTATTGATTATTATTATAGATTCTGCCTGCCATGGTTCAAATCCCTCCTCAAAGGTTTACTGGCTAGAAAGCTTTACACTTTACTGAGTAAACTTGAGTGTATTTCTTACTTCTGTATCTCAATCTCTTCATTGGTAAAACAGAGATCATGCAAGCACTCCTGTCAGAAAGCAGCCATAAGGAATGAAATGAGGCATAGCACTTAGAACCATGCTTAGAACATGTTAATACCTAATCAGCATTAGCTAATTTCATTGCAATGATGATGGTGGTAGTGGTGGTTTGGCATGAGCCCCTGATAATGGCCAGCCAGTATTACTCTGGCATCACTCACAGTGCCAGAGATTTTCAAGTGACTGGGATATTTCAGAACCGGCTAAGAAGTAAAGGAATCATGGTGCCTTCTACTTCTGAGACTCCGTGAAAGAAGTGAGGGATCCATTACCTCCAGTGTCATACCAGGCCACTCCACAGGGTGGCACCAGTCACCCCACAGTCCATTGCCGAACATTGTGAAAAGAAAAGATGAATCCAGACTTGGGTTTGTTCATATTAAAGACATTTTCTGCTCTAAGTGTTCAGTAGAGCAAACCCCCCATCCTTCTCCACCAGCCTCTTTAATTATATGAAGTAAAACTTCTAGAACAAACTCAGCATAGAACAATTGGGCCATTTAGATGGGTCTATATGTCATGGGACTTTTTTTTCTTCATGTAAGAAAGTATAAAGAAAAAACAAGGTCTCATAAAACTGAAAAATTTAATAAAGAAACTAATCAATATTTCTCAGCCATTCAATACAAGTTATTTCTGACTAAAGTGACTATTTGGGGGAAGATGTGAAATGAAAGAGAATATTTGCAAAGAAATTAAATTCCTTACTCTACTGAGTAAATAGTAAATGTTAATGATACACAAACTTTGGAAAAGGAGAATAAAGCATATGGGAACTCAGTCTGTCTTTCCATGGTGATAAAACCTAATTCTAGACCAGACACACTATTTATAGGCTAGCAATAATCCTGTCATTTTACACATCTGAAAACCCCCTGAAATAAGTGAAGATTAATTATACAGCATAATAATATGTCATGTTGAGAAAAAGTTAAAGCCTTAGCTCTAGTCTGGGAAGAACAGCACCACTGATGTTTTTTTTCTTAAAGAGGGATGCTGCAGGTGTAAGGGAGTATTTGTTCCAACTCAAAGTTCAAGATTTTCTCCCAAATCTCCACCAAAGTTCTTACTGAACTGGCCTCTTGCTGCCTAAATTTTTCTGGGCAGGAGTTAGACCATGACTCAGAATGTCTCCAACAGGGATACAAGAGCCAGGAAGAGCTAGAGACGTTAGGAAAGTAACAGCTCTCTGGAGAAACTGGTCTGTGTCTCCTCTGGGCTTCATACTCATTCCCTTCTAGGACACTCACTAGCTGAGCTGTTTTAGGCTCAGAGAGCAGACTTTGAAATGTGTCTCTGAAATTTTTCCACTGGGGCTTTAGTTCCCTCAGTGTCATGGCATAAGTTCATCTGCCATACGAGCACCCCACTTGAAAGGTATTCTGAGAACCTGTTACACACTTCAACTGAAAAGCAACGTGGGAGAAAGAAATGTTTGTGGAAGAACCTAAGAAAGAAACGTAATAGCATTTTAAAATATTTTTTAAAGTTAAACACTCTTCCCAGTTCTTTCCTATGCAGAGCACCTGTGCAAAGTTGTCTTTCTCAAACACTTGACCTTTATATAAAATGTCAGAGCCAGGATGTTAGAAAACCCAAATTAAAATTTGAAGGAAAGTCTCCCCACATTGTAATGGTATAGTACCTAGTATCCAGAAACCATTGTTTCGACAAATTCCCACATGTGACACCTGAAGATGCAAGGCACACAGAGCAGGTTCTATAGAAGCATGAGATAATGAAGTCTTCCAGTGTTCTGCTCCGAAAGAGCTTTGGAGAAATCTAAACTGCTGCTCAAATTAGGACACTAACTCTACCTCAGGGAGCACATCTGGCTGGTGGGTATATCAAAACGAGTAATTTTATTAAGAACGCCTCCTTTCCACCACCCCACTCCAACACACCGGAGCTCTGGGGAAATGTGAGCCCTGGACTTGGGGAAAATATCTGTTCCCTATTTGGATGTTCAACTTCTGATTTCTCCAGGAAGTCTATTTCTTGTACCATAGGAAAGACATCTGAAAGTAGCTTTAAAAAAGCTACTACCACTAAGTATTCACCCCAGGTTGATCTCCCCATGCAGAGCCTCCTGTCCTTGTCACCATTCAGGATGCCTGTCACTTGGAGCTTGCAATGGTATAGATACGGGTGGTAAGTGCAGCAGAAACAGGGAGCCTCCAGACCATCAGAAATTCTCTCCTAATCCCTTCCTGCTTTGGGTCTCCTGCCACCATCACATACTTCTCTCCTGCTCTGATGAGGACCACATTCTGCTTTGTCTGGAGGAGAATGAGAGGAGTCAGGCATGAACCAGGAATTGCTGTGTGAAACTTTTGTGTTGGTCTCAACCAAAGGAAATATGAATCACTTAATGAAACTCATTGGCTTCTGAGAACTATTTCTCCTTGGATTAAAAGGAAAAGACATGTCTTTTATTATGTAGCCACTTATAGCTCTCTTACTGTGTGTAAAACTAAATGTGGTTTACTAATGAACTGCAGCCATGTTCCTTATCTCTTGAATGAAACAAGGAAAAAAGCCTCAAGTTTCACTTCTTTCCAAATTCATCTTACGTGCTGGGGATGATGTTTTGTTATTCTATTTACATTAACTGGTCTTCACTACCTTTTTAAGAGTGTTCACATCATTCCACTTTCATACAGCAATTGCTCCAGAGCAGGTGGGGACAGCGTGAGACTGCGAAGGCTAAGCTTCAGGCTGTTTGTCCTGCATGGCACAGGATTTACACAATTCATGCCAACCTGCTATGTTTATGTCCCTGGTGAGCAATGACAACCCAGGAAACAGCTGTCCCTGAGGAAAAGCATACGGTGGCGTCACGGGATGGGGCAGAGCAAGCAGGCATATGCAGAAGCAAACCACAAGTCTGCCTCTACTAGTATCCAACGGACAGGATTACATGGCAAAGGTATCCTCTGCTTCCATGAAAACATCCTGTGCCTGAAACAGGGGCTATTCTCATCCTTGGGTAGATGTTAACTACCCAAAAAGGCCAATAGAGCTCTGGTCAAGACTCAGAAGCTCTTCTGCTCCAGCCCCAGGTCAGAGACTCTGTCCACCTCTCCAGTTAGCACACAAACTTAGCAGCCATCCTAACCTGCTCTTCAGGACAAGGAGCTATGAATTATGGCAGAAGGGCATTTCTACCTTGACTTGCTGGCAAAATACCAGCTCTGGTTATAATGACTTATCCCTCAGTTTCAGCGTTCTAGAATGTCCTCACCATCTCATCACTCACCTGACTTACTCCTGCACATGAATAGTTGTGCTTATGTTGTTCCATGTAGACTGGGATTGGGAATGTTCAGTTCTATAATAATTTTCTCTGTATAACCCAAGTGTTTGGTCTGCCATCCCTACTCACTCTAACATTCCCTGCTGCTTTCCCATTACTTCAAATATTCAACAAGGGATTGACACTTGTATTTTGGCAAGAGAACACAAATGACAAATCCTCTCGTTGATATCAGAGTTCTCCATGCATCCACAATAAAACTAATCACAGCAGTTAGTCAGGCTATGAGGTGTGTGATGACTTACTGAAACACAGACTTGAGTCATGATGTCCTGACAGTTACCAATGCTTTGTCTAGCACGGACCCTCCTCAGGAACACATGTCCTGGTCTGCCTGAGGAAAGATCAGCCTAAGTGTAGGGCATGTAGGGCATGGCCACACCTGCTTTCTAGGCTTGGATTTTCTTAGTCCAGCACAGAGATACCACAGACCCACCCCTTGCTCCCAACAGACAGCTGCAGCATCAGCACCCTTTTGCCAAGCATGAAATGCCCCCCAAACAATCTTCTGCTGATGCTAAAAGTCTTCCTACATGCACATGCCCCAAAATGGACATTGGAATTTGGTTGTGCCCTTCCCTAAGACTCATCTGCCAAAATAAAGAGTGTCCAGTCCTGTTTGTCGCATTGATAAAGCAGCCACAGCACACTGAGCCCAGGCTGCACCTGTTCCTAACTGTCCAGCAGAGAACTGTGTTGGCATAGGAAAGGCATGGGAAACAAGGAGGCAATGACAAGCAAGCCCTAAAATGGAAGAGACTTTGGAATAGTTGGCACATTAGTGAGACCTCCATATTTTGAACATATAAAATCCAACCAAAAAATGCCTTAGAAATTCAACTCAGTTTAGCTCAGTAAATGACATGTGTGGTGCTGTATTAAATGTGACACATTAGAAGAAACTTGGCTGGTTGACAAACCTAGAATAAGACAAATATTCCATGTTTTCCATAGAATAGCATGTAAGCATGCACCTTCTACTTTGAAAGAACAAGTTGCCTAGTCACATTGTCAGAAACTGTTAATAACAGTTGTCACAGTTAAAAAATTCTATGTCCCTAAATGTTCAAGGTTAAGAATATTTATTAGCTTCATAACTATTTAAAAAGATTGTGCTTCATGGTTGAAATTGTTATTGGACAGTCAACTTCACCCCTGAACACATGATGACTTTTCTTGACCCAAATGATAAAATGAGTAGCAATATTTTAGATCATACAACAAAAATCTCTCTCTCTATTCTTGCAAAACAAAAATTAATACACAAACAATATAGAGGTGTGTCACCAAGGAAATTTAAAGTAAAATTTAAAGAAAAGCTTTTCATAATCACCTAGTTTAGTGGCTTTTAGAATGGGCTCCCAGAAAACCTCAGAATTCCAAAGTCATTTGCATGAATTACTAACAAAGGAACCTCTCTGTCTTTTACTATATGCAACATGAGATTCACTGACTAAAGAAAACCCACTGGTCACATGCATAGAATTATATGAGTTCCTGTCAAATGTGTTATCTTCCTACAGAGATCTTAGCCAAATATAATTCTTTGGGTATACTGCTTTTTTTTTTACAAATTATAAAATGGAAAATTTCCAAAAGTATTAAACACACACATATAGACTCACACACACAGTACTCTAATAGGAGCAAATCTAGGATCAAATTATTTCTGGGCTTAAAACAATCATGCTACTCATAATGTGTTAGTTATAATTACTGTTATTTTATATTTCCTTTATCGACGAACTATTTTAAAAAGAAAGCAAAGGATAAAAAGAAACATATAATTACACATTTTAGCAGAGGGCTGTTATTTCTGGGAAGACCATATAAAAGTATGCAGTTTAGGAGAGAAACACCATTTGGCAAGGAAGACACTAAGGGCTATAATGGGTTTGGTCTTAACAGAATTATGAATTTAGGCAGAGGGTTTATAAAGCATGAGATCTAAGTGAAAGAAGCAAACATGAAGGCCATGTACCATGTGTGGTATGACTCAGCTGACATGAAATACCCAGAATAAGCAAACTCATAGAGACAGAAAATAGGATAATGGTTTCTTAGGGTTTGTGGTAAGAGGAGAAAAAGGGAGGACAGAGTTCCAGTGTGATAAAAATACTCTGAAATAAGATAGTGGTGATATCTGAAGAATCTGTGAACATATTAAAAATCTCACTGATACTTCAAAGTGGTAAGTTAGATGCCATGTGAATTCTACCTTAATAAAAAAAGGATTTTTACCAGGCACAGCAGCTCAAACATGTAATTCCAACTACTTGGGAGGCTGAGATCAGGAGGACTGTGGTTCAAGGCAAAAACGTTTGCAAGACCCTAATTCAACCAAAGCAAACTGGATGTGGTGGTGCTTCTGTCATCCCAGTGATGGCAGGAAGCCTCAGTTACGAGGATTGAAGTCAAAACTGGCCTGGGTAAAAAAGGAGACTCTATTTCCAAAATCATCAGAGAAAAAAGAACTGGAGATATGGTTCAGTTTGGTAGAGCACCTGCCTAGCAAGCTTGAAGCTCTGAGTTCAAACCTCAGTGCCACAAAAGGAAAAAAAGATTATTAAAATACTGTGTGCTCTAGTGAGTAAATCCAATTAAAAAAAAGTTGAAGTAGAAGACAAAAGAAAGACAGAGCACTTAAACAGAGCTCTTCTCACAGTTTTTTTTTCTTTTTATTTTTTTGAGCTCTTTAGCAGAGGATCCATAACTCATTATCCTTTTATTCCCTCTGAAGAATTAAGCACCATTTATGCAGAGAGTTTTGCTGACTGGTCACTGATTGAGTTATGTTGTGAACTGTCAGTGCAATAATTCTAAAGACAGCAGAGCCACCCATTCTGCTTTGTTCCTTTAACTTTACTACAATGTCCACAGAAACACAGCATTCTTCTGATCTGATGCCATGGTGTAGCATGATCAGGGCAGTTTGGTCTCAGGCATGCTGAAGTTGGTCTATCTTTCTTTATCCTTACAATATTTGTGCTTATATTTTTCATAATAGTGATCTGGCTTTTACTTTCAAATTAAATGAAAAAAGCTTTAAAATTCACTAGACTCATCCATTCAATTTCTTTTCTATTTCTACCATGATCATTTTAGCAGGAATTAGAAAAACTAGTCAGAAAGCTGATGAAAATATATGCAGATTTTATACAGAAAAGAATATATTTAGATAATACAAGTGAACCACAGTTAAGAAAACTGAATAGTAACAATGTAGAAAAGGATTTTTCACTTGTGTTAAATAAACCATGAGGATAGGTCTATCAAAAAATGTCACCATGCGGCTATCTTTTCAAGAGTATACAAAACCATTCACCTACATCCTGGTGTTATGGAGAGATGTGTTATGACCACTATTTTGCAGATAGGAAATTAATAAAGCAAGAGGGACTAAGGACCTTATAGATCTCTCCCCTCCAACCCTCAGTGTTGGCATTCCTGTAATGGGGAGACATCCAAACTAGGCTGCGTGATGGTTAAGTGTGATAGCACATGGAAAATGGAAAGGTTCTGGAAAGTGTCAGGCATACAGTTAGCAGGCAAGAATTATTACATGTGAACATTACTATATGACTATTACTGGAAAACCAAAATCTAGACCTAAGTCCAAAGCTAGAGACAATGAAGATATGGAGACAGACTCTGACTGGATGCAGTAGGATTTGCACTGTACCTACCTGCAGCGATGTATGAGCCTCCCCCGGCTTTATAGAGAAAGTGGCTGGCAAAGGGGGCTGCACAGATGATCAGAAAGCTTGCAGTCAGAACAGCGAGTACCCCTAGAAGCATCAGGACTGCCCAGAAACCACGGTAAACTAGAGACCGCAGGAGAAAAAAGGGGAAAGAAAAACACAGTTGGCTTGTGGACTAAGCAGACTGCCCTACAGTAACTTTCTTTGCTCTTCATTTGTCTAAATCCAATCATAACACTGCTAGATGGAATCCCAGAGGAGGGGTCCTGAATTATCTTACACATGAGTTCTTACCAGATGACCTTAGGTTCGGTGATGTCCACGTAGGTGACATTCTTCATGACAAGTCTTCATGCTTGTAATTCTCACCACACACACACACATAACATACTGGGGGAGCTCAGTTTTCTGACCAGATTTTCCATTTCAGAACTGTAATACCTCAAGTTCTATCTAGTACATCACATACAGGTGTTTAGTTAGCGCCAAAAGTACAGATATGAAAGACATTCTCGTGATTTACAAGCACAGCCTCACCTTCTCTACTAAGATGATATTTGTCCAGGAGTGATCCTTTGACAACTGATAATAATCACCCCAAACTCCTAACCAAAAAGGACACTTCTATTCAAGTCATGGCTGACTTGAAAAATATTCTAAGACAATAAAAGCTAAATCATTTATAAAAGTTTGTACAGCTATGCTTTCCAAGTAAATCTGAAATTTTATATCAGATTTACTTAAGGAGTACCACTTTCTATTAATATTTATACTTAGAAAGAATCAAAATGAGTAACTCAGGTGGCTTGTAGTCAAGGACAAGCAAGGCTGAGTTAATGGATGCAGCTGGTGATAAATGGATTGTGTGTTTGGTGATTTATAGTAATCAAATGAAAAGGAATTCTAATGATCATTTCTGAGCTGGATAATTACCAATCTATTAAACAAATTCATCATTTCCCGGAGGCTAAAACACTAAAATGAATTCTTGTTGGTATAAATGAAGAAAGCTCAGCGAAACATATTAGTCAAATTAGATTTTTTAAACATATAGTATCTTTATTGTAAAGCAAAGAATTATTTTTTCTCAATAAGCCAGCCTGGCAAAGAAGAACTATGTCAGTCAACGTGAATCTTAGAAGAGGAGGGGGGAGAGAGAAATCTGAGGAGAGGAGCCACAGAGATGAGAAGGGAAGGCTGAGTCTTTGTGGGGGTAACTAAGTCCTGAAGACCAGGATGAGTCAGCTTTCCTCACATGGCAGTGATGACCACTCTGCGTGGCTTCAGGTCAGCTGTGCTAGAAAGGGTCCCACACTTGTACTCAGGCTTGGCAAGAAGCAGGGCAGTGAAGAAATGCAGCTGTCCCTCCAAATCACAGGCTCTGTATCTGAGGACTTAGCCAGCCTCAGACACAACATATTTGGAAAAAGTGTGTGTATAATGACATTTGCAGACTTTTCTCTATCATTATACTCTAAACAATAATTACAATAACAATTAAATAATATATATTAGTACAATAACTAATTACATAGAATTCACATTGCATAATGTATTATAAGTAATCCAGGGATGATATAAAGTGGAATGAGGGATGTGCAGAGGGTCTATGCAAACACTATGACATTTAATAGAAGGGACTTGAGACTCCATGGGTTTTGGGGTCCATGAGAATCCTGAAACCAATTTTCTTTGGCTTCAGAAAGGCAACTGTATTAATGTCCGTTTTGAGTGTGGAAATGTAAGAGTTGCGGACTGTAGGACAAATATTTGCCAGCCCTGTCCTACCAAAATTTAATAGATAATTAATGAGTCTCACATTTTTTCATTTCCTTTCATCTCACTCACAAAAAAGGGTGGAGATGTCTAGCTCATGGTGGGTCCTGTACCAAGTTTGAGGAGTATAAACACTAACAAGAGGCAGTCCTCAGAATGAGGAGCTGTTTTGTCATTCCCCTAACCACAACTAAAAGTGTATAGTGAACAAATGCTGTCTGAGGACTCTGACAAGTGGATATAGAATGGAGGTCAAACCTTAAAGGTCAACTCACGGCTGGTTATGATAGTACATGCCTGTAATCCAAGCTACTCCAGAAGCAGAGACAGGAGGATCATAAATCCAAAGCCAACTCAGGTAAAGGTCTCAAAAACAAAATTTTTAAAAGGGGTCTGGGGTGCGGCTCCTGGATTTGAAGGCAAGCCAAACTAAGAGCTGTGCAAATGGTACAAAGGACAAGAAATGCTAGTCAAGACTACCATTCCAGTAGAGATCCAGGATCAGGGCCCCTGAAAACTAGAGCAAGGGATCCCCACATCTACAGCTCTTCTTCTACTCCCCTAGTCCTGTCTCCAGGCCAGCTACAATGCAGATCTGTGCTGCTATCCTGGTGTAGGCATGCCACTTGTGATCCAAAAGATGATCCAACCCTTGGGTCGAGGAGCCAGTAGTTACAACCTTTGACCAAACAGTCGGGGAGTCCCACTTATGTATTTTTTTGCCTCTTGCTCTTTTGTTCTGTGGCACAATTGCATGGAACTGTGTCACTGGACACACAGGGCCAAAATTCTAAGAGAATAAAATCTTTCTGGCAAGAGAAACAGGGAAAGGAGCCCTGGAAGTCTGAAGGTATAAAGGAAACTCCACAGACAAGAGACCAGAAGAAGAGACTCTGAAATTCTGTATGTGAGCCTATACAAACACCAACCTCACCCCCAAGCTGCACAAGCTCAGAAAAATGCCCAGATGTATAACAAAGTCTTAGAGAACTGAATTGCATTGTAAGAACCAGTCAAGTACCCAAGGTGCACACAAAGGGCATGACAAACTGAGTTGACATGGAAACTGCCACCACAGAAGGAAAGGGTAGGAAGAAAAGATGGATGCCTTGCTTAAAAAAAAAAATTCCACCTTCTCCAGGGAATTTTAACAGTATGAAAATTGTGACAAGGTAATATTCAAATGTCTAGGATACAACCTAAAATTACTTAATCTATCAAGAACCATGAAAATCTCACCAATTCTCAGAGAAACAGTCAATCAGAAAATATCAACCTAAAGATTCAGATTATGAGTTATCAGACAGGTTTTAAAGCAGCTATCAGAACTATTTTCTATGAATTGAGATGAATACTCTTGAAATGAATAAAAAAGAGATTTTCAAAGAAACACTCTGTAGCAAGAGAAATACATTAAGTTTCTAGAATTAAAAAATGTATTATCTGAAATTTAACAATCCACAAGTGGGCTCAATAACAGAATGGAGATGAGAAAGTGACCTTGAAGATCAAGCAATGAAAATTATCCAATATGAAGAACAGCAAGTAAAAAATACTGAAGAAGAAATAATTGAATTCTAGAGACTGGGACATTGAAAGTTTTCTTGCTTGTGTCATTGGAGTCTCTAACACAGAGGCCAGAATTAAAGATTATTTTCAAAGAAATTAAGTTCTGTTGATTATAAGTAAAGTGATGAATTGAGCTAATAAGGCTCTTTGACCAGGTGTTGAAATGAGGAACTATTCACAGATAGTTCTGTGGACAGAGTCAATCTATTCTCAGATGTTATGTACATGGTTCACTTGGAGTTTACTTTCCTAAACAGATTAAAGTTTTACCCTTACAGTGTTAATTTCACTAGTAATTTATTCTAGTATATTTAGATTGAAAATCATCAGCCCAGAGTATACTGAAATAAGCCAACATATTATGTACAGCATTTCCTACGTTTTTAGTATTTTTCCTTCTGCAGTATTTTTAAATTTTCATCTGAGGGGTATTTTGTTGCTTCATGTTAAAGAAGGAATAAGTAAAAGTTCTATATTGCTTAAGTTAAACATTGAATTATATAGATGGATTTTTAGAGATATTTTCACTAGGCATAGTCCAAAACCATCCAAACAAGGTTTTGAAGTTTTTACAGGCTCTTATAAATTACAAGAAAATAAAACTCAGCCTTCTTTGAGAGACATTCAAGAACCAAGAGTCTGAAACAATACAAAATACCAGTCAGACAAAAATATCTTTCCATCTAAATTGTATAGTTACACACATAACCTTATGCGTATATCTATAAATATACAGAATTATGCAGACACACACATATTGAAAGCCTGGGGACTTTCTAATGTATGTATTGGAAATGAAAATCTGTCCTTATCCTAGGTCCATGAGATCAGAGATTATCTGTTAGTGTCAATTGCATTGTTGACAAGAACATTTTATTTCAAGGACTAGTAATAATAATAGCAAACATAGTTGAGGCATTACTGCATACAGCCACTTTTCATTTATTATTTCAATTAATTCTCTTTGAAAACTGGTTAGCAGTCTGCAAAAAACTGAAACTAGATCCATGTATATCACCCTATACCAACATTAACTCAAAATGGATCAAGGATCTTAATATCAGACCCCAAACTCTTAAGTTGATACAAGAAAGAGTAGGAAATACTCTGGAGTTAGTAGGTATAGGTAAGAACTTTCTCAATGAAACCCCAGCAGCACAGCAACTAAGAGATAGCATAGATAAATGGGACCTCATAAAACTAAAAAGCTTCTGTACATCAAAAGAAATGGTCTCTAAACTGAAGAGAACACACACAGAGTGGGAGAAAATATTTGCCAATTATACATCAGACAAAGGACTGATAACCAGAATATACAGGGAACTTAAAAAACTAAATTCTCCCAAAACTAATGAACCAATAAAGAAATGGGCATGTGAACTAAACAGAACTTTCTCAAAAGAAGAAATTCAAATGGCCAGAAAACACATGAAAAAATGCTCACCATCTCTAGCAATAAAGGAAATGCAAATTAAAACCACACTAAGATTCCACCTCACCCCTGTTAGAATAGCCATCATCAGCAACACCACCAACAACAGGTGTTGACGAGGATGCGGGGAAAAAGGAACCCTCTTACACTGTTGGTGGGAATGTAGACTAGTACAACCACTCTGGAAAAAAATTTGGAGGCTACTTAAAAAGCTGGACATCAATCTACCATTTGATCCAGCAATACCACTCTTGGGGATATACCCAAAAGACTGTTACTCCAGAGGCACCTGCACATCCATGTTTATTGCAGCACTATTCACAATAGCCAAGTTATGGAAACAGCCAAGATGCCCCAGCACTGACGAATGGATTAAGAAAATGTGGTATCTATACACAATGGAATTTTATGCAGCCATGAAGAAGAACGAAATGTTATCATTCGCTGGTAAATGGATGGAATTGGAGAACATCATTCTGAGTGAGGTTAGCCTGGCCCAAAAGACCAAAAATCGTATGTTCTCCCTCATATGTGGACATTAGATCAAGGGCAAACACAACAAGGGGATTGGACTATGAGCACATGATAAAAGCTTTAGCACACAAGGGAGGGGTGAGGATAGGTAAGACACCTAAAAAACTAGCTAGCATTTGTTGCCCTTAATGCAGAGAAACTAAAGCAGATACCTTAAAACAACTGAGGCCAATAGGAAAAGGGGACCAGGAACTAGAGAAAAGGTTAGATCAAAAAGAATTAACCTAGAAGGTAACACCCACGCACAGAAATCAATGTGAGTCAATGCCCTGTATAGCTATCCTTATCTCAACCAGCAAAACCCCTTGTTCCTTCCTATTATTGCTTATACTCTCTCTACAACAAAATTAGAGATAAGGGCAAAATAGTTTCTGCTGGGTATTGAGGGGGGGAGTGGAAGGGGGTGGAGTGGGTGGTAAGGGAGGGGGTGGGGGCAGGGGGGAGAAATGAACCAAGCCTTGTATGCACATATGAATAATAAAAGAAAAATGAAAAAAAAAATTCTCTTTGTAAGCTGGTATAAATGATACAGTGTTCTGTGTTAGAAAACCAAGGTCTACCAGAGTGACATCACCAGTAAGCAGAGGAGCTGCCAAAGCACACAAACTTAACTCACTTTATGCTGGATTCTCTGTCTTAAGTTTACTTTGGACAATGGTTACACCTATCCATCCCACATAACAATTACTGATTATAACTGAACATTTTAATTCTGGAATCAAAAGTGTGATGTCTATGAAAACTATCTAACATAACCAGGAAACAGGAACTTCCAAGAAATTCTTTTCTTCAGTGAGGGAGAAAGCAAAAATCACCTAAAACTATAGGACCATGAAAAGCATGAAATATGTGGACTGTTAAATATGCATGTTAATTTGTAGTAGTATATAGGAGTGTGCCTGTGTGTCATGTGTGTCTGTGCATGTGTGTGTGTATGCACTCATATGTGTGTGCAGCATGTCTGTGTCTGAGGGTGTGTCTGCAGGTGTCTATGATGTGCCCATGTGCAGGCTACCACAGACAAGAAGCTAGTGGCAGAATGGATATCTATTCTGAGTTCCATGTAAATGGTAAGAAAAATAAAACCCCAAGTAGTTCCTGTTCTAATAGGAGTGTAATGAAAATGCAATAAACCATTACTAATTTACACGATGGACAAAAGCAGCCTGAAGCTTTAACAGTGGGTTGTTTTAGAATAAGTTCCATTCCAAGCCATCCACATCCATCCATTAACAAACGTGTCTCCCCAGACACCCCTAAAAGGGATCACCTGCCAACCTCACTTGGCAAATGGACACACTGCTAACAACCAGAAGCCACTTAGTAGAGCAAACCTGTGCTGAAGCTTGTTCAAAGTTCTAATCCTCACCCTCACAAACTCACTGCAGCAGGGCAAGAGCAGACAGTTGGTCACTGTGTGATTCATGCCAGGCAGAAATGGGCATGGATAGCATGGTGCCTGATAGAATACTGCACAGACAGACCAAAATTTCAGGACTGACTTCTGGTGAGGAAAGATAGGTTGTGCTGGGTCACAAGGCAGAAGGCAAGGGCAAGGCCATTCCAAACACAGCAGGAAAGACTTCCATGGAATTTGAATTTCCCTGCTTCCTTCCTGCCATTCTGTGGATGTGGCAGAGAGAAACTGAGGAAACTGGAAAGATAATAATGGCTTGTACGCCACTCCAAAGGGATTAGGGAGTCACTGAAAGTCATCATTCAGATATAACAGTCCTATTGGTATTGGAACAGAACATACAACTCTTATAACTACATAGAGAATGAACTGCTAAGAGAAAGGATAGAACAAGGAAAACCAGTCACATAGTCATTACAGTGACACAAGTAGGGGCTCACGAGGGGGTGACCTATAGCTGAGCATTTGGGATAGACATGAAATAAGCTCTAGTATTACTGTTGCTACTCATTATGAGAAATCAGCAAGAACAAAGGGTGTCTCTATGGGTGTTCATTTGTATGCTAAAAGAGTTTGTTCCGTTAAAAAATTACAATTTCCTCTTGATTATATGTGATACAATTTATACAATAAACCTTCTTTCATACAGAGTACAGAGAGAGAAGTCAACCCAAATGACCACAATTCCAAATCTAGTGTTTTGATAAGTTATTTTGTTGTACATACATATCAAAATGTAAATATTTTATTTGCAGCTTAAAGCTAAACTTAAGTGTCACCCTTTTTTCAAAACTTGCTATGTTGCCTCAGCCACCCAACAAAGCTAGTTCACAGAGCAAATCCTCTGTTTCGACACATCCTCAGGCACACACAGTGTACAGTGTTATAAAATGTTTTAAATGAAGCCAAAACAAAGCTCAATGCCCCCCAACTCCCTCTGCAGCAAAAGAGGATCTCCAGCATATGTTGCCATAGCTTGAGGCAAGGCGCTCTGTCTCACAGGCCAGCAAGCCCGTCCTTCATCTCTAGGCACTGCTTATCTTGGCAGTGTCAGGCAGGACTAAAAATA
This sequence comes from Castor canadensis, assembly GCF_047511655.1. Taxonomy (NCBI): domain Eukaryota; kingdom Metazoa; phylum Chordata; class Mammalia; order Rodentia; family Castoridae; genus Castor; species Castor canadensis. Next base: position 89,547,062 of record NC_133397.1, on the reverse strand, counting down.
TAGGAATGCCTGCACCAAGGCAGAAGGACAGACTGTACTCTCTCCCCACGTCTGAACTCCACAACTGTGGATGGGCCCAGCCAAGCCGGTGCTCAGTATGGCCCAGTGATTTATCTCAAAACAAAAGGAACATTGAGAGACTCAATGTGTTAATTTACCTCCCTACTGTAAAAACTGGCCAAGGTGCCCAGGAAGAAGCACATTGGATGGGAGGGACAGGGCTTCACCTTCCACTTTGGTTGTGACCTTGGGAATGTCCTTGAAGCAGGAGAAGCACAGGCTTCATCCCATGGGAGAGAGAGCATTCAGACACAGAGTGGATCCATGTTTACCTCATTTGCTCCTCCTAAGGAACCTGGGGTAGGAAATGAGGTTTCCCAGGAGTGGGAAGTATGACTTTGCAGTATTGGAAGCATAGGGTGTGGCTACAGTAATAGGAATACAGATGATCCTGACTTACAATAGTTCAACTTCCGATTTTTTTACTTAACAATGGTACAAAAGTAGTCTGCACACATTAGAAACTGTACTTGGAATTTTGTATTTTTTTCCCAGGCTAGCAATGCATGATTTAGTCCTCTCTGGCTTACAGCTCCCAGGCAGCTCTACTGTGATGAAGGGAAAACAACAGATACCCTACAGTGTGTTGTGTTTCTGAGCTAGAATATTTGATAGGTTAGGTGTATTACATACTTTTTCAACTTAGGATCTTTTCCATGCTGGATGGCTTTGTCAGGGTGTAGCCCCATCGTAAGCTGAGTACTATTTATGATAGTACAATGCAGTTTGGTGGTGGCAGCAGTCAGTGTTCTCAAAGTCAGAGTAGTGAGGGATGACAAGAGAACAGGTGAGCATCCAGGACTTAACCTTCAGCTCTGAGGTCTCCCTCTGTCACCTGCTAGCTTGGAGGGAGCTGGATCAGAAAGGCTCTCATCCCTGCTTTTACATTAGGGCCACTTGGAGAACTTTAATATAATACACATGCCAGGATTCCAAGCCAGACTAGCTGAATGAGAACAGGTATCAGTCTTTTTCAACCCTCTAGGAGATCATGATATACAGCCAGATTAAAAACCACCAAACACCTGGTCTCTCTGAGCTGCTACTTTTATTGAGAAACTACCACAGTCCTGCAGCACAAGTATTCTTTCCTTTGTTATCACAGTCACTGCTATTTTGTGTATCATAGATGAGGCTCAGAGAGGTTAAGTAACATTCCCTCAAGATAAACAGCCAGTAAATGACAAGGCCAAATATTATTTCAGGGTTGTGTGGAGTCTTAGCTACCACTAGTCTTTATGTTTGTTATGCCTTCAAAATAAAATGGGTACTAATTTATTATTCTTCTAGGTTCACATCCTCCTCTCTGGCAGCTCCTGTCTCATCTCCAGAAATGTTGACATTATACAGAAGTTCCTTGGTGGGAGGAGGGATGTTATTAACAGACCTCAAGGACTTTGCAGTACTCTTTCCTCTAATTAGAATAAATACCCTCCCTATTTATTGGTTACTGAAGGTCTAACTCCCAATGTTAGAAAATTTGGAGGTGAGGCCTTTAGGAGTACATAGGTTTAGATGAAGTCATGTCTTTGGGGCCCTTTTGATGGAGTTAGTGATTTTATAAGAAGAGGAAGCAGGGATCATTTTCTCTTTGCCATTTGAGGACACAGCAAGAAGGCTGCCACCAACAACCTTGAAGAGAGACTTCCCCAGAGCCTGACTATGCTGACACCCTGGCCCTAGGTTGCCAGCTTCCAGAACTGGGGGAAATGTGTGTTCCTTAAGCCACCCAGGCTGTGGTAGTTTTGTTATAGCAGCCCTAGCCAAGGTCTACTGAACTTTCAGGACCTGATCAAGAGCCCTGCCCTCCTTGAAAGGATATAGTGCAGTTATTTCCTCACCTCCACCAAAGAGCAGGAGAGAAGACTCAGTAGGAATACAGGTAAATTCAAGAGTTGGAAAACTCCCTTTCACTTGTATAATCTTGGGCAAGTTCTTGGCCTCTCCACACCTGTTTCCTTCCCTAAAATGTGACAATAATGTTATCTATTTCATAGTGCTGGAAGCACTAAATAGACTCAATGTGTTCTTGACACATTCCAGCCTTGGACTGCGAACTCTGCATTACACTTCCTCTTTCCATATCTACCTCCTGACCTTGAACTCTTTCGGGGCAAAGACTCAGACTTATTTATCTTTCTAACTCGACAGAAGCTTTATACCTGGCATGTAAGAGATGCTCACTAAAATATGAATGAATAAATAATCATTAACTTGTCTCTCAATCTCCATTGTAATCGCAAGGCTAATGGCATATGCAATGGCCATGGAGCAGAATGAAGCTAGTTCATTCTCCAGGAAATGAATCTACCATCTTCACCTCACTATACAATGGCTTAAGGGTTTTTAATCACATGAATCCCTACTGGGGAGAAACAGGCACTTGTCAAGGAAGAGTGGAGAAATCAAGGGATTAGTAGTCAGCACCTGGGTACCAGTAAGAGCACTAAGGTCTGTGGTCATCCTGTCCATGCCCCTGAGTGCCAGCACACAGAAATGAATCAAAAGCTTTGAGCACTGGGGATTTCTAGGAGTGTTTCTGCCCAACTCTAAGTCAAATATTCTCATTCACTGATTCACCTTTTATATTAAAATAAAAGAATCTGATCTACACCTGAAAGGACTTATTACCCTTAATATTAAGCTATGAAAGGAATACTTCTAAGAAAACTTTATTCATATGATTTTGAACATGAAATTGGAATCTGCTTGCCCAAAGATTTTCTTACAGACAATAGTAAATAACTTAAAGCAAAGGCTTATTTAATTGCAAGTATTCTCTTGGAAGTATTCTAAGATCTCTGAATCTTTCATTTCATACCTTTCAGATATTTGCCTTTGAAAATATCTAATATCTTAGAAATCCTACTTCTCCAGGGAATCTTAAAGTCATTTATGATTTAATAATATTACACACCCAGGAATCGTCCTCTGAGATATGTGACTCAAAAGTAGTTCCTAACATTTCTACATCAGAAAAGTTAGTTTAGGAATTTCACCATACTGAATTGATTTGGTATTTCACCTCTCTATATATATCATAAGATATAAACAAAAAAGAAATGATTAGCAACTAAACTGAATCTCACTCTTGCAGAATGGAATTCCACTGCATGTTCAGACATTGAAACATTACCTTGTGTCACCCAATGTGCTAGTTAAGCAATTAGTGGTGTTGTAACAACAAAAATGTACAATATATTCAATCAAGCAGTTTAAGAGAATAGAAATACACAACAGATGGCTATCAGCCATGTCAAGTCCAAGGAGAAGCAGAGACAGTACATTGCACAAGAACAGAGGAAGGGCACCTGACCCAGTCTTCCCACATTGCATAAGGCTTTTGAGGGATGGACAACACTTAAAGCAGAGGGCAGGAGTGGCCCAGAACAGAGCCAGTCCTGCAGACAGCACAAAGGAGGGGAATGGCACAGGCAAGTGTTGGTGTAGGCAGCTAGGTAGGCATAATCAGGAATGAGGAAATGCCCTGGGTTACAAGATTCATTCTAAAACCCCAGATGACCCACAATCTGAGAACAATGATTGAGGTAATGGGCCTATCTCCTCTTTAAGGAGCCCACTCCCCATAGCAAGGCCACATATGGGTCTGGTGAGCATAATGATCACTTTGTGCACTTTTACTTGCCATCTCTAAATCAGGAATGGCAAAGAGGATCAAATGTGTAGGCTATGACTTCCCACACTCAGGCAGCCACAACACAGTTGTCAAACTCTTTGGAGTGGGGCAAAAAGGGAAGAACCTCAACTTTATACCTCTTGGTAACCTAGCCCTATTGGATAAAACTCCTGATAGCTTTCACAAGGTCAATCTTTACATAAGTTGCTTGCCTCATTCATTAACATGTACTGTTGCTGGTTAGTCAGTCTTTACCCTAACTGTCCATCTCACCCCCAGGTATACTTTCACTTTGCTAATAAATCACTCTTTACTATCTTCCTATTCTTTATGTTTCTTTTACTACACATGGGCAACATCCTAATCTGTTTTACCTAAGAACCAATGAACATCTAAACACCCCAACCACCAGTGACACAGTGGCTTAGTGTGGAGGTGAAGAACAATAAGAAGCTTGGTGCTAAGGAAAGGGCATGAGGAGAGGCAGGAGATCTTTAGTGATGTTACTTATAGGAGGTGCTCATTTCAAACTGGAACATTTTGGGCCAAAATTTTGTCACCTTCTCTTAGAAATGATATGAAAAGATTGTTGATTAACTTAAATTAAAATTTGCCTTTTAGCCATACAGAGCTTCAATCTATTAATATCTAAACCATCAAGAAAAATTTGCGCTCCAGTTTTGCGGGGCAGGGGGTGTTTTCCTTGAGAAAGATAGATAAAGAAACAGGCTAAAGATAACACATATCTTTTTTTTCTTATAGAACTTTACATTTTCCTATTTTTTCTTAAGGGGTAAAATATTTTGAAGTAAAGCACTAAAAACTCTTGACAGTACTTCATGGAAGCTAACTTGCCTCATGGAGGAAATGAAATGAACAAGGAGACTTAACAAAGAATTAGAAGAAAAAGGGAAGAGGAGCAAAGAGTTTGTGGGAAGAAAGTAAAGGTACAAAGATGAGAAGCTGGTGGGTTGGGGTTGGTGCCAGCCATCCACAGCCTGTGCCTGCTGGCAGATGCCTCAGAAAGAAGCTTGGCCAGTGTAGAAGCAGGACTTACATAGGTTAGGATGTGAATCATACCTATAAGAAGTGATTCAGACTAGGTGATGAAAGAAAAGTTTCTCCTTAGGAAGGAGGAGATAACTGGATCATTGCTGGCATCCCTGGCACATTCACTTCAGAACAAATTTTCTCACTTTGTCATGATGAAGGAGTCCAGGGACTGATACCCTAAAATATGGTAGCTTGGTGTGCTGAATATTTTAAATTAAAGAAACTTCAAAAGCAGCAGATGTTGGAAAAGGCTTTCCTGAACTCACCAAGAAACAAAACATTTACCTCAATTTCCTTCCCTGAGTTTTCATTTAACTACACTCTTTGCATAGGAAGAAAAACAAAAATCTGTCACTATACTTGGACAGATTTTGTCTCACACAATTGTCTTGTATTTAGGTTTAGGTCCCACTTACTATTTCAAAGAGAATCATTTATAATCTGTTGTCTGTTCTGTAGGCTAAGCAGAATTTGATCCAGACCTTTGGATGTTCCTGCTAGCCCAGTGAATTTGCCTAAAAATAATTTGCTATTGCCTCAAAAATTGTCTACCTTCCCAATTGTCCTCCTCTTCTATAAAAATGTGGTATGTATATGAGTTTCTGAATCATGCTGAGCTGGTGGGTAATTACACTTTGTGACGTCCTTTATGCATGTAATAAATTTGTGTGTCTTTTCTTCTCCTTAGTCTGTCTAGTGACAGTTCATATTAGCAAGCCTTCAGAGGACAAAGCCAAGCTTTTCTTTTTGCCCTATACTGAATCACATTTTCCCCACTTAGCAAGAAACATGATCATGATTGTTGACATTCAAAGTCAGCACTTGCTAAGTACAATGTCTAAGCCTCCCTTGGGCACCTTTCATGACTTAGCCTCTTCTAGGGAACAAATTGAAGGAATGGCATGGAAATATCTATGGGCAGCCTTCAATTTGTTCTCCTCACTGACCTGAAAACTACTTATTGTATGTTCTTTAGAAGCCAGTCACTTTACCAGCCTCCCTGGTTTTCTGTTTGTAGAACCAGTAGCCTCAGAAGTCACCTCCAAGTTACCTGTTTAGCGTTCTAGCAAGTGAATTGTCAATATGTCCTTTTGACATAAACTGCATGCACTGAACTTCCAAGTCGCCACTGGAAAGGACCAACCTTCTAAAATTGACCATTTTAAGCAGAAAATCATTCCAAAGATCAAATACAGTGTTGTGTTCTCACAGCTACTCCTTACATGGTTTGCAGGGGGTGGCTTTACTCACTTATTAGCAGTGACAGGATACATCTTTGGAAAACTTTCCTTCATAGCTACTCAACCCAGCAAGCTATTATAGCAAATACCCACATATTGTATAACAGCTGCCTTTGCTCTGGAAACAAATTAACACTTTGCTGCCCACAAAGTGTTTTACTTTGTACAATACTAAGTCAATGTTCTATTGATGTAGATAATAGCCTTGACCTTTGTCACAAGCAGAAATGGAGCAATGACTTTAAGTGCTAGAAAAGTACCTTATAAAAAAAATCGTATGTTAAAATAACTACATTTAAAAGTCATTTAAATTTTTTTGGAGATTCTGAGGCTTGAACTAGGACCTCATGCTTGCTAGGGAGGTACTCTACTATTTGAGCCATGTCACTTTTTAATCCTGTATCCTCAAACTTGTTTGTGAAAGACTATATATTTTTATATGTTTTATAGTATATATATATATATATGTATATATATAATTTTTATATATTTTTTAAAAATATATTTATATATAGAGAAAATAAATCAGTTAAAGAAAAATTGATATTGATTCAATATACAAAAACTAAAGGTAAAATTATAGACCTTATCAAATCTTTCCTATTTAACTAATAGGTTTGTTTTAAAGTGTATATTGCTTATGAGAAACACACAAAATAATTTACTTTACAGTGTTATCAGGAGGTTGATTACCAAGAGAGTTATGGAAATGCAGGCAGCTACCTGCAGAGCATGGTCTTTGTAGTCTTTGGTGGAGAGACTTAAACTCTCTTCTCTTGACTTTCAAATGGCAGCGATAAATCCTCTCCCAGTGAAAATTCAAGGTGCAGTATATAAAAATGAGGCAGAATATATAGGGTGACATGAAAAATCATAGAAAATCAAAAAATATTAGAAAAGAAGCCCAAGCCAGAGACCAAGAGAGAGAGACCCAGGGAAAATCACTGCAGAAAAGGAATTGAATCAACCATTCCAGAATGTATATGTCTGCATTCCATCCAGCACACTCTCTTTCTGTAGATGTTAAATGAGCTACCACTCCCCTAGATGGGAAATTTGGTTCAGGAAGAGAAGGAAATTTTTTGACTAGAAAGGAATATTCAAGGTTACAAGAAGCAGATACCCATGTCAAAAGATCCTTTGATTATAAACTCATCCTAGACCCATTGTCTCCATGTTTGGGCATTAACATCAGATCAGAAACTTTGCAAAATGATTATAGGTCAAAAGGTGACCACATGTCTAGGTAAAAACTAGAATGGAAGTCAGCTTAGAGGCTATAAACACTCCTGAGAAGCAGACTGCCATTTGAGCCTTTCAGTTCCTACCCTTGGCATGTCAGGGAGTACTCCTTTTTTTCCCTTTCTATTTCTCTCTGCTTTTTCCTGCTTTGCTAAGTAAGTCTTTGCTGACCTTCTACCTTGTGAGTTTACTGCTATGAAGAGCTTCAAAACTCTTTTTATCATGGATTTCAAGAGCCTGTTGATCCCATGGGCAATTAGGGAGATGAGGAGAGAAATCCCCTTTCTTTGGGGACCCTTCTCACTTCCAAACCCTTCCTGGTAACAAAAAGTACATCAGGTGGGCTGGTTGAAGATTTCATATAATGTGAGATCCATATATGTTTCCATCATTTCATTCACTTTTTAATAAAAAAAGAAACAAAATAATTTTATACTGGTATTAGTGAGTTTTATAAAATAACAAGTAAAAAACTTTACTTTCTCTCTGTAAATTATTGATGTTAGTAGATGTCAATAAGCAGACAGAAGAAATAACAATATAGACAATTAGCTTCTAAGAAATTAAGTTGGTTCTGCTGAGCATTTATGTCTCCAATTGTTGATAACTTTACCAGGTCAAATTCCTCATCTCAGCAGTGGAATTCAAGCAGCACTAATGTTTATCATTTATGAGTTATGAACTGTGGGAGCATAAAAAGGAGTTAGAGGCTACTTTTGTTAAAAATCACTGACTCTTCACTTGATCCTACAGATGGCCGATGGGTAACTAAAAGCAGGATAAAAGCCCAGCATCTCTGTCTTCATTTTGTACCTGTCTCCTCTGCTCCCTTTAACTATGGGTCAGATTTCAGCTCACCCACAGGAGTGCTAAATATTTAAGAGTGTGTATAGGAGTGCTAAATATTTAAGAGTGTGTATAGGAGTGCTAAATATTTAAGAGTGTGTATCTAAAGATAATATTCCTCTCTTTTCAAGACTTAAGATACTGAGATAAAGGTAACTAAGGTATTTTAATATTTGCAGGGATGCCATAATCAATTATGTTGTAAAATGTCACCTTTAACATCCTTGCTCCACACCACTGAACAGCAGCCAGAAGTCTCCAGTCATTGCTCTAAACCTAAAGGCCTATCTCTATCTTGCCCTTCTGACTTGTCTTTTGCTCTGAGACATTCTCTTCTGAAGTCCGCTTGCATTCCAAGAACAACAGGTTTGATGGATAAACATCTTGAGAAGAGTCAGCAGCAGCAACTTTCTTTTTGTGGACAAGATCCTGCCTGACTGATCCTGAGATAGTGATCAATCAGACCATGGTTTACCCAAGATTGCCAGGTATATACCCTAATCCTTGCTATATAACCCCCAAACCATTGCTAGTCCCTTGGAGAGACAGTTTTCACTCACTAACCTGCTGTTTTTCTCTCCAGTGTGACCACACTAAGAATAAATTCCTTTCCTGTATTCGTCACCATTCTAGCCTGTGGACTAGGTCTCGAGTGATAGTAGTGAGCCTGACAAAGAAACCTGGAGCAAATTATTGAAGTCTTTTTCTCCATTGCTCTGAACAACTTGCTAATTACAAGGGTCAGATCACTGTCTGTGCCTTTCTCTACTTCTCAGCATCATTCTGTCCAGGTTATCATTCCACTCCCTGCCCTAAGAAATGCTCTGTTCATCTGGTTTCCAGAATACTAGCATACTCTAGTTCTCTTCCTGCCTCTCAAGATGCCTACCCTCAACCTCCTGGGCTGGTCGTTCCTCTTCACTCTAACCTCTTACAAATGGAGCATACTCAGGATCAGTTCTTATACTGACTCCTTTCTTTCTGCACTCGCTCTTCAAATGCCTTACCTTGTTCCATGACTTTACATACACTTCCATGCAATGACTCTCAAAGGTGCAGTTCCCGCCTCACTCAGAGCCTCCAATGCAAAAGCTGACATAACATCTCCACTAGCTGTGTTAAAATTAACATGCTCAAAGATTTGCAAAGCTTCCCCAGCCTTCCTCAGCTCTATTGATAATAACTTCATCTCTCCAGTTGCTAAGGACAAAAAAATTCTTGATTGACTGCCCTTTCCTTCACATCCCACACCCAATCCATCGGCAAATTCATTCAACTGTCCCTTCAGCTAAAGGGATCTTCTGCTTCTAGGAAGATGAAGTAGATACATATGTCCCTATTCCTTCTGCTAAGTGCAACTGAACACTGTGGACATTACCCATAAAGTAAGTGTAAGAAGACTCGCGAGGGGAAACAACAGGATGGATTAGGGACCTTGGGATCCAAGGAATAGCACAATGGTAAGTTCCTTGGGTTTTCTTATTGTTCTATGTATCCAAGGCTTAGACTCAAAATAGACAAAATGAAACAATAAAAAAGCCCCAGCCTGAAAAACAATGTCTACTCAAAACATTAGGCAAGTGATAGTGCAGCAAGCAAAACTTTTTTGAAACTAATCCCTCTGTATGTCCAAATTCCAGAGAAAAGCTGCAACTCTACCCCCACAAGCAAACCTGGGGGCAAAAGTAAGCTTCTACCCCACACAGTGCGTAAGAAGGTGTCCCGTCCATATTCCCACCACCAGACCTACCACAGGGGAGCCTGGACTTTCATTCCTGCAGGGTGGCAATGAGACCGCCCCCCTTAGTGACAACAGAAAATGTGTGGGTATGTAGACTGCACTTCCAGTCCTTATTGACAGAAATGAGGCAGAAACACTCTGAGTAGGGTGGAGTTATAGGAAGCCTCCTGAAGAAGCAGGACACTCACTACTCTTCTGCACACCCTCCCCACCCTGACCTTGTTAATGGAGGCTAGGTATGAAGTTGCAATGGGGCCTTGTATCAGAGGAAGCCTAGTGGGAGAATAGCACTCTCACTATCACTGAGCACACAAGTGTCAGAAGTGATGCAGTGAGGAGCCTGAAAATCTAGCCACACCTAGAATTCATGAGGCAATGCATACCTCTTCCCTTACCAGAGTGGTGTCAAGAAAAACTGACTAGTAAAAAACAAATGTAACATGCTATATGTGGTTCTTGATCTACATTAAAGAAATATTGACTTTACATCTGATGTCTTCTTCTTAACAACCCGTAAGTCTAATCATGAAAAACAATAGACAAATTTCAGCAGAAAGGTGTTCTACAAGATACCTGACAGAACTCCTCAAAACTCTCCAAGTCATCAAAAAGCAAGCAAAGGGTGAAGAATAGTCACAGCCTGGAGTTGCTTTAAGAATGATGCTAAATTTGGATACCACATATTGTGGTATCCAAAATGAATGCTGGATGGGAAGAACTTAAAACTAAGGTAAAAATTAGGGAAATGTGAGTAAAGTAAGGAATTCAGTTAACAACAATATCAACATTTCCTAATTTTAACAAATGTGTCATACTAATGTAAGATTTTGATAGAGGAAACTAGGTAGAGGGGTACATAGGAACTCTCTGTACCATCTTGTTTTGTTGGGATTTTTTTTGTAAATATAAAATTTTTCTAAAAAAAAGTAAAGCCCACTTAAAAGTGTCAAAGAAAAAATAATAATTAGGAAAAACTTAAAAGGTCCAGAGTTATATTTTTTTTCCTTTATCTTTTTGAGGCAATGTGTTGCTATGTAGCCCAGGTTGGCCTCAAACTTACCATCCTCCTGACCCTGCTCCTTGAGTTCTGGCATCACAGGTGTGTGCCATCACACCTAGCCAGAGTTATCTTTATTCCAAACTCTGGTGAACTTTGCTTAGACTGCACTTCCTTTCTGGAAAACTTCTCCCAATAATTCTCATAAATAGGTAAATTATCGCATTCTACAAGGGACTGACTTTAAACATTATTAAGTACAATAGAGAAAAAAATACAGTTTACATTATTATCCAGTGTACATAAAAGACACATACAACTGAAACCAACATTTCTCAAGATAACCCTTTGTGGTAAACACTCGCATTTTCTATTTTATTATCTTCTATTACATCTACTCTAATCCATTCTATGTTATTAGCTTCTTTCATTATAAATATTCTCTTTTCAAGACATCAGTTCATGGATACTATTCTTAACATGATTAATCACTGTTGAGTTGACCTTTATCTCCTTGGTAATGCTACCTTCTGCTCCAGTGTGAATATACTCTTTTTTATCCTCCTTTCTGTACTGTATCCCTTGGAAGGAAATCACTGTGCTCCTATTTTTTTAAGGAATGAATTAATTAAGGAAAGGCTTGCTCTGAAAAAATGTAAGAAAATTATGATTGCCAGAGGACAAAGGTAGTTAAAGTAAGATAAGTTTTTGCACTGTACTTATGGAAACATGTCAAAATAATAGACTTTGGTAATGTATTTATAATGTACTATACCTAGAGCAATGACTATAGAAGCTGCAGAAAGAGATACATTCAAAGTACTATAAAAAGAGCTGGAGGTATGGCTCAAGCAGTAGAGCACATACCTAGAAACTCAAGACATAGAGTTCAAAGTCAAATACTGCCAGAAAAAAGTCCACTATAGATAAATCTTCTTCTTTTTTTTTAATTTTTATTTTATTCATATGTGCATACAATGTTTGGGTCATTTCTCCCCCCTTTCCCCCCATCAAAACCCCCCTCACTCCCTATCCCCCCTACCCTCTTGCTATCAGGCAGAAATTATTCTGCCCTTGTCTCTAATTTTGTTGAAGAGAGAGTATAAGCAATAATAGCAAGGACCAAGGGTTTTTGCTAGTTGAGATAAGGATAGCTATACAGGGAGTTGACTCGCATTGATTTCCTGTACTTGTGTGTAACCTTCTAAGTTAATTCTTCTCGAACTAACCTTTTCTCTAGTTCCTGATCCCCTTCTCCTATTGGCCTGAGTTACTTTAAAGTATCTGCTTTAGTTTCTCTGCATTGAGGGCAACAAATGTTATCTAGTTTTTTGGGTGTCTTACCTATCCTCATACCTCCCTTGTGTGCTCTCATTTTATCATGTGATCAAAGTCCAATCCCCTTGTTGTGTTTGCCCTTGATCTAATGTCCTATATGAGGGAGAAAATATGATTTTTGGTCTTTTGGGCCAGGCTAACCTCACTCAGAATGATGTTCTCCAATTCCATCCATTTACCAGTGAATGATAACATTTCATTCTTCATGGCTGCATAAAATTCCATTGTGTATAGATACCACATTTTCTTAATCCATTCGTCAGTGCTGGGGCATCTTGGCTGTTTCCATAACTTGGCTATTGTGAATAGTGCTGCAATAAACATGGGTGTGCAGGTGCCTCTGGAGTAACCAGTGTCACATTTTTTGGGTATATCACCAAGAGTGGTATTGCTGGATCAAATGGTAAATCAATGTTTAGATTTTTAAGAAGCCTCCAAATTTTTTTTCAGAGTGGTTGTACTAGTCTACATTCCCACCAACAGTGTAAGAGGGTTCCTTCCCCCCACCAACACCTATTGTTAGTGGTGTTGCTGATGATGGCTATTCTAACAGGGGTGAGGTGGAATCTTAGTGTGGTTTTAATTTACATTTCCTTTATTGCTAGAGATGGTGAGCATTTTTTCATGTGTTTTTTGGCCATTTGAATTTCTTCTTTTGAGGATGTTCTATTTAGTTCAAACTTGCCCATTTCCTTATTGGTTCATTAATTTTGGGAGAATTTAGTTTTTTGAGTTCCCTGTATATTCTGGTTATCAGTCCTTTGTCTGATGTGTAGCTGGCAAATATTTTCACCCACTCTGTGGGTGGTCTCTTCAGTTGAGAGACCATTTCTTTTGTTGAGCAGAAGCTTTTTAGTTTTATGAAGTCCCATTTATCTACTATGCTATCTCTTAGTTGCTGTGCTGCTGGGGTTCCATTGAGAAAGTTCTTGCCTATACCTATTAATTCCAGAGTATTTCCTACTCTTTCCTGTACGAACGTTAGAGTTTGGGGTCTGAGATTAAGATCCTTGATCCATTTTGAGTTAATATTGGTATAGGATGATAGACATGGATCTAGTTTCAGTTTTTTGCAGACTGCTAACCAGTTTTCCCAGCCGTGTTTGTTGAAGAGGCTGTCTTTTCTCCATCATATATTTTTAGCGCCTTTGTCAAAGACAAGTTGGTTATAGTTATGTGGCTTCATATCTGGGTCCTCTATTCTGTTCCACTGGTCTTTATGTCTGTTGTTTGTGCCAGTAACCATGATGTTTTTATTGTTATTGCTTTGTAATATAGTTTAAAGTCGTGTATCGTGATACCTCTAGCATTGTTCTTTTGACTGAGGATTCCCTTGGCTATTCGTGGCCTCTTGTGTTTCCATATAAATTTAACAGTAGATTTTTCAATCTCTTTAATGAATGTCATTGGGATTTTGATGGGACTTGCATTAAACATGTAGTTTACTTTTGGGAGTATAGACACTTTTACTATGTTGATTCTACCAATGCATGAGCATGGGAGATCTCTCCACTTTCTATAGTCTTCCTCAATCTTTCTTCAGAAGTTTATAGTTTTCCTTGTAGAGGTCATTCACATCCTTTGTTAAGTTTACACCTAGGAATTTGATTTTTTTTGAGACTATTGTAAATGGAATTGTTTTCATATATTTTTTCTTAGTTTGTTCATTATTAGTGTATAGAAATGCTAATGATTTTTCTATGTTGATTTTATATCCTGCTAACTTGCTATAGCTATTGATGGTGTCTAGGATAGATAAATCTTCAATAAATATCTTTGTTGGTATTCATAGGGAAAGGAGAGATGTACAGGGAAAGCACAGAGGACTTTTAGGGTAGGGAAACTACTCTGTGTTGTACTGTAATGGTAGGTTCATGCCATTATACATTTGTCTAAAATTACAGACTATATAACACAAAAAATGAGCTCTAATGTAATGATGAACTTTAGTTATTAATAGTACATCAACATGGCTCATAGGTTATAACAAATATACCATGCAAAGAAAAGAAGTTACTAGTAGGATAAACTGTATAGGTGATAAGAAAGAACTTCTTGTACTTTCCACTTGATTTTTCTGGAAACATAAAGCTATTCTAAAAGCAGTCTGTTAATATTTTATAATCAATTAAATTTCTATATACTAGCAGCTAACACATGAAACACATTAAACATCTATAATTGCTCAAAAATGAATTAATGAGATGTAAATGTAACAAAACACACATAGTACTTGTATGTTGAAAACTATAAAATGCTGATTTAAGAAATCAAAGAAAAGCTACATAAATGGACGTTTATGTTCTATTCACAGATTCAAAGATTCAACATAGTAAATATTTCATTTTTTTTCTTTTTTACTTTTAATATTTATTTATTTATTTATTTTTTCTTTTATTATTCATATGTGCATACAAGGCTTGGTTCATTTCTCCCCCCTGCCCCCACCCCCTCCCTTACCATCCACTCCGCCCCCTCCCTCTCCCCCCCACCCCCTCAATACCCAGCAGAAACTATTTTGCCCTTATTTCTAATTTTGTTGTAGAGAGAGTATAAGCAATAACAGGAAGGGACAAGGGTTTTTGCTGGTTGAGATAAGGATAGCTATACAGAGCATTGACTCACATTAATTTCCTGTGCGTGGGTGTTACCTTCTAGGTTAATTCTTTTTGATCTAATCTTTTCTCTAGTACCTGTTCCCCTTTTCCTGTTGGCCTCAGTTGCATTTAAGGTATCTGCTTTAGTTTCTCTGTGTTAAGGGCAACAAATGCTAGTTAACTTTTTAGGTGTCTTACCTATCCTCACCCCTCCCTTGTGTGCTCTCGCTTTTATCATCAACATAGTAAATATTTCAGTTCTTCATCAATTGATACACAGGTTTAATGCCTATCAAAATCTCAGCAAAAACTTTCGTGGATATACAGAAAATAATATTTTTATTTATATGGAAATTCAAGGGATATAGAATAAGGAAGACAATTTTGAAAAAAGAAAAAAGTAAATGAAATTTCTATGCACTCTGAGTACTTATAATATGGCTAAAACAGTCCAGGTGATAATTTCTAGGTAGTGCTGGCACAGAAATAGATACACAGATACATTAATCAACAGATACTGTCAGAGAAACAGAATTCAGAAAATATCCCATACAACTATGATCAATTAATTTTTGACATAGATCCAAAAGGCATCCAATGGTGTAAGGTCAATATTTTCAATAAAATGTACTAGAACTGAATATACACTGCCAAAAAATTATGTCTCATACCTTATTTAAAAATTAACTCAAAATGTATCACAGAATTAATTCTGAATCACAGGGCCATAACAATGAACATATATTTAAAAATGAAGGAGAGGATTATAAAACGAGTCCTGTTAGAGGATGGACACTGGTGGGAGAGGAAAGGGTGACTGGAGAGGGTAAAGGAACATGAACGTGGTTGATGTACTTTATATATTTATAACTAATAGAACAATGAAACCTTTTAAGTGGGGGGAGGGGATTAGGAAGAATTATAGTGAGGATGCTCCTAACCAAGGTACATTGCAAGCATATATGGAAATCTCACAAGGAAACCCCTCATATACAACTAATATATGCTAATAAAATGTTAAATTTTAAAAAGTTTAGATGAAAATATGAAAGAAAATCTTCAAGGTCTAAAGATTAGCAAAGAAAATCATAATCTGTTTTTTTTTAAAACAAGTAATGTAAACTTTATCAAATTTCACAACTTTTATGCAGCAAAAGTCCCCTTTAAGATGATGAAAAACAACATAAAATGGGAGAAATTGATAAAATAAATATCTAATAAATAATTTATATTTAGAATTATAAAGTACTTCCAACACTCAACAGTAAAAGGCAAATAATCCCGGCAGAAAATGAGGGCAAAACACAAAAAGACATTTCACTGTTGAGGATGTGTGGAGGGCAATTAAGCATATAAACAGAGGTTTACATCACTAGACACTGAGGAAATGAGAGTTTAGACCAAATTGAGATATTTAAATATCTATCAGAATGACTGAAATAAAAACTATTGACAATAACAAATGCTGGTGGGCAAATAGAGAAACTAGATCTCTCATTCATTGCCAGTAGGAATGTAAAATGGTATAGCAAATAGTTTGACAGATTTTTAGAGACCTAAACATTCACTTACTATATGACCAAGCAATTGTACTTCTGGGCATTTATCCATCTAAACGAAAAGTTATATTCACACAAAACAGTACACAGTCTTTTTTAATAACCCAACCCAGAAACAATCAAGATACCCTATAGTAAGTGACTAAACAAACACAGCAATGAAAAGAAGGAAACTATTAGCATACACACGTTGGGTAGATCTTAAGCACATATGTTTAAGCAAAAAGGAAGTCTCAGAAGGTCACATTCTGTATGGATCTATTATGTAATTTTCTTGAAATGACAAAGTCAGTCATGGATATAGATTAATGGCTGTTAAGAGTTGGGACTGGTGAGTGGAGGGTGGAGAAGAAGTGAATACAAAAGGGTATCAGAAGGGAGACCTGTGGGTGAATACAAAAGGGTATCAGGAGGGAGACCTGTGGGTGAATACAAAAGAGTAACAGGAGGGAGACCTGTATCTTGATTGTGGGTATGGTGATCACACCACAAAAGTCTATTCATGTTGTAAATGCCAATGATCTATACATACACATTACACTAATGTCACGTTTCTGGCTTGGCCATCTGGAGTACAGCAAAATCCTAACTGGGTCCCTGATTTCACCCTTTACTTCCTACTGTTTAACAATGTATTAAACTGGCAGATCACTTTACATATAAATTGGATAGAAACCCTCTGTCATCTCAGAGTCTTAGCCAACATCCTTACAGCACTCACTCCATCTGATGATAATTTCTTCTCTCTCTGTGTCTCTCTCTGTCCCTTTGTCTCTCTCTCTTTCTCTCAGTTGGCTGGTTTGCTCCTGTCCTGTACACCCAACAGGTTAGATCTTGGTCTCTAGGCCTTGGCATCTTATGGCCCCTCTTATCAGGAACACCCTTCTTACAGGTGTCATGTGGCTCAGTCCCTCACTTTCTTCTGGTCTCTACTCAGAAGTCACTTTCTCACAGACTTGTTTTCTTCTGACTACATTACAGTTATTATGCCCCTTCCATCCCGCCACTCAGACCCATCTGCTTCCAGCTGCGTGCCCTCTTTTATGCCTCTCCAGAGAATCTGTCCTTATTCAAGGTACTGTCACTGACACATTTAACCTTCTCCATCCAACTCCCCTCACTAGAATGACAGCCCCTCAAAAGCAAGGATTTTATGTTCTATTCACTATGGTTCCCCAGACTCACAAAAAATTTTTGGCATACAATATGTGCTCAATAAGTACTTTTGAATGAATTTCCATCACTATTACCAGATAAAGAGTGGCAAGTCTGCCATTATAGTTGACAATTTATTACACCATCATGTACTAGGATTATGGTGAAAATGATAATAGCAATAAACATTTATTTTTAAGGTGTTATTCTATGTCAGAAACTACACACACACACGCACACTCTTCAGAGAGTAAGACAGGAAGTATTTCACTGAGGAAAAGATTTGATGAACAAATATGGCCTGATGATGGCTTAATCTGGGTGATCTAAATTGGTATAGCATCATAGGAATAGCTGACATTTATTGAATACCAACAACGTGGTAACCACTTTGTGAAGAACTTGTATTATGACCTCTTCTCATTTTTATAACAACTTCATGTTGTTATTTTTCTTATGTCCCTTTTACAAACCAGTTTGCTGAGACTAAGAAGCCCGCTCAGCTCTTAGCCAAAGTGGTTGCGCCAGGGGATGAAGGCAGACTGAAATCCCAGCTTGTATCACTCACAGAACCTAATTCCAAACCAGTCCCCATGCTTAGCACTCTCTGTGCAGCATCTATTTAGGCCCCAAAAGAGGCAGAGATGAACCTGCACATGAGGCTCAGCTACAGAGCAGAGCCCACTCAAACTCAGGCTGGCCCACTCAAAACAGACATCACTCACTAGGTCACTCTCTCCATCCTGCCCAGCACTGAGATCCTCCCCACACCCCACAATCTTTTACTTTTCTCCAAGGACTTGACTGGTTACTGTTTTTGTTTGTTTCATGGGGAGGTTTTTCTTGTACATGTTTTTGTGCCTTCCTACTGCATCACACGCTCCACAAGAGCACGGTCAATCCTGAAGCATCCAGAGCAATTCCTGGCATACAGTAGGCACTCAATAATTTTTTTTGGCAGTACTGGGGTTTGAATTCAGGGATTTTGTGCTTACTAGTCAAGTGCTGCACCACTTGAGCCATGCCTCCAGACCTTTTTGCCTTGGTTATTTTTGAGATAAGGTCTAGCTTATTCCCTAGACCAGCCTGGACCACAATACTCCTGTTTCATTCCTCCCACTATAGCTGGGAGGGCAGGCAATCACTACCATTTCCAGCAGTTGGTTCAGATAGAGTCTCGTGAACTTTTTTTCCTAGGCTGCCCTCAAACCATGATATCCCAGTCTTGACCTCCCAACTAGCTAGGATTATTAATATCCAGCTAATTATTAGCACCCATCTAATTATTTTTCAATAAGTCTGGTTGATACTGTCTTTTAAGCAATGTTCACAAAGCTAGGTTCAGAAGCAATAATGTTTAAAGACAAGAGATGCCTAGATGAGCTCCTTGGTCCTTTTAGGTTTGAATATTCTGCATGAAAGGAAGCAGAAGTAAAGTAACCATTACAATATGATTTCTGGCCCAGGACTGGAGTTGAGCAGAGACTGTAGGTGGGTTGAATATACAGTCAATTTTCCAAGGATTAACCATGTGTAGATCAAATATATTCTGGGGGAAAAAACTATATCTGCAATGAAAATAATATACCAAGTATTTACACAACATTTCCATTGTTTCAGGTATTATAAGTCATCTAGAAATTATTTAAAGGATACAGGAGGATGCATGCAGTTTGTATAAGGGACTTGAGCAATCCATGGATTTGGGTATCTGTGGGGAATCCAAGAACCACTTTACCATAGACACTGAAGGCCAACTGTAATGCCAAAGAGCTAGGACCCTGAGTCAGTAGTGTTGGGAAGAGATGTCTTGAAGGACCCAGGAGTATCCTCAGTGAACAGTTTTTGTGCCAACCATCACCTATACGCCCTGCACATCAGTCAATGTCTGGGGACATTTTTGTTGCCACAACAGAGGCCTTGTTATAGGAGACTTGTCGGTAGAATCTAGGGGTACTGCTACATACCCTTCAATGCACAGAACATTCTGGGAAACAAAAAATTTTCTA
Organism: Castor canadensis; assembly: GCF_047511655.1. Taxonomy (NCBI): domain Eukaryota; kingdom Metazoa; phylum Chordata; class Mammalia; order Rodentia; family Castoridae; genus Castor; species Castor canadensis. Next base: position 89,527,587 of record NC_133397.1, on the reverse strand, counting down.
GGTCACAATGTAATTAAGCACCAAGGCTGAGGAGCCTAGCTCCATAGCTTGGGAATACTCCCATAATGAGAGGAGAATTCCACTTCTAAGTGTGGTAGGCATGTTCATAGATACACCAGAAGTCTCCACAGAGGTGGGAACTTGTCCTCCCCAAGAGAAAGCCAGGCCACACTGCTGTGAGTAACCACACAGTCTTAATTGTAGAAAGCAATTACCTCCTGTTGTTGGAAGGACATTCCATAAATTGGAAATTGATTCTGAGAAGCCTAGGAGTAAACTGTAGAGAAAACAAAATAACACTCTCTAACTTTGATGTTCAGCCCTGAAAATGCACGACTGACTCCACCCTCATTTATTCTGGTGTGGGGAAGCTCAGTGTGGGGCTGCAAGGGTGATATGCACACCTGAACAACAATGGAGTCTGCTCTGAGGTCCCACATGAAAAATCAGCTGCTAATCAGGTATCACAGATACCCCTGTAATATCCTGTTGCATATGTCATCATGGCTGTGTGATCCCAATTATTTGAACTAATAGCAGGAAAATTAAGTTGACAATGCATTTCTGAGTATTTAGATACTTGGCATGCATGAAGAAAAGTGATTAGATTGCATTTTCTATCAAGTTTTGCAGTGCATACTTTCTCTGCACAGCCAAAGCAGAAGTGTTTCTAAAATATTTGGTAAATTTAGAACAATATCCAGAATTACTAACGAACATACCAAAAAAGGGGATAAATAAGATCCAGTTACACCAGAAAATCAATCTATAATGGCAGAAGGGGGAAGCATCCAATGAGATTATTAGACACCAAGGGCAGGGCCCTGGGTTTCCTGAACTCCTTAAGTATTTATTTTTATAACAATAGAACCAAATCTCAGTTCATTTCTACGCTACAAAGACATTTAATTGTAGATTTTATTTTGCCTTGTACTTTGTAGTAAAAGTAAAATGTGTGTGTGTGTATGCACGTGCATGGGTTTGCATTTGTAAGGACTGTCTAGGTAGCTATTCCAAGCCCTGTGTTGGTTAACAGCGAAGGTCTCAGCTTTCTCACTGCTCATGCCCTGAATGTCCCAGTATGAGGTTTCACATTCACAGCATTCTGTGACTCCACCCCTATGTGAGGGTCTCAGATCCTGACCTCTTCTCTTGGGAGAAGAGAAAGGAGAAGAAGCCTACAGTGGGGCTTGGCTCTCAAGAGGAACTTCAGGCGACAGAATGTGGAGGAAAAAGGAGTAAGTTCCCTGGGGAAGGAAGGGCTTTGCCAGGAATAGAACCCTCATGTTCAGTCTAAGAAAATGGTCAGTGCGCTGGAATGTGCTACAGAGCAGAAGTCTGAACTCTGTGGTGGAATCAGTAGAGTGTGTAAGTCTAAGGTGGAAGGACATCCCTGGAAAAGGCTCCTCCAGGGGAGGCCTTGGAGGAGAGGAGCTGTTAGAATCACCTGAACTTTTGCATCTGCAGCATCTGATTTGATAACTTCCTGTCACTTCTCATTCTCATTCATTCAGCATTTGTCATTAGGGACCACTGCCTTCTTCTCAGGGCTCTCCTCTTGGCTGGCTCTTCTGACAATGCGCTAAGCTGCTCCTGAACTTGTTATCCATGCTTCTTCCTTACTCTTTTTGTGGGCTGCCTTTGATTCTTTCCTCCTTGCCCTAAGTATAATTGATATTTTACCATATTCTTTCCTGTGAGTATTTTCTGAATGATATTTGATATAAAAAAATCACCTCTGCATTTGCTTGTCTGCATCTGCTGTACTAATTAATGCCTTTCTGGAAAACCACTTTTGTACATCAGGCTACTTGTTGAATTACTTCACACTGGTATTCCATCATAGACTCAAATTTAGTATGCCTAAACCCAGACAAAAGCCCCTCCTCTTCTTCTAAGCATGCCTCCTCCTCCTCTTAACTCTCATATTCTGTCTTCCTTACTAAATTTTCTAGCTTAAAATCAATTCTCAGTTCAGTACCTGTTGGCAAGCACCTGGGTACAGCAGCAAGATAAAGACATCAAAGAAAACACATTTCTGTCTTTTGATTCACCCTTCACACTTCTGTAAATATAACTTGAAGAATTAATGCAAAGAATTTAAAAAGTTACATCATAGAATTATTTTTAACCTTGAGGTAGCAGCTAACATAAAATTTGAGAAACCATTAATTAAAAACATTAAGAAATGTATGCTAACAGAAATATAGAAAAGCAAGATATAAATTGGGATTTGTAATGATTTAATCTATGAATATAAAAAGACCAGAAAAATACTAAAATAATGTTATTGCTTGGAAATAAGTAATCATATTGCTTTTTCATGCATGCTGTTTAAATTGAATTATACTTTCTTCCAAAGGAAATTTCTTTGTCTTCCTAGATGACTCCATCTTTCTTTAGTTTGGTACCAAGTTTCACATCTTAACTCATCAAATATTAGTTAAATCTATAATTCCATTTTGCTTTTTCTTTCACAACCTCATTCCACCTCTAGTGATTTTCAGACAGGACTATGATGCTGATCCCCCCGAGGTGAATTCTTTCAGTTGATCCATTCAACACTCCCTCTCAGCTTTTCTCCCTACTTGTCTACTTCAGTGGCTAGAAAGCCAAAAGCTCCACGTACCAGCCTAAAGGACATGTGACAGCCCTCTAAAGACTAAAGCACTGGCAGAAACCTATGCCAAATTCTAGGCACCCTTTTGCCTTGCTGAAGTTAGTGAAACATGAAAAATGCCAACTTGCCAAGAATGAGAAAAGAAAAGGTTGAAAGAGCCTGGATCCTTTACAGGATCATCATAGAAGCTGCCTCTGGCCTCTTTATATGAAAAAAATAGTCCTTATTTATAGCTATTTGTTTTGTTACTTGCAGCCTAACTCTTTGCTGACAAATACTTGACCCAGCTGTCATCCTGATGCTAGTCTCACATCATTCACTTCAGCTTACACTTTCTATAAAAGTAGAAAAAGTGGAAAGACTGGAAAATAATACTAGATTGACAATAAAGGACTGCTGACAGGCAAAAACAAAAAGCATGCAAAAAGTTTTAAGAGCATCTAGGTCCATTTAGTAAAGAGTTCATGAATTCTAACACATCAATAGCTACTTAGGTATCATTATCCATGTCACACTTATAGTGTGATAATGGGCTGCCCCCCGAAATATTCATTGTGCATTTAGTATAGGGTGGATATAATAAAATGGTGAGACAAGACCCCACTGTCACAGAGATTAGAGTTGAAATGAAAAGAAAATACAAGAATAAAATAATTATACAAGTAAAAAATTAAAATGTGTGGCGTGAATTATCAAATTAAACTGTGATTTTGTGAAGGAGAACCGGGCCCAGTCCATGTATTAGTGGGGTAAGGGATAGCAAGGAAGGTTTCCTCAAAAGACTAAAATTTGAACTAGCTAGAAGGATAAACCTGCTTTGTTGGAGAAATGGAAGGAGGAGTGGGTGGGAAGAGGGGAACAGCATTTGAGGAGGGTCATGGCATATGCGAAAGCTGTGAGGCTTGCAACAGATACAAAATCTGCAGAACTTGAAGGTCATAGTGGCCAGCCTTTATGTGCCTTTTTATTGTAATTCACCAAGAAAAGATGAAATTAAGTTCAATATATGCTGCTTAATAAAAAATTGGGTCTGGGGATAAACCTCTGTGGGAGAATGCATGCTTTGCATGTGTGAAGTCCTGGGTTCAATCCCCAACACTGTCAAAGTATAAGAAGAATCTCAAGAATGCCATTCAGTTTTAAATTGTTTCCACCTAATAAACAAAGTTAAAATGGCTTATTGCTGAAAATCATAAAAGTAATTTTTGTAAAAGAAAAAAAAAGTCAATCTGCACAAATTTTTAAGCATCTCCCAATTGAAAGGCACTATCCTTTGTTCTAGGGATATAAATACGATATTATAAATATTGCATATATTCTATGCAATAAGGGAGTTGGAAGAATTGAGGGAATCAAGGTAAACAATTACAGCTAAGTATAACACATTTCAATATGTTGGGGGGGGTCAGAATATGTGGACACCAAGAAACAAAAAATTAATTCACTCAGGGTTGGAATCATCTTGGAAATTAATTTATATCAGCATGTCATTATTAAATGAGTGAACTATGACAGAACATGCCCAAGAAACAAGCCAGAAAATCTAAACTCTGACAGATGTCAAAAGGTAATGGATCTGTTTAATGAAAATCAAACTGTGCAAGCCTATCTCAAAAACAGCTCTCAGAACTGGGCCACTCTCACTAGGCTTGAGTAATCTTTCAAATAACTAGATTTGAGAATAATTGAATTTGAGAGTTAAAAAGTTAAAGGAAATATTGAATTAGAACTGACTATACACACGGGTCAGGTTTAGACAGAAAGTAGAGATTTAATTTGTTTTTTGGTTGAGACACAAATAGAAAATACGCACTTCTTAAGAGTAAGCACTACTATCAGCCCTTTCATTCATTGTAGTCTATAAGCTTATCAGTAAAACAGACCAGAGACCTGGGTCTTTGCATTAATTCTGCCAACAATCAGCTCTATGAAAACATAGTTCTATCATTTCTCAAAGCCTCAGTCTGTAATGTCATCAGTAATGTCCTATGATTCTAAGAGTCACTCCAAAAATAATCACATATCATTCATTCGTTGTACTACTTTCACTGCATTTGACATTGGCCAATTGTTATTGTTAAAACTCAGGTGAATACAAAATCATTTTACCAACAACTTTCCAGATCACCACACAGCAGATTTTATAAATAACACTTTCAATTTACTGAAAACAACTTGATAAGTGTATAATGGTTGAAAATTTTGAAGCTACATAGAGCTAAATAGTAGTTCTAGGGTCTTGTGAAGACTATGTAGTCTCACTAAGTCAGAAATACATACAGAAAATTCAGGTAGAATACTTTTGATGAAAGCTACTCCATTCTCTTGGATACAGGAAACAAATAAAGAAAAACTTAAATCCCACAAACATTAGATACCTTTATAAGATGTCATTCTTATGAAGATAAATGAAACTCATGGGCCATTTCCATTGTAGGACCTATCTTTACACATCTTGGCCATTCTTATTCAAAGTGTTTGATAAAGTTGCTTAAAGTGAATAAGGAGTTATAATATGTGTGCCAAAAGAAGAGTTTGATAATTTAAAAAAAAATTGGAAATGGTTTTGTCACTAGATCCAAAAACTGACACACTAATTATATGCAGTGCTACATAATAATTCTAAGTGTAATTGCAGTATAATTTCTCTGACATGCAGTTACTATCCATCTCCATCATAATTATTATGCATAGATTATGTTACCTTTTTTTCTTGTTCTCCACTATCTCCTGGAGGTGCAAACATTCAAATATGTAGATTCCTTTTTAAATATATGGGGTCCTTCTCATTGAAGGACCACAGAAAATTAATAACAACAATGCTGATATTAATGCAACTACCTAATCTTCCGGAAATTCCACCGTGTAATACTTCTTAGCTTATTTTTATGAAAGTAATAATGTTGGGGAAGGGACACCTTCTTTATAACTTTTCTGTAAACCAAAATAATTTGTTCTGCTCTTTCCACGTCTCCTCCGACAGTAAGCGCATCCACACTTTTTTTTTTTTTTTCATTTTTCTTTTATTATTCATATGTGCATACAAGGCTTGGTTTATTTCTCCCCCCTGCCCCCACCCCCTCCCTTACCACCCACTCCACCCCCTCCCGCTCCCCCCCTCAATACCCAGCAGAAACTATTTTGCCCTTATCTCTAATTTTGTTGTAGAGAGAGTATAAGCAATAATAGGAAGGAACAAGGGGTTTTGCTGGTTGAGATAAGGATAGCTATACAGGGCATTGACTCACATTGATTTCCTGTGCGTGGGTGTTACCTTCTAGGTTAATTCTTTTTAATCTAACCTTTTCTCTAGTTCCTGGTCTCCTTTTCCTATTGGCCTCAGTTGCTTTAAGGTATCTGCTTTAGTTTCTCTGCATTAAGGGCAACAAATGCTAGCTAGTTTTTTAGGTGTCTTACCTATCCTCACCCCTCCCTTGTGTGCTCTCGCTTTTATCATGTGCTCATAGTCCAATCCCCTTGTTGTGTTTGCCCTTGATCTAATGTCCACATATGAGGGAGAACATACGATTTTTGGTCTTTTGGGCCAGGCTAACCTCACTCAGAATGATGTTCTCCAATTCCATCCATTTACCAGCGAATGATAACATTTCGTTCTTCTTCATGGCTGCATAAAATTCCATTGTGTATAGATACCACTTGGCCCAACACAAAGGCTCTAACAAATGTTGAGTGAGATGCCTTGTGCATTTTTCAATGGGACAGACCAGCCACACCACACACGTTTTTAAGGCCAATAACCACAGTCCTTTGAGCCCAAGTTTTCTGGGTGGATAACCACAGCTATAGGTCATCTCATCTCTTTTCCTATCCAGACCCACACCTGCTCCATAAAGTGTAATATTAATGTGATAAAGGCATGCTATGTTCTTTGATAAACATAAAACAAGATTATAATGTTTGGAAATGGATATTTGCCAGAAAGATGAAAAATAGATAAATTATGTAAGGATTTGTTAAGTTCTGAGACAGTTAATATTCTGTGTCAACTTGGTTAGACTATTGTGCCCAGTGATTGTGTCAAACACAAAGCTAGATGCTTCTGTGAGGGTATTCTTTGGCACTTACAAGCAGTTAGCTTTGAGTAAAGCAGAGTACTCTCCACAATGTGGGTGGGCCTCATTCAATTAGTTGTAGGCCTTAAGAGCAAAGACAGGTTTCCAAAGGAAGAAAGAATTCAGTCACTAGGCTACAACATAAAAATTCTATTGGAGCTTCCTGCCTTCAGATTCAAGGCTGCAACATCACCTCGTATCTTTATCTCTAGCCTGCCAGCTTGCTCAACAGATTTTAGACTTGCTAGGCCCCACAGTCATGTTAGCCAAATCTTTAAAATTAACCTCTCAACAGTTAGAAAGCTAGAAAGCTAACCTCTCCTCCCACCCTCAATCTCAATGGATAGATACATAGATGATAGATATACACAGACACATATACATATGTGTGTACACACACACACACACACACACACATATATATATATGTATCAGATCAGCTATTCATGTCTGTGGGTTCTATATGTACACACTTTTTATTCTTGTCATTATTCCCTAAACAACACAGCACAGCAACTATTTCATTGTATTAAATATTAAAAGTAATCTAGAATTGATTTAAAGTACACAGGGGGATGTTTGTAGGTTCTATGGAAATGCTATGCTGTTTTATATCAGAGACTCAAGTATACACACACACACACACACACACACACATATGTATATATTCTATTGGATCTCTTTATCTGAAAAAATCTGAATAATGCAAGTTTACTCTGAGAATTAAACATATTAGCTATTCCTTTTGAAAAAAATACTTTTAGCATTCTCTTTGGCATTAATAGCCTATATAAATCCCTTGGTTTTAGTTATTGAAAGCTTATTTTTACTATGACTTCCAGTTAATACTGTCCAATTTTCCTTCTTTTATAGGATATCACATTCAACAGAGTTCAGTCATTTTGTATGAATAAAGAAGAATAATCATATTCTCATGTGTAAATCTGGCAAAAAGTTTTTAAAGTAGTATGTATATTATAATGCTTTCAGTTATAAGACTGGTTTTAGGTCAGTTAAGCCTTAGGAAGCAGCTCATATAGAAAATATCTTCATATCTAAAAACACATTTTTAAAAATATTATTTTTATAAGCAGCAAGTGTATCACAATAACTACTTTTTAGGTCAAAGTTCTATTAAACTTATAAATTATGGGTTAAAAAATTTTTAAAGATTAATATCTGATAAAATATTGGAATTACAGGTGTCAAATTATTTTTAATTGTCCACAGAAATTTTGCAGCAGGCATCCTGAAGAAAGATAAGTCCCTTTCAGAGGCACTTGAAGGATGGGGTACTTACTAACTGCAGAGTCATAGGAAGTGGAGTTAGGCTCGCCTCTCATGAAGGGGTATGGGGACAGGTAAGCATGTGTGCAGTTCTTGGATGGTGGCTGATTGGCTAGGAAGAAGAGCAAAGCAATGGTTTTTATTACTAAGCAGCTCAATGATGACTCATTCTTAATGCAACAGAAATGCGGGAGCCCATGGGGTATATAAGAATAAACTGCTGGTTCCACCAACAAATTTGGAAAATTGTGATATGAGGGACAAAACTTCTTATGGAAAAGCACAGAGGACTAGCTAGAACATCTAGCTATATGAACATAGCTATATATCTAGCTAGATAGAACATCTAGCTATATGATATAATCTGATAGAATAAATGCAAATGTCTTTAGTATGACCTTAAAATTGAAGGCATGATGTTTCATTTATTTTCAAGAATCTTCCATTCCCTAACATAATGCTTAGCACACAGTTTGTATTCAAAAATAATTGTTTTAAAAATCTAATAAACCCAGTTATAACTTTGACAAACTCCAATTAATGGAGCATTTCTTCTATATTCACTTTATTTTCACTGAAAAGACATTAAAGTTAATGATTCAAATAAAATTTTAGGATCAGAAGAAGCCACAAGAACTTTTATGTTGTCAGAAAACTTAAAATTTTCATTATGTACACTTTAAGGCATAGTAAAACATTTTCCTTTTCTCTAAGTCTTTGACAAAATCTTCCTCTTGCAGTCTGACTTATTCCATTTTACCTGTCTAAATAATTTCCATTGGCAACTTGTATACCTACTTCTCCAACCCAAAATGTAATATAAGATGGTCTTCCAAGTGTCCTTCTCAAAAATGCTCCTTTTTCACTACTTTGTTCCCTTTCCATATGGCAACTTGCCATCAGCTTGTTTAAGTCTTCGGAGGCCTTACATTCTTACTACATAGTCCATAATCTTGACTACTGTGTAAATACATATTTTGATTTTTCACAGGAGTATTTAATAAGAAAACTAATCATTTTAACCTTCATTAAGCTTTAGGCCAATAAATAGTTCTTTCATTGTTGGAGACAATAAAATGATTACTACCTATTTTCAGTGAGTTGATTTTCAAAGATTAATACAGCTGAAATAATGTATCATAGTCTTATAAAGTTATTTAACTTCAAACGAGAACATTAAAGTTTCTATACCAGAATACAAACATCAAAAGCAAGGCGTTTCTTGATACTGCCTACAAACTTGGGTAAAGCCCAAATAAAAAAGCTTTCATCTGCTACTGCTGGTAATTAAGTTTCATTACACAAAAAGGATTTTTTTAAACTTTGAAGCTATGAATATAAAATAATATCTCTAGTTCTGGATTTTTTACACTTGAGATTTCAAGACTTTACAGCCAAAAAAGAACACTTGTTAGCAACACAGAAATAATAGACAGTTGAAAAGAAAATTCAATAGACGCTATCTGCTTTGTTTGTTAGAGACAGTGTATTTTAAGCACAAGTAGGGAAATAGCAGATACCTAAGTTTTGCTGTAAATATTCAAATTCCTATACCATGGTAGAAGGTAAAATAATTATTTTTACAGATTTCATAATAATTTTGAAGACATGGTATCGAGATTTTACAGAAAAGAAGGCAATACTATTACAAGTGATCTGTACTAAATAAGAAACTGTTTAATTTTTGTTTCAGAGGACAAGGGGCAAAATAAAGCCAAGTTGCACTTACTGTACCAGAACTTCCAGATGTTGGAGTCATTCTCTTCCAAAATCCCATTAAACCAACACCTCCAAAAGAATCCTTCATGGTGGAAAGTAACATTCTCTAGCTGCACAGAAGACAAATGAAAGAACTTGCCATCAGCCCAAGGAATGTAATCAAAATTACTACATCCAGGAAATTTTTAAATAAATGTCTTTTATCCCAACAATGATGACCTGTAGCTTCCTATACATTCCTTCTATGACGAATAGACACCCCACTGCTATTCTCTTATTTCAAGAGGAGGCAGAAGGCTGTCCTCATCACTACCAAGCACATCAATATTTTGAAGAAGAAACGCACATTCTGTTCACCTGAACACTTCCCTACTTCAGTCGCAAGAAGCCAATAATCTGATCCAAAAGCCACCAAAAACAGTAAAACTCCCAAAGCACCGAAGATAGCCCCAAAGAAGATAGCGATATTTAGTCTCATTTTCAACCCACTGGTTTCCTTTTAAATAAAACAAAAAATGTAAAATGACAATTAGCTTCTCAACAGCAACAAAAAATGAATATGATTTTTGAGTTGACAAGATCTTGTTGAGAGGCCTGTCTTAGCTCAGGTTTTGGTGGCTTCTCACTTACACTGGCCAGTGGATTCGTATTCCCTTTGCTCTCCCCTGGAGGGACTCCAGCCCAGCAGCTGAGAATGACTGACTATTTTAAGAAACTGATTGAGACACTGTCTTTCTCCCATGGGGATCAAAAAATAGCTGACCTTCCCCTGACTATAAAGAGGCATATTGGGAGCTGCCTCAGATTATCATTATTGCTGTTGGGATTGGGTAATCCATAGAAGCGGAAAGAAGAGAGAATGGTTATGAAGTCATTGACAGTATTGGCCCTAAACCTCAAGTCTGAACAAACTGCTCTTAGTCTAGAATAGCTAGGACAGCCTCAAAGACACTTGAGACTATTTGAAGATAAATAAACCACAACTATAAAGAACTGTAGATACTTCTCTGGAATATAATTGAAGTTATAATTAACCTCCTATCTTAATTCCTTGTGGACATTTTTGGGAGTTGAAAATAATATTTTGGTTCAGGTATATAACTTAGAAATTCAAACGTACACTTGAAAGGTCAAGAATATCTATGGTAATGCAATTCTTGTAAGCATAAAAAGGTACTTCATGCAGCCTACACTCGTTACGTAAAAATAGTATGTTCTACAGCAGCTTAAAGATCTTTACAAGTAATTCCAAGTAATCATCCTAAAAGTGAATGGATGAAAGTCTCAAAAACATTGTTTTCTAGATTAAGATGAAAGGACCTGGTCCACTCTTTCTTTTATCTTCACTGTGAATAACTAACTTCCCTAAAATGTGAGTCATTCTTAATGCCCATACAGACTGCACAATAGAAACAAATCTACATTTTCTTCAAGACTTATCTTTTTTGTAGTCCATTTGTTTGTTTTGTTTTCATGTTTGATTATGCCACTAAATATGCCAGAGAATATTTTTGAAGTATCTGTGCTATTTATATTCTCACACTGAACATTTGGTTATTGTCTTAATGTTTCTCAACATTAACATGGACTACTTAACCTTCTAATGAGGCCCCTCAACTCTACCAGCTTCCTTTGCCTCTTCTTTTGTTGGGTGGGATAAATTGTGAGGGTGGATTTTTTTTGAGAGATAAATCCTGAAGATGGATCTTTTTTTTTTTGAGGACCATAGGTATGTGCCATCACACCTGGCTTCTTTTTGAGATAGGGTCTCACTAACTTTTGCCAGACTGTCCTTGAACCTTGGTCCTCCTGTCTCCACCTCCCAAGTAGCTGGATTACAGGTGTGTACCACCACATCCAGCCTGGGAAGGAAATTAATTTATTTTGGTAGTGCTGGAGTTTGAGTCCAGGGACTTGAGCTTACTAGGCAGGTGCTTTACCACTTGAGTCATGCCCCCAGTCCTCTGAGATGGAAATTTCTGAATGCAACAAAGAAGTTGCACTTTTTACAGAGCACTACTATTATTTTTAACATTAGAGCACTATGAATCTAGATTTGACACATATTTATAGAAGGTGCATTACTTTTCTGCCCTGAGACAGACACCATGCTGTGTCCCAAGGTGGTGACAGTGAGTAGAGCAAGTTCTATAACCTCAGTGAGGAGGTATTCTCAGGTAACTTGAGTGCTCCATTCTTCACTTTGGAACTTGCACAGTTCTAAGGCAATGGACAAATGGTAAAATACCAGCTTTAACTCTAACTTCCAGAATTTCCTCTCTAGTGACAGTTTTAACCTTAGTTTCATATTATAATTTATGGTTCTTGTGTGATACACTCCTCACTGCCTCCCCAAGAAGGCTACGTCATAACCATTTTAGGGTATTTTTCACAGAGCTTCCATTCTTATACGATAAAAGAATAGTAAGTAATTATATGGGGAAAATAAGTGGTTCTATTTCTGTTTATTGTTGCATCCCAAGCACAGCACTGTAAGTAATTACTCATTAAAAATATATCAATCTTTCTGAGCTTGAATAGAATTGATCTGAACAGTGCCATCTGCTGGCCAGAAGTAAAATTTGCATTCATTTGTTGGAATTTTTTTTTTTTTATTATTTATATGTGCATACAAGGCTTGGGTCATTTCTCCCCCCTGCCCCCACCCCCTCCCTTACCACCCACTCCACCCCCTCCTTCTCCTCCCCACCCCCTCAATACCCAGCAGAAACTGGGTATTCTGCCCTTATTTCTAATTTTGTTGTAGAGAGAGTTAAGCAATAATAGGAAGGAACAAGGGTTTTTACTGGTTGAGATAAGGATAGCTATACAGGGAGTTGACTCACATTAATTTCCTGTGTGTGTGTATTACCTTCTAGGTTAATTCTTTTTGATCTAACCTTTTCTCTAGTTCCTGGTCCCCTTCTCTTATTGGCCTCAGTTGCTTTTAAGGTATCTGCTTTAGTTTCTCTGCGTTAAGGGCACATTTGTTGGAATTTTTACACAACTGTAGCAAGACTCCCAAGGCTCATTCACTTTATTAACTTAGTCAGCTTACTCTCCATTAAATTGAGATTTACTTATCCCAATAGTTGTATTACAAAAATATCTCACTTTCCAAAAGGGTCGGCTGTTCCAGCTGTTTGGTTTATTTCATAAAGAAAACTGTTAGTTCACTTCAGTGTATTAACTCTTCCATGAATTCATGCAGAGTCTGAGAAAGAAAAGGCTTCATTGTGATACTCATCCCAGTACCTGAACCAAAACTTACTCAGCAATGTTTTTACCTATTGACCCACTGAATACCTGCAAGGACCATGAAGTCATAAAGCCTGACTCTTTGACATTTGGAAGAATGTTCTATTGTGGCAAATCAGGAGACAGACAAAGGAGAAAGAAAAAGATTCCAGATTGCAGAAAGGAGAAGTCTTTTCTCAAGCAACACTCAGATGGCAGAATTTTTGTTTTAGGACAGCACTAATAACAGAAAAAAAACATAAAACCACATTATTTACAAAGAAAGCAAATAAGGTACTCTGTTCTGCTTTTCAAACCTTGTACTTATAATAGTAAAGTTCTATAGATAAGGTACTTTCTATCCTCTGATTTATTTCAGTATTGCCTTTGTCTTTCCTCCATGTTGAATATGCCCTCTGGGTAGGCTTTTTGGTATTTATTTAAAATTCAGAAAATTCCAGGCCATTATTGCATCAAATAAATGTTCTGTCTCTTCCTCCTTCTGGCACCTTGATATGCATAACTTGCACCTCTTGGAAATGTCCCACAACTCATGGATATCTCATTCTGCTTTTTTTAAAGCATTATTTTTTCTCTTTGCTTTTCAGTATGAGAATTTCCTATTTATCTGCCTTAACGCTCAGTGACTCTCTCCTTGGCTGGGTCCAAACTACAGGAGAGTCCATCAAAAGCAATCTGTATTTCTGCTGGTGTTCTTGAGTTTAACATTTCTGTTCTTTCTTGGAGTATCCTTCTGTCTGCTTACATCATCTTTTTGTTCTTGTATATCATCTACTTTTCCATTAGAGCCATTAACATATTAGACATAGTTATTTTAAATTACCTGTCTGATGATTCCAAGACCTTCGTCATTTCTAAGTCTGGGTCTAATGTTTGATTGTTCTCTGTTCAGTCTCTTTTCTCTTGTTTTAGTTTGCACCGTAATTTTGTTGATGAAATTATGTAGTTGGTGATAGGATCTCAGTTAGTTAAATTTTTGTGAGGTTTCATGTCAAATCGGGGTAAGAGCTAGGCCATTTTTAATATTTTCATAGTTGGAGGTGCCAGGGACTTCAGTTTCCTCTATATCCCTTCATTTTTTTGTTTTGTTTTTTCCTGTACTGCTGCCTGAGGGTTTCCCCAGAATCTCCGTCTTAGTTTTTTGTTTGCACCCCTCATAGTTATTATTCTCTATCATTGTTCTGGAGTCCTGTTGGTATTTTAATAAAGTATCCAGAAAGGAAAATGTTCTACAATCTTAACATTAACTTTCAGTATTTTAATGGGTTTAGCTCCTTAGGATGAGCCATGTCAAAGCATTTCTTAGTATAGTTTTCCTTCCCTTATGTGACATAAAGGGTTAGAGAAGGACCAAGTTGTGGAAATTCTCTCTTCCCAGGTCAGATAAGACTAAGATTCTGATATAATAGTTTCCCCAGAACAGTAGACCTATATTATGGAGAATGTCTGAGTATATTTCAAAATGATTAATTTACCCCTTGGTATATTTACAAATGATTACTTTTCTCTTCCTTCTGCTGGAAATGAGATTTTTCTCAGATCTTCATTATAAAGACCTTGTGAAGTTCCTGGCAGTGAAACACTTGAAAGTGAGAAGGCATCTTTAAGATGGATCCCACTCCAGGAGTACTTATCTCTCGTATTAGTCCATATTGAGCCTCCAACAATTCATCACAATCACTGTCAAAGTGTTTTTACCAGATGGTAGTTTCAGCAAGCTATCTTGACTGCAATTCTCCATGTTAATCTCTCCCCAAATTTCCTGTGACTCCAAGTCCTTGATTGAATGATGAAAAACTGTTGGTTTTCAATAAGCCTATATATTTTTTCTTGTTGTAGGAATTGGTATGCAACTTCCAAGCCCTTTTCATGTTGAAACAGAAACCAGAAATCCTCTAATTTTTTTAAATGAAAGGAGTCATACAGCATGTATTCCTTTTTTACATCTGGCTTCTCACTCTGCGTAACTATGTTGAGTCATCCATGTTGTTACAGAAATCCATTACTCATGGTTTTCATTGGTAAGTAGTATTTGATTGTATCAATCTACCACATTTATTCATCAATTCACTTGTCAATGGATATTTGGGTTGTTTGCAGCTTGGGGTTATTACAAACAAAACTCATATAGACATTTATGCATATAAAACCTTGTTTACATATATTCCCTCAAATCTCTGATAAACATACCTGAGTGTATTAGCTGGTCATATAATAGGCGCATATGTAATAATTTAACTTTCTAAGAAACTTCCAATCACTTTTCCTAAGTGGTTAGGAATTATAATTTCATATCCCACAAACTCTTGGTAAAATCTTTTAATCTTTAACAAGTAAAATGACAAGATGTCAATGTGGCATGCTAGAAATAAGAATGACTGTCTTAATAATATTCTGTCTTCTAGTTCGTGATTATGTTTCCATTTTTTTTTCCACTTACCGTATTTCTCAGCAATGTTTTGCAGCTTTCAGGGCACAGATGTGTATTGTGTCTTCCATTTGATCTTACCCCATTTAAAAACTAAGTTATCCTGCTATAATTTTATGGATGCATAGAAGAAGACATGAGACTGCACGAACAGAGACAAAAGACATTATTACTTGTGACAAAACAAACAGCATAAACACCAGCATATTTGTGTTAGTTTCCCTTTCCAGTACATCCTGTAGGCAGAATGTAGTAGACTCCTATAGATGCTACATAAGCAATGCTTTGCACACTGCATGGGGTACCCATCACTATGTAAACAGTAAGTAAGCTTTCTTCTTGACAAATTTGGAGGTATTACCTCATCTTTCAAGGTTATGAGATGTATAATTATCACTGAAGAATGGTGCAAATAAAAGAATGGTCATATATCTGCCATGAACAGACTCAAGAAGGATTGTCTCTGCACATTTTTGGTCATAGTCATCCCTATTTACATTTTAAAGCGGTTTTGTTCTTAAAATCCACTTTCTGACAGCACATTTGAATAAACTTGTGTATTCATCTTGTAATCTACAGTTTCACCTCACTTTATCAATGGTGGTAGTTTCCTTAGAATTTTCTACATAGATGACCATTTAGTCTGTGAACAACGGCAGTTTTACGTCTTCCTTTCAAATTGAAATCTTGTATATATTTATCTGGCCTATTTTACTCAGCTGGGGAAGTGACAAAACTCACTGGGAAGCCACCAGCTGGGATGCCAAGTCCATTGGAACCACATGTTGGGGAATTTGAATGGGAAGCCAGCTAGGATGCCTGTGAAATGTGCTGCATGGATACCACTGAAACCCACTGGGGATTAAGGGCCCGTAGGCATCCTGCACTCTTCTGGCTGACACATCACACAGAAGCAAAAGGAAGACTATGAGGTGAAGACCCTTCCTCATGCAATGACCTGCAACACCATCTGTTGACGAAGCTCAGCACCCTGCCATTCAGCGAAGGATAAATGTTTACAAGGTCCAGCTCCAGGATCACAAAGCAGGGCAGTGATGGGTGCATGCGGAGCTAAGAATAATAAATTGATAATTGGCAGCCTACTCTTTGGCAACTCAGTTTCTAAATGCATCCTTCTAGTCACCTTTCAATGTTATAAAGCAAAAATCCCAGTTCTGTGTTTCTACCTTACAAAAGCAAATAGTCTCAATAGTTGTACTCATTGATGACTATGTTTATTATTCTGACTGAATATTCTGTTACTTAAATACTAAATTGTACAATTAAGTTCCAATTACTTGAATATAAAATTATATTTGGAAGGAGCCAGGAGAAAATGTTTAGCATATAAGCAGACATGTATAACAACCATACAGAAAATATGCAAAGATTCTACAATCCTGTACATGAGATCATCGTTATCTATGTTACACTGTGAACTTCAACCCAGGGTCACACTTGCTAGGGAAGTGGTCTACCACTTGAACGTCAACCAAGCCCTTTTGTTTTCTATTTTGTTTTTGAGATAGTGTTTCACTAACTATGCCCTGGCTGGCCTGTAACTCCTGCCCCCACCTCCAGGTAGCTGGATGGCACATGGTTTCTATTACACCTGCTTTCTATAGCTTCATTCTTTTGATACCTATTTCACATTTCTCTGGCGATGGTCAGACAAAATATCACTTGGTTGGCATCAGTTAATTCATGGAGTGATGCAAGCCTTTGCTTATGAAGGATGCGATTCTTCAATAGTTCTGCCTTTTTATTTGTATGTTTTTGTAGCTTTCTAAATGTTGTGCTCCTTGCCTTTATTGTTTAACATCAGCTCAATGTCATCTTGATAATCATATTCAATTACCCTAGATAGTACAGCTGACTCTTTCTTCCCAGTTACCCAAGTGGTGGTCTCATCTTCTAATTTAATAGAACCTTTGTTGTGCCTCCTGGTGTTAACACTGCCACCCTGGGAGCTAAGATATCCAAACTAGCAGAACTCAAGTTGTTAAGTTGGGATGTAATTATTCTTCAGTGAATTATTAACTGTAATACTAAATCACTGCTATTTTCATCCCTTGATTCTCAAGCTCATGTATTCTGGCTATGGAAAAGACAGCACCATAATTGATCTCTAATTCAAAGCATATTGTATATGCTGAGAACACAAGACAACTCCATCTTTTTAGGGCATCATCTCCATCTGGCACTCTGAGCTGTCAGTAAGCCATTCCTCCAATTAGGCCAGTCTCTTCTACATGATGATGAATGTTACAGATAGGTTAATTCAATAAGCATGAGACTACTGTTTGTTTCATTTCTTCTGAAGAAAAAATGAGTACTCTGATTAGGAGCAATATGTGAAACTCCAGTGGTGAATAAGTTATCCTGTGACTTCATAGAAGTAGTGGCATCACAAGCATTCTGAATAAAGTAGCCAAACTCATATCCAAAATGTGTTTATCCCTCTGAGGATGATACTCTGCATCTTCCATAATGGAAAGTCTAACATAATCAACTGTCCATACAGTTACTAACTAGTCTCCTTGAGCAAATTGTGTCATAGCAAGGTCTCAGTGTTGTTCTTTTCTGTAGATAAGGCATGAAGAAATAGCATTAGTAAGGGTAAGGCCATGCCATTAAGCACATAGATAGCCTCTAACTTTGTCACCAGGTACTTTGTTCAAGGGCCTACTGAAGAAGCACTGTGTGTCCACCTGATTATTAAGTGATCCTCTACAGTAAAAGCCATTGGGGCATTCAAAAGGACAAGAATATCTTCCACATCTTGTGCCCCTTTTGAGACATCATACACATAGCTCTTCTCCAAACTTCCTAATCACTAATCTGTTCCATCCAGTGTGTTAGAAACTGTCCACGAATTGTACTGTTTATTTGTTCTTCTCTACCTTCAACAAAGTAGACAATCAAAAGTACCACTGGAAGTTCCAACCACTAAGAATATCTTCATTCACCACTCTTCTTCAGAGTTGCCCCTGAGTAGTACCATAGCGCTCCATCTGTGCACTTTCAGGTGGCCCCAAAATATTATGCATGTCTGCTTGTAAACCAAGTTCAACTTTGTTTCTTCCTTGGTCAAGTGGTTGTAAGAAGCTCCCCCAGGAGGCCATGGGCATGGCAGGAAGGGGAGAAGACCATGCAGCAGGTCAAGCTACATGCTCAAGCAATTTACCTGTGGGCTAAAAAATGGCTCCTCAAAAGAAATTCACATCCTTACATGGAAAAATTAAAGGTTATTTTCATATGTGATTAAGTAAAGGATGAAGGAATGGGGAGACCATACTGGACTAACCAGGTAAGACCTAAACGTAATCACACATATCTGCAAAAGACAATGGGAGATCTGACACATACACCAGGAATTAGGCAACATGAATGCAGAACAAAGATTTGGAGATGCTAGCCTTAAAGACTGGAGTTGAAGCAGCTCCAGGCCAAGGAATGTCAGCAGCCACTGGAAGCTTTTAAAAAAGCTTTTAAAAAAGAATGAAGGAGGGAGGGAGAGAGGGAAGAAAGGAAGGAGAAAAGGAAAGACAGAAGGAAAGAAACTTCCACAAAGAGCACAGCCCTCCTGACACCTTGATTTTGACCAGTGATATTGATTTTAGATTTCTTGCTGCCAACACTGTAAAAGAATAAATTCCTGTTTCTTTCGAGATTGTGGTAATTTGTTATGGAAACCATAGACAACTGATACAGTGATTCAGAGAACACACAGTTCACAAGAGACTTAGGGCACATGGTCACCTCATGTGCCATTGTTAGTTGTGTAATCTCCACCAAGGCCCAGGAGCAATCCAAAAGCTTCTAAAGAATAATAGGTATGTGCTGAAGAGAGCATATATTTGCTCTAACACTTTGAAGATCTGTGCTGTGATTCTCACAGTAGGGTTTGACAAAGGTACCAGCAGCATCACTGCTTGCCATCGGTATTGTGAAGATCACTGCATATGCTAAATCATAAGGCCTGAATAATACAGCACCTTTTACTGCTGCCCAGACTTAAAGCAGTTTTCTCTTACTTCCTCACTTGAAATTGTCAGCCTTGGAGATGAAATTAACGTTTGATTAGAGTAGTATACTCAAATGTGATATATGTTGCCTTCAACACTCAAACAGGCCCACCATATATTGTACCTCTTCTTTCATGGTAAGTGGCAAGAGATTTAGAGCTTGCCTTTTCCCATTTTGGGGGATACATTTGCATCCTTTACATGGTTGATCCATCACAGCTTTGTAGTGTTTATCTCCCATCCTCCAGTTCTCATTTGTCTTAATAAGTTACTGAAAGCACTGAGTACATCCTGCACACCAGATCCAATTAGTATAAATTTGTAAGTGTAGCAAACATATGGATGTTTTGTGGAGTCTGAGGGTGATCAAGATCCCTGTGAACATTGTGGAAACAGAAACAACTGACTTTTTGCCCTGAAGAAAAACTGTGAATGTATACTGCTGGCATTGTAAAGTAAAAGCAAACTGCTTTTTTCAATTTGAACTTCCCAACTTGTTTGGATAAGAAAAAAAATCATTAGCCAGGTCAGTAGCAACTTTCCTAGTACTAAGAACCACACTGATTTATTTACTCCAGTAAATGTACATCTGGCACACCAGCTGCAATTGGAGTCACCACCTGCTTCTGTTTATGACAGCACACAGTCACTCTCCAGGATCTACCTGGCTTCTCCACAGCCTAAGCAGATGAGTTATGTGCGGCTGGGATGGATCTGATTACCTTTGCTTCTTTGAAGACTTTGATAAAGACATTGTTTTAATTCCTCCAGGAACAGATTATTGGTTCTATTTTGGTATGTTTGTAAGGAAGTTCTAGAGGTTTTGTGCTTAGCCTTTCCTACCATAACAGAGCTCACCTATGGATCAGAGGCTAATGTATGGATGCTGTCAGTTGTTGAGTAAACTATTCCAGTTACACATTGAAGAACTGAAGACATCCATCAATCTGTTAGCTCATTGTGAATCAGGCTTGTACTAAGAGTCCATCTATCACCTGATTACTATAAACTCTTGTAAAGAAAAAAATTAAAATATCAAGCTTGACTGTTAGCCTTTAAAATTCCACTTAAAATGCTATTCTTTGGGTGTGTCTAGAAACCCAGATTTGGGGAGGGTTCTTAATATCCTAACATGCAAGAATGGCTTATTATGCCTAAACTGTACAGGCAATGTGGTTTATATTGAAAACTTGCTTTCTTTCAAGGAATCTGGAATCTTAATAGGTGCTAAGAAGACGAGCACCTCGGTAACCAGCCCACAATAAAAACCTTGGAGGTTTTGCTCATTCTCACTCTAGAGACTACCACCTTTCAGTCTGTTGAAAGTGTATTCCTTTCTTAATAAACTACTATCACTTTCACTATAAAAAATACCATGGCACTAAGTTTCTAGTGAGTTTCTCTGATAGACAATAGTTCAATGTGTTTCACACATTGATGGAGGAATTAACTACCTGTGACTCCACTAGGAGAGGACTCTTGTGATCTTGTGCTGTTTTTATTCAGACTTTGCCCCATGCAAATTATACTCTTTTGTATCCTTTTCCTGTCATAAAGTTTAGCCATAAGTACAACTGTATTGTGAGGTCTGCAGGTTCTCCTGGGGACTCACTGAATTGGAGAGGTGGATACTGGGGACTCCCCGTGCAACACTACTTTGACTGATAGGACACAATAGCATTTTGAGGCCCCAACAATTAGTGTCAATTCAAAGCAAATGTCTAATAATTCTCCTAAGATTTGAGTATTCCTTTTTGACAATACCTAGTCACTGCTAGGGTTTGAGTCCTAAATGTCCCCCAAAGGTCCTTGAAGAGGGCTATGAAATCCTGGTCCCTTTGTTTTCTTTTGCTTCCTGGCCAGAAAGTAATGGTTTTGCTTAACCAAAGGCTCCCATCAGGATTCACTTCCTTGCCACAGACCTAAAGTGACAGGGCCAACCAATTATAGACTAAAACCTCCACATCTATGTGCCAAAATAAAATATTTTTCCTTATAAGTTAATTATCTCAGGTATTTTGTTAAAATGATGGAAAGCTGACTAACACAGCCAGCCTAGGAAATGGCTGCAGATTCCTCAAGGGAAAATTTGGAGGAAGATTCATGGTATGTAATCATGCAAATGCTATAAGATCTTCTCTTAAGGTTAGGATACCTGACCCCTCTTCCATCAAAGGGCTCTATTTTTAAATTTCATCAGTCCAATAATTGGATGAGGTGCGATTCTCTTCACTTGTTGCAAATCAAGTCAGAATTTGAGGTGTCAGTTCTAGGGGTTCTTCAGTTATAAAGCACAAGCAATATTCTAGTAGGCTATTCTCTTTCACTCTTAGGGATAGTACAGTCAGTTAGCCACAAAGATCCTTGCTGGCAAAGGCATCTGACTACGTGCACAACCCCTTAATAAACCATAGTTAATGGATATCAAAGTACCCATCCTGTAGCAGGCAGTTGTGCTAAATGATTTATACACACTACTTGGTATCACATACTCACTTAATTTCTCATTGCACTCAGAATAAATCCCCAGAGTTCTGACATGGCTTTTTTAAGTCTTAAGTGATCTGTGTCCCTGCCTACCTGTCTGATTTTTCAGTTTATTCACAACGTTTCAAGCACATGCATTGTAGTGCAACTCTTCTCAGCTTATGTCACCTCCAAACTGCCTTTCTAAAGCAATTCACTCCCCGCCTCATTAGGCACTAGACTTCCTCATTATTTTGTATGTTTTAATTCTTTATTGTATGCCTATTCTTAATTTTTCATGCTATTTGTGTACACCATGAGCCTGTAACCTCAACTCAGGCACGGCACATCTGTCTTGCTCCCCTTGCAGAGCAACTGGGGAAGTGCTCGATAAGGATCCAGACACTTCTCACGAAGACAGACGTTCGTGTGCATGACTGCCCGTTTTTCAAATAAGGAGAGCGAAGCTTGTCTATCACAGCTAACTGGCAGGGTCTGTGGCTCTACAAGCAGGAGCTGGCCACCACATAGGACCCCACACAAAGCTCGGCAACTCCTACCTTTGAACAACCGGGGCAAAACAAACAATGAGCATCATTGTTGTCATCACAAAACTGGCGTGTGCTTAACACGCTAGTGGCGTGCCCTCTTCTGACCCCACCTGACCGGGAGCACAAGCTGCCATCCACCCAGCGGCGCAGCAGTCGTCTCGCGACTGCCCCTCTGCGCAGGCGCGCGCCGGCCGCTTCCGCTCGGGGCGGGGCCGGCGCGGGGGGCGGGGCATGCGCGCGGGGGCGGGGCCGGCGCGCCAGGGGCGGATCCAGGCGGCTGCGGCCTCGTCCGCGCCCCGGAGCGTGGCCATGGAGCTGGAGGGTCGCCAGGGCCGGACTTTGATCCCGGGGTTGGCCTCAGAGACTTCGGAGCCGCGGCAGAAGCCGAAGACAGGGGCGGAGGCCAGGGCGGTTCGAGCCCGCCGCTTCCTGCTCTGTCTCTATTTGGTGGGCTTCTTGGTGAGTAAAACCGCTGGTGCTGGGGACAAGTACTGACTACGCCCCGGGACTTGCGATTCAGGTAGGGCTGCTTTTTTCTTTCAAGCTCCGGGGAGATTTGCAGAGCTCAGCCAAGGCTAGGAACCTGCCATCTGCCAGATCAGGGGCTTGCCTACCTCTCAAGCCTCCCTTGTCCGTTTCACAGCCGACCTCAGGTGTAGCTCCTTGACCTAGCCGCGCTCCAGGGCGCCCTCAGGTGTTCAGTGCTGTGGCAGATGCTAGGCAACAGCAGAGGCTCCTGGGCAAGCTTTGGAAAACCCGGCTGCTGTGGTGGCAACTGATACCTTAGGGACACAGGCCTTACCCCCAGACTAGGTGCAGGGGAAATCTCTGTTGATGACCCCAGAATTAGGCCCATTTTCACCAGGTTCCTAGTAGACTTAATGCTTAAAAATGCAAAGCACAATGACCCGGACACAATCTGCCTTTTGACAGAATGGTTATATATTGCACAACTCAGATTTTGTTTCATTTATAAATTTTTTTGTGTGTATGTGCTGGTTTGATCCAGATGCTTCATTTCCCAGGTAGAATGGAAAGCTTAGAAAGATGAGTGTGTGGCAGGGTAAGCCAATTAACATTCATGGAATTTCCAAACACCTGTCATGTGGTGGGTGCTGTGGACCTCCAGTATTGTAATAGGTGGTTCCCGCTGCCAAAACACTTAAGAGAGTCTTATGGGGAAAGTTATGTTGGTAGTCTTGGACCATTATATCTGCAGGGACTCCTCACTCCTCCCATTCCAAGTCTAAACCTGGTTCAGTACCCTTGGTTGTGAGCACATTCAGATTAGGAAAGAGCTGGAAGAAGTACCAAGTAGGATTTCCAGTTTGGGCAGAAGGAGCTGGTTAATTGAAGTGTCAGTGGGAGAAAGCATTGCAGATGGTATCTGATAGCATTGGGCCCTGGCAAAAAAGCAATTGATTGCTTTCTGCACATATGTAGTTTGGATACTACTACTCTCCAGGCTGATACTTCACTAGGATGGATGCCAACGCAGGTAGGGAGGACCAGACAGGCAGTCTCCATCCCCACTTCCTTGCAAACCATCCAACAGTTGGTATAGGTTCTATGTTGAATCCTGAAGAAAGCATATTTCAACAAATTTCTATATTCCTAGAGCTAGGAAACATTGAGGGAGGGCAGCTTCTTAGAGACACCTCTGCCTTCAGTTAACTTTGCAAGCTTCATGCAGTACCCTGGCACTATGGCCTCACTCCATCCCCCCCACCCCCCCCAACCTCCATGCCTTTGATTTCAGAGCCTCACACTCCTTTGGCCTCCTATTCCTTTTCATCCTTTTTTCTTGGGTCAGTCTTAGGATATCGATGTCCCTTCCACTTTGCAGTTTAGTTACTCAGAGTTCAAAATTAGTGAGTGTAGGTGGTTCCTCAGACTTGGAAAGGGGTTTTACTGCCATCTGGAAATGTAAGCCTCAAGCTACTGCAGCCCTACCTCAGAAGGTACTTCAGCAGACTGCCAGATGGAGAAGCCTTGGGCCCTCCCTGGAAAGTCCAGACTGTATTCATAGGGTTTTGGAAACTTCCAGGACAGTTACCATAAAATAAAGCAATTCACAGGTCATTCATTGTGCAGATTTGAATATTGACAGTCTTTTATATGTTTTCCATATACTGGGCATATGGGAAGTCTAATCTCACAAATGAATATATTTAAGATAATCATTAGATGTCTAATAAATATATAAAAAAGCCTAGCAGGGGGGAGAAATGAACCAAGCCTTGTATGCACATATGAATAATAAAAGAAAAAAAAAGCCTAGAAGTTTAAAGAAAGTAGGGATCATTTTAAACAGAAAATGTTGTAAACAAAATATATGCAACTGTGAATATTGTTGAAGCATCTTATATGTCTTTGTTAGTTAATGTCTAAGGAATATTATACATAACTCAGTTATTATTTTTAATATATTTAGACACATAAACACCCTTAAGACTTTTTGGGAAAGTGGTATCCTATTGGAAGAGGAAGGCAACAAGATTACCAAAGTCATTTGCTAAATGTCCTGACTTTAGCTTTTACCTAATTAAAACTTCTTGGTTTTAATTTGTTTCAGAAGGAAGACTAAGATCCTCCATTAGGCCCGATCTAAGATAGTGCCAAGATCTATGCTTTCTACCCTTCTTTTTTCTAGATGCCTGCTGAGATTTCTGTTCCATTACATCAGTTTTCAGTAGGTGATAATTCATCTTACTGATAATTCAGTTTGCACAAACCAAGAAACCATGGGATTCCTACCCTAAAAAAATGTCCTGAAACTTTTGAAAAGGTTCATCAGTTTTCTTTGGGAGATAATGATGTTGAATGAAAGAAGGTTTAGGTGGCCCCATCCGACTGGACTTTCTCATAAATGGTTACAAGCACATGAGCAGTTGCCAAGTACAATGTGCCCTAAAAGATGGTAGTTTTGAAGAAACCATGGATTCAGAAAGAGAAGACCATTTTAGAGCAGAACTTCCTGAGAGGAAAGAGCCTGCCTCCTTGGGAAAAGGTAGTATTTTTCAGACTCACAGTGCTAAAATAAAACCAACCATAATGATAAGTATGTATTTTCATATTTACCTTCCTTAGATCTCAAGCTATTAACATGAATATTTCTCTCCCATGCTTTATTTAGAATAGCCATTTGAATATTAAATGACATGTGCTACTGGGGATTTTATTGGAAAAAATCTTGTTGGACAGTTTCCATTTTTGAAAGCCCCAGAAGGCTGAAACATTTTGAGTCTTCAAGTGACACTAGACCGTTGATGAAGCAGAACTGAGTACTAACCCAAAAGCCATTGGCTCGGAACCCTAAAATATATTTTAAATAATCTTAAAATTGAAATTATAAACCATAGCTCTGAAAATTGGATATATGGTTGTCTAAAGATGTAATCATGGAAAAGGATCACCAAAGTATGTGGAAGTTTATGTTTCCCTAATTGTATGAATACATAGCTACCAACATGGAAGCAAAAGATTAACTCTGGGCCTGAAGAAAATGGGGTTTTTTGTGCATTCTCTTTCTTTCAATTTAACCATGTTTCTTGGATAAATGTTAAAAAAAAAAACCCGTATGTATACGATACGGTTTTTTTTCCCCTTACACCAGTTGTAGTAGGTAACCAAGTAAAGTAAAAATGAGGACAAACTTAAGGGGAAATACATAGTATTTCTAGTACCTTAATACCAGACCAACAGATCTGGACTTATCCCCAGAGCTCAAGAGTGGAGATGCTTTATGCTGTATTCAATTTTCTACTTGTGTCAGACTGCTGTCAGCCATTATGTCACTGAATGAAATGCTGTCACCATCCTATCAGGCAGGTGTTATTGGGCCTCTTCTTTACACAGGGTGTCACTAGAGGTTGTAACATTAAATAACTTTTCAAGGACACGCATTTAGTAAGTGATACAGCTAGAGTGGAGAACTGTGACCCCACAGCCACATTTACTTTCTATGATCAGCTGCTTCCCCTCACACATCAGCCTTCTCTGTCCTCCTGCTGAGGCTTTCTTCTCAGCTGTTACCTTATACAGCTATAAACTATGAATTCTGGCACATTAGTTGCCTTTCCTAACACCAGGAGGAAATTCTTATGTTTAAGCAAGTTCTGCTTTACCAATAAATACAAGTTATCCTTCCCTTATTTCCTACTTCATTATCGACAGAACATAGTGGGGTTTTCAGCTTCTTCTTTTTTTTTTTAATGTGAGGGAGTTCTGTAACATGTCCCCCTTGGATGTTAAGGGCGAATTACCAAGAAGCTAAAGTTAAAATTCATCTTAGGTCATGGTAACCCAGGCTTGTATGTGTGGCAACTGCATACAAGATATTTTATTTTGATTCCTTGATGACTTTAATCCAATTGATGTGGCATACTCTGGAATATAAATAAGGTTTCTTTTTGCTGAAAACCCGAGATACCAGTTTTATGTCTGAAATTGTTTTATGATTTTTAGGATCACAACTTAAAAAACTCCTACACTTCAGTTACTAACGTGAGTCATTCAGTGTTTATTTTCTCTTAGGATTTGTTTGGTGTCAGCATGGTTGTGCCTTTAATGAACCTTCATGTCAGGTCTCTTGGAGCAAGTCCCATTGTTGCTGGAATAGTAGGTGAGTGGTTAATCCACCCTTTTTCAGAGCACTGGATTTTAAATCCCCTGAACTAAGTATCCCCAGACAACTCCATCTTTAGCCAGATATCCAAAGGTAAGTGAGAAATAAGATTAAATGAATTTCCAGGCTCTCTTAAAATATACTTTCCTGGAGCAAATGTAGTTAATCTTTTCCTAGGCTACCTGAACTCAGGAAGAAGGTGTTGAGGTTTGAGTGTTAGCTCCCACATCCCATACTTACAGGGCCTCTGCAAGGAGTTGACTGTGTATGTTAAGGGTAGGCATAGGCTCCTGCATGCACATTAGGAACCTGTAACATAATATGAAAGACCAGAAAGACAATCTAAAGAAAACACCTGGCCAGAAGGGGTTGGAGTGGACCTTGCAATATTTCAAGCTTCCCACACCACCAGCACATCCTAGAAGCCTGTTGGGTTTCTCTACCTGTGCAGCAAAAAAAATCCCACTCAGAGCCGTTGACTTATGAAGGAGGCAGGAGTTAGCAGAGGTTAGGACCATGCTAACTAATGAGAAATTCTTAAGACTAACAGCCAGTGATCATTCAAACACTGGACAACAAAAGTTTTGAGAAAGTTTTGTACCTAACCTTCGTTAAATCCTGGTCCATGCCATGGTTGGTATTTCCTTTGAAAATGTATTTTGCTGGGAGGGGTTGGTACCAGTGGGAGGGAGAAGGATGTGGGGATAGGGTGTAGGAGGGTGAATATGGTAGAGATACTATGCACTATGCACTCGTGTGTAAATAGAAAAATGAGACCTGTTGAAACTATTCTACGAATGGGGGAGGAGAAATAAAGGTGAATGATGGACGGGATAAATAAAACTATGATAAATTTTAAGAAATTTTGTGTATCCCCTGTATAACAATAATGAAAAAAAAAGAAAGATGTACTTTGAAACCCAGCATCATGAAGAGTTTTAGGAAAAGCAAAAAGACCTGTAAAACGTTGTGTTTTATAAAATTAAAACATTTCAGTTTTTAACATTTCACTTTTCTTTTTACTTCTATTATTTTTTATTATTCTATATCCTTTTTCTTTTTTAATTTTTTTTTTTTTTGAGCTTGGGTATTACTGATATAGCCCAGGCTGGCCTGGAATATGTGTTCTCTACCTCAGACTCCTAAGTACTGGGATGTGCCACAATGACCAGCTATTAGCATGTATCAGTTGTTGAAAGTAATGGGCTTTATTACATGTGTATAATGTACTTTGATGGCATTCACCGCCTCCATTACCCTTTCTTAATTTTTCTCATTCTGATTTCAACCCCCCGCATGCTCTCTGTGCAATTTTATAAGATGAAGCTGCACAGTTCTCACATAACGGAAGAAGGACTATCTTTCAGGGTCTCTAACATTGACCCTGCTTTTATTATGTCTTCCAATTACCTTTAATTTTGTTTTGAAGGCCTTTTATTAAAAAATATATTACTTTTATGACTTGGGTAAAAGATACAAAGCAGTTTCCATTTCTCAAAATGGGCTTTTACCCTTATGCTTTTCCGTTCATTTCTGTTATTCTTACCACATTTATTCATTTTTGTGACGGGTCTAACTCATTTTACTGAATTATTGATTTTATTTATTTATTTTTTGGTAGGCTCCTCTTACGGCATTTTGCAACTGTTTTCCAGCACATTTGTGGTAAGTTACTTTCCATCTGGCAGCATATCTCAAGAGCATAACCATGCTCATCTGAGACTCATCATCATGGCTGTAGTAAAATTGAAGGCTTGAGGATTATCAAAAAGTAGGGATGCCAATGGTTAGAATATAGTGTTGTTAGATCAAGGAGGATCCTTCTTTTGTCTGTTCTTCTTCATTTGGTCCCTGAGAAGACATAAGCCTAAAGGACTTGGATGGCTTGTTCTGAACACAGCATAGTCACTAGTAGATATAGGATGAGAACAAATTCAAATTCTAGTGTGCTCTTCCTGTGATTCTCTGCTAGAAGAATGTAAATGAGAGTTATTGCCAATTTAATTACTTGTTTCACTTACTTGACAATGGCCAAATCCATTTATGTTTCTAGAATTCTGTCTAAAGTTGTGCCCATTGAAGAAAATACTCTATTGTTTGTAAGACCCAAGTGAATAGACAGACATTTGGAGTGGTTGGTTGTATATCTGAGGCATGGAGTTGAAAGATCCAAAGGTGATCTTGTCACACACTCCTTCTGACCACTCGGCAGGTTGAAATTCAGAGCCTTGTACTGCTCTTCCTCTTCTCTCTCTCTTGTGCAATCCTGAGAACTCAGTGTCCAATGGTCAGGGAAGCTAAATAGAAGAGTCTGTCTAGTCTCAGATTGACCATGAGTAATGGTGTTTGTAGGTAGCCTGGCAGTCTCACATTTAGTGAACATGATGTACGTTCCTGTTTTCCAAGTTCCTTATAAAATATGTTTTTAAAAGACAGTCAGATTCCACAATGAACTCTTAAATAAGCAAATAGCTACTCCCTGGTTTATCTTTTTTTACATCTTTAGGATGTTAAATTTGCACAACAATCATTGCTTTATTCTCATTTAAACTATGTAGCAACCCACTTGGTATCTCCCTTGTATGCAAGGGGAAATTAAGACTCATGGAGTTTAAATTATTTGACTAAGCTACCTAATCTCAGTATGCAGACTCTAAGTCCACATTCTTTTTTCCTAAAAGTCATCTGCCCTTGCTTTAACAGTATAAGAAGGCAAATGAAGGTTCTGGGAGTGTAATTTAGTAGTGGAGCTCTGCTTAGCATGCATGAGGCCCTGGATTCAATCCTCAGCACCCTCCTACCACTAAAAAAAAGTTAATGACTGAGTAGAGTTACCCATTTGTACAGGAGAGAACTGCATTTGCTTGTCAGGCAGATGTGTATTTCATGTTCTTGTGAGGCAAGGATGTTGGTTGGATTTTAGCAACACCTTTTCTGCTTTATTTGAAAGCTCACTCCCACAGTGCTTGCTACATGTATGTCTTACAGCATGTAGGCTGTACATGCAGAGAAGTCCAGTTCTTCTCTGCACCCTCCTGATGGACTCTGGCCTCTATGAGATAAAGACCAAGCATGACTGATTGATTCATTTTTGTTGCTAGCACATTTCATAGCATGATTAGCATTTTATGAATGTGAAATTTTATTGCCAACTATGACTACCCACATTATCAAATTGATCCTTTGTCTTATGTTTTCACTTACAAAGCACATTTAATATATCTTTAATTGAATGATAACCTTGCTTAGAAATTCTTCAGATAGAGAAATACCTAATTAAAATTTCCTTTCTAACCAATACTTTTATAAGTACATATTTTAATTATTGTAAGTTTTATATGAACATGTTTTGTTAGCTCTGGTTAATCTTTTCAATGTGTATGTTTTCAGAAAAATGATTAGTATTTATTGAGTGCCTATTGTGTGTTGGGCCCTTTCTGAGCACTTACTTCATTTAATCTTCTTGATAACCAGCCTCACAGGGTAGTTATAGGTCTTGAAAGTGGTCACATGATGCCAGTGACCTTGTTTTTGACCTTTCTCAGATGATACCCTACTAGGTGCTCCATTTATACTAAGCACCTAGTAAGCATTGAGGGGTAGACTAATTTTTTATAGCGAATATTAATCCTACTTTAGAGATAGAGAAACTGAGGCTTGGAGAGGTTAAGTTGTATGTCTGGTATCATGGTAGTATAGGGAATGGTAAGAGTGCAGAGTTAAACTCAGATAGCCAGGACCCTCACCCCAGGGCATCACTGCTGGATTATACGATTGCCATGCGGACACAAGAAGGCCAGTGACTCTGAACTCAGAGAAAGGAATGGAGGAGTTCCAAAATCTGTTGAAATGAAAATTGGCAAAAGGGATTGTTGACATTTGTAGAAGGATGACAGTATTGTGGAGGATTTACCCTCAGAATGACTTATAGAGGGATTGACAGTTTATATTCCGGTGTAGTAAGGTTTTAGAAGAATATGAAAACACCAGTAGAAATTGGAAACAGCAGTTCTGTTCTTGACCCTTCTCAGTGAGGCATGAAGAATACATAAGTAAGGACTGAGCTAGAAAGGTGGCCTAGACTCCTCATTGGGCTACGCTCTATCCCAGAGGATGTTAGGACCCCAGGCAGCACATCACTGCCTCTCTGTGCCCTCCGTCTTCTACATTGGCCTATGCTTGCTTAGGTCTTCCCTTGAGGGCCTCTAAGCTTCTGCTCCTACTGGGTTCTGCTTTCGTCTCTGTGCCTCGCATTCCACCTCTCAGAGGTGCTGGGAAGTTCATCTGGTCACTATAGAGCACGTCATTCCCTCCAGGGTGAGCTTCATCCTGGGCCACCTATAGTCTCACCAAGCTTCCTGACTTGTCTAAAGAATGGTGAAGAAGGGAGCCCATGCCTGGGAATTCTCTGAGGCTCCCAACCACACACATTGTAACTGATAGACACATTACACTGCTTATTTCTCTCGAGGGAAAATGCAAGTAGTACACACACACAAAACTTCATCTCATCAGAAAAAGGAAAAGTAAATTAGCATGAGGAAAAAATGACATCCTAGAGCCCTGAGTTCAAATCTCAGTATCACCAAAACAATAAAATGCCACTTAACAAATTCTCACATTTTTCTCATTGAGAATGTTCTATATTGGTTGGAATATAGGGAACCAGAGACTCTGCAATTTACACTGATATGGGACTATAGATCTCTCTAGATATTGATTGAGTCAGTGTCATTGCCTAAGAATACACCTATCATTTTTTAACCCAACAACACTTATGCTAGTGCTTTATTCTAAGGACTTTTCAAGGACATTTACAAAAGAGTGTGTTATGAGGACGTTTATTGTAGCATACTTAGTTTTTAACAAATCGACAAGAACCAAAGAATCTAACAAAATACAAATTTGTTAAGTAAATATTAGTGCATACTGGAAGGTGCAATATGATTAAAGACAGTAACAATGGCAAAATGTTAATGACATGGAATGATGTTCAAACCACACTACTATGTAAAAAAATTAAGTTAAAATATAGTCCTAAATGATCGTTTCCTTAAAAATATATACAGGTTTGGGATCGTGAAAGGATTTTTCTTCCCTAGTCTTCATTTTGTCATCCAGCATTTTCTAAATTTCTAAACAATATACATAGATTCTGAGTTTAGTTGCATAAAATTATGAAATAAAGACAAAAATAAGGCTTTATAAGTTATATCTCACCCTCTCACCAGTGAATTCTTAGCTACCAGATCATCAGGCTTTGTTTTGGAGACAAAGATAACAATGAGATTTTTCCACTCAGCTTGTGGGAATAGCAGAGAAAATGACCCTAAACAAGATACCCTGACATTTTCCACCTGGCCATGCTTTATTGGACATTTACATGGCTTTGGTGGGCATTGTAGATGTCTCTGTTTTCTTGCTTTCCTCAGGGCTGCTGGAGCGATGTGGTCGGAAAACGGACCTCCTTACTGGTGTGCATCCTGCTCAGTGCCCTGGGTTACCTCCTCCTTGGAGTATCCACCAATGTGTTCCTGTTTGTACTAGCTAGAGTCCCTGTGGGTAAGTTCTGGACCTTAAGTATGTGTGTGTTTTCATTCAAAATAAATCTCAGTCTCTGTACGTAAACCTGCCTGGCTTGGTACTGCCTCTTTGACTAGAGTTTACCTGCAGAAGTATAATGACAGCAGCAACGAGAGCAGTACTCTCATCACCAGCAGCTGCTGTGTGTTGAACACTTAGCATTAGCTGACCTTAGGCTAACTTTTCCAAAACTATAAACCTTGTGCTGGACAGAGCCCAAACCCCTCAGAGGCTGTCAGTGACACACACTGTGCCACTGCCCTGACCAGTCTCCTTCTTCTTCGAAGACATCTCTACATTCAAACAGTAAGGATGTGTTCCAGGTCTTTGGTCAGTACTGTGATTACTAACCCCTCCTGAGGTGAGCTTCTGGTTTTGTAACTGGGCTTCCTGACTTCAAATTGAGATTTATCCCTGCAGCTTTCCTGTAGCCTTTTGGAAATCTGGCTGCTGACTGGGGGTGGGGGAGTGTAAGATTGCAATGTAACAGTTCATGTGCTGGTTTTCTATTTCCAGACTGATCTTTACTATTTATTTTTATTTTATGTATGTATTTATTTATTGGTGGTACTGGGGTTTGAACTCAGGGCCTTGCACTTGCCAGACAGTTATTCTACCACCTGAGCCACACCTACCACCCTTTTGCTTTGATGGTTTTGCATTCATACCAGAACCTGCACCTTGATTCTCATATTTATGCCTCCCATATAGCTGGGATGACAGACAGGCACCACCACATCCAGCTTTTATTGGTTGAGATGGGGTCTTAGGAACTTTTTGACCAGATTGGTCTCAAACTGCAATCTTGCAAAACTCCACCTCCCAGGTTGGTAAGGATTACAGGAGTGAGGCACTATGCTCAGCTGATCTTGACTATTTCTAACATTTTGAACTAGTTTTTATTTTGTGCATTCATTGATAACAATGAGGAATAGAGCTGTGTTGTAAATAATTCAATTAATAGATAGGTGATGATCAGTTCATTGGAATGTTCACACTATTTCTTTGACATCCATATATTCTCTGAAAGTCTTTTGAGTTTGCCCTCCTAAATTCATACTATGCTTTTTTATTGATTAAAAAATAATTTAGAAGATTTTGACTTAAATGAGGTTACTGATCCTAACAAATCCCCCTCCACATACAAACTCCATTAATAGTTGTTCCATGTTCATCTTGCGTTGAGTTTATTATATGTTCTTGGTTTGTTTGGCAATGTGTTTTTCTAATACTACTTTAAACCCTACCATCAAATGGTATGCTGTGTTCCTAATTCCATAGAAACAGATGAGGGAGGTGAATGAGAACAAAGTGGGTAGAGCTTTATTGTGAAACGAGCTTTGTTTAAGTGGTGATAGTTGTTATATAGACGTATTGATGTTTGGAAACAAGGAGAGCCATACATAAAACTTCCTCCTTGCCTATTTGACCTCTATACTGTTTGGAGGTCATGAATATGAGGGATCCTGGAGAAGCTTCACTAGGGTTCTGATGCACAATCAGATCCTAGTGTCATGTCCTGAAAATGAGCTCCTGGCTTCAGTTATGCTTGAACTGGATGCCTGGTTTTGCACTCACAACCTCTAAAAGACATCTAGGCTTTTAATAGGGTACTCTTACCATAGTTCTCTTCCCCAATATTTGTACAGTAAACCTGACAGAAATAGAATTTCAAAGAAAGTCAGAGTTCCTATAAGACTGCTTGCACATCATTTATCCTGGCCTTTTCTAACAGTTAAAGAAACAAGTTGCTGGCAGAATAGCTCAAGTGGGAAGAGCACCTGCCTAGCAAGCATGAGGCCCTGAATCCAAACCCCAGTACCACCAAAAAAAAAAAAAGGTTTACCTAATTCCAAAAGGGATTTGTAAGTTTACTTCCGAAAGAGGTTGGCTCTGTGCTAAATTGCACACTGTAATTTTGAGACAGAGCTGGGAATCGACCCAGGAGTGATGTGTTAAAACACATGAGCACAGTGCTGTGCAGACAGAACTGCCTGTGGGAGACTGGCATCGCATCACAGTTCAGGGTGACTCACACCAGCAGCTCTGTTGAGATCTTAGTAGGCATTGATCAGAGCTGTGGGCTACCTATAATCAGAGCCCATCAGAAGGTTCATGAGTGTGTGTGTTCCCCACACGGGTGTCTGAAGAGCAGGAGTATAAGGGCATGCAATGGCTTTCAAGTAGTTTGGTCAACAAATCCACAAGATTCTTGCTAGTAGAAATCAGTTGGTACGGGTTGAATGAGGATGCCATATTTCTGTTCATGCCCTATCCTCTTCTCTGCTCCGTTCCTCTCTAGAGGCTTTCTTGCCTTTCAGTAGATTCTATGTATTTCTCCTCAATAAAAAGCCATGCTGTGTGAGGGCAGGGATACCTGTTTGGTTGTTTTTCAATTTTTGCTTTCTTGACTTTCGTTTCTTGCTTTGCCTTCAGGTCATGGTCAGTGCCGGATGTGAAGTAGGCATGCACTAATATTTATTCAGTGAGTGAGTGGATAAAGAATGGTAACTTGGTCAGGGAAACCACCAGGATTACAGTTGGAGAACAGAGAGGACTAGAGATGCTGGGTGTCCTAACCAGAGGTGGGAAAGCTGTGGGCTCAGGGGCTTGGTGCTAGAGTTGAGGTGACCCACTATAGTCATGGCACTAGCCCAGGAGTCCAGTTATGGTGAGGTGAGTTCTGTGGGACTTAGGGATTCAAACAAAATGAAGGTCAGAACTCTATCTAGGACAGATGAAGCACGGAATCTTAAGGGAGATCCATTTTGTATGGGAAAAGTTACAGACTGTGTTTCTTATCCCTTTGCAGGTATTTTTAAACACACCCTCTCCATCTCTAGGGCTCTTCTTTCTGACCTGGTAACAGAGAAGGAGCGGCCTCTTGTGCTGGGACAGTTCAATACAGCCTCCAGCATTGGCTTCATCTTGGGACCCATGGTTGGCGGTTATCTCACTGAATTAGAAGGTGGATTCTATCTTACAGCCTTAATCTGTTTTTCAGTCTTCCTTCTCAATGCAGGTAAGTTAGTGTTTATGAAAAGATTGTTTTGTGTACTCATACTGAACAGTCTGTGCACCATGAGGCAGACTCATTGTTCAAAAGTGAAAGTCATTTTGAAGACCCTTCCTGCTGTTCTTAGCAGCTGTACCAAGTCACATTCCCTCCACCTTTGTGCAAGGCTCACATCCTCACTATTACTTATGTGTTCTTTTTTCTTTAATAACAACCTTCTTAATAGGAATGAATTAATATGTTATTATGGTTTTGACTTGTATTTCCCGGATTATTTTCATACATCTGTTGACCATTCTTTGGAGAAATGTCTGCCCCATCTTTTGCCCGTTTTACTTGGGGTTTTTTTTGTTATTGTTATTTTTGGTTTTGTTTATGCTTTTGACTTGTAGGAGTACCTACATATTTTGGATATCTATTAACCCTTTTACAGACATCAGATTTGCAAATAACATATCCATTTCTGTAGGCTACCTTTCACTTTAGCAATTGTTCCCTTTGCTGGAAAGCTTTTTAGTTTCGAATGGTCCTGTTTGTCTATTTATGCTTTTGTTGTGTGTGCTTTTGGTATCATGTCCAAGAAATCATTGCTAAGACAAATTTTGTGTGTGTGTGTATGTGGTATTGGGGTTTGAACTCAGGGCTTTGCTCTCATTTGACAGCGCAGTACCATTTGGGCCATATCTCCAGCCTTTCTGCTCTGGTTATTTTTGAGGCTGGGTCTTGCTTTGTACCTGGACAAACCTGGACTATGATCCTCCTATTTATGCTTCCTATAGTAGAGGGGTTGACAGGCATGTACCACCAAATCCAGCTTCTTCTATTGAGTTGGGGTGTCGTGAGCTTTTTGCCCAGGCTGACCTGGAACTGAAATCCTCCTGATGTCAGCCTCTGCATAGCTGGAATGACAGGCACACCACTGCACCCTGCCATGGATTGAGATGGGGTCTTTGAACTCTTTGTAGGGATGGCCTCAAATGGCCATCTTTCTGATCTCATCCTCCCATGTAGCTAGGACTGTAGGCATGAGCCACCATTGCCCTGCATGTAAGACTAATTTTAAGAAGTTTTGCCCTCGTTTTTCTTCTAAGAGCTTTATAGTTTTAGAGTTTATGTTTATCTTTAATCCATTTAGAGTTTGTGGTGTAAGTTAAGGGTCTGGTTTATTCTTTTGTATGATACATATTTTCTTAGTTATAATCTAAATGAAAATACTTCCTTTTACTTTTGATATACTTATTAAAAATTTCAAAAAAATTTTGGAAGCAAATAAAACCAGAATATGCCACTCCCTGCTACAGACCCTGCAGTGTCTTCCCATCATGGTAAAGGATGTGCCTGGATGGTAATGGAGGCTCCACTTGCTCTCTGCTCCACCATGCGCACTGACCATACTACCTTTCTGGTTAACCTCACATGTGCTGGGCTGATTCCGTCTGAGAGCAACATACTGGCTCCTTCCTCTACCCACCACATTCTTCTCACAGATCTTTACTTCACCACATCTCTCTCCTTCCCATCATTCAAGGCTCAGGTATTTCTTCCTTAGACCTTCCCTGATCATTCTGCCTAAAATAGCTCAAGTGTTTTTCAGTAGCACTTCTTAAATTCTGTTATTAATTTTTTTTCTGCTTATATTCTGTTTGTTCTCCCTGACACACACACACACATACACACAGTCCATAGGGAAGGGATTTAATCAGATCTGCTCACCACCGTGCCCCTGCATAGACAGGCCAAGCATGAAGCAGAGGGCCTGTGCTATTTGATGGGTGAAAGAACACCTCCTGGGCTGCAGCTATGGCATCTTGGATGCAGTGCCAAGTTCTCAAAACATGTTTTATCCTCTTTGTCCAGAGGCCAAGGTATGCCCTACCTTGGGTAAAAAGCTACATAAACAGGTAAAACCTTACTGTTCAGTTTCCCTTGTACTCAGTCATTTCAATCATATTTTACTGCAACTTTTCAAATCTTCACCTTCCCAGCATGATATTGTACAATGAATGCCATGTCAGGCTGGGATGTCAGATTTAGGAAGTGAAGCTCAATGTCATTTCTCATAAGATCACTTCATAATTGTCTGCCAGTCACCTCAGCCAGGAGAGTAGACCTGGCAGAGTGGAGTAAATCTAGGTAAAATGGCTTCAAAATGAGTGCCAAAACCAAAAAAAGAGAGTTTATGAAGTAAAGAATTTACATGTGAACTTAAATTTATGAGTTTAGCTATAAAGTGATGGGATATAAGCCATCACAGGCTTTTGAGCTGAGGAGGTGACTATTTTGTGGATAGTTAGGGTATTCTTCATAAAGGTGAAGGGTGTGTTGCTGACTACTAATGTCACAGTGGAGCCGTGGGAATAGTGGGAAAACTGAAGTAAAAACACAGGCTAGAATATCTAGTGCAGAAATACAGATGCGTAATTTGCTCGCCTGCAGGGAGGCTCTGCAGGAATCAGCATCTGGTCTCCTGTGATGGGTATTGTACCACTTTAACAGGTCTCGTTTGGCTATTACCTTGGAGTGAAGCGAAACTCAGCAGTACAAAGAATAGCCCGAGGTGGGGTCAGAACCATGCACCCTTGGGGAAGACAGACTACACCCTGCAGGGAGCAGCCACCACCCCTGTAGCCACCAAGAATGAAAAGATGGCTCAGCGGCCCTGGCTGGAAGTCCCATCGGCCTTGCAGGACATGAAGAGCCTTCTGTTTTCTGAAATGAGGCACATATTTCTCGTGCGCTTGCTGATGGGTGTGGCCGTCATGCTGTACTATAGTAACTTCGTCTTGGCCCTGGAGGAGCGCTTTGGGGTGCGGCCTAAGGCCTCAGGGTACCTCATCAGTTACAGCAGCGCCCTGGGGACCCTGGCTGGCTTTGCCCTGGGGCCAATCCTGCGGCTGTACAAGCACAACTCGCAGATAGTCTTGCTGCATTCCAGCACCCTCACCTGCACTCTGCTGCTGCTCTACTCCACAGCCTGCAGCATGGTTGTGGTGGTCTTCTGCTCCACGCTCCTATCCTTCTCCACCAGTATTGGCAGGACCTGTGTCACAGACCTCCAGCTGAGCATGGGCGGAGCCCAGGCCAGCGGCACTGTCATAGGCGTAGGACAGTCTGTGACAGCTGTGGGCCGCATAATTGCCCCTCTTCTCTCAGGAGTGGCCCAGGAGGTCAGCCCGTGTGGCCCTCCCAGCCTTGGGGCTGCTCTAGCCTTGGTTGCTATTTTCCTAATGTCACTAAACAAACCTCACGCTAGTGATGATGGGAGTGGTAAATTAAAATGTGCATAGGGAACATCCTGAAGAAACAAAATTGGAAGTGTGCAAATCAGGAACAATGGGTGTAATAAGAAGTACATATCAGAAAAGGGGGATGGTATAAGTGAAATTTTTTCCAGGTGGTGTGTGCCACTCTCAGCTGTGCAGTTACACCTGTGGGACCATCAGAAGTCACAGTGACATGTAGGAGAGTTAAGATTGAAGCAGCTTTGCCAATGGGGACCCAATTCAAGGTTGACCTGAAAGGCTCCTTCTTCCCATGTGGACCCCAAGCCAACATTTTCAAGGGTGAAAAAAAAGATGCCATGTACAGGAGAGGGAAGTGGTGGTGGAATAGCAAGATAGGATTTCTGGAAGAGGGAAGAAACCACACATTTCCCTGCTGAAAAAATACAGGTAGCTTGTTAATCACAAGCTGATCACCCCTGCAACATTGGTTTCCTGCTAAATCCATAAGCTAAGAAGGAGCTTTGCTGCTGTCAGAATCTGGAAGATTGAAGAAGCTGCTTTATTAAAACCAGCCTGAGGATTTCTTTCTGGTTAAAAATCAGGTGTTGACCTCACCCCCTCTGCCTGGCTGCCCCTGACTAGGCCTCAGCAAGGCCTAGAGATCTACTGTGTTTTAGGCACCAGTGGTGATTTCTCATGGAGGTAGAAGAAGCATCACAGTGAGACAGACACTTGACTGTTTTTATTAGGCGCTGGCTAAATTTGATGGTTTAAATCATGCTTGTGATAACAATGGGTTCCCCTTGCCCAGCTCTCAGGAACTGTGCTCTGTATTAAGAATGGGCCTGTCCATCTTCTCTGGGACTAACTCCCCCTGGACCTTGTGCATTGTGATCCTCTCTGCAAAGCCCACATTCCAGTTGCACTTCAGATTCTGGTGCTGATAGACCCTGGCAGTAAAGCCAAAGTCCAGGAATGCTTTTAAGTTAAATATTATTTTCAGAGGAGAGAAACTGGAACTGGATTCCCCGGGGTTTGTGTTAAAAGTCACTTGATTTGTTTCATTTCAATTTTGTGCCTGGAAAGAGCCATGTTGTTTTTCAGGGGCATGTTGTGGTATGCCCTTTCCCAGTTAAATGCCATTGCATTAGCACCTAAGAGGAACGAGAGGGGCCTCTACAGGTTCACCAGAGGTGTGCCATGCTGACCACTGGGAGTTCTGACTGCTAGTAAACATTTTTTAGGGGCCCCTCTTCCCCTCACATTCCCTTTAACCCTTAATTGGTCCACTAGGATATTATTCTTTTTTTAGCCTAACACATACAATTGTAAATAATATTTTAATATACTAATTTGTCATGGCTTTAATATTTATTATTTATGAGTCAGAAGAAGTATTTTAAAAGTTTTAGAAATGGGTATGATAACTTGAAACATTTATGACAATTGAAAGTATGTTTTCCTTTGAAGAGCATCTTTTTTCCTCTCTAGCTATAAGAAAAATAATTAACTCTTATTAAGTGTTATAATTGTGAACTTTTACAAAAGAGCTACATGCTTTTGAGGATACCAAAAGATTGCCTTCCCTGAAGGAATACACTAAATGTCACAGAGATTAGATCCAAGAAGACAGTTTGTAATTAGGGATTTATGCAATGAAGTAAAATTTTGGAAGAATTTTTCCAAAGATGTCTTCACTCTTGGAAATAGGTTTTATTCAAAGCTTTTAAGTATAGCCATTTTTACACTTTTTAAGAATCATAGCACTTTATTTTTGAAGTCAAATAAACCCTATAAACTTAAGGAAGCTGTATAGTAAGACATAGAAATATTGAAAACCAAAGATTGAGCTCAGTATACAGAGAAACATTTTCTTTTGCACTAAAAATTTTAGTATTTCGTTAATGTTATTTTTTGGGGGAGGGATATTAAATGATTTGTCACACTTCCTTTCACATGTCTAGCATCTGCTGTCCCAATGTGTGGTCCAGGGACAGCTCCTTCAACGTCATTTGAGAGTTTGTTAGATATGCAGATGTTTAAGCCCCATTTTGACAAGATACCTAGCTGATTTGTTTGCACAGCAAAGTTTGAGAAACACTGACTGACCTAGTAATCGGTATTTGTATTGTCTATGGAATATGATCTCAGGGAAATTAAATGTGTATCTGTTCAACTAACATTTGTGTTGTTTTGTTCTTTAAATTAAGTTCTACAATCCTTCCCAAAGTATCGGATTGAGACACATGAAGCTGTTCCTTTCGTAAGTGAAAAAAAAATCTTCATATGGTTCAACTTAATAAATTCAATGAAATCATATCTGAAAAATAATGAACTTGCCTAGGATGTTTATGAAGGACCAAGCACACATTCTAACATTATGCCAACCATAACTGGTAGGGGCAATGCAGCTCAGGGTTCCAGAGACACTGCTTTTCCCAGAGTAAAAGGGGGACTTCTGTGTTCATGTCCAAAGGGGAAGAGTAAAACACAGGGAGCAGGGTGTGTCTGGCCATGAGAGTAGCATGCTCCAGACCTGGGCTGGATGACCTGGCTGGGGAAATATGCAAGCGTCATTCATGGAGTTCACCGAAGAGGCTGGGAACACTGGTTCTCTACCCTGGATGCATGGCCTGGACCTTGGGAACCAGACTTATGCACCCAGGTGTTTGTGTGCACAAGCAGAGTTCAGAATCACCAAGTTACATCAGGAAGGGACTCATCTGCCTTGTTTAGGGCTTGAGGGATAGGTGAGGGAAAACCACTGAAGAACTCACAAGGCAGAGTGGTATGGAAGCATCTGTGTTTTGAGAAGATCCCTTTGAGTGCAGCAAGGAGGACTTGAAGACTGAAATAGAAGCAGTCTGTACTTTGGTGCAGTGATCCAAATGAGCTCTGAGGGACAAGTAGCCAAAGGGATCGGGGAGGTAGGGAGAGGAGGGGATGCTCAGGGATATTCTGGGAAGGACTTTGGTAGTACCTGCACTGGCCTGAAGCTCAGGGAAAAGCTAAGAGAGCTGGTGGTGAGTGTAGAGCACATTCTGTCCTGTCCCATCTCAACCTTCAGAGAACATGTGTGGGTGGTTATGGAGCTCACTCAGTGGTTGGAACACTGAGGATGTTTTAGAGAGCGCTGGGCTCTCTTTCTGAGGACACTTGTGTAACATATGCAAAAACGTACATGGAGTGAATGTTGGGCCAGGCTGGGCAGCTGCATCCAGAGAACAGTTATTTTTCTGGGGTGGAGTGCATAGAAAAATAGAAAAGCCCTCAGGGTGGTTCCCCACATCCCTTCACCCCCTCCCCCCCACCAATGCTAACCTCACCTTAGCCTTTCAGGAGTCTCAGAAATAGCTTACTCCA
Organism: Castor canadensis; assembly: GCF_047511655.1. NCBI lineage: Eukaryota > Metazoa > Chordata > Mammalia > Rodentia > Castoridae > Castor > Castor canadensis. The sequence continues at coordinate 89,485,344 of NC_133397.1, read as the reverse complement.
GACCTATCCAGGGAGGTGAATGAGGCAGCTCTTCTTGAAATGGTGGCAGACTAAAATCAGTCCTGTTTTTTCCTGATGAACTTATGTTACATGATAATTTTTCTCAATAATAAAATCCCTTTAAATTATAATTAAGTAGTAGTCTAATAAATTATATTTTTGGAAGTCATTATTGTATCCCAATATATATTTAACTTAAAGTCCTAATTTAATTAGGACTTGAAAAATTTAATCTCCAGTATGCTAAAACAGATTCATAGTTAAGCCTTTGGCTTGTATGACCATTATACTAATAGCAAATATATATATATGTGTGTGTATGTGTATATATATATATACATACACAATCTGAAATTTATACTGATCAGTAGAGTAGCTTTAATTACATCTTTTCACAGTGTAATTTATTTCTAATGACACAGATGCACAAATATGTTTTAATACAATTCTTACTTTATAGCTTCCTTTTTCCCCAGATCATCCACTCACATAACACTTTTTAGATAGCATTCTATGGAAGTAATAATAATCGAAACAAAACTTCTATTTTCTTGAGTTGATACATGGTAACAATGTATGAATAAATGATGCCCATTGTTTTTTTTTAATTATTTTATTATTCATATGTGCATACAAGTCTTGGGTCATTTCTCCCCCCTGCCCCCACCCCCTTCCTTACAACCCACTCTGCCCCCTCCCTCTCCCCCCCCCATACCCAGCAGAAACTATTTTGCCCTTATTTCTAATTTTGTTGTAGAGAGAGTATAAGCAATAATAGGAAGGAACAAGGGTTTTTGCTGGTTGAGATAAAGATAGCTATACAGGGAGTTGACTCACATTAATTTCCTGTGCGTGTGTGTTACCTTCTAGGTTAATTCTTTTTGATCTAACCTTTTCTCTAGTTCCTGGTCCCCTTTTCCTATTGGCCTCTGTTGCTTTTAAGGTATCTGCTTTAGTTTCTCTGCATTAAGGGCAACAAATGCTAGCTAATTTTTTAGGTGTCTTACCTATCCTCACCCCTCCCTTGTGTGCTCTCGCTTTTATCATGTGCTCAAAGTCCAATCCCATTGTTGTGTTTGCCCTTGATCTAATGTCCACATGTGAGGGAGAACATACGATTTTTGGTCTTTTGGGCCAAGCTAACCTCACTCAGAATGATGTTCTCCAATTCCAATGATGCCCATTCTTATTTTGAAAAAAAAGATACTTCACAACAGCTTGTGTTCTTCCTTGAAGGGATAAGATCTTTATAGACATTAAGAAGGGAGTGTTAATTGCTAATCATTTATACAGCATAAAAGTGAACTATCAGGGTCTGGCTTGAACAGCCAGATTTAAACTGTACTACATTTTGGTAAATAAAAGTCCTTTTTTTGCAAACCATGTACTGTGGAGGATAAAAAAAAAAGTAGTTCAAATACTTCTGAGTGGTTGCTGTTTACAAGATGGGTAGAGAAAGCCTTTCTCAAGCTTGACAAAGAATCTGCAGTACTCCCCCACCCACAGACCATAAGTTCATACACTCATTCCAAGATCCCCAGAGGATGCTGGAAATCACAGAGTACTGAACCCTATATATCCTAATTTTTTCCTAAATATGCATAAATTTAATACTTTTTTTCCATGTTAACTAAGCACTTACCATGCTGGTGACCATAACTTTTGCAGTTTCTGGTGTGACAGCAAAACCAGCATAAACTTATTTTTCCTTCACAGTTTCCATTGATAGATTTGCTCTCAGCCACCTCAGTATGAGGTTTTTTTTGCATTCAAGTTGAGACCTTCCCCCTTTTCAGGTAAAGGAAGCACTTCCTGGCTTCTTTGTGTTGTGTCTGCATTGCCAGCACCACTGTTCTTTGGCACCAATGTTGAGAATTTTTACCTTTTCATTTAAAATAAGCACTTTTTAATTGATGCAATTGCATTTGTCAGTTCTTGCAATTATTTCCTGAGCTATTGGCGTCCTATCAGAAAGTTACTACCTTTGCCTAGATCTTGAAGGGTTTCCACTATGTTTTTCTCTAGTTAGTTCAAAGTTTTAGGTCTTTCAAAAAAGAAAAACAACAGAATGAAGAGGCATCCTATAGAATGGGAGAAAATCTTTACCATCTATTCATCTGACAGGAAATTATTATCCAAAATGTACAAAGAACTTAAAATATTAAGCACCAAAAAAACCAGGAATTTAAAAAATGGACAAATAAGACCTTTAATCCCAGCTACTTGGGAGTTGGAGCAGGAGAATCAGGGGTTTGCTGTCAGCCCAGGCAAAGTTAGCCAGACCCTATCTCAAAAAATATATATCTATAGATATATAGATATGTATATAAATATAGATATCAAACAGGAAATTCCAGAAATAAGCAATTCATTAGCTTTAAGTGCACACCATTCTGGGTAGATAACTGTACTTATGCATATAGATATACACCAAAGGTCTGGAGGTAGGGATCAAGTGGTAAGAGAATGCTTGCCAAGCCTTAGTCATCAGGGAAATTCAAATCAAAACTATACTGGGACAGTCTGGTTTTCTGTGATATATCATTTTTTCCATATGTGATTATTTATAAGCGATTTAATATTTAAACTTTGGTAAGACTTTTCATAGCAACAGGAAATTTTCCCTTATCAATGTACATATTCAGAACTCCTATTTGGCATTCAGAGTCAACCATACTAGATGCAAAGAGCCTCATTTAAATGAGAAATTTAGTTACCAGTTAGACTTATGACTCGACAGGATCCAGTTTGATAAAAATGGAGAAAACTTTTGAATATTTCATTCAAAGTATTTTATCACACAAGTGGGAAATCAAAAAAGTCACCACTGCTATATCTGTCATTCCGCCTACTGGGTGTCCCATGAGGCAACATTTCTACACCCTGTAGTGTGAGGATATCAGATACCCATAAGATCTCTATGACATACTGAAAGTTCTTAAAGTAGGTCCTGAACTGCCAAGATGTTCCCTGTGCTGTGTAAGTTGAAAATGTGATAACCCATCTATAATAGATAGGTTAACATTATATCCAGAAACACTCAAATCTGACCATACAGCTAAGAGATCTGGCTCACAATTTATTCAGCATTCTTGGAGGTAGTAAAATAGAATTGTATTCGAAAAATTGTATGAAGTTAGAAAAAACAAAAGAGATTTTTTAAATGAGGTACCAGCACAACATTGAGCAAACCTTTCAAAAACTACCCGAATGGGTGTTTCTCCCACATAGCCCTGTAGTGGCCAACCTGTCTGAGGAGGTCAACTCCACATGAAGTGGAAGACATGAGGAATTCTGAAGGAAAGTGTCATCTGCTGGGGATAAGGAGCTATGGTGAGTGCCAGGCAACTAGAAGGCTCTTCCACTTTCCTTAGAATAGCCATGAGCTGTACATTTGCACTAAAAGTGATGAAAACCAAAACAAAAGCTCAGGTCACCAGTCTCTTCTAAGTCATGAGCTTTCTTGTTTCTTGTACAGCCTACCTCCATATATCTGTAGGTTCTGTATCCACAGCTTCAACCAATCTGGTATGGAAAATTGGTTTAAAAAAATGTATGTCTACTGGACATTTATAGACTCTTTTCCTGTCATTTTCCCCTGAACAATACAGTATACTACTGAAGGAGCATTTACATTGTATTAGGTCATCTAAAGTACTAAAAATATGTTTGGGAAATGTGTTCTATCTAAATAGTATGCCATTTTATACAATGGAATTGAATATCTGCAGGCTTTATCTGATATCAGGGAGTCCTGGGATTCATGTCTTTTTATGTTCAGGCTCAGCAGATCATGCCAACGGCGACTTCATTGGGTCAAAGTAATCCCTTTAATCACCCTTCAGAGAATCAAGTCTAGTGTGTACTTTGCACTAGCAAAAATACAACTGTTCTTATAATGGGTTGTAAAATGTCATTTTGGCATAAACACAATTTGTAGACAGTGTAACAAATGCAAGATTTGCTGAGGCATGTGATGACCATGCTTCTATTTCCATTTTATAAATAAGCACCCACTTTTACCCACTTTCTGGTGAAAGAGGACACCCCCACTTCAGAAAATGATGAGTGAAATTTCATCCCAGACCTTTGGGGGACAAATAAAAGTATTGGCGTTAGGTACTGATTTCTCATTGTTTGCTGCCTAGTAAAACTGTTCCTAATAGCTGTTCACTTTAGATATAAAGCATTAATCCCTGACCATTCACTTATAGGCAGTTCAAATCAAACCTGTTACAACAAACAGAAGATCTATGGAAATTCTATAGAAGTGATGGGACTTTGGTTAGATCAGTTTTTTTTTTAAACTAAAGGAGTCATATATGAAGGATAGGGGCTCTCTACACTACAGAAGTATAGGTGGTTATGGTATTTAAAGGGGTCCACCTCCAATTGTCACTTTCCATAGTGATTGATTAATAATTACCAAAAGAATTAAGTATAAAGACTAAAATCACATTTATTTGTATTTGCCTTTGCTACTCAAAAACTAAGAAAAAATTATACTGATAATAAGTTAAAATGACTTAGGTGTTCCTTTTCAGAAATACATACAATGCATTCAAATTCTTTATGTGACTTTTACCTAAGGAAAGCTGAATCTGGTCTACCTGCTTATCAAGAAGTGCTACAAAAATTTCATGTTTTCTCCTTCTGTTCCTGAACAGTAAACCCCTTATAATACTAATTAATATAAAAAAACAGGAAATTTAAGTCATTTTCAACTTCTACCTTCCTTTCCAGATGTCATAAATAATAAATATTTTGAAAACTTATTATTTTTTTTGGCAGTACTGGGCTTTGAACTCAGAGCCTTACACTTGCTAGGTGCTCTACCACTTCAGCCACTCCTCCAGCCCCCTGAAAACTCACTCTTTACATTCTTAAAAATGTACCTCACATCTCCTGGATGAATTATACTTCTATAATAAAAGTCTATGTCAGTTTAAATCTCTTTGTATATATATATATATATATATATATATATTGATATAAATATTTCCATTTTAAATTGAGATTTTTGGCACAGAGTCCTAAGCTTGTACTTTTCCAACTGTGTTCTATGCTGCTTTCCACTGATAAGTATAGGATTGCTAGGGAAAGAAATGGTGTCTTCTGAACTTGTACCTGTGTGTCCTTCCCACCTCATGCCAAGTGTCTAGCAATATTCCAAGATATTAGAATGTTAGAAAGAAAGATTTACTTCTCCACATTGATGGGGCAGAAAAGAACATGCTGAGGATTGGCTTTTTTGTCTAATTCATTTGTGTTCATCCCCAAGAATACTACTCATGTCCTTTGCTCTTCATGAAAAGTTTCCAATGTGAAACCAGGGAACTACTAGAGTGGCTTCGTATCTAAACCTAGAAATTTAGAGTTTTGTACCAGCACATTTTGAAGAGGAATTATTCAGAAAAAAATGACAAGCAATGAAATGTACGATTTAAGAGGCATAGATTTAAATATGAATCTTTAATGATTATGTCCCATCTCTTTTCTTTCTGCTGTACTTCTAAAAAGTACTCCAATGAATAGAAGCCGATTTTAGATGCTGAATTTCAGTTGCTACATTATTGAAAGTGAAGAGGTAACAAATTACAGACTAGTGCAAAAAATAGGATGTCCACATTCTCCAAAGTGCTTCCCAAACACGAGTCAAAACCCAAAATCTCACTGATTTGTTAAACATTGGAATACTGTTTATAGAAACTTCCATCCATGTCTTCTTGGAGACTTCCTTCCACCTGGACTCAAAGTTCTAGAATGTCTATTAAAGCAGGTGGTCATAGACACCATGAGAGGAATCAACTGCCTCCTCCTCCCATTATTGCACGATATAAACCCCCAACCAGTTGATGTGGGTGCTGCCCTCTCTCCCCATGGGCCACAAAAGGCCCTCAAGGTTGGGACCACACAAAAGCTGTCACCAAATCTGTCACACGCTGTAAGGCATGGACAGTCTTTCTCTTTGCACCATCTAAAATGGGGAGATGGAGCTTTTATGTCATCACCAAACACAAATTAAGGAACAAATTAAGAGATGTATGATAACCTCTAATCTGCACACTAGGCCACTTCATCTGCCTACAAATTCTGATTGTGTTCCCAGTTTGAGTCAGGAGATGTCTCTGTTTTGGGTTCTGTTCTTCCTTTACCATCTGGTCTGTCAGCTCAGGATAGGAAAACACCCCTACCCTAAGCTCAGGACCTACCCTTTAGAAACTGACCTTCACCCTTGGAAAGATGTTCTCAGCACTTTCAGTGCCATTCACTTAAAAACTGATTACCACAGATATACACTTTTTTTTTCATAAATAAAATTTGAGGCATATATGTAATATATTAAAATTTTCACCAACAAAGTTATGTTAAAATTTTCAAGTTCTGTCATTCAAGTTCATTAAAGGCACTTTTTTTTCTTAAGGCCTGCAAAGAATACCGTTGCTAGCAAGGAGTCACAAAGACGTTTTGTAGGACTTCCTTTCTTTGATTTTCCTCTTCTTGGGATAAGCACTCATCCCATAAATCAGTGGCTTGACTACCACCCAAAGAAAGTATTTAGACAGACAGGGTTTAAAATGGAGTCCATGATGGCATCAGGTTTTGAAGTAACAAACCACAGCAGCACTGTGTCAGTCACCCCAAGTCTGCTTTGGCCATTTTCATTAGGATTTCTCACCCCCAAATCGGGCTTTCCGGTTTCCAGGTTCTGATGCTCTCCGGACCAGCCTTGGTGGGGGCCTGGGTGGGACATCTTCAGTCAGACTATCTTCCCTCCCCCTGCCAAACCTGTCTTTGGAGAGAAGGGGCTCTTGCAGTACACCTGGTGTCTGGGTACCTCCCTCTTTGCTACAGGATGCTGGGGGATTGCTGAGATGCCCTCGGCCAGAATCAACGTTCACCTCATTCTTCCATTCCATTTTATAGGCCTGGGGAGCTTTCTTGCTGAATTGTTCTGGCAAGAAGCGCCTAGATCGGGATTGCAAATTGAGCACGGTGGTCCCAGCATCTGGGTCTGAGTCACTGCTGCTGCTATCTGTCACAGAGAAAAAGAAGGACAATGTGGACAAGGGTGTCCGAGAGGAGGTGTTACAAATGACTTCAGTACCTCAGGGGGTCAGGCAACTCTCCCCAGAGTCCTGGAGAGATGGGAAGTGAGAGGGCTCACTCTAAAAACTCCAGCTGAGCAACTTTTCATTCCTTGTGTCACCCCTGGGAGCATACATGTCCACAAGGGGGGATTCCTGCTAGTTTTGAAGACTTTTCTGTGTGCCAAGCACTTTAAAATACATTATCTTATTTAATCCTCACAATCACCCATTTTAGAGATGGGGTAACTAAGTTCAAGAGGTATTATTAAGGCCAGGCAAGTGGTGCACACCTGTAATCCTAGCTACATGGAAGACAGGTAGGAGGGTTGCAGTGTGAGGCTGGCCAAGGAAAAAGCGTGAGACCCTATCTAAAAACAAAGTAAAGCAAAAACATTTTTTATTGTTTTATTATTCATATGTGCATACAACGCTTGGGTCATTTCTCCCTCCTGCCCCCACCCCCTCCCTTACCACCCACTCCGCCCCCTTCCTCTCCTCCCCACCCCCTTGATACCTGGCAGAAACTATTTTGCCCTTATCTCTAATTTTGTTGAAGAGAGAGTATAAGCAATAATAGGAAGGAACAAGGGTTTTAAGCAAAAACATTTGTGATGTAGCTCATGGTAGAGCACCTGCCTAGCAAGCACAAAGCCCTGAGTTCAATCCCCAGTACATTCAAAAACAATTTTTGAAGAGGTTTTATTAAGTAGTGGGCCTGGAATTCAAACTGAGACCCTCTGGCAGTGGTGACTGTGCCCTCAGCTTCCCTGCAGGAATGTTCCCAGAGGAGCTTAGCTCTGAGTCTGTTACACAGTAAGCAGTCTGGTCATCACCTATTGCTGTTTAGGTTCTTTCCTTGGCCTAGAATTGCATATACAGCATTGCTGAGTTCCTTTATATTTCCATGGAAGGAATAAAACCCCAATGAACACATCCTAAACAAAGGGAGGAAGCATGGTAAGAGTCAGATTCAGATGCTGGAGTTCAGTGGGGAGGACAGCAGGAGGGATGGGCCACTTGCCCAGGAGTTGAGATTCCTGGGAACAGAGAACATGTTTCTGGACATACAGCGACAAGACAGGCCATGATTTTGAATATTTGCAGCTGTCTTATCGTCCCCTGCCTGCCCTTCTTATTTCTTACATTTTCCTTCATTACCACCAGCAATCCTTAAGACTTTTTCATGTTGGTTAATTTAATTAAAAAGGTGGGGGGGAGCAAAGGGGTTTTAATTATTGCTCTACCCCATCCACATGTTAATAACTGTATCCTAACATGGTTTTGGGATTCACAGAAAATAGCTTGGTATCTACATGAAAATTACCATCAAACAAAGAAATATTAGACCTTGGGGAAAAGCTTTAGTAACTACACTCAAGTAAAATATATGGTATCTATGAAAATATACTAGAATTACTACAGAACTGTACATTTTTACACATTTCAGAATTACAACTGTATATTTTCCTTCTCAGTAGCCCCATGGTAGCAATATTTAATTTTGCTATGTTAAAGAAATGTTATGGAAAATAAGCAATTAGATAATTTATAATCTTCATAGGAAGCCATTCAAAAAGGTTGCAATGATTTAAAAAAAGACACCCTGTTATTATTTTAAATTTCCAAGATATTCAACTCATCCCTAGTAAAGAAAAATAACAAGAAAATTTATTTTTAAAGCACTAGTAAATAAATCTAAAAGGTTTCTTTTCACTCCAGTTATATTCATTACCTGCATTAGAAATATTCTTTTTCTTTTGTAGCTTTTCTGGAAGCTTTGTATTTTTAGGTAAAGATAAATATCGGGAGGTGGAAGTAGAAGCCTGTAAAAGAGATAGAAAATGTACTCAGATTACATAAAGGGTATCAGTTGTATATTAGAAATTGATTTTTTTTGGCAAAACTTGGTCTTAAAATACAATTGTAGTGCTTCATTCCAAAGTTATTTTCTGACAAGCAATTGTAACTGAAATATCCAAGTCCCTTCCAAAACCTAATGGAGATTGGTACTAAGAAAAATAAAAATAAGAGGGACCATTAGAAGCAAGATATGAAAACACTGGTTCTTCTTAAAGAATAAAGTCCCTTAGAAAGACTTCGAATACATATATAGAGAGACAATATAGAATATATATCAGGTTAGGTAGAGTGATGGACGGATAGACAGACAGAGGAAGAAAGGTGTTAAAAATGTAGCATATTTAAGTTTTATTTACTTTAATAAATCTTGAAAAGTATTTCAAAAGTTAATTTAGTGGCATTCAAATGATAGTCTTTAGTTTTTATAATTCACTTTTAATGAACACTTACATTTTACATGTAAAAAAGATAAATCTCATTCACACATAATTTTGATCTCTGATGACCCAGTACAGAATCTCATTAAAAATGTGATGGTAATGCCTGTCATATTAAATCAGTAGATCCTTACATCATTTGTAAATGGTTTTCCTTATCTACTGACAATGCCTTAGATCAACTAGACAGCTGAGCAGAGTGCACCGTGAACACTCATATCCCTCAGTCACTCTGGGCTTTTGCAGTTCCCCAGAGAACGTGCAGGCGTGCCCACCTTCAACCCTTGGTATGTTGCTGCCTCAGGTTAGAAAGCTCAAATATAATCATTTGTACACAGCAACAGTTCAGTCAAAGACCAGCTGAAATGACAACAGTGGCCCCTTATGATTATATTGCCTAGTGACACCATGGCCCTCTTAGTTTGTGTGAGTGCCCTATGTGACATTCTCTAGACAAAATTGTCCAACAAAGCATTTCTCAGAACATATGATATTATTATGTGGTGCGTGACTGTATCATCTTCCAGTCATGGTAGCCTGGGCCAGCCATTCTGATTAAAATTATAATTTGACTATCTCCCTCTACTACCAACTTCCTTCCCTGGCCCTTTTTAAAAGAAATATTTTCTCCATAGCACTTATCATTTTGATCATAACAAATAATTTAGATTTTGTTGCTGGTAGCTTTCTTTCCACTAGAATAGGAATCTTACAAACATACAGCAGTCTGAAAATTTTGTTCACCAATGTATTCCATGTGGCTACAACAGTGCCTAAAATGTAACAGGTGTTCAAGAAACATTTGGAAAGACTTTATTATTCACTGTCTCTTTCCTTCCTCCCTCCCTCCCTCCTTCCATTCTTCCTTCCCTTCCTTCCTTTCTTTTTCTTTTTTTCCTAGATGGAACTCACTATATTTTTTAGGCTGGCCTCAACCTCCTAGGCGCAAGTCTTCTTCCTGCCTCAGCCTTCTGACTAGTTGGGACCACAGCAGCTGAGTGCCACGGTATGTGCTGAAATGACTTTATTATTAATTCCATCCCAGAATTTCTGGGAATTGACCCTCTCAGAGCTGTTCAATAGGCAGAGTGAACCACCAGCAGAACAGCTGCTGGCTCCACCCTTGGAAGCCTTCTGCCTCCTGGATGTCCCAGTCGGTTACCCTTCGCTCGCGATTCAAGCTGTTGTCTTTCCTGATGCTGTCTCGCAAGCTGTGTCGACGGCGGATCAGAATCTCCTTGGCTTGTCGCTCACTCGTGTCGGCCGTCAGATTGTGTCTGTTATACGACAAAGTCTGGGACAAAACACATACGTGACCGCTTACCAAAAGACTGATCGGTTCCCCCCAAATTCCAAAACTGTACAACTCTGTTTAAATTTGCTCCTCAGCTAGGTACCTACAACTCCCATGCAGAGCAACAAAACAAAATCAAAATCAAAAGTACAAAAGTTAACACTTTAAAATTTTGAAAAAAATTCATCCTTTCATAAAAATCAATGAATGTGTTTTTTTCTTCAGTAAGAAGAAGAAAAATAATTAGAAATTAGAAAAATAATTGCATTCATTCAGTGTCCTGGTCTACCTTGAAATGCCTTGTATTTTATCGATCATTAATAGGAAAAATACAGGTCATTTTGATACACTGTATTGAATAGGAATTACTGATGTAAAAGCAAACCATGTTGAACCACTTGGTGGTGCCATGTCCTTTTAAGAACTTCAGAACTTGTCCTTTTCTCAACTAAGTTGTCACTTTTGGAAGTTGTCCTCACTGGTAACAAACATGTCCCAGTAAAATTTCTAAACTAGGGCTGTCCCTATCATTCATTTTTTGTTTCATAGACTGCATACAATGCATTTCCTTTAAAAAAATCATAATTTGTAGTTACGTTCACTCCCTGATAGAATTGGCAGGTACTTCTTGGGACTACCCTGTGTCAAGAACTATATTAGACCGCATAAGACATGCAAAGTTGCATTGAACAAGATTCTACTCCTACCTCGAGAAGTTTCCTATGAATTTGGTCATGTAAGGCTAACAATATAATACAAAATTGTGAAATTAAGTGTTAAAACAAGTTTCTCCATATGAGCTCCAAGAGCTATCTTTATTTAAAGGATAGGGCTGCAGGGTAATACGGTTGTTGCTGGGGAAAACTTAAAAACTGGAGGCTCTGTGGCAGCTGACAGGAAGCAAGGGCAGACCCCCAAGGGTTAAGGCAGGGAGGGAGAGCGAGAGAGGGAAAGAGAAGAAGAAGGAAGGAGGAGGAGGAGAAGGAGGAGGAGGGATAGGGGAAGGGGGAAGGGGGAAGGGAGAGGGAGAGGAGGAGACTACATAGGTCAAGGGAGGAGGACAGAACTTGGCAGTCCATGGACTTCTGGAGTTATTGAGTGAAGCAAATGTAGAAATAAGGTTGGATAAAGTAGAGCTCAGAAATAGAGACACCAAATTCTGAAAAAGGTGTTTCACCTGGAAGCTACAACTATTGTTTTGTTTCATTTTAAATAGGAGAATTCTACCATGAAAGGGTCTTAGAGTAAAAGTACACTCATGTGGACAGAATGGGAGAAGCCTGGGGAAACCAGCTAAGACACTGAGTGTATGGCTTCTGCAGGAGTGAGGAAGATCCCTCACAAGCTGAGTGGCTTTTGTGCCACTTTGCTTCCCTCTGCCTCTGTTTCTTCATCTGTGAAATGGAGACAATAGTAATACCTACCTCTTGTTGGGGAATCAAACCAGTTAATACAAGCAGAGTGCTGACAGTGAGACTTGGCAAATTGTACACACTCTGTGAACGTTAGCAATCTTACTAGCAAATTGTTAGAATGAGGTGTTAATGATGGAAATGCAGTGAAATAAGTGACTCAGAAGACACTGAAGGAATTATAGCACCTTATGAATAACAAAAAGGATTCCATACTTTATCTACGCTATAAAGCTATTTCCATAAAACACACGCACATACGTACACACAATTGGTTCATTTCTTCACAGTTGATCAACACATAATTTTTATCTCCAAGCCAACAGCAGCAGAACCTGCAGGGGCTACAAAGCTGTAGCTGGGGTATGTGGGAGGATTGTGGGGCTCTGACAAGGTGGGATGCTGTGGAGAGGGGTCTGAGAGAAGAGGAGATGCCCAGTGTGGGACCCACTGTGGCAGAGACAATAATGGGATATTCAATTACAGCACATAGCTGAAAGACAGACTATTAGCCAAAAGTATTTGAATATTTCAGGAAATAAATTATTCTTACTCTCTGGCGGATTTGATAGAGATTCCTTGATAATATTTCTCGAATTTCATCCATTTCACCAGGTGTGAGCTTCCTTATTTTTTCTTCACGACAATCACTGTGAAGTTTAGACAAAGAATATTTCACCTTTCAACAGAGATTATAGTCCGTGATTTTCTTTCTTAGAGATTTACCATTTTTGAGAAGGAGAATCTGAGTTTAAAAATTAGCAGCATTTGGTTACTGAGGTGAATACCAATTTAAAAAAAAAGTTATGCATGTTTGGAATATTAATAAAAAATAGCACTTGGGGATTATTCAATATTTCAGTATATCTTAAATATTTTAAAAATTGTTCCATTTTAAGGTAACTAGAATTTCTAAAATTTATTTAAGCATCAAAATCATTCATGACAAGTTTAATTGTGAATAAGTTTTCAGAGTCTATTCATGTAACTTTTAGAGGGTTTTTGAGAAAGGTTTACATTATGTAGCTCAGTCTGGCCTTGAACTCAAAATCCTCCTGCCTCAGCCTCCCAAGTGCTGGGAATATTGATATGTACCACACGTCCAGCTTCTCATGCAATTACTTTTTTAAAGAAGAAAAGCTACAATGATGCATAGGGCTATCACTTCATTATTTTTTAACACTCTTTATATAAAATGATATAGAATTATTTTCTGTAACAGAAATTTAATTAGTTATATTTTACTAAGGCTTTGTCTTTTAAATACCTCATTGTAACTATTTGAAAACACTATTTATATTATGCATGTAAATACAGTCCATCCCCATTATGTGAGGACTTTGTATTTGTGAATTCTCCCACATGCTAAAATGTATTTGTATTGTATCAGCACTTGCAGCTATTCTTAGACATGCAGAGAGTGGTGCAACATTTGTGTCACTCAACACATGTTCTCAGATAATGTTAAACAAGGCATCATCCTACTTTCTTGCTTCTTCTTATTGTCATTCTGTAAATAATGTCCTTTTGACAGTCTGATGAGATATTTTTCACATTTTATGTGGCTTATTAACAAATGCACTGTTTAAATAATCTATTTTCTTCCACAGAGAATTTAAGTTCACACCTCTCAAATATCTGTGATAGGTTAATAGCAATCTCAAATGACTTTGATATCCATGGATTGATATAATTGTAGACTCAACTTCTTTCCTTTAAGGGCTAGGGTGTAGCACTCTGAAGTAACAACCAATAGTCGAGTACAAGAGCACCTCCTTCTTGACAGGTTCTGGATTCAAATCATATTTTCCAAGGCCAATTAATCTGTCAAACTTCTGTTTAGCTCTTAAGACTCTGAGGCACTTTCTCTTACCATTCAATAATGGTAGCACCAGAGGAAACATGGCCCCAAATACTAATTCCATCTTTTTGGACTTTGCCCTCTTTATCTCTTGGCTAAGAAATTCTTCAATGCCCTAGTGCTTTTCAGATCCAAGCCAGTTTTTAAAATACATTTTGTCCTTTTTTTCTAGTTGCTTTTAGAAGGTGATTTGGTCCATCCTCTCAATATTCAAACCACTATTGCCAGAAATATAATTTATTACCTCCCTGATTGCTTCTATTTTCCTTTAAAGAAAACATTTTAGGAAATATAGACTAGTCATCATGGCACCTATTTTTCCAACTACGCAGATAGATTAGTTTTTATACTATTCTTGAACCCTAAACCTTGTCTTTACTTTGCTTACTACCAGCTTCAAAATGAACTGTCAACAGGAAGCAAAAATAAGATTTCCAACATCTGAGATCACAAAACCTGTGGCTCTCTTTTGAAAAGCTGGATAATGGGGTTGTCCCTTGCTGTAACTGTGAATAGAAGTGTGCATAAGAAAGACCACAAAATTTTAAAGCTAGAGAGAGCCTTAAAGATCAAGTTCAACCCACTCCCATTTTGTGTTGAAGAAACTCAAGCTCAGGGAAACAGATGGACCAGCCCCAGTGCATACAGCAAGCTACTTGCAGAACTGAGAAGATAAGTCAGTCGTCCTACTGCTTGGCCCATTGATGTTTCTAAATATATTACCACTAGTTGCTTGCCATTCTGTCCACTCCTACCTTTTATTCTGAACCATGTCAACTCCCATCATTTTAATGGTAAACTAGTTAAAAACCATAGTGATGGTTGGATATGATGTGGAGCTTCCTCCTTTCTCACTTCACTTTCCCATAGGGAACATTTTAATAAACATTTAATTTAAATTAGTTCCAAGTCAGCAGCAGCAGAAGAAGAAATCAGTGGGAACCTATAATTTCTATCACTGTTATAATAGAGAAGGAATGATGTTCACACAATGAAATAACCTCTCTCAGCAAGTGTTACTGGGGAGACTTGGGATAAGTCTTACTTCTCTCCTGAAAACAAGGGAGACAGACTAAATCAGTGGATCTCAATCCTGGCTGAAGAACATTTTGGTATTTTTAGAATTGGGAGGAAGTTTTATTACAAATTAAAATTGAACACTCAAGAACATGTGGGTTTCACCAGAATCCTGAAGAAATTTTACATTTGCCTACACTTGAGCCTCAGCAGCAGAGGTTCTGATTTAATTGGTTTGGATGGGGGGCAGACATCTCCATTATTTGAATGCTCCCAATGTATTTCTAATATGAAATTGGGTTGAGAACCACTGTACTAGATGTTCACTACTATGCCCTCTAAGTATTCAACTATGACTGTGAATAATCTATGAGGACATACCTGTATAATTATATGCATATTTATAGTAGCAACTATAACACACCTTAAGATATTCCATTTCCCAATGCTAGCTAAAGGGGCTTTAATTCATTTTCAACAAGTATTGAATTCTCAAAGCAAATAAAATAATATCACAAACATCCTAAAAATGACAGAGTATTTTCTTAGTGGTCCATCCCAAGATAGTGGAACAAAAAACACAACATATGTTGGGAATGCAAATTAGTACAACCACTATGAAAAGCAGTATGGAGATTCCTCAAAAAGCTAAAGATAAAACTGCCATATGATCCAGTGATACTGTTCTTGGGCATCTACCAAAGGAATGTAAGTCAGGATGCAATAGAGACACCTGTAATACCAATGTGCATTGCAGCACTATTCACAATAGCCAAGCTATGGAAACAACCCAGATGCCCTAGAACTGATGAATGGGTCAAGAAAATGTACATATTCACAACAGAGTTTCACTCAGCCATAGGGAATAATGACATGTAGTTTGAAGGTAAATGGTTGCAATCAGAGGACATCAAGTTAAGTGAAGTAAGCCAGGTTCAGAAACACAAAAGCCACATGTGTTCTCTCATATGTGGAAGATAAATACAAAAGATAAACATACACAAAAACAAGCATGATCATATACAAACTCATGTAGAATGTGTTTGTAACAGTGGAACTACTCTATGGAACTTGGGGAAACAGGGAAAGGAAAAGATGATAGAGCATCAATAATATCATAAAACATAACATCTGTGAAGGTAGAAGATAAGAGGATGTGTATTGAAAGCTGTTGAAAAATGGGAGGTGGAGGTAAAGAAGTAAGGGAGAGTAATGGAAGGGGTTGAATGGACCAAAGTAAAGTACACCCACAGCAGGGATACATTAAGAAACCTCTTTGAACATCAACTTAAATATTAATATTGAAAGACAGGACTGTAAAATAGGCGTGGGGAGGTTCTAGTGGGAAGGGGAGGGTAAATGAAGAAGATTAATAGGGAGGGAATATGGTTGAGGGACTTCATATACTTACATGAAATAGAACAAAGAAACCTTTGCAATTGCTTTAAGTGTGGCAGAGAGGAGGTTAAGGGGGAGAGAGGAGATGGGGGTGATCTAACCTATGTACAATATAAGCCTAATCAGAATTGTCACTATGAATCCCCCCATATAATGCCTGTATCCTAATAAAATGTTATAATAAAAAACACAACATAATATAACATAAAACATAACATTATATATATATATATATATATATGAGTATATGTATGTAAATATACATATATACAAATGTGTTTACTCATGTCTAGGCTTTTTAACCATAATCTCATTCTGTAGCATCTTAAAGCCTCTGTCCAGGATGTAGATGAATTTGTATATTTTTATGACTGGTTTCAAAAACTATCACTGTAATTTATTAATACTAACTTTAATTTGTAAAAACTATACTTACTTTAGTGATGCAAAAGAAGGGACAGTGCTTATCATCCCAGTCTCTGCCATCTCAATGGCATGTTTTATTTCAAGTTTTTTATATAAGGACACAATGCTTGACTTGGGTTGGTTTTCCCGAATCAAAAGCTTCCGAAGGTATTTGTCATCAAATTTCTTAAACCTGTAAAAAAATAAAGTCAAAGTTTAAATTAAGGAAGATTGCACTGAGAATAAACTTCCAGTTAAAAATTCATCAGCAGCATTTAGCTAGACTGATCATAATGTATATTTTCAAGTACACATACCTATAAATGTGTATATAAAATACACACACTATACATCTATGTATAGATCCATGTAAATATGTATACATATAGTCATACATTTTTGTATATGACCATAAGATACATACATCCAGTGTTCACTAATTATAAATTATATATATTTCCCTTTTCATTTCTCTACTCCCACGTTCAACCAAACTACTCAGCGTTCTAAATAGGTGCTATCTCCAACTCCTCTCCTATGGTTCTTCAACATTCATAAATCCGGCTTTTTTCTCTAACATGTTATTGAAGCTACTCTCATCAAAGTCATCAATGAACCCACAATATGAACCCAATGGCCAGTTATTTGTACTCATCTTTCCTGACCTCACCTGCGGATACATTGCTTTCATTTGGCTTCCAGAATACCACAATACCTGGGTTCCTTCTATCTCTAATTTTCAGCTTCTTCTCTTGCTAATTTTTCTTCTTCCTATAGGAAGGAGTATCCTGGGGTTCAGTCCTTAGTCCTCTTTGTTATCTGCACTCACTCCCCTAGGCATCTGGCCTAATCTCATGGCTTTTAATAGCATCCCTATGTCAACAACTATAAAATTTGTCTCTCTAGCTCCAACTACTCTTTCAAATCATAGCCATAGCATTCAGCGTCTACCCAACATCTCCAGTGGGATACATAACAAGCCTCCCAACATGACATGTTCAAATCAAACCAATCTTCTCTCTGCTTCAGCTAATGATTACTCTGCTAGGTGTCATCTCTGATTCTTCTACCTCATGCTCCATGTTTTAGGATGGATTATGTCCCACCAAAAACTCATATTTCAAATTCCTAAATCTCTAGTACATCAGAATATGACCACGTTTGAAGATAAGGTCTTGACAAACATAATTAAGATGAAGTCATTAGAGCAGATCTTCAGAGGATATTAGGACATACACAGGTGCAGAGGTAAGACAATGTAAAGACATAGGGAGAAGATAGCCATCAGCAAGAAAAGGAGAGAGACCAGAAACAGATACTTCCTTCTTACCCCTCAAAGGAACCAACCTTGTGATGCCTTGCTGTCTGACTTCCAGCCTCCAGAATTGAGACAATGCATGGCTGTTGTTTGAGCCACCTACTGTGTTGAATATTTGTATGGCAGCCCTGGGAGATGAACATTCTATAACTACTGTATTAGCAATTCCTATTGGTTTAACTACTGAAGCACAGACACCACAGTGCTCCTATTAAAACATCTGTCAAACGAATGAAAATGCAGTGGCCCATGAGTCCTGCACAGCCTGGATCTTTGCCTCTTAGCATGATACTCCTCTTCCTCACGTCAGCCTCACTCATCCTTTCTGTCTTAGATACTTGCCACCTATGTGCTTTCTATTCACTCTTCCTTCTTTCCCCAGACACCTGCAGGACATGTATATACACCACCTTTAAGTCTCCTCTATGGTAATTTTCTCAAAAGAGCCTTTCCTGTCCTTGTTGTAATTGCATACCTTTCTACCCCCTGCATTCCCTCTCATTTCCCAGATGTATTTTTCTACAAGCAGTTATCACTCTTTTATATGATGTTTGACTTAATTATTCATATTATTTTGTCTCTTAGCATTAGAACATAAGATCTATATATACAAGGATTATTTTTGTCCATATCACCCATGCCTGGAGCAGAACCTGGAACAACTACAAGCATATATAGTAGATGAGTCATTTGATCCCATTGTCTCCCTATATCCACATCTTCTGCCATATTACTCAGAAATTGGCCTAAATGAGCACCTGCTTTATTCCCAATCATTGGGCTCAGTAATGTAATATTTTGGTCAATGGCCTATTAGTGACATTAGTGACATGGAAGAAGAGGCTGAAAATGGGCCTACCCCCTGGAGTCTGTGTCTCATGCTTCCAAAATCATTATGAGAGGATATGCATAGAGTGCCATGAGCAAAGGTAAACATCACATGCATAAAGCAAAGTTATTTCACTCCAGTCACATCAGACAAGACCAGGCAGGATCAGGTGACCACAGCCAAGCCACTGCAGCATGGGCAGATCAGCCCAACCTAGCCAGATGACTCCCAGCCTCTTACCTCATCTACTTTAATAACAAATGATGGCTATTTTGAACAGCTGAGTTTGGGGATGGTTTGTTATGTAACATTATTGTGGCAATATATAAGTGAAACAACATGCAATAAATATTTGTTAAGAAAGAAAGAAGTATATTACAGTGATCACTGTAAATCCAAGGAGGTTTATAGGTACACTTGTTCCATGAGAGGAACCAATGTAAATCCATGTTCTTGGCACTGGTCCTATGTTTTAAATACTGGAAGGCTCTGAATAAAGAGCCATCCCAATTGTGCTTTACTATTGACTGGCCATGACACGAAAGACTAGGCCTACTGTTTCAACTATGTTTATTTTGAATTTCATGTTAGGCCCATTGAGCCAGGATTCTCAATAGCAACACAACATCTCCTCCAACTTCTTTTATTGTTGTTATTGTTTTTAGCTTTTCACTAGAGATAAGAAAAGGAAGGGTAAACATGAAAGACAATGATCTATTCCATGTAGGGACTGTGTGTTTTCTTTCTTTGCTTTATTTCAACCCCTTTCATTTCTCTGCCAAGTTACACATAGGTGTTCTCTTTCACCATCATTATACTCTTTTAGCTGAGCCTGAGAAATATCCCCACTGTATTACCTTTCATCCCATTTCCCAAGGATCAAATGCCTCAAGAATTTGCTGCCAGGACCATTGGAAAGTCACAGTGTAAAAACTTTGGAGGAAAGAGAAAGATACTCAATGTGCCTAAAGCAATCATTTCCTTTTGAACACTATCGTAAGTAACATCATGAGTACATTGATATAATGGATATAATATGTGCAGTATTGAATTTAAAAATGGCCTCTCATACGTACTTCTTTGTTCTATCTGTGATACACAGAATGTATGAAAATCCAGGAAATGATTTGAAATTTGTGGGGGAATTGCACATGGAAAGCTATAAATGCTCATGAATTACTACATGGAGTATATTCACTGCTGAGAAAAGTGTTAGATAAGGAACATTACCTTTTGTACATGAAACAAAAGTTGGCTCTGCCATCTTTAGCATAGTCCAATTAGCCTGGCTGCCTTGAGAGGTCTCCCTGGAACAGACTCAGAGATCCCAGAGACAGTGACTCTGCCTGAGAGATAGGAGAGAGCCAGACTTCCTCTGATGTTGCTTCCTCTAAGTTCCAGACCAAAAGCAGATAAATGACTACAGTGCCCACCTCTTCTTCCTGTAATAGTGTGCAGGGACTGCTGTCATGATTCACGAGCCTACTCATGCCTACTCTCTCCCCAACTTGGGAGGCAGAGGAGTGGTAAGGATGTGGAGCCCAGTCTTCACTTTTGAAAGGAAACAAGCTGGTCTGCATTACGCCTTTCACTCATCACTTCGGGAAAGTACTGATAGGAATCGAGAGAAAGGAAAAAAGTGGTTGGCTGGAAAAGGGAGAAGATAGGTGGGAAAGAGGCATGATAACAAAAACAAGGGGGAAAAAGGGGAAGAAAGTCTATTTCACTGGTGTGGCACAGGCCAGGACCTGCCTGTGTAAGGAAGATTCTAGCATGTAAAATAAGGTTGGGTAGAGAGTCATGAGGCAGACATATTGGGTTGTCTGGTTCACCTTCAGGGAAGGGAAGGTTTCCCAAGAGAAGTAACTACCGTTTTTTCATATTTTTCCAATGCAGATTTTAGTTCGCTTTATTACCTTGTGCTCCTGTGTGACTAAGTAGACTTTCTCCCTACACATAAAATATCTTTCCTTTGCTTATGAAATAAGGTTCAGTCTTATAGAAAGAGCTTTTCTATATCAGTAAACAGTGTTATAAACCTTGTAAAAGTTGTTCTGGCATTAAGGTCTTTGTAGCTCATTGTATTCCTTAAGGACATTCTTTCTCTCTCTCTCTCTCTCTCTCTCTCTCTCTCTCTCACACACACACACACACACACACACACACACACACACACATACACACACACACACACACACACACCTGTTCACTGTATGAGTGCTTTGGTGCAAAGTTTTAGAGTCCTGAGCCCATAATTTGTTCTTCAAATGTAGTCCAATACCATGTCAATCATGTGAATAAACAGCATTAAAAAATTCTCTCATGTTAAATTAAATAGATTGGCAGATTGGCCAAATTCATATAAATTAGTAGTGAGGGAAAAACATCTGTTAGCAAGTTAGGAAGGAAAAGCAAGGAGGGTCCTTGAAATAGAGTTCTGAATTAGTCCAGCTTAAATGATGCCTCCTTCAAAAATCTTGCCTATCCAGTAATATGCTGACAAATACACAACAAATTTCTCTATGAGAAAAAGGGCCCTGTTTGTAGCAGTCCTAACATAGTCACTTTAGGCAACTGTGGATGGCACTGAGTGGGTAGACAGGAAGAGGGCCCTTATTAGCCAGTGAGGGCTCCTTGGACCCACTGTTCCAAACTCTGCTGCCAGCATTAATCTGTGCTTCTTAATTCCATAGCGCTATGTTTCAGATTTTATTACAGCATCTATTTAATTCTGCCAGGCTAGTCTTATTTTTTCCACTTCAACTATAAGAACCATGCAGAGAGAGAAGTACTAACTCATATCTATCCACCAGAGCCTTTTAGAAAGAAGTAAATTCTGTGTGTGTGTACTTGTGTGTGTGATATCTACATAAACATATGTAATCTTTCAGATAAATGAAGCCATTAAAATATGTATAGTTATTTCTACTAGTCTAATTTTATCCTCAGGTGCTTTGAATCTCTTCGTTTGACTAAGCCTCTCACCATGTGTGGCAAAATGGGCAGCATTGGGCTCCCCTGTTTTCAACCAAAAACTGGTTCCTGCATTCCTCAGGACTGTTTTACAGTAAGGAATGGCCGTATAACTAGTTCCCAGTGGTGGAATTTTGTGACAGCTTCTGATAATTTCTGTTAGGAGGTGGGTAGCAGATGTCCTCTGTCTTTTTGTTATCTTTCTCTCTTCCTGCAGCCTAGAATAGCAGTCACCAAAGTAGCAATTCTGGCCCAAGAAGCAACCTTGGAAATGGAGAGCACCCTTGGTTAGTCAACTCTAAGGACTCTGTGGAGTACAGCTCATCTATTCAACCTTAATCACCTCTCTCTGGTTATTTACATAAGACAGAAATAAGCTTCTACTTTGTTTATGCTACTATTATTCTACATCTCTGTTATAAGCTGAACTTTACAGGACAAGTCAATATGTCCTGCTTCCAGAGTGATCTAAAGCCATTCAATGTCATAAGGCCTTCTTACTTGTCTCTCCAGAAGTTGTGACCCCAGTGTCCACAAACATCTTCAATTCCAGTCTTCACATGATCAAAAAACTAAAACAGAAAAAGCAGGCTAATTGATTAGTTTCTACTTGAAATCAGTCATTTTCACTCTATCTTGCCTAAGCTCCGAGAACCCTGCTACTTTTTGTTCTTTTTTATTGGTTTTATTGAAAGCAATAAATCAATATTTTTTTCAAACAAATTGAGATGTTTGTCATATTGATATTAGGCAATGCTTCAAATATTTTGATTATTGTAGTTCAGTTGCAATTTTGGTAAACATAAAAACTTGTGATAATTGCCCAGTAGAAACATTTTGAGGTTGCAGGTTGTAAAAAGAGGCCCTTTCTTACACCTCTATCCATGTAGGAGTTTAGCAAGCTGGCTTAGCTATGCTATCATGGATTTATGAACATTCTGTTCTCCAACTTGAGGCCTCACTTCCTCAAGCACTCTGCCATTTCCCTCCCTCTCCCCAAATAAACAATTTGGAGTCAAGTTGCTAGAATGATTCAAGTATTTTTTTCTTTTACCATTTAAGTTGTTACACTGTCCACACTTACCCGACAATGGATTTCTTCACTGACAGCTTGCTGCTTCTTATTGGATCTCTTCACATCAAGAAACTCCACCAGTGGTCGGATAGTTATTCCCTTCAAACAGACAAAACACACAACTAAATAAATAAAAGTAAGTTAATTTTCCTATAGATAAAAAATTCAAGAATAACGTATTGTCTCCTAAATTTTGATGATCAACAACAAACAATATTTTGCTGTTCAGATTTAAGGGAGTAAATGTAATATTTTGTTAACTTCTTCCTTTTCAATAAGCTGGCTTATTTTTAAAAGACTATGTCCCAATATAAAACAAGTAAATGTAAGAAATAATAAAGTTATCATCTCGTTCAGATGAGTCACGTACTTCTTATATCATCCACAATAAAATCTTTCAATGATTCTTTCATTTACTCATTCATTAAGATAATTTTAACTGAGCTTCTACTGCACACATGGCAGGGGCTCTGGAATTTAGTACACAAAGATGAATAGTTAAGGGCCTTGGAAAAGTCAGATGCATCCAAAAGTAGTTACAAAGTAAGCAGAAGAGGATGATAGAGAGAAACACAGGGAGTGGGTCAAGGAAAACTGCACACAGAGGAAGCACTCGGTAGGAATCTTGAAAGATGTCGAGAAGCACCTCCTGGGAGACACCACATGACAGTCAGAAAGGGCATGGAGTGAGTCTGATCATATTCAGAGGTGAACTTTGGAAATAGAAAAATTACAAGCTATTCAGTAAACTAGGAAAGAAAGGGAAACTCCCTAACCTCATAAAAGGCATCTACAGGAAATCTGTAGTGCACATCTCATTTAATAGTGAAATATTAAAAGGATTTCCCTCAGACCTAGGAACCACAGAAGGAAGTTCCCTGCATGTCTTAGTCAGTAATGATACTAGACAAAGAAAAGGCAGATGTATAAATACGGACAACAAAGTAAAAAGGTTTTTATTGCTAATGGATGATCTACATTTTTCCTTCTAAAAGCTAAGTAATCCCTTTTAATTTAAAAATTACAAGGAAGTTGAACAAAGAGACTAATATAAAATCACCATGCATAATCCATCCCAATACTAATTTAAAAATATGAAGAATAAATAATATCAATGAAAAAATTCATAATGTGTGTTTGTATAACTCATATGTGAGCATATAATAGTATGCTATATATACTACTATATTATTTAGGCATTAAATATATTCTATGTATATATATTTACTATATATATATTCAAATGTACAAAACCTACCAGAAATGCATAAGACCTTTATAGTAATTATAAAACTTAACTAAAGAATATTTCAAAGATTTGAGTTTTAAAAAGACAGTTACTAGATAACTGTCTTTATTATGACATTTTTCTCTTAATTAGCATATATATTCAATACAACTCCAACAATATATTCTTAAGGATTTTATACAGAACCTTGGAACTTGACAGGTTGATTTTAAATATATTTGAAATATTGTAAGAACTTTTGTAAATGTCACAGTGTACCCCCAGCACAACAATAAGAAAAACTTTAAAAATTAATCTGGAAGAGCAAATGTAATCAGATAATTTTAGAAAAAGGAAAATGAAGGGAAACTTATGGATATAAAAGCAACTACTAGCTAGTTACTTAAAAGTATATGATATTGGGCAGGTGAGAAGGGGTAAGAGTGAGGCGTGAAGGATCACCAAGGTTCTTCCTTGGTGCATGGATTGCTATCTCTATCTCCTTGAAGACTACAAGGATAGGAAGGTTGTTGGGCTTTATGGAGGGCAGGGGTATATATGTTGAGGTATTTCCCCTGCAATTTGATTTTCATCTTTCCTCTCCACCTGTCATTAAGTATGCTTTATAAGGCTGAAAGATGTAGTTTTGTGGTAGAACGCTTGCCTAGCATGTGCAAGGCCCTTGATTCAATCTCCATCACCACACATAACAAAGCCAAAGAGAGAATGCTTTTGACAATATAAACTCTTTCTCTCTCTCTCTCCCTGTCTCTCTCTCTCTCTCTCTCTCTCTCATACACACACACACACATTTTTTTAAAGTAGGTCATTAATTCTGTTCCATTAGTACACCTCTGGGAATTTTTTTGACTTAACTTTTCATTTTAACTTTCTGAAGTACAAACTGATTTTCACCAAAATTGGTATAAGTCACATCTTGTATGCTATTTGTATTTCAGTCTACCACTTTGAAATAACATAGGAGGTAATAACAGTTTCCCAATCAACACATGTTCTGTAATTTTTAACTTATGTAAATGAAAATGAGTGCAAACATGTGGTTTTCACAGATGAGCGATTTTACTGAGTTCCATATTCCATGAAGCCACTAGCTTAATAAATAGTTCAAGGAAAAGTAAACAAAATTGATGCAATTTTTAAAGTTATACAATGTGTTTTAAAGACGTTTACTGCTCTGTCACATGATTTTTCCTGACAGGTTCAGTTAGTAAATAACAGGGAAGTGCCCAGTATTTGGAAATATAAGACGCAAAACTAAAGATAGGTCACGGGAGCTACTATGAATTCCTTCCACTAGACAGATAATCCAGAAGGGAAGGAACTAAATAAATAAGTCACACTGGTCAACTCCACGAAGCAAGTGTGGCCTACTACCCAGATCAACTTCAGTTTGAAAAAGTACATACTTAATAAAACTCATAAAAATAGGTGTTTGTTTAAACATGTTCCTTTTAGAATTTGTCCTGTCTCCTTGAATTCCTAGTTATCTTGTCATGTTCAGTAGGAATTATTTAATAAACACTGCCTGACTCCCTCACTCTTTCTTCTTCCTTTCTTCAATCCATCTGAGGCAGGGCACATGCCATATTTAGCTTGGCTTGATGTTACATTCTAGGATTCCAGGTCTCTGGTTGGGAAAGAGAGGGAGAAAAAGAAAGATACCTTGGGAAAGACACCTATTTTATCTCATTGGAAAATTTCTAATTTAGGTTACCTGGGAAGCAATTTGATATGGCTTAGAAAAATAAATAAGCTTGTTACCATCCAAGTAGACTAAAAAAACTGTTAGTTTTCCAAGTACTGAAAAACATATTTTGAAAGCACAAGTAAATTTTCACATTTTGCTTGACTTTGGCACAATAATCACAATACCACATAGTCATGCTCAACTGTGAGGCTCATTTGACAACAAGGTCGGGAAAATTACAGGTAGTGAGACTGGTTTCCAACTTGTTCTTATCTCTACTTTCCTCTCTCTTGCATTCCTCTGCTTCCATGAATGGAAGGGGAAAAAAAAGAAAGAAAAAAAACCTGTTTTCTGGTTAAAGTGAACATTCGTTTAGTCTGCTCTTTGGGGAATAAAATGAGCTGTTGTTTATGGAATTAATATTTATAAACAAAGGGACATGGGGAGAAACCATCTTATATTTCCTTGTTGATTTAGCAAACACTTCCCAGAAAAACTTGAAGGAACTGTTTTCATTTATTAAGAAATAAACAGTACTGTCATTGCCATGTTATCTTATGTAAGGTCTTTCTCACATTACGAGCTTGATCACAGAGATCGTAAACCCAGTCACACAAAGGTACTTATTTGAGAATGGGATAAGTGGAATGAGAACCATAAAGGTGTGAAGTAGGTATTCCTGGCCCGGGGCTGTTTCTGGCTTTCAGATATCTGCACAGTGACTACCTGTCAGCTGTGTGTCTCCTTCTCTATTGTACCATCCATATTCAAGCATGCAGCTATGGCTCCCATTACAGAAAAACTAAAACAAAAGCCACCTCTGGCAGGTATTCTCTGTCCACTGCCCCCCTCCAATGTCCCTCTGATCCTTTCAGACCCAGTCAATCTGGGTTTCATCCTCACTGTCTGAGCCTAAGTGATCTTGTAAAGATGCTCACTCCTCACGGCATTGCTACATTGGAGTTTGTTCTCCATTCACACCTTGCCTAAACTCATGGCTGCTTTTGTCAAAGTGTCCTCTCCTTCTTGAAAACTTATACATTCGGCTTCCGGGTTCTCCCTCCTGATGTTTCTTCCTTTATGATTTGCTCTGCCAGGTCTCCTAGTCTCCTCTATGTTCCTCAACATTTTATTTGCAAATATTGGTGTGTTTCAAAGTTCACTCCTCAGACACCTTTTTATTTTTTTCATGCTGTTTCTACACGCATTCCCTGAATAATTTTTTTTAGACTCATGCTTTAAAAGCTGTTATACATTGATGAGTCCCAAATTCACATCTCCCACTCTGACTAGTCTCATCAGTTGCAGACTTATACATAACATTGCCTATTCACTATCTTCATTTGGATATTTAGTAGGAAATACACAACTAAGACCGAACACTTGAATGCCTGCCCTCTAAACCCAATATCCCCAGTATTGTTCACCAAATTAAATTGTTCACTTTCTTTCACCTGATTTCTCAGTCAGAACTCTGGGAAATATTTTTTCAATGTTCTTCTCTTCATGTGCTAAATTATTCACCTACACTTTTCTATCTTAAATGTCCAATCATTTTGATTATTTTATTATAGGACTATATTAAATTACTCTGAATTCTATGGAATTCTACTTAGTATGCTAATCACACATAAGGATAGTATCATTATTAAACAATATGTATAACATATGACCATTTATTTAACACATGAAAGCACATTTGATGGTCCTCTCAGTGCCAGTAAAATAGTGAGCATCACCACTTCAGTTTGAGAGGCTAAGTCAGCCATGGTTTATTTAATTGTTGGAGCAGAATGGCACCTGAAAGTCCCCACACATTCTTGAAGAGGCTCCTAAAATAACTCTTTTAAACCTGGGGCTTTTCTCAGGGTAGCAAGCAATGAGCAACCTTGAGAGATAAAGTAACATCACCCTTCAGAGAGAATGGATAGATCCCTGTGCTCTTTGTCTCCTCCTATAACAAGCCCCTTGTGCTCCTTCAAGGGAGCAAGGACTACAAAAAATTGACCCAAACCCACACAAAGTTCTGCTTAATGTTTTTACCATGAGTAATAAAGTATTTTGTCTTTGACTCAGGAGACTTGTGTCTTCTACCAGCATTCGCGAAGAAATAACAGGCTGGCTTCTTGGTCTACATGCTTCAGAGTTTGCACATGGTTTACAGCAGATTATATCACTAATCAGCAACAGTGGCAAAGACTGCCATCTCTGGAATTACAGTTGCTTAATTGCTATTTTTCTAGCTAGTATATTCACTTCTAGATAATCATCAAACAGATTTATAGAATTTGGGGGATCTTCTATATGAGTCCAATAAAATTACATTGAAAAAAGTCAACTTTCTCTTTCTTCTGTGACTATTTTACTTAATGTTGCATGGAAAATCATGAGGTTAAAATTCTGCATCAGCTACTTTATGTATGAGTACTCTTGTCTGTACCACACTGCATGAAATGGAGATCCCTCCATCTAGATGTTACAGCTAGGAAAATTGATGCCCAGAGACTACAAGAATACAATTTGTGCCCTGTATTCTGTACTATATCTTCCCTAATTTTGAATATAATTTTAAATCATGAAAGACAGTTTGCATTTCATATAAATAACATTACCAATCTCCAAGGAATCAGGATTGTTAACTGAGTCAATATTCCATAAGCAAGACTACATATTGATAACATGATAATGTACTAGTCACATTAGCAACCCAATTCAAGCAATGCTTAAATTCTCATGGCAAATTACAATATTAAATAAAAATATCACAATGTCTCATGAAATTCTATTTTTGAAGATAGTACTAACTCAATATCATCAGTTTGGAGGAACTTATCTCCTAAGAAATTCTGAAATAATGGGAGATAAATATTTCTTAATAAGTCCATTAGTATAAAAGCTATCATTTGAGAAAGAATATATAATTCTTACTTGAAAAGCAAAATTTTATGCATAGATTTATAATTAGTTATTTTTACCATATTTGTAACCCATTAAGTATTTCCCTCCAGGTTTCTTTCACTGAGTCTGTTAATTATTGATGTATTCTGGGGAAAATTCCTTTCTGAAGGAAGTGTTTGTGTGTATGTACATATATGTGCATGTGTGTGCTCCTATTGTGTTTAAAAGCCAGCTGTGGAGAACTGGAGTGAAAGGAAGGGGTCAGAATCAAGAAATATGCATGCACCAGCCTCCAATCTGTGTACATAGAATGGTGAGGCTAATCTTGGAAAGAGAAGCCACCAGTGGTGGTGGAGCGATGGCCATTTCTCTTTCCTACGGGCATGACAAAGAGCTTGACCAAAACTATCTTTTACCCTTGCCAGAGGAAAAACTGACATGGCTCCAAATACTGATCCCTTTCTCTGGTTTTTCTCCCACTAGAGCGTTAGTTAGACTGACATACTCATACTACCACATGCAGCCCATATGTCTTAGGTATCTTGGTTGTTTCCCAAGTCTTCCTCCTCTTTTAGGGCCTCTGCCATACTTCATCATGCTGCTTCCTTCTACCCTCATCCACTCCTCTTCACACTTGAAAAAAATCAGACTCCTACAGCACCGGATCAGGTGAACCACCTCACATGAATGTCTCCATACTTTCCTCCCACTGCCCCCACATGGCACAAGAGTTAAAAGGTATGCTCAGACTCGCCCTTAATTCTGCTTTGGCTCACTTCTCACATTTTGTCTTGTTGGGTAGTCCTCCATGATAAACAGAATTCATCTACTTCTTTCCATCTCCCCACTGCTACAGAAGGTCAAACCGTCATCTTTTCTAGCCTAGATTATTGCACAAGCACCCAAATCAGTCTCGTTGCTTCTATTTTTGTCTCCTGTAATTCATTCTCTCATCAAAGAGTCAGTGATACCTTTTTCAACCATGTCACTCCCCCGCTTCAATCCCTTCTCATCCTCTTTGACTAAAACCACCCTCTTCACCTCAGCTTTCAATGCTCAGTCATGTCCTCTCCCCCACCAAGTCCCCCACTCCATCTGTGTAGTTTGACTCTCTCCCTGCCAATTTGGGTCCTTTTTTTGTTCCAAAAGCTTCCTATGTTAGGACTCTGTGTCAGTTATTCCTTCTGTTTGGACTGCCTTTTGTACAGATCCTAACTGACTCCACATCTCTCATTTCTCAAATTAATCATCACCACCACACAAAGACCTTTGCAGCAAATACTTTCTGTCCTTAAAAGCCAGAAATTTTCATGGTTCCTTTGAGTATCAATAACCAGCCCAGTGCACAGGACATAAAACTAGATACCAGTGTGACTCAAAGCAGGGTCTATTAATTAATGCTGCTCCACTGAGTAGCACTGGTCTGCAAGTTAACTGTTACTAAGTGAGATAAATGTAGAAATCCCACCTTTATTAGATTAGTTAAAAAAACTCAATGGCTCAAGTTTATTCATCACATTAGAAGGTTAAATATTGATATACATTGTATTTGCTCAAAGTGGGTGTGAAGGCCTTCAGTACAGGTAATTGGTGTTTCTTCTTTATTTCTTGGTTGAGTTACAGTCCCAATAGTCAAAAATTATGAGTATAAGGGAGATATTTTATATTAATCATCTATATACATAAATCCTATGAATAACTTTTTTTCATTTTTGCACTACTTTTCTTTGTTTCCTATGCAATGTTTGTTCTGACTGTAGAAAAATAACTTTATGAAATATAACTCAGGGTTTGTATGTTGTTTCATGTTTTGAATCCCATCTTTCTCTGACATTACTCTGGTTATATTTTACAAATGCGCCAGGTCCATGATATCTGGGCAAAGCCTGGCTTTGCATCACAGGTATGTGACAATAAGAAGCATTTGTGCAGATGACCATGACTGCTATGATCCTCTCTCAGTAACCTAGTTCCTAGTCATGCTAGGATGACCTGAGTCTATCTTTGTATTTGGTTCTTAGATTTGATAACCTCCATTCTGGGAGGCTGCAAAGCAGTCCATCAGTCCAGAAGCACTGCATACCTTGGCAGGACTCACTGTTGTAGTGAGGAGAGGCAGAAGGTCTGGGAAGAGAAAGTGAATCATCCCTTCTGGCCTTGCCCTGCAAGTGCTCTGCCCTAGGATACTAGGAGAGATTAAAATACCCAAGGCAAAACTGATTCATTTTACAACTTTGCCTCAGGCCAGGTGTGAAAGTGGTGAATTGATGACTTGTGAAAAAGATCCTGCAAACACTGAAGATGAAAGATGAAGACTGGGAAATGTGCCTCCCCTCAAGACCCAGAATGCTCCTTGGTGTCCCCTGAGTTTGACAAAGGCACTCAAACCATGAGAGGTTGGAACAAAAAGTAGCAACTGAACTGAAACTACAGCCAGGCATCATATAACACTTGATTAAAATACAGGCCACATATGCAACAGGGGGCCCATAAGATTACAATGAGGCTGGGAAGTTCCTATGGCCTAGTGATGTAATCACAATGGCAATATTACAGCTCAGTACATCACTCACATGTGTGGTGATGCTGGTATACACACACCTACTGTGCTGCCACTAATAAAAATGGAGCTCATCAGCTATGTACCGGTTATATACAGCAATGACACTTGATAGTATTAAATGGTTTTTTAATTTACTTATTTTCTATGACTACACTTTTTACAACTGTTTTAGAGTGTACTCCTTCTACTTATTTTTTAAGGTTAACTGCAAAACAGCCTCAGGAAGGTCCTCGAGGAGGGATTGAAGAAGAAGGCATTGTTACTACAGGAGGTGACAACTCCATTTGGGTTATTGCCCTGGAACAAGATGTGGAGGTGGAAGACCTTGATATTGATGATCCTGACCCTGTGTAGGTCTAGGCCAAAGTCTGTGTTTGTGTCTCAGTATAACAAAAAAAGGTCAAAGGTTAAAAAAAGAAAATTAAATTTAAAACTAGTTTATATCATGTATCCTAAATTTGTAGTGCACTGTACCATCTAGGTTTGTGTAGGCAAACTCTGTGATGTTTGCGCAACTAAATCTTAATGTTGACTTTCTCAGAATGTAATCCCATCATGGAGGGATACATAACTACGTTATTAACCATGACCTGGTAAATAAATGATCCCTTCTTTAAGTGAGTAAGTAGTACCAAGCAGTCAGGTCTGGGGTCAACTTCAGCCATGGTCACTTACAAATGTATGTTCTGGGGTCAGCTGAGAATGAGTTTCCTCAGTGGCAGGCAACACTGATCTCCAGCTCAGAGAGTTGTTCTGCAGTTGAGATGATACAATATATATAGGAAAGCCCTATTCTGAATGCCTGACATGCTGCACTACTGGCAATCATTGAAGGGAGCTGGCGTTATAAGGTGCTGATGACAAGGGCAGTAATGGAAAGTGGTCACTCCTCAACTTAGGCCTGGATCTTCCAAGGCACCCTTCCTTAGGATTCCACATAGTACACTGTTACCATGCTGCAAAGCATAACTGAAGGAAGGCTGTGGTATCTTTTGGAGAACTGATGAGAAGGACATTTTACCTTACGGAGTGCTCAGTGCACACCAGGCTCTCCAACAGGCATTTCTTTCCTGGTTAAGACCAACCTGGTGCTAACTCCCTGCTTTACCTTTTGCTTCCTATTAACTTGATAAAACTACTTAACGTAAGTTTCAGTGCCTCACTTTCCTCATGAACAAAATGGGGATAGTAAAATCCCATAGTCAGGTGAAGTGAAATTGTTTTGAGGGTTGAATGAGTTTATAAGAAAGATTTTTGACTATGAGTCAAGCACCTACATAGCACTTTGAGACTGTTAAATATTAAAATTTAGAAACAAAACCACCTGGCTTTCACCTTTGCACCCTGATCACTTGTTCAGAATAACTACAGGATCTCCTCACTTCTTACCAACTCCCCTGCCACCACCGGGCCTATCCGGTGCCTGCCTTGGACTCCACCATGGACTCCCCACTTCTACTTTTTCCTCTCAAGTGTCTGTTCTCAACAAAGGCCCCAAGTGAGCCATTTACAAATAGGTCAGAATACATCACACTTCTGCACAAAACCTTCTAGTGGCTCCCAGTTCAGCTGGTGAAGAGCCAAGCTGAATAGCCCTACGTGACATAGGACTCCAGAATATTCTTTACCTCATCCTCCTGAGACTGCACCCCTTGCTCTACTCTTGTGACCCTGGCAAAGCACACGCTGCCCTCCAAACACACTTCACCCCTCAGAACCATTTTTCTGGAATGTTCTTCAGCTTGGCTAATTCTTCCACCTCCTATAAGCCTTTGCTCAAAGGTCCTTTTCTCCACTCTCCCTTTCATGAGCATCCTCTGCTTTGCTGTTTCCATGCCTGATCCACTACCTGTCCTTTGCTGTGTAACTTCTTTCACCTTCTAACACACTCCATAATTTACTTATCATGCGTCTTGTCTAGAGTCTGCCACTTTGCCTCTACCCACCCTTGCCATGAACGTAAATTCTGTGGAGTCAGAGATCTTTTTGCTTTGTACATGTATAGATAATAAATTCTAAAGAAAGTGCCTGCATATAGCAGAAGGCCAATAAATATTTTCTAAATTAATATCCACAAAATTTAATCTACTGAGAGCTGGAATATACTAATTTGCAAAGTTAAGTGCTATTGTTAAGTCCACCATACTTACTGTTTCCCAATAGTAAACTCAATTCACCCATTCCTCTGTCCCAGGGGAGGTACCATCAACAGTCAACAACTGACAAATAGTTGGTGCAAGGTCACAGTGCACAACAAGCATTTGACAAGTACATTTACTAGGTCAGAGAGCAAGGAGAATGACAAAGAATAGCAAGTATGGTTCATATGTTTCCAGTAGTAAGCTTAGCTCACTTAGCTGAGTTTCCTTAAATAAACAATTTCTCTGTGGAGGCCA
This sequence comes from Castor canadensis, assembly GCF_047511655.1. NCBI lineage: Eukaryota > Metazoa > Chordata > Mammalia > Rodentia > Castoridae > Castor > Castor canadensis. Next base: position 89,451,581 of record NC_133397.1, on the reverse strand, counting down.
AGTGACCAAATTGGACTTGTAGCATCCCAGATGCCAGGGTGAAGCAGTGACCTTAACCCAGACAGGAAATATCATTTTTCCTGCTACCATGATTACCAAAGCCTCAACACACCCTTGCCAATTTGTATCTCATCAACAGAATTCATTAGAATTCATTGGAGAGTCTGAAAGACCTTGTTTCCTCCCAGGAAATGGGAGAGACTTTTCTGGGAGAAAGAGCATGACTTACCAAGATGAAGACAGTGAAGAATATGACAACAATGGCAGCTGTAATGAACAACTTCTTACGAGGAAATACAGAGGCAGGAAGGAGAAACACTAGCGCAAAGCAGATGGCTCCCCGAAGTCCTCCATAAGCAATGATGAACTGGTCCTTGAAGGTCAGAGGAATGGTCCGGAACCAGTTAATGACCTGAGTCAGGACAAAGACACCTATAAAGAAAGACAAACCCAAGAGAAAACAGAGAGTGAGGCCAGAATATGAACACATAAAGATCAATTTTCTGTGCTTCTGTGGCAGGGCGAAGGCCTTTCCCTTTCTCTATCTTATTAGCACTACTAGGTTCTCAGGCCTGTGCTATTATTTTCCAAGATAACAAGTTTTTACCTATTGGAATCACAGAAGCCAACAGAAACTAATTTGACTGACAGCAAAGGCCTATAGATCCTCAAAGCAGAAAAGAATGTGTAAGGAGGAGAAGAGAAGAGACTATACATAAGATGAGGAAGAAAAGGAAGAGACAGAAGAGGTCTAGGACAAGAGGAAGAAGAAAGAGAGGAAAAAGAGAAAGAAAGATGAAGAAGAGGAATGTGAGATGAAAATTAACAGGAAGTGGAGTAGGAGGAGGGAGGGAAGGAAAAGGTAGATGAGGAAGAAGATGTGAAGAGAATAAAGCAGCTGCAGAAGAAAGGGAGGAAGATGAAACCCCACTGTGTTATTGTCATTCACTGTTCATTGAGCAAACAAGTACTTTACCCAGTGCTCTCCAAATGAGACAGAATGCCAGGGTGAAGCAGACGAAGGCCCAGTTCCACTCATGGTTCTTCCCAACAGTGGACACTCCCATGAAAATGAAGATCAAGGTCTCACTGACACTACTCAGCATCTTCATGAAATACTTGATGGTTGTGTAGGACTTCTGAGACACATTTTCTTCCACATATTTATTCATAGTCATTGCACAAGCAGTGATTCTGAAAGAAAAGGTACAGCTTCTACTCAAAACAGGACAATGGTCCTAATCAAAACCCCAGAGTCACCTCCTAAGAGCTAAATTATCACTTACTCTTCTACAATTACAATATTAAAGACTGAATTTTATAAGTTAATGGGATTTGCAAACAAACTTTGAAAAATCCTACTATATCTGGGGCTTTCATTCAGACCTGTGGCTTGAGCCCCCCTGCTCTGTTCTGCTCTCTAGCCCTTCATCTAAAGAGCTCCTTATCCCACATCTATGTTCTCAAAGAACATAGATGTTCTCCCACATCTATGTTCTCAAAGAACATCTATGTTCTTACAGTCATCAGCACTGTCACTTCTCCTTTTTGAAACCAAATAAAACTGTCCAAAGTAAAACTGAAATCTATTTTCCTCCCACCAATTCTTTCTCCTATATATACTAGACTTCTTTCTCTGTAAAATCATAAACTACTGCATAAAATCCTAATGGTCTTGTTGGCCTTCTCTTCCCTGTCACCCCTTCTCATTGGACTCCTCTCCAAATAATTGGATGGCAGTCATTTTCAGTTCTTCATCCTGAATATGTCTCAGACCCACTCACTCTTTTTCATCCCAATCCCTTAGTTTGGGGTCTCATTTCTATTTATCTATTATATCTATTTCTGTGAAATTTGAAATATATTAAAAGTATCCAAAAGTCCTAAAGGAAAAAATTATTTTGTTTGTCTTCTCTAGCATTTATTTACAAAATTTTAGGACTTCTTTCATGAAAGCTATTTTGATATGGCTCTTTCGCATATCTTGGGAAAATATCAAGTACACATTGTGAGCTGGACATTGAAAGCTGTTCACACATTTCCCTCAATGAGTAATCACAGTGTCATAAACCACCCTCTCTCTACCTGGCACACACCTCTCTCAGCTGTCTGTCATTTGTCCTTGTTCTTACTGTCTTCTACCTTACTGGGCACACAGGTTCACCCAGAACCTGTCACCTCTTACCAATTCAAATATCACCAACTGGGAAAATTTAGTCTGAGCTAGGTGACAACTCATTCAGTTACATTTAAAGAGGCATGGTTACGTGAAGTACCAAAAGGACTTCATTAACCTAAGGCAAAACAAGAGAAGGGAATTCATCTTCCACTGAGTGATAACGGAGCCATAAACTGGCAAGTATGAAACTTTCTACGTTCTCATAACTCTAGAACTATAATGCACTATGTGCTCTTTCTCCTGTACCCCCGCATTGTGGAGCTCCTGGCCCTGAGATTTCTGCTATTGTAAGCAAATCCTCCTATTGCGAGCATGAGGGCAGGTATAAAGATGCAAACCTTACAGTCCTCTGAATTAAGACCTGACAGGTAACCAGAAACAAGTTTCACTGCAAAGAACAGACTTGTTCCTGTATATTTATTTTGTGCCGCATATTAAAATGAAACAAAGATTCTACCACTGCAAGGAACACACGCTTAGCCACGATATCACCGCCATCAGAACAAGCAGGCATTTCTTTGAAGAATGCACCACTTATGTGGTTTCCAAAAGAACCAGTGACCTTATTAAGTGTGCTAATAAAATTGAGCAGCCATGAACATAGAGCAAAGCCTTTGAATAACTGAGGGTTTATACAATACTGCTCCAAGTTTATGGCCCCTTTACTATATGCCAGGGTCTGTGCAAACACTTTGTATGGATTATGTTAGCTAAACCTCATAACAAGCTATGGTGCAAGTTTTTATTATCATTCCCATTTTTACAAACAGGAGAACAAAGGCAGACTGAGAATCAGTTACTCAAGATTACACAGCTAGTAAACAGTGCTGCCAGGGTGTTAATCCAGGTAACCAGGATTATTGCAGACCTAACCCTCTTCCCTTCTAAATTGTCAGTGAGCCCAGTGGTCTCTAAGATGAGGGAGTACTCCCTCTCCCTTCTAAGTCCTGACTCCTTCATTCTCAACCACAGCCTGTCAGTATTCGTTTCCTATGACTGCTGTAAGAGCTAGCACAAATACAGAGACTTCAAATTCCAATTTATCACCTTTTACACACAGTACTCAGAAATTCAAAATCATTTTCAAAGGTCAAAACTCAAGGTGTCTCCAGGGCCATGTTCCTTCTGGAGGCTGTCAGGAGTAGCTGTTGCTTGGTTCCCCTGAACACATCTCTCCTTTAACCCCCTCCCATAAGGATCCTGAGATTACATTAAGTGCCTCTGGATAATCCAGAGCCATCTTCTCTCTCAAGAGCCTAATTGTATCTCATTTGCAAAGTCCCTAATGCCCCATAAGGTAAGATATTAACAGGTTCCATGAATTAGGATATGGACACCTTGGAGATCCCCTGGTTAACTACATCTCAGAAAATCTTCATTTTTCACATTGTGGTTTACTATTTTAACCAGGCTTTTAGAAACTAAGATTTCCAGGTATAAAGTAACAAGGGCAAAACATATATTAAATTGATTAAATATCAGAATTCCAACATGTTTTTATAAAGAATTGACATGTACACAACAACAAAAACTAGTAAGTCTTTTTAAATGTTGGAAGTAGAAAACTTGTAACAAATATAATTTATAATGGCCATATTACTTCTTGAAATTCTCTCATCCTATCCAAAAGGTGCTTTAAAGGGGTTTTGTTGGGAAGTATTTAAGTCAATTGTCAAATACAAAGTATAACAAATACCAAAATACCCAGTACACAGCTTTTCCCGGCCACTTTTCTTTCTGAAAATAAAATAATACCAGCTATAGTATTGGAACCCCTTGGGTCTCATACTTATCCTATTCATATCTCTCTTGGAGTTAGATTTTTTGTTGTTGTTGATTCAAATGAGAATTTTTACTAACCTGGAGAATAGTGTTTTTGTGATTGTGTCAAACATTTCTCTCTAAAATCATGTTCACTTTAATAAAACGTAAACCATTTAGGCAAAAAGTTCTTCAGTTTACTATGTCATCAATTTAACAAACACATCTATAGGTTTGGTGTCAGAATTATAAATGAATTAATTTTACATGAATGTCCTCAGGGTCATTTTCCATTGCTTTGTATCATGAACATGACACCAGGAAAGACACGCATGCTGGCCAGACACCAACTGTAACCTAACACTGTTTCCTACCACCATCACTCCACGGGGAAAAATACCCTGGGCAGGTACCCCAGGTCCAGCACCCAGAAGCACCCTCTTCAGGAAATATGCACATATCTGTGGTATCAATGCCTGCTAGTGGCTGGGGACAAGTGTCCAAATGTTCCCATCCTGGCCTGTTATGTAAATTTGATGCACATGACCACTCAAGCAAAGGCCTGGCCGTGTTTTCAATGCAAAGAAATTATTGTTATTGTACTATGCTGTGACCAGAAGTCAAACCACCTCACCTTCAGCAACGTCATAAAAACACAAAACTGCAAAGTCTTTCTTCATTAGGTAGATGCAGGCAAAACAGTGTCCCAGAAATAGAAAAGAAAAAACTTTCTCAGTCCTCTCTGGGACATCATCATCTTCTAGAACTGAAAGTCTTCACCATCACAGTAACTTTGATTCCCCTCATTTTTTTTGGAAGAATCATAAGACACTTTCAGAGCTAACTAGTGAACCTTGTAGGCTAGTGCTTTTCTCTCCTCAGCTTTACAGGAGAGTCCTTGGGTACAATGTTATGTCACAGCACACTATAAAGGCACTACATGCCAAGAGAGGTGAGACTTCTCCATCCTTCATCATGTGACATGTGATGATTTCTTGCTTCAAGTCCACAACTTCTCACCCTAATCATGTAACTTCAATGTAATGATGTCCACACCATTATTATACCCTAAGTAGACTCTTTATATTTTAGAAAATTCTAGCTAAATTTCTCAACTCCTAAGTGTCTTTCAAAATAAAACTATTTACCTTTAATATTCCCAGTATGACCTTACATTTATTAGTTGGTGACATGAAATCATATTTTTTCCCTTTCCAGGCATGTCTCACTTTCCTGATCTCCATATTAGTTAATAAGATTGTGAATGGCAATTTAATGTCAACCAATATCAACCATTCTGAGCATCTACTTAAGCCAAATTCTGTGTTGGGATCTAGGAAGATGAAAACAAGTAAGACATGATTTCATCCTTCAAGAGTTTGCTGTCTAAGGGGAGAAATGGTGAGATTAATGTTACCCAACTGTGCACATGTGAGAGATGGGGAATGGAAAAAAAATGCTTTGGAAGTACAGGGAAAGAAGTAGCTACAGATACACAAGAGAGAGGACATCTGTGCAAAATCATCATTGATAAATAAGAACACACCTAGCAAGAGAAAGAAGAGGGAAGTACAGTTGTCCCTCAGGATCCATAGGGGTATTGTTCTAGAAGCCCCAGCATAGAACCTAAGCACATCCTCCTGCAGACCCATCTCTAGGTGACTTCTTATAATACTCGATGCAACATAAATACCATGTGAATATCTGATATATTGCATTCCACAGGGAATAATGACAAGAAAAATGTCTGCATATGTTCAGTGCAGGTTCAATTTTCTTATCCAAATATCTTTGATATTTTACATGAATCCAGGGAAGGGGAACCTGCAGGTACAGAGCACTGACTGTAATTCAAGGAACAGAAATAGTCATGTATAAAAGAAGGAGAGAAATAAAGATGTTGACATATTCATGAAACTGCTGAATGATTCTGCTAGCTGAAGGAGAGTGAGGTAAATAATGCTAAGAGATAATGAACGTTAAGGGTCAGAAATGTTAGTTACACCCAGTGCTTGAGCTTCAACTTTATTCTACAAGCTGGAGAAGAAAAGGAGGAATCATATGTCTGATTATGTAATTATCTCTAATCTTACTATCACTATCTCTTCTAAAATCAACTGGAATCTTCATTAGGAAAAATAAAAGTATATTCTATGCATGGTATAGCATTGGGTGACATAATTAATGAACTTTGACTCAGTTACTACACGATGTGCTGCTAATAGGAATGGTATTCTAAGAACAAATTTTAGAAAGACAATTCTGAAGGATATTTGAAGGACAGATTTAGAGGGGTTCAAACCTGGAGGATGGAGATAACTTATTCCCTGTAATGGTTTTTATCTTAATTTCAAAATCCATTGTAGTACCTGGCACATGTAACATACCAAAACATGCACATGTTTTGACAGGTATTGGGTTCTATTCAGTGAGACCACATGATGGTCAGGCATGTATAGAATTCACTGGTTCATTCTGCTTTGTTATTATCTTGCCTCGCTTTAACATAAATGTATGGTGGTTATCACCAATTTAGAGATGCTGAGGCAAAATCACTGTAATTAGTGGCTTTTGCACTCACCAGCAATTGAGGTTTTCTTTGTCCCTATATCACTCAAAATACAGCATAGGCAAAAATCAGTCCAGCCAATATGAAATCAACAAAATTTTCAGGGGGAAAAAAGACTTTCTATTTAGATGATCTGTTATTTGGATATTTTCTGAATAGGAAATTCCAGCAACTGATTTTTTCTATAGAACCCATGACTCTATTATAGTATTCAATGAAGCCTACCTTCTGTAGATTTTCATTTTCCTTCTGTCAGAATGTGTACTTTCAGAGAGCATGGTCTAGCACTCATCTCTGTTTAGCATGGTGCTGTGCCTGTAGTGGTAGCAAGTTGAGGTGCAGTTATTATTGGGTGAGTCTTGTATAATGAAGGTCCAGAGTGCATCACCTAAATTATCATGATCTTTAGAAACAAAGGGACCAAGCATCAATATTGAAGGTGGGCTGTGAAGGCAGATTTCTGATTGCGAAGACTCTCTGTGTTTACATACATAAGATAAGGGTTCTGCTTGTTATTTCGGTTTTAAAAACTTATTTTTGATGAAGAGTGGTACACTTTCTAATCTCTATTGCCATGTTAACATTAGGAATTCTTCCTTGAATCTGAACTGCTTAGAGTGAACTACACTGATTATTGCAAAATTCATTTGCTCTCATTCCAAACGTGCACATGGTCTTAAAAAGCAGGGTTGAAATTATAAGAAAATATAGCCCAGATAAAAGTTGCATATTTTCAATTAAAATGCTGCCAGATCAGGCATACTCAGTGCCCAACATTAGCAATGATGAGGACCAATGAAAAAGTCTAACTGTATTGATTAAAGCCAGGTCTTATGGGGACACAGGGTACACCACATACTCTCAGAATAAAGTACTCACTCATGTGAAGTAAATTAATTATTCCAGGGCATGAATTCACTATATAGTGAACTGCTTCTTCCAGGAAGCCTGACAACCAAGAGAAAGTGAGTTTGACATATGAGAAAATGCAAACAAAGTTGTTTTTAAAGAAGGACCCAAGCATAAAGACTGAACAATTGTTCTTCGAATGTCAAAAATGTAACAAGCAAATTCAAAGGATTGTAAAAGCTGGGTCACTCATGTAGCCTTGTCCATTTCATGCAATCTCTACATCTTTTTTGGTCCTTTTCAAATGTTTTGGATTCAACTAATGTTTATATATCACTTATTGGCATGGAAAGCAGTCTGATTCTGTGCAGAGGGATCACACAAAGATCACAACTCATTGTCCAAAGTGTAGTGAAGTGCAAGCATCCCAGGACCCATGCAGTTGGTTAGTGCTGAAAAACACTTCCTAGAGGCAGGCGGGTGTGGACAAGGTCTTGACAATGGAATTCGAGTTTTCCAGGTATCGAATTCCAAACTCTTGGTGTTTGCTGGAGGTGGGCCAGAGAGGGGACCTAGGTATGTGAAACTATCTTGCAATGGCCCAGAGATGATGTATATACAGAGTATTTTCAGGGTTCCACATGAGCCTGAGAAACACCAGCACGAGTCACTACTGTCTGGAAGCTCTTAGCATATATATTAAAGCATTATGGGCTGGGTACCACAAAATTACCGGAAAGATGTGAACACCTGTGCCCTATCCAAGACCTCCAGACAATCAGGATCTCTGAATTGCTGACTGAGGCCTAGGGTTCCACATATGTAACAATCTTTTTAAATGATTCCTAAATACATCAAAATTTGAGGAAAATAAGTGGGATTGTAGACATAAGGTTCAGGGAAGGACAGAAGAAGGAGAAAAAGAGCTGAAACTAGAATCATTTTACTTAAAATCTTATTGGAGGATGATCATAAGTGCTAATAGGGGATTTAAGGACAATTGTATTTTTAATTGCAATTAGTCAACTATTCTCCCTTCCTGAGTCTCTACCTAGGTGCTTCTTTCTACTGCCAGGTCTGCAGACAGAATTCTTCAGTCCTGGAGGCAGCCAGCCAGCTCATCGCCATGACCTCCAGCTTTCACCAGTACCATTAAAATATTATCAGTTGTATGTGTGGTGGTGGAAGAAAATTTGTGAACACATTCTGCCTGTAATTCACGATAAAAGGGAAATAGAATTGTGTCACTTCTTTGCTTAAAGAACCCAATGGTGCCCAGTTGTCTACACAACCAGTAAGGTCAAAGACTTCCTTTCGCCCCAGCTTCTTGGAAGCAGAAGAGCATTTCACCTTGGAGCCTTCAATTACACTTCTCTCTCTTCACATGTCTTTCTCTTACCCATTGAAGCTTCAACTGAAGCACCACCATGCCCACTCCATCATACCTTACTATAAGCGATTAAACTTTCCTTGATAACTTATACTTAACACAGATTGGAATGGTGGTTTCAGGCCAAGTAGGTTTTATTTTACTGTCTTCTACTGGGAACAGACCCTCAGACTGGTCATATGACACAGTATTACCCATTCAAGTTTTCCAAACCCCTGGGCCAATCACAGTCCTTCATTTGAATTTTTTCCTAAGAGGAGCCAACAGACTAGATCTCACCTTACTCTCCAGTGACAAGATTGCAGACATATGAAGCTCAATTTGTCTATCACCCTGGTTTTATGCTTGGAGAGGTATAACCTAAAAGAAGGAAGCCATCACACAAAGCAAAACAAAGTTTACTAAGAAAGATGTTTTGGTAGACATTGGAATCTTTGATCCCATCACCCTAGGACCAAATCCACACCTATCCTTGGCAAGAATTTATTTAAATAATTTGACAAGCCCCCCTTTTCTAGCTTAATATAGTTTGATTTCATTTCTCCTCATTAATACAGCCTGTCTACTGTTTGAAAGGGACTCCTGACTATAAGGACACCAGAGATGATTCAAGTTACTTCAAATAGATGAGGATTAACTGTGAGGGCACACATGAAAGACAGACTCTTGGAGTGGGCCGGATCACTTGAAAATAATAAGAAAGTCAGACCTCAAGTTTGACAGTGTGGGCAAAGTAGAAGCAGAAAGAGAGTACACTAAGAGGAATGCAACAGCATCAGGAGGAAACCAAGAAAGGAAGTCTGCATCACCCAAGTTACTTCTTCTGCATGCACAGAATGACTTGAAGTAAACTGAGGCTTGTTAAATCAAAAGGAAGGGACAATGTGCTCTTTCTCAAGTGCTGAACAGGTCATCAGAAAAGCAAGCCTTAACCATCTGGGTTATTCAAATTTCTGTGGACAAAATATCCGAAGCAAACAACTTAAAGTTTTATTTTGGCTCAGTTTCAGAGGTTTCAGTCCATGATTAGTTGGTGCCATTTCTTTGGGCCTGTGGTGGCACAGAACATCATGGTAGAAGCACATGACTCCTACCGGGTGAGAGGCTGTTCACCTCACGGGAGCTAAGAAGCAAAGACAGAAACAGAAAAGGGCAAGGGTCCCAATATGCCATCCCCTTCAAGGTCACACCCCCAATGACTTCACTTCCTTCCACCTAGGTCCCACCTCCTAAAGGGTCCACCTCCCCAGCAGCATCACAGGCTGGAAAATAAACCTTTAATATATGGGCTTTGGGCAGACATTTATACTCTGAAACATAATCTCCTTGTTTCTGAATCCCCTGCTCTAACCTTGTCATAAAAGGCCTAGGGACTTCAATCATGTATGCAAACATGTCATTCTCACAAGTACTAGATGGGTGATAACTGTACATTTCAGTATCAGTTTTCTGAAAAAATATTCCTCAATAAAGAAAATATAACTATTTCTCAACAATAATGAAATGATTTATTATCTTGTTTTATATTTTGATTTGTATGACACTAAAAAGTTTTATTATTTCTACAATATTCTTTTTTTTCCCCCATTGTTACTTGGGTTTGCACTCAGGGCCTTGCACTTACAAGAACTCTACCACTTGAGTTATGGACAAACATGAAAACAGAGATGAAAATAATGTCTTTAATATTCTTTTACCTCTAAGAAAATGAGGCAAGAAAAGACATTATTTTGAATACTGAGCATTGTATAGATTTTCCTGTTCATTTTTTAAAACTCATGTAATACCTTAGCTGAAGCAATCTGTTTTAAAATATTTTGTTCAGTCTTGTAAGAGTCATAACAACCCTTCAGGGAGTGTACCTCACTTTGGCTAAGTTTTGAAGATGTTTATTTGAAAACCTCTGGGGGGTAGGGTACAGCTTAGTAGGACAGCCTTGCCTGGCATGTTCTAGGTCAGGGTTTCATCCCCAGCACCATGCATTCACACATGTACACAAACAGACACATACATGCACACACACACACACACACACACACACAGGCACATCACACACACACGCATGCACAAATCAAAACCAACCAATCAATTAAATAATCCTAAATGTGGACCTTGGGTAAAATCTTTTCCTTCTCTCAAAGTGGCTTTAATTTCACATCGTAATTATCACGAGTCACCTAAGAACTGCCTACCTTCCCTTCAGTTTCTCCTACCATATTTCCTTTCCTACCCTCCCAATTCTCAAAGAAATGTTCTTCATAAAAAGCATAATTACCGTCAATGAAGGGAAAGCGGTTGTCTTCCATTTTCCCTTGTTTTCACACTGTTTTGTTCTCTTTTACTTTATCAAGCAAAATAAAACTCACTGCCAGTTTTCAAGTATCTAAGTAGCAAAAACTACTGATGAACACTATAGTACATTATATCTCACAGAGATAGAATAGGAGGTGTATATATTTATGTAATTTCCAAGTTCCTAGTCACCATGGAGACAAACAAAAACAAACTGGGGATGTCAATATTCATATTATATCTATCTAGACCAAGAAATTGAATATATTGTCATTTTAATGGCTGATCAATATAAGAACCACAATGAGATATTCTATAATTTATCCACTACTAATTCTTGAAAAATCCACTGTATATTTAAATCTTAGAGCACAGCTCGATTTGGGCTAGCCACATTTCAAGTGCTCAAACCCACATGTGGCTGGTGGCCACCACATGGGACAGGGCTGAGGGAAATGATGACAGCCCACTGTTTTTGGCTCCTCCTACGTAAATACTGGGTTCATCAGCAGACTCTAATTAGCCTCTAATTAAACAGTTTAAGCCACAAAAATAAAGGCAAATAATTTCATGACTTAGTTACATGTCTTTGGGCTAAGGTTTATCATTTCAAATTTGCCTCCTGGCTGTTCTACTCTCACCTGGCTATTCAAGCAAGTTTAGGCAAAAGAAAATAAAAAGTAATCACCTTTTTTGTTTACTTCTTTGTTTTTACTTTTTTCCTGAAGGTGTCCAGAAAATTAAGGATCTGTGCTTTATTTTCCTCTCATTTAACTTGTTTATTTCCTGATTCATTTTACTATCCTCTCCCCTGGTAGTGTCTATGTTTGGGTGGTCACAGTAGAATTTAAAGGGCACAGTGATACTGCAACACAGCTCGAAGTCCTACACCATAATTAAAAGTAAAATTCTTATTTTCCAGGTTATTACAAGGAACCTAGGGAAAGGTATCAGGTTACATAGCAGCAGAGATCCCAGGCTTCAGCTTGATTCCTTCTGTCTTTCTATCCAACTCTCTATCTGCTTATCTTCACACTTCAAAGGTCATATAAAGTTCAACTGACTTCATGTGTTTGAAAGTTGTTATAAACATGATGCTTTGTAAAATGCTTTATGAATGTCTTACAGTGTCATGTGCTCCTTATTTGTTTGTTTGTTTGCTTGTTTTTTACATTTTTGAGAATACTGGTAAATATGACATAGCCATTCTGGAACCTTCTGGCACATAAGTAGATGATTTCATACCCTTGAGTGTTGAGAACATGGTATCCCAAATGCTACATAATGTGCAAAGAGGAATGAGGGGAAAAGTTGGAGCCTGGCTTTTGCAAGGCTCCTTTGCTACAAATAGCCTATGCCTCCCTGAGCACATGGCCTTCATTGATTGTTTGAACTAGCAGCACAAGGTTGATTTACCTGAAACTCCCCTAATCTCTCCCCTTCCCCCTTAAGACTGATGCAAATCAACAGATGACCAGCTATCTTCTTCAACCATTTCCTCCCAAAGGTAGATGGAGATTAAACCCTGTGTTAAGATGGTTTTTCCCCCATCTTGCTACCTTACTAAATAAATCTTTTTTATTGCCCCAATAAATTGTCCTCAATCCACTGGACCCTTTTCAAGTGCTAAGTAGATGAACTTGGATTTGGTACCAAGCTACAATATGGAAAACAATGGTAAGATTTCTTATTTTTCCCAAAGTTTTAAAAAAATGACATTTATCAATTTTACAAAGAAAAATAAGAAGAGAGGATAAGATCGCCACACCTTTAGCTAGGACTACCTAAGCCAAGAGAGTTAGATTTGCTCATAGATGTTAATCCTGAGTCTATCATTCTGCAAATTCTTGTTAAATTGTCATTTTAAAATTTTCTTAGTAATGGACTGTGTTTTTATTTTTCAGGTGCAAGATTAGCTTAGTCATTGGAGACTCAGAGTCTAGGTGTAACTACCTACTGAGTCACCCTGCAGCCATGTCTCACCCATCTGGAACTCAATTACGTATCATAAAATGAAACCAAAAAAAAAATCACCATTTCCTACTTTCATTGCAATAACACTGCTAGAATAATTGGTACAATAAACAGAAAATACTTTGGAAGTACCCTAGAGGGAGGAAAGTCTAAGGAATTATTAATCTGTCAAAATAAAACTAAGAAATATTGGGCCTGACTCTCTTATCTGAGGAAGGTAACCCTTTTTTAAATTCATGGTCATATCAAAGAGAAATCATCATTTCCCAGAGGGCTGCAACCTGCTGTGGAGATCGGGCTTGCCCCTCTACAGGACAGTTTCCAACATCTTATTAATGAGAGCCCAGGGGACAGTGTGAGATAAAAGGTGAGAACCAAAGATGTGCCTGATGTCCAAAATCAGAGAACAAACAAACTTCCACTTAAGTTCATTTCTGTGTAGATGTCATTTTTAGAGATAACTCAAAGCATCCTTGGATAAAAAAAATGTAAAATGAGATAAAATCCCCAACTCTCAGTGAAGGATCATTGTGCTTCACCTCTGAGCATTTTCTGAATGGAAAGTCCAAAGTACATGAGTGGAGATGGATCTCTAAAGCATAACTGTTAATGATGATGGTATCCCCCCCGAGACTGTGTTATACTGGAACGTGTCCAGTGCTGCTGATATGCAAAGTTTCTTATTCGGGAGACTGCAGGCACTTTTCCTTTAACTTTAGGTCCAGTGCTACAAAGCAAACTCTAAAACACACTCACAGCTTTACCTACTGAGACAATTTCTTCTAGTAAAGAAATAAGCATCAAAATATTTTTAAAACAGGGAATTTCATCTTCCCTTTTTGTATTTGAATCTTAATCTCTCCTGAACGTACAGCAAAATATGAGCAGAAACAATCCCTTAATATTGTATTAGGTTCTGAAGTAAATGTTAGAAAAGACCACAAAGCAGAAAACCAAATCTAAAAATCCCCACAAGTCATCTCTCCAAATAGTTTACAAGACAGAAGACAAAAATACAGATATAACTCCATCTCATACTATTTAATTTAGCTGTTGTCAATGAAAAACATAAATCCACAGTGTTGTGCTGACAATTAACAGCAGAAACAACAGGCTTTGTGAATGCCTGAGGTGCATTGCTTCTGACACCTCACCAAAGACATCAAGACACAAATCCTGCCTAGGGCTTTCCTTCCTAAAACACTGGTTATATTTTGAACCCAAAGCCAAGTCTTTTGTTACACATTAGAAAGTTTCTGTTTCATAACACTTTTATTAACTACCTGCTTATTACGAAATCTTATTCCAGAACAAGCTGTTCAAGAGTCCACCCAAGACTAAGATCATGTACTAGGAGTTCAAGAGTCTAAAAGGCAATAAGGAGAGGGAGAAGGAGCGATGGATGAAGACAGTGGGGAGGGAGACAGGGAGTGGCAGCAAAAGTGAAGCAAATTTCCTATTATACTATTTCTGAGAGAGATGTTGAGCCTCTCTCAGCTCACCTGCTGACTGTCTCTGTCTAGTTTCCTTTCCAGCGGCTACCCATTTTTTTAAAGCAAACAAGGGAACGTACTGAGCATGCTCACCACTTCACCTGTGTTCGATCCCATTAACCTTAAAATTTGTTTTTAAATGGCAAGGAAAAAGAGTGCCATTAGCACGACATATGATTGGAATTTCCAAATTCGGTGACTTTTAAGCACAGAAAAAATTACTAGTTCTATATGAAGTGTATAACTCTAATGGTATCATATACTGTATCTCCTGGACCAATGTCCCAAGGAAAGTATAGTAAATACAACATGGAAATGCACAGGACGCACTTCAAAGAGGGAACACGTGAGTCTGTGATCTGTACCATATGGAAGCATCGCGCAGGCTCTGCTTTGAGCAGCTTACTAATAACCGCACATTAGAAAACAGGGCATCAGCTCTGTGAACAAACCTGTCCCTTCATTGGCTATCATACAGGACTTGATGTGCCTGGTGATTCTAAGTGCAAAAGTATTTATATCTCCTGAAGTGTCTTATTTAAGGTTAATTTTTTATTTTGGTACACTATGGACAATGACAATTTGAGTTTAAATGTAATAAAGGAATTTTTATGCACTGTGTTGTAAAATAAATGTTTCCTTCAAGTTTAGAAATAAAGATAATGTTTAACATCTACTCACAAATCACAGCAGGAGATTACCTATGCTATTTATCAAAAATATGTGGCCCATTTGTCTCTGGTATTTGAATTCTCAGCACAAGAAAGTACATGACTTGACGCGGCACTCGTCTTCTGACCCCAGCGCACTCCAGGCCTTAGCAACATTTCTGGTGTACCCGACTCCAACCCCACAAAACCCCTCAACTGCTGTATATCTTCAGGGACCCCAGTTTCTGTCCTTGACATCAGGCAAAGCAACTAATTTAGAGAGCTATGTTGTGAATGTTCTAGAAAATTTACATAGACACATGGTCCAGAGTATGTAATATGCTGAAACTACAATTCCAGGTTACTCCACAAACTGTTTCTAGAAGGACGTGGTTGTGAAATAAGACACCAGGGCCCACCCCACACACACTCTTTTTCACAGACCTTGTAACTAGCTGATCACACATTTTCAATGACACTGGTCAAAGAACAGAGAGCAAACTGGAAGTCATACAAATGATATGAATAGCAACCAGGAAGACACATAACATTTCATTACTGGGTCAAACTGGATTAATATGTTGCTTTATTTAGGTTCTCTGGGAAACAGAAAACCACCCAACATTTAACTCATAGCTTTCATGACAATGAGTTCCACTCTCCTTGTGGAGGGCCTTTGACTTCCTCCACCACAAACCTCATCTGCTTCTGATATGAAATTGTGATCTGTGTCAGAAAGCAAAAGTCTTTAATCAAAGTTTCACCCAAATCAGGTTAGGTGGGAGAATTTCAGGAGGAATGAGGCCTATGTTTAGGCCTCACTACATTCAACCGTCCTGGCACACAGTAAAGAATGTGGCTGCAAATAAACATTTGTCCAAATAAAAGAAAAAGGTAAAGGCATTTCGTTATTCATTACTAAGGTGTTTCCCACTGACACTACAGAGAAGGTAGCCATAATATAATATGGCTTGTTTTGAAAAGCCACAAAACATCCACACCCAATGAATGACTTCATTCAAAGTGACACTCCAAAGCCACAGTGTGATCCCAACACTCCCATTCTGCAGCCACCAGTAGAACTGCTTGAGACCCTCTATCAGAATGGATGAATGATACCTTAGCCATATCTTTCACAAACAAACACTTTCTTGCTTTAGAGTCTGAATTTAATATCTTAAAAAAACTGACTCAAACTATATGACCATATCCTTTCTTCATTGAATTCAGCTTTCAATGGCTTTAGGTAATCATCCTCAATCACATATAATGCACAAAATATTTCTACCACTAAGATTATTCAAATGAACACACCTCAGTACTTCCAGAGCTCCAGAGGCAGCGTAGGTAGGTGATGCAACTTTACTATAACTTTATTATATCCTCCCACATGGACCACACTGAATGGGAATTAGACTCATAAAATTCTGGTATCTGACTGAGATCAACCCCAAGAGTTTATTGTCACATTTCATATGAGACTCAAGATATAACTTTTAGGCAATTTTCCACCTTAGCCTCAGATTATATTAACATAAATTTGGCTGCTATACATTTTCATTTCTTTGTTACAAAAAGTAACAAAAATATATTTTAGCTATTCTTAGAATGAGAAAATATTCTTTTTAATAACTTACTCAATTTTAAAATCTTTAGAATACATGAATGTACTCAAGGGCTTTCAGCAAAGAAATACTCACGCCATGATGCCTGAAAGGTGAAACATTTCAGCTGTTATGTAGGACAAATAGCTGTACAGGAAGACAAAAAGTGGCTCAATCACTCTGATATTGTGTGTGAAGCGGGTGGTAAATGCCGCTATAAATCCCAGGAAGATGCCAATCAGCACCCCACCAATCCCCACAACAAAGAAGTTAGCAATCCCCGCAAACACGTCGATGGTCTCGATGGTTTTCATCTGGCAAAAGGACTTGAACAAGTTGTACAGGACCTGTGGGAGAAAGAGAAGACATTATCAAGACCCCCTCTAGTCTCCTCACTCTCATTCCAAGCACAAACATATCTACCTGGCTTTCCGAGAAGGACAGTTCTTCTGTGTACCCAAGTGGATGATAAGGGGCAATCACCATGTAGTTATTTGTCACATTATTTTAATACTGTGGCTTTAAACAAACAAAAATTTTAAAAAGTATGTTGTCAGCAAAACTATTTCTTAAAGTAAAAGGAGATGTCAAGGTCATTTCCTAACTTATTCCTAAGACATTTTCTTTCTAGTTACCACCTGAAAGGTTATTTTAAAATATTTTCTTGCCATCCAGCACATCCAGCTCATATCACCCTTACTTGGGAAGTCATGTGTTAAAGAGAAATTTATCATTGCTGTCATGAATGTGTTTACTGTACAAGGTCCTGAGATGGAATACCACTATGGAAGGGACCCACCCTTCAATACAGGTACCCAACTAAAGAAGTTCTCGTCCCAGTTCACCCAGATCCTCACTCCATATTCTTATCTCCTTGTCCCACCCACACATAGGCCTGGTGTAATATGAGATCTAAAGGAATTTTCTAAAAGCAGAGAGACAGAAAGTGGTATGTATGCGTGTATACGTATGTTGTATGTATACTTCATGTATATTTTATGACTAAAATAATGATACTACACTGTTGCTTTTTTTATGCAGTCTTGGTTTAATTAAGGCTCTGAGAATGCTAGGCATTTCATGTTTTCTGGGTAATAGGCTTTCAACGATGGAGTGGGGGACCACTGAGCCAGCTGAAATGGGAAGGACTGGCTTAAGACTTTCCACTTTTTCATAAAACCAGCTACCCAAGTTCAAGTCAAGCAAGTTTTCTGCATCTTTGACAACTCTGGGAGTATCCAGAATCTTCAGGAGAACCAATTGACAAGGACATTGGAGACAAGGGCTGTATTACACCTTCATTTGGGTTCTGAGCACTAAATGTCAGAAGCAATATTAGAATGCAGTTCTCCTGACCTGATTAAGATGTTCAAGGTTCGACCACGGGTGAGTCAGACACTCCTGCTAATCAGCCTGTGTCCTGGAAAATGCCACATTACTGCTTCTGTTTCACCCATGGTCATTTATAACCCTATCACATTTCAGGCCTGTATATATTTTTTCTCTTATATATTATAAACTCCTTGGGACCAACCAACACCTTATTATGACTTATGTCTTCTATTTTTCCTAGAAGAACATGTTTATTGGTTTTGAACAACAGCAAAAAAAAATGTGAATGATTCTTTAGAAAAGGTGGGCTTTTTCTGTCCCCTAATAGTTGATATAGCACTCAGGAGGATTTGGTACCCTACCTCCAAGAAATAACTTAATAGAAGAACAAAATCAACACTCATCTTTGAGGAACTAAGCATGCTGAAGTCATCATCATTTGCAGACTGAGGAAAAAAACTGACTCTAAGTGTTTTCCACTTCCTGTTGTCAGCCAAAGGCTTGCTGCAGGTATCAGGCTGCATTCAGCAGCAACAAGATGCAACTGCTTTCTGAGAAAGGACAAGAGATATGTGATATGTGCCCCTTCGTCCAAGAGTTAAAGTCAGAGGTGACTGTCACAAGCATCCCACAGGAAAGAGGAGAGAGGGACTGGATTTCTAACTCTTTTGATGATGTACTATTTTCATTTTTGCATTGATAGCCTCCCTCCCACCTTGACCTGGGCACTGTATTTCTGTCCCCAGACTCTACCACTTCCTCCTTTCCTGTGTCAAGCCTATACCAGGGAATCTCATCTCCCCTTTTCTAACACCCCCCATGCCCACCACAAGACTTAATACTTCCATTATGCTCCCCAAATTGACATCTTTGGGTGCCTGCCTTTGGGAAGGCCTAATAGTCTTAATAGCCTGCCTTCCTTTCTTTCTTCCTTTGTTCCTGCCTTTCCTTTCTTCTCTCCCTCCCTCCTTCCCTCCCTCCCTTCCTCCCTTCCTCCCTTCCTCCCTTCCTCTCTTCCTCCCTTCCTCCCTTCCTCACTTCTTCCCTTCCTCCCTTCCTCTCTTCCTCCCTTCCTTCCTTCCTCACTTCTTCCCTTCCTCCCTTCCTTCCTTCCTTCCTTTTTTTATTACTGACCAAAACCCTAGAAAATCTGGGATAGGGTATCACCACTGCGCCACAAAACACATCATATTTATAAACTCCTATCCTTGTTTTCTTTCTTGTCATTTTCCCTGGTAGAAACCAGTCCCTAAACCTGGGGACTTCCAAGCTGGTACAGTTCCTGGACTCCTACAGTCCTTAGGAATCGCACTTTTTTCCAACTCCCTGCCAGATAGGCTTCCAAATCATTCAGTACTTTTTGAGATGCCACTTTTTGTTGGTGGTGCAGCCTCCTGAGTGACTGCCACATTTCCTCAAGAAAATTAGGAAGTCCTTTTGCACTAGCCTAGTGAGTCTCCTCCTCCTCTTCTCCTTCATTTCCCACCCCCCATGGAGCATACTGATGAGCTTCCACAAGGGAAGCTCAGGTGCTCAAGCCCAAAGAAGAAATGGCACCAGCAGATAGATAGTTGTACATCTGTAATCCTTCCAAAACTATTTTCCTGGCAACACAATTTATCCAGTTTATCAAAAATACATTCTCTGTCAAATATCCCCTTAGATGTTGCAAAGAGTGAAGCTGTGGGCTCAGCTTACTTTCAGCCCATTGGCTAGAGCTCCACTTTGATCAGTTTACTGCCTCTCCATGGCAGCTCCATGTTGGAAGAACAGGCTTGGGTAGGGACATTACCTTGACAACCAGAAAGTCTCCTATAACTTCCATCTTGTTTTACACTGAACCTGATACCCAGGGATGATCAGAATCAATGAGGTAAAGTTTTTTAGTTACAATTACCCATAATGCCATAGTTAGTTCATTCCTGTTAAGTCCTTCAATTCTATTCAATTGAACCTATGCAGTTTCTCTTGGAGTTTTAATTTACAAAATGTATACATATTATATATGCACAAATACGATTCATGTGTGCTAAAAATATGTCTCCAGTGAGTCTGTGCAAAGATGGCCCCAAGTTGACACTTGTATTTTTAAGAGATTAAAATTCCAGTGATTACTAACTGACATAATGGGCCAATTTTACAACTGAGTGCTTTTAAATCTGCTGCATATTTGAAGACTCATTTGAAAAATACATACACATATATAAATTAGGAATTTCATATTTTTAAATTTGATTTAAAACATGCACTAAATCATTGAAATTATGTAAAGCACCAATGTAAACTGTGCAAATACAATTATTTCTCAGAATAGCTCTATTCCAGAAAAAAAGGGTTCAAGTCAACTTTTTATCAGGATATAAAGGCTAATCACTTTTACATAATGAGATTTTTTATCTCTTATGCTATTTGCAAACTCTAAATTAAGTTCCAAGTGATTACTGCTTATTCTCCACTTCCTAAAGTTAAATTCCACTCCAATAGCCTACAAGGACCACTAAGGCATATCACTAGCTTCTGTCTACAGAGCCAGCTCTCCTTAGCCAAGCCCATTTACAGAGAGATAACTAGGAAACCCTCAAGGAAGCTCCTTAAGTCTTCTTGGAAATTTTATTAGAATATTCAATAGCAGCATTGACAGGTTCTAGGAATGATGCTGGAAATAACCATGTAAATACAAGTTGCTTGGTTATGGACTAGTGTAGAAACAGCAGGACTTCTCAAATAATTAAAACTCAAACAATATTTGGGATTTTTTAAAGTTTTATAAAGTATTTATTACAGGGAACAATATAAAAATCCTATTTAAATATCACAGCTTTATTTTTTTAGTTCAATATTGAATTTAGCATGATCTGGGAAGGAGCTAATTGCTCTAAGACTACACTTTTAACATTAATTCACTTGATTTATCTATATCCTACTACCCACAACACCTAGTGATGCCATGTGTATCATGATCCATATTTTAATACCTTTTCTTATCCTGTGAATTTCTTAAGCCTCTCCTAGGGATAAGACTAGAAGAATGAATCAAAAAACCACCCATGAAACATCTCTTCCTCTATTTTTTGAGGTTATCTGACTAGAAAGCAAAGTAATGAGTTTTTACACTACTGTTCTAATTATTCCTAACATGTGTTCAATTCAGTGTAGCATTCAGCCAATTCAGTGGCATTAGGTAGCTTATTCTTTGGTATAAGATGGGAAAGCTCTAGGAATGCCCTGGTGTTCTGTGAGTCTGAGTTTCGAGGGAGCTTTCAACCCAGGGCACACATGGTACTATGAAGGGCTCTTTGATAGGAAACCATGAACAAGGGACTCAACCTCTGAACACCATCCATGTCCTTTCTGCCCTTGCCTTACCTCCCTATTGGAATGAGGAGCTCTCAGTTTGGCTAGATGCCATCTCTGTGCCAGGTGATTGGCTATATCACAATGTCTTTATCCCATCAAGTACCAATGGACATTTGGGTTTTTTCCAGTTTTTGATTATTACAGATGGTGCTGATATAGACATTCTTGTATCGTTTTTTGGTTAAAAAAAAGGAACGAAATTGTTGGATCATCACCGACATGTATGTCTCATGAGAGGAAGCATAGGACAGGCCTCCGGATCTCTCACTGCCTTTAAATACTCTAACCAGTGATTTGACTAAATCCAGTTCTGTACAAACTCAATGAACCACTGAGGTGTTTGAATGAGAAAGTTTCTAAAAGGCAGAATGGCAGAAAACATAGTATGTTATTCTGAAACAAACCTGTTTTGCAGAGCTGCCCTAGAAGGAATGCAGCAAGGTCTTAGTTCCCTATAAAGTTCCTTTCACACTCCAAGAATTCACACTCAACTGTTCAGTCTCCTTCAACAAGGGTAAAATCTACATATCAAATCTGTCACAATGGAAAACCTGGTGCCTGAGGAAATTAGAATGAGTTATAAAACTTTTTTTTTACTATTATGGCAGGTTCCCAGTTAAAATTTAATATTGAAAGTTAAAGACTAACTGCTGTTAATAAATAATGGAATATATGAACTAATTTGGTTTCTCAAGTCAGCTAACTTAGCTGTCTTTAAATACCTTTCTTAGCCATTTTACAAAAATTGTGATCAGTAAACTATCAATAAATTATTTCTTGTATAATCCTATCCAAATGGAGTTAATAGACATCCATAGAGATGATATTATATTTAGTTCCAGGATCTGCTTTTGTAGTAGAATACAGCTAAGAGAGAATAATGTTGGTTTCTTTGTAGAGTTTTAAATGAGTCAGGAGTAACATTTTAAGGGTAGAGCTAATTTAAAAATTAAGTTACTTAAGCACACTTTACTTAATCTCTCTCTGCCTCAATTTTCTCATCAGCAAATTGGGACAAATACCTCTTGCATAGGTTATCACACAGAGCTGAGCACAAGGAAGTATTCACAAAGGGCTAATGATTGTCTTCTCTGTCACTCTTACCAAAGCATCACCAGTGCTAGCCAACTGGTTTATCAATTCTGGATCACTCTCTACTTAGTGGAAGAGAGTGCACTGAAGACCTGTGGGGGAGGGGAGATGCTTCCTTGCCCCTCTTCTTCCTGCTTGCCTGAATTCAGAAGGTAGGGTGGAGGTAAGTTCTGGAAACATTATTATCACGAAAGGCCCTGACGCTAATTAAGTGGCAATTAAAAGAGAATTAAAAATAATTAATGCTTTCTGAATAAATATCCACTTCTGGGAAAATGATGAGGATCAAAAATGTGCTGGTTGAGAGGTAGCAGAAAGTGAACACGTGACAAAATATTTTCCTAAGATCATTAACATAATAAGCAAACCATCCCCAGAGAACGGCACATCATAGATACTATCATTTCACACACACACACACACACACACACACACACACACACGATACATCATATATCTATATATCATATATCAATGGCATTACTTTTCACAAAGACTTCTAGGATATGCAGTCTTTGTAATTATGATCAAAGACCATCACTCTTAAAGATGCCAAAATGGCAACTCATCAGAGATACAAAGACCACGATGGTGTTCATGCCCTTCTCGCATAACCAGGGCCTGGTATGGAGGAACCACCCACACTTTTTGTGGGACACATGGCAATATGAAAATGAGGGTCTGTTGTGAAATAATGAATAAAAAATGAACAATGAATTTAAAATGTATTAAGAATGTCAAGACAGCAATACAAGGTGATTAATCCAAATGAGTGGCTATGATATTGTGAGATCCATACTTGCTCTTTTGTACTCTTCCTTGGAATATGGCTTTTAAAATCTGAGGAGTAAGTATCTGTAGTCTAAGCTTAACTGAGGCTGGAAGTCTCAGTGTAGCTTCCAGACAGGAGCTGGTCACAGGAAAGGCCAAGGCAGGATTCAAAGGTTGGAACTTTCTGCCTCACCCCTGAACCTCCAGGGAGCTTCTCCAGGAAGAGACTGGGGTTGAAGGCTAAGTTGAGCACTTATGGCCAATGATGCAATCAATCATGCCTATGTAACGAAGCATCCATAAGATCTAAAAGCAAGGGTTCAGAGAGCATCTGGATAGCAAAGCACCCAGAGGCCCTTGGAGGGCAGTGCTACTGAAGACACGTGGAAGCTTTGTGCCCCTTCCCACACGCTAGGTCTGATGCATCTCTTCATCTGTATCCTTTGGAATAACCTTTGTGTTAAGTCACTAGATGTAAGTAACTGTGTCCCTGAGTTCTGTGAACTGTTCAACAAAGAAGAGGTCATGGGAACCCCCCCAATGGAAAGCCTGTGGATCAGAAACACAGGTAAAGCAACCAGAAGTTGGTTTGGTCTTGGGGACTCAGCCTTCAACCTTTGGGATCTGATGCTATCTCCTGGTAAACAGCATCAGAACTGATTTAAATTAGAGGATGGCCAGCTGGTGTCCACTACAGAATTGCTTGCTTGCTGGCTGTGTGGGGAAGCTCCCCCAGATACCTGGCATAAGTAGCATGATATAAAAGTAGAGTGGGAGAATATGAGTTTGGTGGGTTATCTTCTAAACTGCAAGTGGGTGGGTGGCCCCCACGTACTGCAGGGGCATACCATAAATGTGTTACTCACCACTGTGACTGCATCATTCAGGAGAGATTCACCAAAAACCAGGATGTAGAGCTGTTCATTGACGTGAATGTTCTCAAAAACAGCAAGCACCGCCACGGGATCCACAGCTGATATCAAGCTGCCGAAGAGCAGGTTCTGGAGCAGAGTGATGTCACTGAGGCCAAATGCTTCAATCTGGCAGATGCCAAACAAAGACACTCCAATGCCAATGGAATTCCAAAGTGTCCCTACCACGGCATACCAGAAAATAGTGCCAAGGTTCTCAAAGAAGGGGCGCGTGGGCATGAAATAGCCAGCATCAAGCACAATGGGTGGCAGAAGATATAAGAAAAACACATCAGTCTTCATCGCAGGTGGTGACTTCTCATCTACGCCAAAAATAATGCCACCTAGTAGAAGTCCAACCATGATGAGAAGGCAACTCTCAGGCACGATTGTAGGCAACTTGTGATAGAGATGGAAGCCTGTTAAAGAGAAAGTGAAGGCACGAATATGGATCCTGGGGGAGTTCTACGAGAAAATTGCCAATTTCAAAATCTCCCAGGTCACTACAATTGCCTGTAGACTGGCTTTCCAAGTAACAACATAAATCAAATGATCCCCTCAAAACCACTCACAATTTTTAAAATACACATAATAAATATTATCTAGACACAAATTGAATGTTAAATCAGAATTAGCATGCTGTAGGTTCCCATTATCTACAGAGTATTACAATTTTTATTTTTCTAACCCCTATTAAGTTTATCTTAAACATGAAAATAGAATAAAATGACACAATTTTATATTTGAAACAACTTAGTCATTTCCAAGACATTTTCAGATGTAACATTTTATTTCATCTTCACGGGAACCCTAATAAAGTAATCAAGGCAGTTATTTTTAGACTTGTTAAAATTTAAGTGGCAACTAAGGTACAAAGACCTCCAGGCTCTTTTCAAGGCAGTGAGGTCACAAAGCAGCTTTTTGATTAGTATTGCTATTTTTGGCATTTATAAAGATTAGTAACTTATTTACTTTTCATTTCAGATTCTTTCGGTCAGAATACTAAATACGTTTAAGTTTTGAGATGTGTGCTCCCTTAGAGATAACAATAGCAATTCATCAAGATGTATCACTTTATAAAGAATATAAATGTGCCATGATTTCTAATCAACTAGGAACTGCATTTGTGACTAACTCCAGTATGAGGCAAAGTGGGATCCAGTCCCAATCAAGTGCTACAGGAATACAGAGAAGCAGGAAACCTGCTGAGGATGACTCCAGAGAGGAGCCGGTATCTCTGCAGGCTGAAAAGGCACAGAAGATTTAAACTTGTAGAGCTGAGAAGTGCCTTCTCAGAAAGGACGAAACAGACAGAAGCATCAGCCTCCTGACCCATAGTGAACCCCAGTGAGGCTGTAACGTGGAGAGCATATTAGGGGAGGCCTGAAGCAGGAAAAGAGGAGGAAAATGTTGGTTGGACCAGCACAGGAGAGCAACATGAAAAGTGACTTAGCCCACAAAGGTCACCTGACAGTTCTTAAGTGATGAGAACTCATATTTGCAAGGCAACAGCAAGTCATCTTGAGACTTCAACATTTTTGAATTAGAGCAGAGTAAGAGGATAATATGGTTTGAATGGATCCCCTCCAGAATTGCAATTTGCTATTGAGAGATGGGGGTCTTGAGAAGTGATTAGCCCATGCGGGCTCCTTTTGCATAAATTGGATTAAGGCACTTTAAAAGAGACTTCTGAATGCCAATGGCTCATGACTGCAATCCTAGCTACTTGGGAAGCTATGATCAGGAGGATCATGGAGACCAGACTGAGCAAATAGTTCATAAGAACTCGTTTCAGTGGAAAAAAAGCTGAGCATGGTAGCATGTGTCTTTCATCCCAATGACAGCCTGAGTGCAAACTAGGAGAATTGTGGTCCAGTAAGACTCTATCTCAAAATAACCAGAACAAAAACGGCTACAGGCATGACTCAAGTGGTATTGCTGTTTAGCAAATACAAAGCCCTGAGTTCAAAACCTAGAACTATAAAAAAAAAAAAAGACTTCCTGCAGTCTTTGCTTGGTTAGCTTGTTTTTTCACCTTTGCTTTCTCCTTTGCCTTCCACCATGTAAGAACACAGCACGAGCTCCCTTCAGAGACCAAATGCTGGTGCCCTCATCTTGCACTGCCAGCTTTCTGAATTGAGAAAGTAAATGTCTTTTCTTAATAAGTTATCAAGTTTGTGGTATTTGGTTACAGCAACATTAACAAAGTAAGGCAGAAGTGTATTCAAATTGCAGGACAATAGTAGTAAAATGATAGAATAAGTCCTTAGAAACTAATAATCACAGAAATTTTAATAAGCAAGCCCTAACTAAAAACAGGACTAAAGCCACAACATAAAACACTCTGTGACAAAGAGTTTATATTTTAAAGCAATATAATCATAATAATTTGAAGGGATTTAAAAACCTAATTTCTAAACAGTAAAGTGAACATCTGTATGTGTGGGGTATTGAAATCATCTCTCCAGAGTTGATTATTTTATTATTTCTATTATATCAAGTTGCAGTAATTGGTTGGGGGACAGCTGTTCTTTACCCAGGACCTCTGGCCAGCCTGCAGACCTCACTAACAAATAGAGAAGTGAAATAGTCCTCTGAAAACTACATGGTTGTAATCTCCCCGACATGCTGCCTCCTTTTACAGCTAGCAATTCCTGTATGATAAGTACATGCCAACAGCAGCCTTCCGAGTCTCCCAGGACCCAAGCATGGTCACCTCCCTTCTGGAACACAGTCCCAGCCTGAAGGTTCCTGCCATGGGCCTTCAAGGCTGACCTCTACCAACCCACCCCAGCTTGAAATCCAGCTCTGTCACTCCCTGCCTGTTATTGTGGACTAGGCCTCAGTTATTTATGTATAAAATAGGAACAAATGCACCTCCTAGGTAGAACTGAATAAATGGGTGGTTTACTGTCCAACACTTACCAGTGTGCCTGCAATGTCACAAACACCTCTAAATTTTAGTTGCTTCTCCCTCTTCAAAGGAAAAGACCAGAGAGATCACTTTTAAGGAAATGTACAGAAACAAAATGATCCACTGGAGGCAAACCAGAAAATGAGTGAGACCTGGTTTTGGATACCCCAACTTCCTTTTCTTTTCCTTTCCTCAGGGACCCAAGGCTTTCACATGGGGCTGCTGCTTTGTCACTATGTAGAAAATAATCTCATATTCTTAAGAGTGGAAGATGGGGAAACAGGTAGGTGGGAGAAGCAGGAACAGAGAAACTGCTTCCATGCATAACAGAGGCCAATGCCTGCTGCTCACTCACTGCGTGATACTGACCAGGAACCCAGGCCAGTAGAAAATAGTCAAAAAGAGGCAAATAAAATATAGCAACATAAATGTAGGATGCAATGAGAAAGAAAGCCCACTGGGACAGAGGGCCAAAGGAGGCGTGGAGGAAATGAGAAGGAGGAAAATCTGGCAGTTGTAAAATCAGAGAAAAAAAAGAGCAGCAACCTTCCTCCCTCACTACCAAGTATTTTGTGAAGAAAAAACCAACTTAAGCGGACAGACTTTGCTTTTCCAGGGTGATGGTTCCACCTGACACTAGTAAGAAAGGTATCAGTTACTGGGGGAAAATTCAAATGAACTTTGTAATGATTTTTACCAGGTTGAACATGTGCTACTGCAGAGATAATCTACCATGCTACATAGAGATGAGCCAACATTTTCCAGCACAGGGCCAGACAGTAAATATTTTCAGCCCACATTCTACTTTGTCTTAGCAGAGCAAATCATCCATAGATCATAGCAAAATGAGGGAATGTGGCTGTATTTCAATGAAACTTTATTCATGCACATGGAAAGTAGACTCCCTTATAATGTGTAGATCACAAAAAGGTTTTGTTTAGATTTTATTTTGACCATTAAAAATGTAAAAATTATTCTTAGCCTCCAACCCATATAAAGACAGGATGTCAGCTGTAGTTGGGGACCAGGCTGTAGTGTACCAACTCCTGGTTTGGTCTGTTCTTGGGTTTCCTGCTAACTTCTGTTTATAGTGTTTGGGGCATTGAACCTTGTATCATTCAATTTTTATTACCATCACATAAAAGTCTGTGAGGATATGGTGCAATATTTATCATTTTATTTTTACTGCAATAGAAACTCAGTGGGAAGGGGAGCAGGATCAAAGGTCTCATAAAATGTACAGAAAAAACACTCATCTTTGAGCTGGTGGAGTGACTCAACTGATAGAGAGCCTGCCTAGTAAGCGTGAGGCCCTGAGTTCAAGCCCCATTTTTTAAAAAAATGATATTCTGTCTTAGAGTGAGTCTGTTTTATCTTTGCAGATGTGTTGAAATTAACTGAATTTAAAAACTAAAGATCTACATATAAGTAAGTGAATTGAGATTAATTCACTTTATTTTCTCATTATATCTACAATAACTTATTTGTCAATTCTGGGAAGAGCAAAGGAGAAACAGCACAGGAAGCTTCTTGACGATAACAGGCTCCACAAAAGGGCAACAATGTAAAAGTTGGACTTAGGGAAGACCATCCACAACAAAGGCATATAAAATCAGTATAAAATAACAAAGCAAAGGAATCATACAATGGTAATTAGCCCAAAGGGAAGAGGATCTAGAGTGGACTAGATACAAAACCTTCAGGAGAGAAGGCACTAGCTGTAGGCAAAGACAAACACAAGCGTTTTAGTAAATGTCCTATATTTTCTTTTATTTACTGTTTTATTCTGTACTTTTAAAAAGGCTTGAAGAAAAAATAAAGGTATCTGTCAGATCAACAAATATTTACAAATTCAGGTTAAGAACTAGACAAGTAAGTACCTGTGGTCCCAGCAGTAGGCCCTGAGGCTAACTATCCTTAAAGCACACTTTGAAAAACCCTAGACTTAAGCAACAATTTTTTTAAAAAGAAAGAAACAGACCAAAAAAAAAAAAAGAATGGAGGACCAACTAAAGTCATGTCCATCTAGCTAGGAGAAAAGCGAATACTTACGGAATGTATTAAACATTAAGCTTGTTTTTAAGTTTTAAAAGGAATAAACAAGCTCATCCAAGCCTAAAAATTGTAGATTTTTATATATCTTAAATCACACAGCAACCAAATATATACCTTAAAATTAGAACTGTAACAAGTGAGAGATCGTCATATAGAAACATGGAGAAATAGTAAGAAGCATCTTTTTAATCAGATATGCCAACCAATTGCTATCACTATATAACTCAAGTAGATAAAGGCTGAATAACAATTGATTTCTGAAAGTTGAATTATATTGTTTAAATAAGTGATGTAAATAAATAATAAATAAGCAAATGCATGTATAATACACAAAACAGAGTTCGATAAATAAAGCAGAATTAACTCACCCATGTCAAAAAATTATTAACATGTGAGAATAGAATGATCTCTTCCTATTTAGACATAGGTTGGGACTGAAACATTCACTTAAAAATCACCCCACCAAAAACAGCTATAAATATGGAGGTTTTTTTTTTTAATGATCCACTTACAAGGCTTAAAATAAAATACAATAATTATAAACATTAAAAATATCAATGAAACATTAAAAATTGTTAGGGTTATTCCAAACCAGAACTTAAATGACACTGACTCCTAACAAGAAATGAAAACCTAATGAGTTGTCCATTCATGATGGACTTTGGAAAACCACAATCACAGAATTGAGCACTTAATCAAATATTTATTGAGTACCTTCTGTAGGCAAGTATCTGAGAGGCAGAGTTGAATCATGAATCATGAATCATGAATATACCTTTAGGGAGCTTACATCTAATACAGAAGATAAGACCATAGCTAATTACGATAAAAAGTAGAGAATTACAAATGCTATAAAAAGAGAAGGCAGTAGTTGAGAATTTGGGGTAGGACATTAGTTGAGATGAGCATATATGAGAATATGTCATGAGAGGAGGTGGCATTGAGCTTCCTGGATATGGATTTTTCTGTCCTTAGAAGACCTAAGCTCACAAGAACACTTGAGGAAAGACTGGGCACCATGAGGAAGGGGAGATGTGACTAGCATGGAGCACAGGATAAAGAGGAGGGACAGCAATCAAGCAGCAAAGACCTACTCTGTATAAGACCTGAAAGCAAATTGTTGAAGATCTGCCTCTGTACTGTGGCAGCTGGGAGCCACAGAACCGCCTTTTTCCAAGGCAGTGGAATATGACACAAGGGCATCAAGCCTTCTTGCTTGAAGATGGAACCAAATAGATACGGTGACAATCAGTGAAGAAATTGTTTGTAAACGTGAGGCTAAAAAGTTGAACAATCCAGACTCTAAAGAGACCTCTACCAGACCCACAAAAGACAGTCTAGGAAAAGAGTCACTCAACATGAGGAGGGGATAATGGCAGAATATGGACTATTTAGCAATGAAAAAGAACACCTATATATAACAAAAGAAGGAATTGTATCTTTTTTGCAGGTGGTGTTGCTTATACAATCAGAAAATTCAAGAAAAGCTTCATGAACTAAGAATAATTATTGTGGCATTAAATGTGGTAGGGGAAAACTGGTGGCAGCAAGATCGATCAACCCATTCAATCAATTTTGCTTCACCCAATTTATATTTACTGAGACCCTTTTATGTAGTGGCTGTTATAGCAGACGCTAAGAGAGTGGCAGTCTAGTGGTGGGAAACCAAAGTTAAATAAATTAGCCAATAAATTCACAGCAGTCAGTGGTGCTGAGCATGCAAAGAAAAATAGAGAAGGGCGAGGAAGTGCTTTTGGTTGATATTCTATGTGTAAAGGGAAAGCCTCTCTGATGGGTGACACCTGGACAAAACCCTGAATGAAGGAATGAAATATGGAGCAAGAATTTTCCAGAATATGGAAGAAAAAAACCAAAGATAGAGACCCTAAGTAGGAAGCACTCTGAGCAAGGAGCCTGCTCTGGCTAGAGCTCCAGGAGTGGAGGAGAACATGGTAGAAAATGAGGACAGAAGGACAGGAAAATGCTAGACCATGGAGAGCCCAACACCATGGGAGAGACTTTGGACCTATTCCAAGAGCCAGGAGCCATGGAAGGCTTCTGACCAAAGGAAGGTCGTGACCACACTTTTGAGTATAAAGGGTCATTCTGGCTTCTGGTGAAGAAGTAAAGGAGGGAGAATAGTCAGAAGCCTTCTTTGGTAATCCAGGAGAGGGCTTGGTTGGCCCTAACGAAGGTGGTGGTGGATATGAGAAGAGTTGGAATGAGTGATCCTTTCAGACAGATGCCTAATAGAAAGTGTCACTGTCCTGGAGAAAGGAAATGAGGCAGATGGTCAAAGAAGAATCCTTACATTGGGCTTCAAAAAACTGAATGTAGAGTGGAATTATTTTCTGAACTGTAAAGAGGGAAAATTTGAGAAGAGAAAAATCAAGATGGCAAATGCCAATCAGAATCTCCTTGAAAAATGCCATAGATCTTAACAAATTTATGGCTAAAAGAAATGGCAAACAATTTCTATAGGATACTATAGAAGAGCTGCCATTTCTTAAAGGGCATGATGTTAGATTTGCCCAACGCCACTGCCATACACATGCCATACATTTTAATTATACACATAATGAATCACAGCAATGAAATAATAAATCCAGGTAATGGTGTGTAGAGGTATAAAAAAGTCATATAAAGTAAGAAGCTATATGCTTATGAGGAAAGAAAGTATAATTTAACCAGTGTTATTGAAGCAGATAGATTAAGAGATATAACCAACATTCACATACACATTTCTTTTTTCAGTTCTATGGATGTGGAAAATTCCACGAAGGTCAAAGAATTTAACATAAAAAAAGAATCTCCAAAGCCAGCAGGTAATCCTCAACTCACTTAAGAGGTGGTAGATTGTTATCAGTGACAAAAATAAAGAATACTAAGAAGAGAGTCATGCTTGAAAGATGACTTTCTTAAGGTTTGTGCAAAAACATGAAAGATAAGAAAATGAAGATTAAAAAAACAGATTTCCACTTCTGGGAAAATGGAGTTTATTTCTTGATTCTTCTCACTCACTACACCTAAAAAAGCCTAGATGTTGTGTATAAAACAAACAGAAGACTCTGAAAGGAAGACAGAAGACTGACTAAGACCTTCCCACCTGAAGAATGACAACATGGCCATGGATTCTCTTGGTATTTTTTTCTTCTAACATCTCAGACTTGGAGCTGAAGAAGACAGCAACCTGGATTATGCCAATGGGCTCAGGCAATAAAAGTCCCAACAATGGCCTGCTTTATCTGGACAAGAGACTTGGTGAGTCTGTCTCACAAGAAAGAAAAATTTTTGACAATGACTGCTCTACTCCAGCCAAACACTACAGAAGAAACTGTGGCCCCACCCCTAACAAAGTCTGTGTGGGACATTTGACTCTTGGCAAGTGTTGGAAACACTCCAGCTTCCACATTGGTAGGGGTGTCAGAAGAGGAAAAGGAGGTGGGATTCTCTTCTCTACTGTGTGGTGATAAGCCTTCCTTCACCATGTTACCAGTGAAGACTATGTGAGAACATGTACTTCTACCATCTTAAAATAATGAGTCAATCTGCATAAAAGCCCTGAATGAGAAAAGGAAAGAAAACAGAAATCATCAGTACTGAGAATGAAACAAGGCTATCATTACAGACTCTGTCATCCAAGGTCTAATAGGGGAATATATGATAAACCCTATCTATACACACACTTGAGATCTTAGCTGCATGACTAATTCCTCCAAAAATGCAAACTGCCACAACTCACCCAATATGGGTGAGTTAAAATTATAATTTTAACACTCCCCCAAAAAGAAATATCCAGGCCCAGATGGTTTTACTAGTGAATCCTACAAAACAACACCAATTCTAATCAATCTCTTCCAGAAAAGGAAAGAGGAAAATATACTTCCCGATTCATTTCATGAAGCTGGTATTACCCTGGCTCCAAAACTGGACAAAAGCAGTACAAGAAAGAAAACAACACAACAACATCCTTGATGAACATGTGCAAAAATCCTCATCAGAATATTAACAAAGAATTCAGCAATACATAAACAGAATTATACACCATGACCAAGTGAGGTTTATTTTAGGGATGCAAGGCTGGATCAATATTCAAAACTTGGTCAGTATAATCCATCATATCAATAGACTAAAGAAAAAAATCACATGATCATATTAATTGACAAGAATCATTTGAAAAATTCAATATCCCTTCATAATGAAAAACTCTCAGCAAGCTTAGAACAAAAAGGAGCTCTCCTTGTTTTGATTAAGAGATGCACACACACATACACAAACAGAAAAAGACTTATTCCAAATTCCAACTTTTAATCACCACATGGAAAGGTAAATTGCTTATCTTTAAAACTCTTATGAGTTGAGTTCACAGCTCTACCGGAGGTCTGTTGCACCCATGAGAACACATGGTCACAGGACTGGAGCACATTTCTCTCACTTTTATACTCCCATCATTTCATACAGTATAGTAGGTTATGATGTAATGTATACATATAATCTTTGCCCCAGTTCCTGGCACAAAGCTCCTAAGACCCTTGTAATCTCCTTAGTGAAAAGGAAGATGAGCGTATCAGGGCCTACACCTTGAGCCACTCTACCAGCCCTTTTTTCAGAAGGGTTTTTTTGAGGTAGTCTTGCAAATTATTTGCCTGGACTGGCTTCAAACTGCAATCTTCCTGATCTCTGCCTCCTGAATAGCTAGGATTACATACATAAGCCACAGGCGCCCAGCTGGGAGCATCTTTTGTTATCTATTTGGTCTTGGTCTTTGGTTCCTAACCCAGACTTTCCAAGACCCTTGAAATCACTAAAGTCATGACAGTGTCTTTGTTTCTTTCATGGCTGGGGCCCCTAGGAATCATCAGTATGGATCTGACTCTATGATTAAAACCAAAAGCATGGTTAAAGGTCTGGGAATTTGAGACCCCCAACCTGAACTCTGAGGAGGATCTGGAGGTTGAGATCAAGCACCAGTGGCCAAGATTTAATCAGATGCCTGTCTAAATGAAACCTCCAATAAAACAGCTGTAAGATGAGGTTAAGAAAGGCCCTGGCTTGTACACATCAAAGTGTTGAGACAGCAAAGGACAGTGAACCTCTGCCCTTGTCCTTCAGACTTTGCACCTTTTCATCTAGCTTTTCATTTGTACCTTTATAATAGGCCAGAAAATTGAGTGTTCTCCTAATTTCTGTGAGCTTATGATAATATGTGAGCAATTATCAGACCTGAAGAGGAGGCATGGGAGCCCCCAATTTAAAGCCAACTGGACAGATATATGGCATTTAAAGTGGGGTCAGACTGTAGGACTGAGCACTTAAACTGTGGGTGCTATACAAATGCTAGGTAGTTAGTATCAGAACTAAATTGCAGGCTACCTAGTTGTCTTCCATGGAGAACTAGAGTGGGACATGGTTGGAGAAAAATCCCACTATTTGATGTCAGAAGCATTGCAACAGAGTAGAAAAATACAAATTTTTTCTAAGTGGACAAAAATGGTGATAAGAAAAACATATTTGGAAATGTCCTTTGGTCTTTTTGGTCTCTTTTAGAGATTATATGCAAGTCTAAAAATATACAGGTAATGGAAATGCACCAGATATCTGTGTTACATTGGGAGGTTTCAATAGCTGCAAGATAAAGATTTCATATCTCACCTGTTAGCACAAGCCTTGCATTCCTAATTTCAATTGTTCTGTTTTCTTTAATCTTCAGTGCTGTTCTTTTCTTTTCCAACAGAATGTATAGCCAATTGATTTATCTAATTACACTGAAGATTTATGCTTTTATGACTGCTGGTGATTTTCACTTTTGTCTCAATGTCATTAGGCTGGAATGGATATACTGTTCTTTCTACAATCTTCACTTTTTCCAGACACACAAAGAAACAACTACTATGTGATTCTTCTAACATGAGGTACCTGGAATAGATTAATTCACAGAGGCAGAAAGACTGGTTACTGGGATCTGTGGAAAGTTAGTGTTTAATAGAGTTTCACTTTGAGAAAATGAAAAAGTTCAGGAGATGGATGGTGGTGATGGCTGTACACAATGTGTGTGTAACTAAAACCACTAGATTGTATACTTAAAATGGTTAAGATAGTAAATTTTATGTTGTGTATATTTTAACATAATAAAAATAATCTTCCCTTCCATTTTCTCCTTCCTGTGCATCGTTATAAAATAATGAAGTCAAAGCAAAATGAAATATTGACATAACTGCATGAACACTGCTAAGCAAACAGGCAGAAAAGAGGATTCTGTTAACATGGATCTTTGCTGGTAGGCCTGGTCACTGTGTGCAATAACCAAAAACATACAACCTCTTCCTCTGACACCTGGAGTGTGAACCAGGCCTTTGTGAGTTAAGTCTGGGGTGGGGGGCTTTCACTTAAAATGTAAAACCTGAGAATTTTTGGTAGTTCAGAGGGTAAAATAAGTAATTTATCTAAAAAAAAAAAAAACACATAGCAAAATGTCAAAGCATAGGGAATTTCTAGCCTATTAACACAATTTCTCCATTGACCACAGCAAACATGTTTATCAGTTCTGTAGGCTTATTGAAGTAATATTCATTGAAAGAGGACAAGAATAGTTACAATATTAAAACCTGAATTCATTGATTTTACCCACAGATATAAAGGAAACTGCCTGCGTAGTGAGGAGTAAGTAACATTTTCATCATGATATCAATAATCACCAGGAAGACAATTGATTCCACCTTGGAGTTTACCTTTCGTGGATGGTGAAATCATTTTGTGAGCACTTTCCCTGCATGATTTCCTCTTACCTGTGCTGTTTATTGATGGGGTTAAGCATAAATGCCTTTCTCTCACATTTTCTGTAACAGTCTTCCGACATTTACCAGTGGTCAGAGCACATCAGCCATCTTTGTGCATTTCTCTTTTTGTAACATGCTCACTTTCTGGGAACTGTACTAATTTGTTAACTTGACTATCAAACAAATTCTGGCTGACCCAAGTGCATAAGTGTCCCAACACGATAGGCTCAGCCCCTCTAATATAACAAGGTATAAATATAGATAGTGCTCTATTTATGAAGTTTCCACATATGATCCTTTGAGTTTATGGTAGTGTGAAAATGGTCCATACTCAGTAGAAATCAAACTTTAAGTTTCAATGCTTTCCTGAGCTACATGGTACAATTGTCTCTTCTGATTCAATGATCCACAGCTCCCAGTCAGCCAAAGATTCATGAGGGGAAACAAGTGAGATCTCACTGAGTGCTATTTTGATAAACTATGGTGTTCCATAGGTTAGTTTTATTAAATACATTTTTGGCATACAATATTCTCAATTTACAACAACCCTTGCTGCATGTCTAGACTTCAAGTCCAAAAAAGCCAAGCATCAGATGGAGATTGGAGTGGGTCAAATCCTTCCATTCCACCTTACCTGCTGCTCTTTCTAGACTCCTGACATCATAACCAGAGCAATGAGAGCGAAACTTGGGCACTGAGATTCCATGAATCATAGGACAGGCTTCCAATTCCATAAGCAAGTAAGTGAGCGCTCAGCTGCTCAGGTGCCCAGGGTGCCTTCCTTCCTTCCCTCATTATCACCTGCATTAAATCCCTTCTTCAGTCTCAACTCATTATTTATAGTCCAAGCCATCAGCAAGGTTAAGATTGAGTCTTAATAGTATATTTGCCCCTCCACAAGAAGTCAGGTCCAACAAATTAATGAGTCAGAAAAGGATTTTGCAGAGCATATTGTTCTAATATCTATAACTAGAAATTTCCTGTTAAGTGTTTTAAACAGCAACCTGGTAATTACTC
Organism: Castor canadensis; assembly: GCF_047511655.1. NCBI lineage: Eukaryota > Metazoa > Chordata > Mammalia > Rodentia > Castoridae > Castor > Castor canadensis. Next base: position 89,414,595 of record NC_133397.1, on the reverse strand, counting down.
TTCACAGACCTAAAAGTTGCCAAGTGTATGGAGCCCATCCAGATAAGTACACATACACACACAGTGACAAGGAGTCATCCGTTGTCCATAAACCCTTCTAGGCAATTTGTCTGCATGGAATCCCCTGACCCTCCACTAATAGTTCCCAGTTATACAAAGGACACATCCACAGGGGGCCAAGGACAGAGGCAGTCATAGATGATGCTCTCAGCAATTTGATATAAAAAAAAAATCTCTGATTTCAGAGAAAGTCTCAGATTGAGAAAGCAGTAAGCTTTCCCTTCAAATCACAGGGAATTCTGTTGTCTCTCACATCAAGGTATTCTGAAAGAACTCTGCTTTGAGCAGGAATATGGTGGTGTGTGTAGAATTCTTAGAACTGAAATTATCAGGTTTTGGGCAACTGGTGGGAATGCAACCAGGGCCAGAGTCTCTGCCAGCTTCTGCTGCCCAAATCAGTCCTGGGCAGGTGCAGCAGGTGAGACCCAGATGAAGCTCCTGGGGCTGCTAAGGAGGCTGACCCTTAGCAGTGAACACATCAAGCATACTGTAACTGGAACAACTCCCTGGCTACTGCCTCTATCTTGTGACCTATGGCATTCTGTTGTGGTCCAATCTTTCTCTAAAATTTATTTCAGAGAAGTTATAATCATGGTACCTAGGTGCCAGACTACTGCCTCATTCTGGGCTACAAAAGCTCACTATTTTTCCAGTGATTTTTAAAGAGACAGACATGTTAGAGAACAGCTAACCAGCATCTCTGTAAAGGACATGTATTGAATTAACGTGCATATTGATCTTGTATATAGTGAACCAATTTCTTTCTTTCTAAGCTAAGAAACTGATCTTATAGCTTTTTTAAAAAAAAAGACAAACAGGTCCTGGGCATGGTTGTACACAGTAGTAATATCTGCTACTTGGGAGGCAGAGGCAGAGGGATATCAGGTGAAGGCCAGCACAGAAAAAAACAAACTGAAAGCAAAAGGACTGGAAAATGACTGGTGTGTGGTAGAGAACTTGAGGCCCTGACTTCAATCTCCAGTATTCCACAATAACAAAAAAGAGGGGAGGAATAGCAAACATATAAATACATAAGCACTGTACTTTTCTGTAAATAATATGACTCACTTTTGACTTAGGGCTATTAATGGATTTAATTTTTTATTCAATTGTTTTACCAAAACCAGTTATGTAGACAGATGCTACTTCCTGGTGAAGGACATAATCTCAAGTTACTCTATTAATGAGCCCCCCTTCCCTTTTTGATGCTAGAAGTAGGATGGCCCAGAAACTGGAAGTAAGAGCCACCCTCTGCTTGGGAAGAATCCCCATTTTTGCCCCCACTGTGATCAGATCCTGGCATTTGGCAGAAGAACAATACAAAGTCTGTCACTTGGACTCTGCGAAATATTCCAGGAGCACAATACAGTAAAGACGAATGTGAACACACATGTGACTCCTTCAAGACAGCCCAGAAATTAAAATGGGCTCAGTGTGCCCACACTGCTCTCTGCTCCAAGAAATATAGTAACAATGCTGGAAGGTTTTCAAAGTTTTTCTGCACACATTCTATCTGGGTGTGAAATGTATGACTCCCCAAGCTTAGAAAAGTAATACACAGATGCCAAGACAATTTCTAATCAAGCCATGTGGGAAACAAGATCCTTGCTGTTAAAACACCGAGTGCTGCTCTTGGACACGCTGCCTATTCTTAGTTAGAGAAGTCCTGGTCTCATGTTTCAAGCGAGGCATAGCACCGAGTCTGGTTCACACAGCAGGCTTAGGTTTTACAGCTATGAAGCAGATTCAACAGAAGATTTTTGCTCTCAAACGTCTTCATCTCTACTGAGTCTCACCTCTTAGAGGCTATAGGCCCCCCATTTATTATTTTTATCCCCTTCCCATTTAAAAATACTATTTAATCAAGGGGTTTAACCAAGGGAGAATTCAAACTGCAGGGATTGTTACACGGGTTAAACTTTCCACTGCAGAAGCACTATTTAGGAAGAACGGCAGCGTCCCAGCAAGTTGTGGTGCCTATTTCTTGACATACTTTGCATAGCTGGATCAGGGGGAAGGAGTGTGATGCTGGTTGATGGTGATAAGGACTCTGGTATACTGTGAGCTAGATTCAAATTTTTCCATGCAGGCCAAGAGTTGAAAGTAATTTTACTCTATTGCCCTGGGCTAGTTGTTAAGTTCTCGGCTTTGTCATTCTTTCAACCCATGTGTTAGTAAATGATTTATGCCAATTTTGGTTTAGTTGTTTGCATACTGCTGTCATTACGTTGGACAAGCTTTTCCAGGGAGTCCACCCCGCCCACCCCACCTCCTCCTGTGGAAGCTTTATTTTCTGTTGGTTTTTATACCTTCAGGGGCCTGGCTGCTAAACAAATTTACCAGTTGCTTAAAATACATAGATGAAAGTATAGGAAAGGAACCCACAATTGACAGTAATTGCTACCTAATTTCATTTTTCAATTAAGTGGTTGCTAACACTCAACGGCAGTCACTAGTTATTTATGTGGCAGGAGAAACATTTGTACTCTGGTGGGCCAGGCTAAACTAAGAAACTACCATATTTGGTAAATTACACTATTTTCTCTACTACTTAGAATGATATCCTTTCCTTCACTGCGCCTCCTCCCTGACTTCCGATGACCGACTCGGTGGTCTGCAGCACCATGTTCCCTCCCACTTGCCCTCCCTTGCAGACCAAGGGGCTCTTCACCAGGATCAGGATAAGCACACACATCTTCAGACCAGATGGAGAGTCTTGTGGATCCACTGTCATCGTAGTTATTACGTTTCTTTAAAATAACAGTCAAATCTATGAACACATCTGATGGAAAAATGGAGAGCCAGGGAGTTGCCAACTATACCCATTTGTTCACATCTAAGAACAGTCAGGGTTCTGTTGGTTTCACTGGCTTCAAAATTGAAACATCAAAACCAAGCAAAAAGACACAAAGAAGAGAGGGATGGCCAGTGAATAGCAGCCTACTTATGAATAAATAACCAAGAGAGAGGGTGATAAAAGCTCTGAAGAAAGTTAGCTTGGGCATCAGACACAGAGAGACTGGACCTGTGCTATTTCTCACAGGCACATATGATTTCTGATTTCCCTTAAAATTGTAAGCTACTCAGACTGGGGCCAGTGTCTTCCACAACTTCCCAGACATTTCACAAGAGACCTGACAAAGGATGCCCTGCTCCCAAGAAAGCAGCTCAGGGTTGTTGGCACTAACAGTGATTCCTTCCTAACCCGGAGGACCTGGAGTTTAAATCAGTCTAGTGTTTTGTAAAAGACAATGTACAGTCAGCCCATTTGTGATTCTGCCTTAGGTCACTGAAGATGAAGAGCACTGGCTGACAGTTTTATAAAAGCATCAATTAGTTTAGGAGATATATTGCTTTCAATTTCTTTCTTAGAGTCCTAAAGAAATTCCTCAGTGCAGAGACTTAGAAAGCATCTTCTGAAAGATGTATTTCCATCCTTTGTGCACAAACCGACATGTCTGCAGACCCTGATGACATACAGGGGACCAAGCAGCTTGTTCGGGGTCTTCCAGGGGCAGATCAAAGAGAGAGTGGGCTCCTGCAGGGAAGGCTCACTTGCCGGTGTGTAAGCCTCACCTTCCCACCCTGTCTTCTGCCTCCATCTGTTATGCCTGGCTATTCAGTCTTCAGCCTCCAAGAATAAAACAATGGGTGTGCACTGCCTTTCTTTTCCATTGAAAACTCACTTAGCGGAAGTAGAAAGATGATTTTCTTTTTTTTTAACTTATGCAACATTGGAAACTGAAATCTGTATGATTTGGAAAGAAATCTATTCATAACACCAACAGCAGGAAACCAGAACATCTAAACAATCTAAGAAAGTGTCATGGAACAAATGAACAAAATAGACTTTCGTGATATAATGATATCCTTGGGGAAGGAAGCAAGCAAGAAATCTGTTCTTGTCAAAGACTATCCAAATTTCTGAGATCTTTAGGATAGCAAGTTTTGTAAATGCATTAATTCTATCCTAAGAGCAAATGAATGAAGCAAGTACCATTATTATGATCCCAGTTGACAGATGAAATAACAGAGGTTAGCAAGGTTAATTAAGTCACTGTAAATCCACAAATAGTAAGTGGAAGAGCTGGGACATGAACACCAGAGTTTAAGTTACCACTTGAAATACATCTAATAATAGCATATGCATTATTAGTAAGTGAAGAGACCAAATAATCATTAAAACTTAGATACTTGAAAGAGAACATTAATAATGTATATGCCAGGACAACAAATGTAAACCATAGATGTCATGCACAAACCAGAGTATATGGTGACCTTAATTGTCACACAATGAAGGTGTGGTGAAATAAAAACTGTTTCTAAATATTACTTGCTCATTTACTCAGTAATTATATTTGGGATCTACTATGCTCCAGACAAAGACAAAGTCCTTTCCCTCATGAAGCTTACCTCCTAATGAATGTCATTTGTATGTACATGAGTCCATATGTGCATTACTATATGTACCACTTAATATGTGTGTGCAACAATGAAGCATAGTTAATACGCCTTTCTCCTGTAAATTTGTTAGAATCTATAGAGAAGCCCAACTTATATGGGTTGAACTTTTCTTTAACCTAGGAATCCTTAACTAGTTAAATCCATCAGGGACTTGTTTCAATGGCCCTAGCAGATGCCTGAAACCACAAACAGTACTAAACTCTCTATTACCTGTGACAACGTATGACTTATAACTTAGACATGGTAAGAGATTGACAACAATAACTAATAATAAAATAAACAATTATAACAATGTATTGTAATAAAAGTTACATGATCATTTTCTCTTGAAAGAATCAAGACAAATATTAAATTTTCAGGCCATAGTTGACTGTGAGTAACTGAAACTGTGGAAAAGAAAACCACAGATCAGGAGGGCTACTGTATTTCAAAAGCATTAAAGTTTCACGTTCTCCACATCATGGAAAAGGCTGGACTAAGGCCCAAAAGTTCTAGATTCACATTCTAACTTTAGAACTACCAGTGAGTTCTGCCATCTTGTTCTTTCTGTCCTACCCAACAGAGTTGTCATGAGGTCATATTATCCGTAACTTTGGAGCACAATTTGCTTTCATGTATTATCGTAGTTGGTTCTCACAATGATCCTGATTGTGTCCAATTTCACAACGATAGTCTAAGATTGTCAAAATGAGGCAATAGGGTTGATCACGTGACACAAGTGCAGTTCTTTGACTTTGTGTGAAAAGTGGGTAAGATTAAGAAAATGAAAGCACTTTGGAGACCACTGATGGAAATATAGTATTTTTTAATATACAGATGGGAGTATAGCTCACCCTTGATATCCTTGGGCATTAGTTCCAGGATCTCTCTCAGATACCAAAATCTGTGCATACTTAAGTCCTTACATGAAATATTATATACCAATAATATACAAGTATTATATACAAACAATATTCCATGGAATCTACCCACATCCTCCTGCATACTTTCAACCATCTCTAGTTGACTTATAATACCTAATACAAAGTACATGCTCTGTAAATGGTTGCCACATTATATTGTTTAGGGACTAATGACAAGAAAAAAAGTCTGCCTGTGTGCAGGTGTTCAGTATAGACACATTTTTCCTAATGGTTTTGATCTGCTATTGGTTGACTTGACAGATGCAGATCCCACAGACCACAGGTGGCCAACTGTGCTCTGACATTCTTTCCCATGAGAAGCAGGGTGACAGTGCCAGACACAGAGGAATGAAGAATAAGCTGAGGACCCACCTCTACCTCTTGAAAGGTATGAGGCCTTGGACAATTTACCTAAGCCCTGTAAATCTTGTTTCTTCATCTATTTTTAAAATCTGAGGATAGTAATAATGAAGTTACTGTAAGGATTAAATAAGATAATGAATGAAAATCATTTGGCCCAAATAACTGGCAGGGAGTAATGCTGCATCCTTGTTAGCTATTATTATTTTATGAAAGAAACTGTTAACAGAGTCTCACCCATCTCCACCCTTCAATGCCACAAGAAAGGTGATACTGGTCATATTACACTGCCAGGGTTTTAGCCTGTAGGTTCTTAGGAAACTAGCCTGGGAATTGGGAGTAGCAGAATTACCAGAGGTAGAGTCACAGAAATATGGCAATGGAGTCGTTTCAGTGCCTGTGACTCCCTAATGGAACTCTCTATGGATAAAAAAACCCTTCAGCATCTTCAGAGTCTTTCTCTACATAGAGCAGGCATTTGCGTGATCTAACTCATTTTCAGTAGAAATGTCTTTTTGTGGGGCTGGGGATTGGACGCATTAATATTAGGTAAGTGCTTTACAGCTTAGACACATTCCCAGCCTTCAGTAGAAATTTCTAAATTTAATTGTGAGCTTTGTTTTTTTTTCTTTCTCACATGAGCTTTTGCATGACAATATAAAGTAATAATGCAATTCACCTGTAACGTGTGATTCTGCCACAGCCATATGTAAAGCTATCCAAAGAATCACCCTCTCCTTCCCTGGAGAGGGAGAAGACATCTTCAAACAAGGGATTAAATTGAAAAAACCAAGATTAGAAAGCCCATGAATAGTGATGAACAATGTACAGCATTGTTGCAGGAAGTACATCAATTATGATTCATTATATTTCAAAGATGTAATTTTAAAAGAGGAACCTGTAATTGTGCAGGTATCACTTAGAATGACAAATGCCCATGTCTCCATATTTAATATAATAAATACATGGTTGTTTTGGCTTAAGTATCTTTTTCTATGGCAGTAAAAACTTTTTTAAATGACTTTTTCCTCAACAGAGAATCTCATTTTAGCCTTATAAAAATATTAAACATATGGGGAAGATATATATATTCCAACTTTGACTATTCAAGAGAGAGAACCAAGTAGGTGAAGACTTGCCAGGGCCTTAAGACCAAGTTAGTGGTAGAACTGGAATTAAAATAAAGCCTTTCCTCTTTTAATCTGAGGATATCTTTTCCAAAATTTAGGTCCAAAACTTCCTCAGCTACTGAGCTATTCAAGAATGAAAATAGAGAAGGTAAAACAAAGGTATCATAGTCACATTTCTACATCCTGCAGAAAAAAAAAATGAGGAAAGAACAATTATTTTCATCTTACATTAAAGAGAAGTTACTGTGACATTTTATGAGCGGAATATAGCCATGAAATAAATTAATTACACTCCTATTTTGTAAACTACAGAGATTTCAAAATTTAATAACACAAAAATCCAGCTATATGTGGTTTAATGAGATATGTCAAAATGAAAATGATGCAGCTGATTTGCTAGCAAATATGTGAGAAAAGATATATCTGGAAGATGCTAACATAGAAAACACAGATACGGGAAAAGACTATGTGAAATCCACTTCTTTTGAATAGCAATAGTTATACAAGGGAAAAAATTAACTTTGAGGCCCAAGAAAAGTATAAAGGAAGAACTCATTCAGAAGATATAAGAATATTGAATCAGTATGTACCTAAGAACATAGCATAAAAACTGACAGAATTACAGTCATTGCCATCACAACCCTAGAAGTTGATTTTGTGTAGCTCAGAAACTGATAAAGTAGCCAAAAATATTATAATGCTATTGAAGATTTTACCACCATAATTAGAAAGTTGATCTTGTCTCTATATATGTGCATGAATACATGTGCATAATCCTGTAGCAATGGAGAATATACATTCTTCTTCAAGTTAACATGGAAAAGGTAGTTTTAAAAATGGCCACATGTAAAGTCACAGAGGACATCCCAATCAATATTAAAAATCAATAGCATACTTATGTGACCAAAATGTAATAGACTAGGTATAAAATTCAAAAACACAAATCTCCATGTGTTTATTAACCAAAATGTAAAATTCTGAATAATTATTGAGTTTACAATAAAAGATCACAAAGGAATTTTAAAATACTGAAAGCTGAATGACAGTGAAAACTTTACATATCAAAACTGCAATGTGACTAAAGCAGGACAGAAAGGTGGGGTTCTAGCCTAGCCGTTAGTACACAGCCTACCACTATTCTAGAAAACACCATTTGAATTATGAGAATTTATCTTTAAGAAGAATTACATTTAATAATATTTTAGTTCCTAGGACATTTCTTTGATTTCATGAAGGTCAAGCTGACTTTACACACTTTAATTTTGTGGCTCAAATGAGATCCATCAAGCAGTGATCTTTTCAGGTTGATCAGTGATATTTTGTATTAAGTTCTCCTCTCTCTGAAAGCCTATGGTTTGCTACTTAATAGTAGTAATTATGATATGCAACTTATTTGGAAAGTATTATTTTATTTGCATTATTCTCCTGAAATATTTTCTTTACTATATTCTTTATTGTTACTATTTATTATTATAAAATTAAATCATACAAACTCTCAGTATCATAACTGTGTCTTCTTTGTGACTTAGCTTTAAGTACACAACAAATTGTAACTTTGAATTTAATAAGCACAAAAAAATACCACATTCTGGAGAAAATGATGAAGATAAAAATCACTTATTAAGAACTGTAATGACAGCCAGGCACCAGTGGCTCATGCCTGCAGTCCAGCTACTTAGGACAAGTAGGAGATAAGGAGGATTGCAGTTAGAGACCAGTCTGGACAAGTAGTTCGTGAGACCCCCAAATCTCCAAAATAACCGGAGCAAAATGGACTGGAGATGTGACTCAAGTGGTAGAGTACCTGCTTTGCAAGTACAAAAGCCCTGAGTTCGAACTCCAGTCCCACCAAAAAAGAAAAGAAAAAAGAATTAAAATTACAAAGCAACCTGTTGAAGTAATTTGTCTATTTTAATAAAGCTAATGTCATTTCAGTATAAGTGCATGTAAATTTTGGAACCCAGAGGTTCATAAGAGCATACATAGCATTCAATACCACTGAAATTGTTGAAAATAATAGCAATTATGTTTCGACTATTAGTGCTTTTCAGGGATTAATTACTCTTATAAAATGGAAATTGATACATCATAAACTGAGTAAATTCAACAATGAGTGATCCAAGCTTTCAGTTCAAGAATTAAATAAATAAATAAACTAAAAGAAAATAGGAGTAAGTTAATCTTAACGGTAAAAGCAGGCACTCAAATTAGACAGCAACTGAAAACTAATTATTTTTTAAATATAAGATTAATAAACTTCTGAGAATTTTGATCAATGTAAAGAAAGGAAAGAATAAAAGTATTAGGACCAGGAATAGTGGCTCATAGCTATAATCCCAGCTACTCAGGAGGTGGAGAGAGGGAGGCCAGCCTGGGCAAAAGTCAGGGACACCTCATTTCAACAAATAAGCCAGTTAGTGGTGGTGTGTGTCAATAATCTCAGATATGCAGGAAGAGCAGGTAGGAAGATTGTGACCAAGATTGGCCCTTATTAGAAACATAAGACCTTATTAAAATATGACTAAAGCAAAAATGGGCTGGAGAAGTGACTCCAGTGGTAGATCACTTGTCTAGCAAGCATAAAGCCCTGAGTTCAAACTTTGGCATTGCCAAAAACAAAAAAAAGAAAAAGAAAAATATTAGGAATAAAAAGAAGAACAATAATGCAGATAAAATAGAGGTCTTCCAATAAATGTAAAAACTCATATGAAGCAAAAATACATAGCACCTCAACTGAACCAAGAAGACACAGAAAAACCAAATAGAACTGTAAAGATTAAATCAATTGAATCATTAGTCAAAATCTATCCATATATCAAGACAATAATTCACCTGGTTTTACAGGTAAGTTTTTACAACCCAACAATGAACAAACAACTTTATATAAGACATTCTTTATATATTTCTTAGGGCTTAAATATGTTTAAGATATGTGAAAAATTCTGCAAGAAATGAAGCATCTTAGTAATGATAAATATTTTGTCCTTGTTTAAGTTGATAAACAGTAAAATTTTTAATTAGTGATAAGTTATCCACTATTATTCTAAAAGGCTTCATCAGTAGAGCATAGGTATAAAAATCTGAAACTACACCTGAGTTGTCTTCAGAAAGAAATGAGAAGGGCTGAAGTCATTCTTTAGAGAGAATACCGAAGTCTGACAGGCAGCCCAGGGGGACAGATAGAGTCTTTGGTGTTATTAAGATCCAATACACGTCACCAGGAACACCTGATGTTAGAAGTGTGCTAAAAGTGAGAGGTGGTTCAAATAATGGGTGACAACCCACATGCTTTATTCCTTGACCAACCTCTGGTATATAATGCTCAGGTAAACAAAAAAGGACAAAGAGAAACAAACCAAGTGCAAGGAAAAGTATTTTCAGAGATGGAAATCTTTAAATTCAGAGAGATATGTAACTCTTGAGTTTCATATTTCAAATTCAGGACAACCTGGAGCCCAGAGGAGACATCTGCATGGGCCAAATTGCTTCCTATCTTTCCCTTAAAATAATAAGAACACAAGTTATTTGATTTTCAGACAAAGGAAATGAAAAGGACAGCATGGCCAGTGCACCTTGAAGGAAGGCAGACAGAGCAGCCCCCAAAAGAACACAAGACAGCGGAAGGGGTGCAAGAAGCAGCTGAGGACAAGGAAGAGAATTCTGTTACTTTGAAGAACAGGAGACCCGGAGTTTTGTCCTTGAACCCTGAACAAAGAGCACACAATCAAGATCCATACTCACTCAGGTTAGCAGGAACCTCACTTTGTGGGCAAAGAAATTAGAACAGACAATCTTAAAACACAGCAGGAATTTTTTTCTCTTCTTAATTCATTGGCTACGTAATATTTCAAGCTATACAACTCCATCCCTGCACACAGAATTTACCAGGCAAAGGGTGTATTTATAACTATGAAAAAATCCCGACGGTTACTCAGAATATAAATATTCAAAGTGAAAGAATAATAAAAATTCACATGTGTGGGGACCCAAGGGAAAATCAAACTAGGAAATGTTTCTTGCCAAAACGTTTAAAGCTTTTCCAAGGTGTACTAAATTTACTATGTTCTTTTGTTTGTTTTGTTAGTCTACTCCACATACATTATCTTCGTTTACTGTTATCCTCATCTTTTTAGGAAACTTTGTAATCACAGAACTGCTTTTCTTAAACTGTGTAATTAGGAAGTTGATTTTTCCCAATAATCAAATAAAACATGAAGTTAAGCTGAATTATTTCATGTTTTTCCATATCTGTTTTCTCACTTGTAAGTGTATTTCTAAGGTTACAATATGCTGTAACTTAGAAAACTGTTATAAATTCACTATCAAGCATTATTTAAACCTCCTGCAAATGTTATTAGGAATTTCAACTTTGGTCAAGCTGTCCATCCTTGTTAAGATTAATCACTGGTAATGTTTCTCCATGTTCTCTGAGGCAGGTAAGTTCAGGTACACTGAGTACTTCCATAAAAATGCCCCAAAGAAACCATAGTACTCCTTGTGATTTGCCATTTGGGTTACCTGATAGCCTAGTGTCCTCTGCACAGCTCAACTTACCCTCCTTTCCAAATATGAGAGACTTAAGACATGTAATTTACCCCTCAAAATAATAGCCTAGCCAATCTAAAATTTTTTTAAAACCTTCAATAGTTTCATTTCTGTTTAATAATCTATGAAAGTATCCCACAGTCTTGTTCAAATCCAAACAGAGAGTTGAGGGCCTGAAGGGAGAGTTGGGGATTTGTGACATTTTCAGTTTCTTCCAGGAACACACTTGAAAAAGCAGAAGACTGTATCTGAAAAACCAACTACAGCAAAAGGATTGGGTTGTGGCTTAAGTAGTAGGGTGCTTGCCTAGCAAGACTGAGGTCCTGAGTTCCACCCCTAATACCACCAAACAAAGAAAAACAAAAAAGAAGAATATAGCAAAAGACCTGAAGTACTAGCTGTAGGGTCTCAAAAGCTCCACTTCCTGCCCTGAAATCTATAACCTTCACCTTATCATGACAGTCTGGACCTGGCTGCTCAGATCCCTCTCTGGACAGGAGACAGGAGCATCTCAGATTCAGTGAGGAGAGAAAAGACAGGAGCCAGAGACACAGAATTCAGGGAAGGCAGATGGATGGGGAAGGAGAAACACAAGTACAACGTGGAATGATTTCCATTGTCAAATATAACACAGGTTGGGCAGGAATGGTGACAAGTATAAACGTGGTCCAGGGAACCTACAGACATCTGGGCTAGGAAAACTGCTAATGGGGCAAATAAATCTAGATGCACACAAGCAAGAACACCTTTTACCAAAATACCCCACAATTAAAATGATAAGGTGAAATGAGACAGATGGAATACAACGGTATGAGAGCAAGGACACAGGGCCACCCATTGAATAAGGACTTGTGAAAAGGACTGAGGCTAAGACAGGAGAGAAGCCTGGAGACAGCTCAGGACTAAAGTGCCAAGAACATCGCAGCTACTCCTGCTGCTGTCCTCACTGTGCCAGGACCACTGCCATTAATAATGACAGTACTCATGTCACACCCCCTCCTTGCCACTGTTCTAAGAATGCTTGACACATCCATGCCCATTTATTTTCACAACAGAGCAAGACTCCAAAGCTGACACAAAGATGAAACATCACACAGAGCTGGGTGGCTCTCTGGATCACCACCCACCAGCAAGCTCACCTCACTGCGTCTCAGTTTCCTCCTATACAAAAAAGGGCCATCCTATCTCCCCAGGATGGAAGCTGTGAAAATTAGGGATAATGAACTTAACTGTGTACTAGCGGCTATAATTAGTGTAATTAATCTGATTAAAATAATCAGGAGCAAAGAACAGAGGGAAGTGTGGAGATAGAAAAGGCTTTAGAGAAGCAGTAATGGCACAGGGTACCACACAGCCATGGAGTGATGGAGACTCCGGGCTCAGACCATGTGAGAGAGGGAGCATTTGGCTCCTGACCCTGCCTGCCCTGGGTATAAATTCTCCAGCTTGAATTTCTCCCTCTCTCAGGGGAGAGTATGAGGGCCTGCATTTGCTCCGGGGCAGATATGCTGTGAGGGTCATGTGAAGACATGGCCTCTGAGTGTATTGTTAGATATACACCATAGATGACCATAAATAGGTAGATGGGAAGTCCCTTTCCCTTGACCATTACTCAGGCAGAATTAAACACTCAACAGACACAGCCATGCCAAAGTCAGGCAATTATATACTACAAAGTCATTAACACAGGCTGCTTGGGGATCCTCAGTTCACCACCAGTACAGTCTAATTAATTTAATCTGACATGGGAAGTGTGCTGCAGGATTACCTCTTCCAACTTCCACCCTCCTATAAACTGTCCCTCCCACCTGCCTTGGGCTCCTCCTCTCCTTTATGCCTTTGCTCATCATCTCTAGAATGTTGTTGCTTGTCATCTCCAATGGACCAGACCTTGATCATCCTTGAAAATACAGTTTCTATACTTCCTCTCCCTGGGGAGGTGATCCCTGCCTCCCTACACTGCCATATCATATTTTGCAAACTTGTCACCCTACTTAGCACTTCCTGTGCTCTAGTCCCCAGTGCCTCTCTCTGCTGATCAAGAAGCTCCCTGAGGATGATAGACAATGCATCTTTTCATACTTTATGGGAAACTCCCTCACCTCAGGAGGCAAATGTGTGAAACACAGGCAACTCATACATTCTGTTGACCTTATAAGTTTTTTGAATAGTACAACAGTAGTTAATATATTTTAAGATTTTTAAAGCCTTAATAATATAAAGTAAAATAAAGCACCATGATTATAACATAAAAGATCAGGAATGGGGAAGGTAAAGAAGATGAGAAAATCCACTGAGCTTTCTACTTTCCAAATAAGAGTAAAGAATGGTCTGGTTTTTCTGGGAGGGGGGGCAGAGGCAATGGGAAAGGGGAGGTGGAAATGAGAGAGTAATGTGGGGTGATGATGATTGAAGTACTTTGCATATTTGTATGAAAATAACATAATAAAATACACTGAAAACTGTTTAAAAGGGGGTACAGAGAGGGGCACAGGAAAGAGTAGTAAAAAGGGTTATATTATATGCATGTGTTGAAATATCTCATCTAAACCCATTTGTACAATTAATATACGCTAATTTTTAAAGGCACAGAATTACAAAAGGATGGTGGTTTCATTTATTTTAAATATGTATGTGCCTCACGGGCCTGAGTGACATGACTGCTAAAGAAAAAGCTTCCTAGAGAGAGTGGCAGCCCAAGAGAGAGAAGACAAGGTGCTCCTGTTGCAGCTACAAGGCACTCAGGTGATTCTGGTCCCCTTGTCTGCTCTTCATTAGTCAGGGGCACCACAGAGTCTGTGTCACACCCAAAGTGTTCTCTTCCTCAAGGCATCCTGGACTATAAGGATTTTAGCCCTGGTGCTGGCTGGCCCCTCTCTCCCAGTAGGTGACATACTCTTCAGCCTTGCGGCTTCCTGCCTCAGCAAACTGTTCTCACTCCACTTGGGCAGAGAGCTGTCAAACTTGGCGTTCTATGCACAATCCGCAGCAAACCGCCAAGTTTCTATGGGTAATCACTTCGGGGCATTTCAAGGCCAAGATCCACTAAAGAACCAAAGCATGAAATGACCTTTTTCAGGGACTTCATTACCTGACAGAAGCTGCTCTGTCACCCTGTCTTGATTCAAGGAGAGGTGGCCAGGACCTGGAGATCAAGTGTCCTATTTGGCGTCCCCATCCCGATCTCTCCCGCCCCCATTCCGCGGGTCCAGCTCGCTCACCGATCTTGGCTAGGGAGGCCAGCAGTATCCACAGGGTGATCTCGAAGGGGATTTGCACGTGGGGGTAATCCAGGGTGAACACCGGCAGTCTACTTTCCTCGAACGGCGTCGTTCCCGGGGCCACCACGCTCGCGGGGCTAGGCGGGTTGGAGTTGGTGCCCTTGGCCTTGGGCGCGTCCAGCAGGGTCTCGGCCAGGGATCCTGCCGGTCCGGCCACCTGCAGGAGCAGCAGCAGCAGCAGCCCGGGCGGCGGCGCCCGCACACTCCGCCCGGTACTCGCGGGCTCCATGGGGTCGGCTCCCGGTGCAGTAGAGCAGCGGGGCACTTGGCCCTTGGCGTTCTCAGCGCATCGCGCTGGGACAGCGCCACCAGCTCGGTCCCATGAAGAGCGGGACAGCAAGAGTTACCCACCGCCGCCGCGGGGCCGGCTCTCTGCAGCCAAAGGGCTGGGTCTCTGCTCTAATGGGGACAGCCAGGAAGGGCGCGCACGGCGACTGGAGGCCACTGCGTGGACTCTGCAGCGCTCAGCCGCCCTCCGCGGCCCGCCGTCCGCCCATGCCCGGTCCGCGGCTCGCGGCCGCAGCTACAGGCCCTGCCCGGGGCGGGACGGGGGCGGGGGCGGGGCAGGCGCGGCGCCGGGGCCGCAGGGCGGGAGGACGCAGGGACCCGACCTGTGCGCCGTGCACCTGCCAGAGCCCGCGGGCTGCACCGGGCCCTGTGGCCGCGGGGGCGATGGCTATGCTTTCTCGCTAGGACCGTGTGCCAAGACCTGTCCCCTCCCCTCCCCCGGAGCTGGCGAGCTGGGGGTGGAATCGCCACACCGCGCTCAGGGTGACTGGAGCTGTCCCCGCCCCGGAGGCAGCGTTGGGCGTCCATCCAGTGAAGGGACCGACGCGACCCACGCGTCTCGCACTTTCTCCCCGCAGGCTCCTGCAAGAAGACACCCTGTGCGCTGGGCACTCGAGGAGGCGCCGCAGGCTTGGGTGGTCTGGAGAAGGAGGGTGGGTGGAATAGGGGTGCAGTCATCCCAACCCAGGCGCTGCTGAGGTCTGACACACAACGGAGCTGTCTGGCTGTGCAGAAAGTTTAGAAAAATCTTAGTTTGCACCCTTTGGAGAAGCAACAGGTGCGTTCTCAGTGCAGGAAACTCCCCTGTTCTAAGGCAGCATTCCCACGCTCCCCAGGAATCCTGTCACTTCCACCTTGTGCTGCTTTCACTTACTGTAACTCTGTCCAGTGCAATTTTGTCCTCCCTCCCCCAGCTCACGAAAAAGAAAAACATCTTTCTCTGTTTTTAGGCTTAGAGGTGAACATGTACGAGGGCATCCGAAATATAATTATTTCATGGAAAACCAGTGATTTGCCCAGCTCAGATCGACTTGCTCCGCTAATTACAGGACTGACTGTGGTTTGGAAGGGAGCACGAGTCTCTGGATCCAAAAGTGCTTTAAATCCCAGCGCCAGCCTCCTTCTGAGCCCAGCTTGCTGCAAGGGTGTTTCATATTTCGCCTGGTGGAATCCTACTGGCCAGGCATCTTTACCACCAGAAACCGAAAGGAACAAAGTATCAGGCCAGCTGCCAGTTCGCCTTTGATATTTCTGAAACAAAATCCTTCTCTTTTGCTAATTTTTTATGTGTCAAAACAGGTGGCTCTTACTATTATAAAAGTTCTAACAGATAATTCGTGAGATGTCAGCAGGGGACACAATGTGGGGAAATCCTTCACCTGAATAGAAGCAAATAAGGAACAGTCACCTTTGAGCCTTAAAAGTAATGCAGGGACAAGTCCAGGCTACAATGGGAGAATGATTCTCAGAGATGGCAGAATACTTCAGTTAATATTTTCTAAAGTATAAGTTTTTCAAATGTGAAAATGATCTAGTCATTTCTGTCTTCTCAGAAAGAATCAATGAACCATCGGAAACTCAGCCCCTTCCCTTTTCCTTGGGAATTTTTGTTAAAACTGTGTGCCTAACATTCCCTTGCTAGAACGTATTTGTAAATAGGAACTTGTTTTCTTCTGTTTTTCAATTTTGCACCTCTACATGGAGGCTGGGGCCAAAGTTCTTTACTTGAGTTCTTTGTTAATCGTCATAAAAAACCAACCAGAGAGAGACAGACATTTTTGTATCCATGTTATAAGGGAAGAAATATACATGCATAAATACTTTAAAACAAACAGACAGATTTACTCAAGTTTACAAAATCAAATAAGAATCTGGAAGGAATTTGTGCCCAGGCCTGCCCTTGGCCAAAGGAGGCTGGCCTCATCCCACCCCATGACTAGTTGTCCATAAACTGCAGATTTTTTTTTTGATAGAACAGAGGAGAATAGTTTAGGGATTGTTTAAAAAAGCCATAGCAGAATAAAGTTTTACTTATAGTAAGCAAATCAGGCCAGTTCTGCAAGTTTAGTGAAACAGTAGTACAGCAAGAGCACCTTCAAATAATTGTGGGAGTTTGAGTCACAGGGCACTGTGCAGAATGACTGGGTAAAATAAACAAGAAAATGAACATCACCTCTGCATTTCTGGAAACTTACTGCCTCTAGTAATGGTGGAGTTTCAGCTTTATAATCACTGTGATTTGTATCTGGTTGCTACTGAAGCTGAAGGTTTTTCACTTTGTGTTACATTTGGAAAACACCTTTTTTGTTTAGTCTTGTAAATGAAAATGAAGAATTTAGTGTAGAAAACGTAATCTCTCCATGGTTCTCCTAATGCAAGTAAGAGTTAAATTGCAGTTGAATCTTGAATGTCCCTCACAGGTCTGTATGCTAAAGACTTGGTCATAGACCTGTGATGCTATTGGGAGGTGGTGGAACCTTTAGGAGGTGGGCCTATGGGAGGAAGTTATGTCATTGGGGACATGCCCTTGAAGAGGGTTTGGGGACCCTGGCCCCTCTCTCTTTTCCTAGGTGCCAGGAAGTGGGACATTTCCTCTGACACACACTCCCCACCATAATGTAGTGCCTCGCCACAGGCCCAAAAGCAGTGGGGCCAAGTTCACCATGGACTGACAACCTCTGAAACCAGAAGCCACAATAAACTCTTTCCTCTTTGTCGGTTGCCTATTTCCAGAATTTCATCAAAGCCACGGAAGCTGATGAACACCACCTCTCTGCTGACATTACCTTGGCTGAACCACATCTTCAAAGGGCGGGTGAGTAGGAGCCCAGCCCCTGAAAGGGACAAGTCCACGCACTATTCTACCCATGGAATGCCTGAGGACAAGAACTGAATAAAGTCTCTACCAACTTGTGGTCCTTTAGTGGTTTCTCGGTGTCATTTGGAAAGACCCGGACCCTGCAATGATTTACTTTTTTGACCTCTGCCTTTCTCTTTCACTGCCTTTCTCCCCTCCTCCCAGAATCCCATGCTCTATGAACTCTGACTAATGTTCCCACCTCCCTCTTACCTCAGGACCTTTGCTCATCCTGTTCCCCCTTTGCAAGGCAGTCTTTTCTCATTACTGCCCTTAACTCTGCTAACTCCTCTTGGGCTCTCAGCTCAAAGATAACTAACTCCAGGAAGTTTTATCTGGCACCTGCCTTTCTGGACTAGGATTTCCTTTAAATGTAACTATTTTTTTATTCACATGTGCATACATTATTTGGGTCACTTCTTCCCCCCTGACCCTCTCCCCCACCCTCTCCCCTCTTCCCCCCTCAGTTCCAGGCAGGTCATGTTCTGCCTTTATCACTAGTTTTGTTGAAGAAAAGAGACAAGCCTAATAAGGAAGACAAAGTGTTTTTGCTAGTTGAGTTGAGGATACATATACAGAAATATTCCTAGCATTGCTTTTGTGTACACATGTGTGTTATGACCCATGTTGATTCATCTCTAATTGATCTTTACCCTGGTTACTGATCCCCCTCTCATGATAACCTCTGTTGCTTTAAGGTTTCTGTATTAGTTCCTCTGGCGTGGGGACATAAAACACTTTCATGTTTTGCGTTTTCTACCTATTTCTATATCACTGAAATGTGCTCTCCCCTTGTTATGTGGTCCCAGTCCAACCATATTGCTGCATTTGCCCTAGATCTAAAGTCTGCATATGAGGGAGAACATATGATTTTTAGTCATCTGAGTTTGGCTGACCTCACTCAGAAGGATGTTCTCTAGTTCCATCCATTTACCTGCAAATGGTAAGATTTCATTCTTCTTCATGGCTTAGTAAAATTCCATTGTGTACAAGTACCACATTTTCTTGATCCATTTGTCAGTAGTGGGGCATCTTGGTTGTTTCCATAACTTGGCTATTGTGAATAGCGCCGCAATAAACATGGGTGTGCAGGTGCCTCTGGAGTAATCTGTGTTGTATTTCTTTGGGTATATCCCCAGGAGTGGGATTGCTGGATCATATGGCAAGTCTATGTTTAGGTTTTTAAGAAGTCTCCAAATTTTTTTCCAGAGTGGCTGTACCAGCTTGCATTCCCACCAGCAGTGGATTAGGGTTCCTTTTTCCCCACATCCTCGCCAACACCTGTTGTTGGTGGTGTTATTGATGATGGCTATTCTAACAGGGGTGAGGTGGAATCTTAGTGTGGTTTTGATTTGCATTTCCTTTATTGCTAGAGATGGTGAGCATTTTTTCATGTGTTTTTTTGCCATTTGAATTTCTTCTTTTGAGAAAGTTCTATTAAGTTCAGTTGCCCATTTTTTAATTGGTTCATTAATTTAAGAGAGTTTAGTTTCTTAAGTTCCCTGTATATTCTGGTTATCAGTCCCTTGTCTGATGTATAGGTGGCAAATATTTTCTCCTACTCTGTGGGTGGTCTCTTCAATTTAGAGACCATTTCTTTTGTTGTGCAGAAGCTTTTTAATTTTATGAAGTCCCATTTGTCCATCCTTTCTCTTAGTTGCTGGGCTGCTGGGGTTCTATTGAGGAAGTCCTTGCCTATACCTGGTTCCAGAGTGTTTCCTGCTCCTTCCTTTAGTAACTTCAGAGTAATTCTATGAAGCTAATATAACTCTCATCCCAAAACCAGACAAAGACACCTCCAAAAAGGAGAATTATAGGCCAATTTCCTTAATGAATATCGATGCAAAAATCCTTAATAAAATAATGGCAAACCGAATCCAACAACACATCAGAAAGATCATACACCATGACCAAGTCGGCTTCATCCCAGGGATGCAGGGGTGGTTCAACATATGCAAATCTATAAATGTAATACAGCACATTGATAGAAGCAAAAACAAGAACCACTTGATCATCTCTATAGACACAGAAAAAGCCTTCAACAAGATCCAACACCACTTCACGATAAAAACTCTAAGAAAACTAGGAATAGAAGGAATGTACCTCAACATTGTAAAGGCTATTTATGACAAACCTGTCACCAACATCATACTTACTGGAGAAAAACTGAAACCATTTCCCATAAAATCAGGAACCAGACAAGGATGCCCACTCTCCCCACTCCTATTCAACATAGTACTAGAATTTCTAGCCAGAGCCATTAGACAAAAAGAAGAAATAAAAGGAATACAAATAGGTAAAGAAACTGTCAAAATATCCTTATTTGCAGATGATATGATCCTATACCTTAAAGACTCAAAAAACTCCACCCAAAAGCTCTTAGACACCATAAACAGCTACAGTAAGGTGGCAGGATACAAAATCAACTTACAAAAATCATTAGCTTTTCTATACACCAGTAATGAACAAACTGAGAAGGAATATAAGAAAACAATTCCATTCACAATAGCCTCAAAAAAAATCAAATACCTAGGAGTAAATTTAACAAAAGATGTGAATGAACTCTACAAGGAAAACTACAAACTCCTGAAGAAAGAGATCAAGGAAGATTATAGAAGATAGAAATATCTCCCGTGCTCATGGATTGGTAGAATCAACATAGTAAAAATGGCTATACTACCAAAAGCAATCTACACATTCAATGCAATTCCCATCAAAATCCCAATGACTTTCCTCACAGAGATTGAAAAATCTGCTCTAAAGTTCATTTGGAAACACAAGAGACCACGAATAGCTAAGGCAATACTCAGTAAAAAAAGCAATGCTGGAGGGATCACAATACCTGACTTCAAACTATATTACAAAGCAATAGCAATAAAAACAGCATGGTACTAGCACAAAAACAGACATGAAGACAAGTGGAACAGAATACAAGATCCAGATATGAATCCACACAACTATACCCACCTCATTTTTGACAAAGTTGCCAAAAACATACAATGGAGAAAAGACAGCCTCTTCAACAAATGTTGCTGGGAAAAGTGGTTATCCATCTGCAAGAAACTGAAAGTAGACCCATGTTTATCACCCTGTACCAGTATCAACTCAAAATGGATCAAGGACCTAAATGTAACTTTTAATTGTAACTTTTCTTTGCCGTTTTTTGTGATTTTACTGTTTAGTGAGACACTAAACAGTTCTGTGAAAATGATGGCAAACTATAGGTCTATTTAACCTACTCTTTTATCCTAAGCTGCCACCACAGTTCCTGGAACAGGATGAGAACCCACTAAATGTGTGCAGAGTGAATAAACGTGTGACTTAAGGAGAAGTCACAGCTCTTGTACCTAGAGATCTGGGCCACAGGCCTTCCTCCTGGCCCGGTCAGTTGCAGGTAGACATGAACCCTTCCTGAATTCACATGATATGCTTCCATCCTGTGCTCCTGCGTTCTTATTTTGGGATCTCACATCTCTATCTTTTTTCCCCTTCTACTCAAATGCTGTGAGAAGCCAGGCATGATGGCTTACATCTATAATCCCAGCCAGTAGGGAGACAGGGAAGATTGTAGTTAAAGGCCAGCTGAGGTAAAATGTTAGTAAGACCCTACCTCAAAGAACAAACTGGGCATGGTAGTGCACTCTATAATCCCAACAATGTGGGAGGTGTAGATAGGAGGATCACTGGCTGAGGCCAGCCCTAGGCAAAAATGCAAGACCCTACCTGAAAAATAACTAAAGCAAAAATGGACTGGGGGGTGTACATGTTTTAAGTGGCCGAGAGCTTGCCTAGCAAGTACAAAGCTCTAAGTTCAAATGCTATTATTGCCACACACACACACACACACACACACACAAATTGTGGTGAGGATCCAAATGCATTATAGAATTTCTAGATATTTTCAGAAATAATAATTAGCTGATGTGAGATTCACCCTTATGCAGCACAGAAGTATTTACTAGGAACGCTGTCAGGGAAATGGGTAAACCCTGTGTCTGCTTTTTGGTCTGCAGTGATCTGCTGGACCTAATGCCCTCACTGCAGTACTTAGACAGAAATAACTCCTGAATTCTACTTCCTGCATTTCTGGCACCGTGAAGAATCACAAAGGATTTTGGAATCATTTCTAGGAGCAAGAGAAAGAAGTCGGGAAAATAAAGCTGAGTTACTATAAGAGAATGAGCACCTAACAATAAAAATGTGAGCTGTGCGTGGGAGATTAGAACCACCACAGCACAAGGTTGGGCCTCCGGGGCCTCCTCCTGCTCTAGAACACTGGGGAGGACTGCGGGGTTGACTCTGTCTCTTGTCACACAGTACTTGGGGCTTAGGGAAGAGCTGCTGAATGCGGACGGCCAGGAACCTCGGTGAGAAGGCCTCTGCAGAGGACTCTGCTCCCAGCAAACAACATGGCCTTTGCAACAATTCCAGAAGCTTGACTCAGATGAAGAGTGGAGGCACACAGGAAGTGACCTGCTCACAGGTGGCAGTGGCTCCCCTGCACCACAGCAGGGCGCCAGCACTCTCCCTGGGAGCTTAGCACCTCCTGCAGCTGTAAATGCACAAATACCATGTGCTTCCATCAACAGACAGGACAGGGTAGGAAAAGCTCCATCCTTAGCTACTGCAGGCTCAGTATCCCTCATCCAAAATGCATGGACTACAGTGCTTTGGATTTCAAATTTTTCAAATTTGCATGAATATAATGTGTGTTTTGCATGCTCGTATACACAGCTTATAAGTCTATAAAATATTTTTATTTATTAGTATATAATAGTTGTACAGGAGGGATTCATTGTGACAATTACATATGTGCTTACAATGTATCTTACTTATATTTACCCCCTCCCTCATTCTCCCTCATCCTTTCACCCCCCCTTCTTAGGTTTCACTATTCTATTTTCATATATGAATACAAAATACATCCACTCTGTTTGCCCTCCTTCATCCTCTCTGTTTACCCTCCCTCTTACCCGTAGTAACAACCCCCCTACAACAGGACCTACTTTACATTCCTAATCTTCATTTTTAAAAAGTTTAATTGATTTTTTCAAGGAGGTTTCGCCTTAGTATGTTACACATGTACAGATCAATTCTTTAATCAGACTAATCCCCATAAGTTACTCTTTCTCTATCACCCTGCTGCCCTATTATTCAACAAGTTAGAGTGCATTTTATATACTATCTTCATACACAGATGCATTGCATTTCAATATTATTAGTCTTTATCATTCTTTTTTCCTCTCTCTCCTTTTACTGCACCTGAGTTTTGACTGTGTCCCATCACATGAGATCAGGTGTGGAATTTTCCACTTTGGTGTCAGATCAGCACTCAAATAGTTGCCAAATTTTTTTTAACATTTCTTATTTTAAAATTTCAGATTTGGGCAGCTCAACCCCTGGGATAATATTGTCAGTGGCATCTAATAAAAGGTGGATACCAATATATCACACTCTGCTTTGAACATTTGTGTAATATTCATATTTTAAAATATTCCTTTCTTTGAAATCTGCCATATAACCACTCACCCTTAGATGTACAATGACACTTCAATTCAAAATCTTTGCTGATAAAAAGTTGATGCCATTTTATTGTTGATGATGATTTTATGATTATATTAGAAAGTCCTCAAACTCTAAACCAGCTTGATTTTAAGAGATTTAATCTTCAGCAAATCTTGGGGTCCTTTTAAGGTGCAGCCCTATTTAGGATCACACAGTGGTGTGAACGTTTGTAGATGTGCATGAAATTAAACATTTCCCTTTCTTTCTTTTAGAACAGAGACAATTCATTCATTTCAACACAGAAATGTTTTGCTTAATGAGAAGGTGTTTCCTGAAAATTCAAGTTTATAAGTAAGAGTGATGCTTTTAATACTGAACTCTGCTAATACTGTGAATTTGAACTTAGATTCCACTTTAGATGCCACCAATAAGTTTTCCACTGTTTCATTTTTCCTCTATAAAATGAGAGACATGGAATAAGACACATTTTTTAATTAAAAGACTTTTTAAACTCTAGGGTTTTAGCATAACACATCTGTGCATAAGGGACATATGCCTACATCCTGCCTCATCTTGCTCCAGGTACCATGATGTCACATGTGGAAGGAGAGATTCCCTGTCCTTTCTTCCTGCCATGTCTGGCCTGAACTCTAACATGTAATGCAGTCAGAAAGCAAACGGACAGCCCACAGGGACTTGTGAATAGTATACCATTATTGCATGTAAGGCACCCACATTCATCAACTCAACAAATACTCAGAGAGTCTCTAGAGTTGCTAGGTGCCTACCACTAAACAGTTCTGTGATTTCTTAATAATTCTTCAATGGAGAGGAGGGAAAACTCATGGCATATCTCTGTATCTCCATGCTTCTGACAGACCCCATCCGCTAGCTCCTACTGCTGTTATCAGTTTTAAGACTGGAGAGAGACATTTACTTAAAACTTAGTAACGTTTTGCCTTGCCTGTTTTCACCTATTTTTTCCATTCATCTATCTGTCCTTTCCTTTAGTACTCATATAACCTCAAATTTAGCACTTTTAGAAATTATGTACTAAACAGTCATTCCTGTAGGAGATACAGAGATGGCTCATGTAAGGCCAGGTTGTAGTTACTAATCATAGCTATTCAAGAGGCAGAGATCCGAAGGCTCTCAGTCTGAGGCCACCCAAGGCAAAAAGTCTCTGAGACCCCATCTCAATCAATAAAAACTGGACTTGGTGGCATGTACCTGTCATGATCCAAGTTGGCCAGGCATAAACCTAAGTCCTTATTTGAAAAATAACTAAAGAAGATAAATGTGGTTGATATACTCTCTATACAAGAATAAATATAGACCTCTTAAAATGTCTGAAACCACCATAAAAAAGAGACTAAGGTAGAATGAAGAAAAATTGAGAGGATGAACCAATTGGAGTTATAATGCATATATACTTGGAAATATCACAAGGAAACTCCCTTTGCTTTATCTCAAACAAGCAAAGATGTTATTTTTTTTCTTCTACGAAAGTCAGAGAGCAGGGGAGCAAAACAGGTCCTGTGGGTGGGGTGGGGGTAGTACCAGTGGGAGGCGGTGAAAGGGGGTAGGAGGGTGAATGTGGTACAAAAAATGTGTACATGTGTATGTAAATGCAAAAGCAATACTTGTTGAAACCATTCCAGGAATGAGGGGAGGGAGGGAAAAAGGAGAGCAATGGAGGTGGTAAATTCAAATATGATATATTTGATACATTATAAGAGCTTTTGTAAATGCCACAATGTCCTCTCACCCAGCAAAAATATATATAAAAAATTTTAAAAAGACTGGGAGCATTGCTCAAGTGGTACACAAGACTATGAGTTCAAACCTCAGTACAAAGGGAGAGAGAGAGAGAGAGAGAGAGAGAGAGAGTGAAAGAGATAGAGAGAGGTAGATTATGCAGATCTTGTCCTAGGAAAATATAGAACATGACAGAAAAGACAGAATAATAACAATAGCTAACATTTACTGAATGTACACACTGAGGTAGGCCCTTTACAAACCCTGT
The DNA here is from genome assembly GCF_047511655.1 of Castor canadensis. Lineage (NCBI taxonomy): Eukaryota > Metazoa > Chordata > Mammalia > Rodentia > Castoridae > Castor > Castor canadensis. Next base: position 89,389,177 of record NC_133397.1, on the reverse strand, counting down.
CTTTATAATCTCATGAAATACTCAGAATACCTTAAAGTTACAGATATGATTACTTCCCCATTTCACAAAAGAAGAAGCTAAAAACTAAAAAACTTCTCAAGGTCACACAATTAGTCAAGATCTGAAATAAGTCATTTGACCCCAGAAGTTATATTCCTTAACTTTATTCTGTGGAAGGATGATGACGATGATGGTGAAGAAGGTGATGGTGAAGAGAGAGATGAGGATGTTGATGATGCTGGTGCTGGCGATAGTGGTGATACTTACCATGGTGACATAAATTTTGAGCTTACAGTAGTTTTTTTACTTACTAACCAACCATGTTAGTCAGTTTTCCATTGCTATGACAGAAGACTTGAGATAATCAACTTATATGGAGGAAAAGTTTATTTTGCCTCACAGTTTCAGAGGTTTTAATCCATGTTTGGCTGGCTCCATTATTTTTTTGGGGGGTGTGGGGAAACTGTGGTAAGGAAGCACACCTTGGCAGGAAGCATGCAAATGAATGAAGTACTCACTTCATGGTGGCAAGGAAGTGAAAGAGAGATGGAGAGGCAGGACAGGCCAGGGTCCCAATACTCCTTTCAAGGGCACATCCTCAATGACCCAACTGCCTTACACTAGGCCTTACTTCTTAAAGTTTCTAACACCTTCCAATTGTGTCACAGGCTGGTCACCAAGCCTTAAGCATACAGGCCCTTGGGGAACATAGAAGGAACCAAATCATAATATGAACCATCCTAGGTGATGACTAGTTTTTCCAAAAGCTTAGGAAGTAAGAAATGGGAGACTCGAAAAGTTAGGAAAATATATCAAATCGACAGAGCTGACACTGAGGTAGTCTCTTTCTGTTTTTCTAGGCTGTGCATACAAAGACAAGACAGCTCCTAGAAATGATGGAAGCCACAACAGAAACAAATAGCAAAGATGTGGCAAGTAGGGAGAAAATGAGGGCCTTAACATGAAGGTCCTGGCTTGGAAACTGGTTTTTACAATAAGCTAAATCTTTGGAAAGTCAAACTGAAGAATCAAGTGAGATTATCTTGTTTGTTTGTTTGTTTGTTTGTTTGTTTCTAACAGAATCCCTCCAGGCTTGCATTAGGAATGAATTTCTAGGTAGCAATGCAATATGGAAAAAACACACTTAAGTATTCCCCAAAATGTGTTGTGAGGTTCTACAAAATGGTAGCTCTGCTTATAGCTTCAAACTGCAAGGAGGTTGGAAATTACATCACTTGTAAATCAGGAATTATGAGGAGTGTTGGAAAAAATTAAAATGTCTTGTAAGAAAGGGATTGGGTACAGCCTCAGTCTCTGGGTAGTTTGGGGAAGTGATCCCTTATGCAAAAGGTCAACTGGGTCAAAAATGTTTGAAAGTATTCTAGTATCCTGAGGTAGGCTTGTTTGCAGCCCAGTTCAACGTTTCAGCTGACAACATGTCTGAGATGTGATTATCAGTGTCTTCCTTGTTCCATTTTAAGTATCCTGCACCAAAGTTACACCATTTAGAATTTTTCCCTTGACTCTAAACACATACATTTAGAGAACTATACAAATTTAGAACAAGATTTAAATATCATAAAGCACTGAATTTAGGAAAGTACTCTAAATAATTTCCAATGCTTAATCCAAGCTAGAATTCACTCTGGTTTTTATTATTATTATTATTACTTTGAATTTGCTTTAAAATCTGCTTCCTGCTGGGTCAAGGACATTGCTTAGAGGTACATTGTCAATTCAAAATTTGGAATTTTGAGGACTATTATAAGGAGAGAAATCCTTGCAGATGACTTTATATATATATATAATCTTTAACTTTTTGCTTATAAAATAACTCTTAGGTCTCCTCCCTGTGTTAATTCATGACACCTACACATAACTGTCCCCATCCTTCCTTTGAGTACCTCCCCTATACAACCCAAGCTCCTCTAGAGAAGATGCTAAAACTGAGTTATGGGCTCGGTAGATGTTAGCATGACATACTCTTTCTCAACCAGTGTTTAAATGAGTGAAAAAAATCAGTGCAAGGCATTGATTTACACTGTGGACATTCTTGGTGACTTAATTCTTAGAATGTTCTTTTTTATTCCATTTGTCATTCTGCCAAATATTTCCTCCTTGTAGTGATGTCTAAACTCTTCTTTTGTCTTTTTTACATGCTTTTGTTATCCTTGAAAAGTATCCAGATAAAGAAAAGGAAATTGAGCTTAGAACCATTTATTTCTCCTCAGGACCTTGGGTTAAAATGTCAATGAATAAACCTAAAAGAAAATGAGAGGATCAGCTCGTGCGGGATTCTTAGTGAAAAACATGAAAGCAATTACACAGGTGCTCAGGTGAGTGACAATGAATGACAATGTCTGCACTCTTCCTTTTGTGTCACTCTTCCCAAAGGAGTTCTTGCGAAGTATCCTTTAAAACACGAACCATTTTCCTTCCAAAATGAAACCAGTTTAAATCTTCTAATGTGCAATTTTAATTGTAATCAACTCTCTGTTGGCTGCCTGCATTCCAGGATCTTTCGCTATTGGTCTCAGCATCTGTGCCTGTAACAGGTGGGATCTCACTAAATGTTCCAGCAGGAACTAAACTTTTGTACTTTAAATCATAAACATTAAAATTAGAGCTCAGGCGTGTTGTGACAGTGGGTGGCATGATCTGGACAAACCTGAGAAATATAAAATCAGCATCCCAGGAAGCCCAGGTGAAGACCTTTTCTACCTCACACAAGGTGTCCATATGTTTTCTCTCAAACGAAAAACTGGAAGTTAGTGCAGAATAATACTGCATATTACTTTAATTTGATAAATATACTATGCACATTTTCAACTTCTAGTATTTTAGAAAGTGGTATATGACTCCTGTTTATGTCACAATCTCAGGGAGACAAAATTTCACTCATTTTGACCTAGATAGTTGAGGTAATCCAGATATATTGAATTATTAAATTATATTTTAAATATTATTTGACGTAGGCTTCAAATATCAGGAAAGTTTGACTAAGACCAATTTTAAATGAGTATTTTTGCAATGTACATTGAATACACTTAATGCTCTTCTAGATTTAGTTTTACAAAAAGTATCATAACAGTTTCAAAGAAACAATCATAACAGCCCAGTTAACAGGTATATTTTCATGTATCAAAAATAATGATGTAAAAGAATTCTGCAATAATTGAACAAAAAGACTATAAGCAACCAAAACCAGATTCATTTTTGAAGGAAATACAGAATCATCAAAATAAATGCCTCAAATATGGAAAATCACTGACCCTGGAAATGAAATTTTGCATTAATTACAGTGAGGCGTGCTGGGAATTCTGCTGAGGAAATAAAATCATTCTCTATAAACATCCTCTTTTAAGGACTAATTAGCAAAATATTAGACTCGATTGCTTATGATGAATGCTTACTTTTACCATTCTTTGATGAGTCAATATAAACTTTCTAATTACATTTATTGCATTTTTGTCTTGAATTATTCTTTAACTTTACATGTTTGAACACTTTTTCTCCTAGAACTAGTTGAGAGTAAATCACCCAAATGAATGAATGAGAAGTGAAACAGTACTTATCATGAATTTGTATGATACATGGATTCTAGCAGAGACTTTCAATCTGGGCACATTTCTAAACTGCTCAGACTTTGATTTCTTTATTTTTAATTTATGGAATCAGAGTTTTTAATGTTTACTTTAGACAGCTGCTGTCAAGATTGATTGTGGGAATGCATGTTTAAGCAACTAGCCCAGGTCTACCCCAGAGTAAACAAATATTAACTACCCTCCCTATTTAGTCCTGGGAGGTTCCTGCCCATCCCAAGGTGCTCAGTATCATAAGGAACAATGCCAAATGGCCATCAATATTAGTCAATAAGTCCTATATAAAACCCAGAGAATCATAAAAATGTATAGAAACTGGTAGAAATTCAATTCTTTCACCCATGTTATTTGAAAATGAAATTGTTTGCCGTTTTTTAATTCAAGGGACTTAAACTGGCAATAATTCAAAAATAATTTGTGATATTACTTCTGTTTTTTTAATTTCTTATAGGCATTTACGGAAACAATCAGAAGGATATATGATGGAAGAGGAGGAGTAATTGTCCAGAATACCAGTCTGTACCATGCATTCAGTCTACCATTTTCCTTTGGCTCTACAGATACACAAACAAGAAGAAGGGGTTATCTTATTGGTTATGTAAATAAGAAATTAATTTATGTTCTACTTGACTTAATTTCAAATCTACTTGGGTTTTGAAATCAGGCCAATTTAGATATAAGTTTTTGAATAAATTCATGCCTACCCAGATTCATTGCCAGCTGAGAACTGTAACATAGTCGCTAAGCTCAGGAGTTAATGGCTCAGTTCGCCAGGAAATTTTATGCAGTCCTTGAAGTTAAAGGTCAACACAACGGACTTCCAAAACACTTTATTAGGAACATACAACTAGAATCATCAAAGGGGCCGCCTGTGAGAAGTCACACCATACTTGGGACGCTGTTTTCCCAGATGTTTTTGTTTAGTAGTAACATCACAGGTGGGAACCAAGTGACCCAGGCTTATAGACTGCAGCCAAAGGAATCACTGAAATGGAGAGAGATCAAAAGCTTTTGTAGTAGTACCTACAGAGGACTGTGACAGATACACAGCACTAATAGCAGAATTAGACAGGGATGTAGGACATACATATGTCATTCTAATAAACAGCATCTTCAAACCCTCTCTTTTCATAAACTAAACTCTGGGTATCTGAGTGAAAAAGGAAAAATGACTGCAGAAGAAAGAGCTGAGCCTTTATGGGGAAAGTTTACAGCCATCCAAGGGTATACACACATACATTCACTCACAGTCTTTTTCAATCCGGTATCTGCATTTTCAGGTAAAGAGAATGAGGTCTTAAATGTATTCTGTCAAAGATCAATGTCAAGTCCAAGTAAAGGATGTTTCCTGATTCCTTGCTTGGTCTTTTCTAATTTGACTTAATAACACCATTACCTTGATGGTTTAAACAGATTTATGTGCCTTAAACATTTCCAGGTATTTATCTGGTTTTGACTAGGAAATTTTCATATGAATATGTGCCCTAAATGAAAATAGTACATGAAAAAAAAACATAATCATAGATATTGGTAGGACATAAAGAGATTCCACACTACTGAACTGTCATTTTGAAATTATATAGATTCAACCAACTGTAGATAAATGCATCCTTTAAAAATAATTGCATCTGTACTTAGTATGTAGCCTCTTCCTTGCCATTGTTCCCATACAGTACAGTGTAACAACTATTTAGATAGCATTTACATTGTATTCAGTGTTATAAGTAAGCATATGGGAGGGTTGCATAGATTATGGGCAACCACTGGATATCATTTTATATAAAGGACTTGAGCATCCTTGAGTTTTGGTATCCAGGGGATGGGGGTATCCTGAAGCCATTCTCCTGTATATATGAAGAGGCCACTAGTTTTTTTCAATCAAGGTAAGTGAGATTTAGGAGAAGTTGGCAAATGAAAGATGAGGAACTCAAGTGATTTTTCTTATTCCGAAAATGTAGGAACAGGGCTGGTGGAGTGGTTCAGGTAGTAGAGTACACATGCCCAGGAGGTATAAGGCTCTGAGTTCAAACTCCAGCACCACCAAAAAAAAAAAATGTAGGAACTGCCTGGTCTAGCCTCATGACTCTTAGCCATTTTCCATGAAACTACAAATTTACTCAGAAGCTGAAATCAAATCTAACTAAACTCAAGAAACTTTATTTTGCAGTGTGCACACACACCAAGCTCAGACACAGCCTGAATTCTCAGCAAGGAAGCCAGGCAGGGCCTTTACTGACATGAGCACCTGCTATCTTTCATGCCCTATTTTCTAGACACCCACAATCCTGCCTGCCCTTCTCAGGGAAAACAGCTGCAGTAAGGAGGTTACAGTGACTAATCAAGAAAGCAGATGAAGCATGGTTCCCAAGGGCAAAGCCCAGAAACAAAGGTCAGCTGTGATAATCTCTACGAAGGTTGATAAGGGGGAAATAATTAGAAAAGATATCCCAACAGTTTTTCACTGTTCTGTATTTACTCATTTAATGATGTACTGACTATTTTTTTAAATGTCTGGTACCAGTATTCTGACAAGTGAAAAAAATTTAAATTATCTGGATGAATGGAATAAAAGGAATGAAATGGTTATCTTAATCTTAAGATTGTTATGTTAATCAATCATATCCTTTTTTTGTCCTAATTTACCAATAAATTAGCTCACATTGCTTTCTCTGATGGAGAACTGACTCCCAGAGTAGCCACAATCAATTCAGTCACTCTTTCATTCTTAAAACTCTCTGGTTTGGTATAAGGTCCACATTATGTGCTGTATTTAAGGATGTTATAGACATTCTTAAATTTAATTATTTGTTCATCAATTTTGTGTGTTTATGTGTTTTTTCTGCCCATTTTGGTGATGGAGCTTGAACACAAAGTTTCGCACATGTTAAGCATGTGCTCTCAAACTGAACTGCACTGCCAGCCATCCCACTTAGGTTTTGCCAGGAGGGTAAGGAAATTAGATTATCCCTTAAGACGGGCAGGAACTGTGCCTTGTGCTTTCATAAGTTTTGCTTATAATACAATATCTTCTTCTCCCCCTCCCAACTCCTTCCTCCTCCTTATATTCTTCCTTTTCTTTCTCTTTCTTTTCCTTCTTTTTTTCACACACATACACACATGTACACACACACATGCACCTTTAGCTCAAAGCTCTGAATAGGGAATTAAGTGATTCCACCTGCATTAAAGTACATCCATCTCTTTATATTCATCTTAGATATTGACATAAATATTCCCGTCGCATATATTTTCTCCATCCACACAAGAAGGCATACTTCTTTTCCTTTATAATCCAATCTAATTCCAGGGTTTTCACTGTCTTTCAGCTGGTCTGAAAACTCTCAAGTTACTCTTATCTTCTTCATGTCACTAAAACTCTTCTCTATGGTTCTAGAGATTTAGGTTTGTAATGATGACAAAGAAACCTGGAATAGGCATAGAGGAAGTGAACATTTACTTACAAATAGTAGCTAGGCTCTGTTCACAAGAATAAACTTATCTGGCTGTATCTATATTCTTTTTAACAGTTGATGTGGCTCACTCCCTGACTTGATCATAGTTACCTTGAATGTGGAGACAATCAAAATATATGACATATTTTGGCTCACTCACTGTGTGTACATCCAGTTCAAGGTAAAAGTTAGGTTACTTTTGAAAAACATGCCCACAGTGTGATCCAGTTTTTGCTTTTTAAAAACCAGTTCTTAGAACCTGTTGCTTAATTCACTGACATCAAACAAACTCGTAAAACCAGTTCCTCTATTAGGCTGTAACAAGAAAACAAGAGCCTACTTCTACAAAATTTTTAATTAGATTATGTAATTGTCTCCATATGTAGACTTACATTCTTCCACTGGTACCTGGGATCCACCTCATATTCCCAAACCATTGCTATGTAAACAACCCATGACTTATTGGTCACAAGATACTTCACCGTATTCATGAATCTCCTGGCATTATCATGTTTTTCATTAGGCATCCATGTTTCACTATCCTGCAGTGTACGTGTACTCAAGTATATGAAGCTGCTTTGCAGGCATGGCTGCATCTTAATCTAAAAGATTATGCTTGAAATGATGTCCATTTAAAGGTGCATTTTCTAGTTAGATATACTAACATATAAAATGTTGATCTATGCAATCTTTTCAAAACTTAAGAAAATCCTGATAAATTAGCATATCATTGGATAGGTGTGTTCCTAGGCATTTAGACATAGGGGATAAGAAAAAACAATATTTCACTGTCTCTACTGAAGTCAATTGAAAACAAATCAATATAAGAATATCCACAAGAGGGCTAGAGGTGTGGCTCAATTGGTAGAGTGCCTGCCTTGCAAGTGTAAAGTCCTGAGTTCAAACCCCAGTACTGCAAAGAAATAAAAATAAAAAGTCCTCAAGAGACCAAGCAGTTAGATATGCATTATTATAGGAGAACCTAGTTTTATTTCTCTAACACTGTCTAAAGAGCTGATTACTTTTGAGAAGCATCAAAAATAAATTTCAAATGTTTGAATCAATTCTAAGAACATGTTACAATTACAGAAAATGGCATTGGCTTTGAGTAAAATAAACCCAGTATCCTCAAATCTCTTGCTCCATTGTTGTCCTGGCATCGCACCTGAAGAAATGCTTCCCTGAGTGAAGCCAAAATGTCCACTTTCCCTGAGTGCCAGCACTGTGGCAAATAGCACAGCCATTAAGATTTGGGACGAAATAAATTCATGATACCCTGCTGCTCCTGAGCCCTCATCATTGCCAAGGAAACAACTAAGCTTTCTTAGTTTCTTCTCCCAATTTTTTTTTCCTTAAACTTTCTCTAGTTTCCTTAAACACAATACTTCACCACCTCCCCCACACCACCTTATCCTTCTTTTTCAAAGGAAAGAGTAACTGTTAACAAGAACTTTCTCCCATGCACAGGATTAATCAGTCATTCCCACTTCTTTTCTCCTTTTTCTCTACAACAAAAGGGGACATTTGATTCCTAAAGGACAGGCATTTGTTCTCTCATCTGAGCTCCAATCTCATTCTCTTGAGCCACATGGAAAACCAAGCTGTTGCTATTGGTTTCTCCCTCCCCACTGTCATCTATACTTCCTCCATAGCATCCCTGCACAGGTCTAGACTGTATCTCTTAAACCCTTCACTAAACTTTTCTCTGAAAAAGACATGCAAGTGGCCAACAGGTTAATGGAAAAACACTCACGAGATCTCTAATTACCAGAGAAAGGCAACTTGAAACCACAATGAAATATCACCTTATGCTTGTTAGAATGGCAATTACAAAACAAAACAACAACAATAAAAAAAACCCCAAAAGGCAAGATGTGCTACTGAAGACATGGAGAAATAAGAACCTGTTGGTGGGAGTACAAACACTATGGAAAGCAGTATGGAAAATTCCCCAAAACTAAAAGAAGAATTATCAGATAATCTGGCAATGCTACTTCTGGCTACTTATTTGAAAGAATGGACATGAAGACCCTGAGATATTGGCACTGTCGTACAGTATTATCCACAATAGTCAAGACGTAGAAACATCATAAATGTCTATTGACAGATGAACAGATATTTTAAAACTCTGGTATACACCATAATGAAATATTATTCAGCTTTTAAAAAAGAAGGAAATTATGCAATATGAAGCAACATGGATGAATTCTGAGGATATTATATTAAGTGCAATAAACCAGTAACAGAGCAAATATTGAGTGATTCCACTTACATGAGGCATCTAAAATAGCTGAACTCTTAGAAGAATGGTATTTGCTAAGGAATAGGAGTAAGGGAAAATGAGGAGTTACTAAGCAATGGTGCAAAAGTTTCAATTAAACAAGATGAATAAATTCCAGGAAATGGCTGTACAACCTTGACCTATACCTAACAATACTTTTACTAACAAGTTTTTTAAGAGGGTATATCTCATTTTAAGTATTCTTGCCACAACCAAATGAAACTTAACAACAACAAATATATATATATATATATAAAACGTATGCATACTCTCTGTTTCTCCCTTAAATCAAATGTGATTTTGGATCTTTCTTCTAATCCTTTTTTCATTAAATGCAAGGCTGTGTATTTGATTTCTCAAGAAATTTTGACATTGTACTTGGTTTCTCACTCTCTATCACATACCACATAAAATCAAACTTGAAATCCATCCATTTCTCTCCATCTCTATAGATCTACTCCTATGTGTCCACAATCATTTCTGCCTGGCACATATCGGTAGCCTTCCTGCCTCCTGTTTCTGCAATCTGTGAGCCACTCCTCACTCTGTGACCATAGCAATCTTTCCATTCAAACTCCACGCTCCATCTAATTACTTTCACTTCTAAGCCATCCGCTTCCCACACCCTCTTGCAAATCTGAATGTACTTCTTTTCTATCTCTGTCTTTCCAGCTCATATTTATTTGCCTTTTTAGTTCATAGCTAAACTGTCATTTTCTAGTAAAATCTTCCTTTGCACCATCAGATGTTCTTCCAATGGGCTTCTACAGTATCTCAGTGGATGGTAATTTCCTACTTAGCTCTCTTTTTCCACTTCTGAGTTGCAGAAACTCTGAAATGGAAATTAAAAAAATTGGTTTGAGGGAGGTAAATCACTCAATAAGGTAGTAGATGAGAGATAGTATATAAATCATTCATAAAAATCCATTTTATACCATAAGTTATTAAAAATGCACTTATAAACATGTCTTTTACACATCTGTGATTCACTATCTCCTCCATTCTCCACCCCTCCCTGTACCTATGCCACTTATCAAGTTACTTCCAAAGGTCCTTCACTGTGACAGTGAATAATTGTCAACTCTGATTTCAACCATGAGGCCTGCTTTGGTCAGCAGATTCTTGGGAAAGCTACTCTGTGGGTCTGAGTTTAGAACCAAGGGGTCTGTGCCTCACGCACACCATGTGAAGACTATACCTGAGATGACCTGCAGGTACAGGAAGGAAATGAGAGACCCAAGAACATAGTCATCTGCCAACTGCTTCAGTTAAACTTAGTCTAGATCAACTGATCCCAACTGACCTGCACCCTACATTGCTAAATAAATGCATAAAGTTTTTTAAACCACTGAATTTTAGAGTAGTTTGTTACACAGAAAAGTTATGGCAATAACTGCCTGATATATATGCCCTCACTTGCATGACTAGGCATAGCTGTTCTAGAAAATGGTCATGGAATTTATTTTTTTTAAAAGGTGGGGCATGAGAGGATGCTCTGGAGTTTGGGAAATGTTTTCTTTCTTTTTCTGAGTGGTTGTTAAATGACTACATGCAATTGACAAAACTTATCAAACTAAAACACTTAAAATCCATGGATTTTATTGTATATGTGTATATATGTACACACGTAAATGAAATACTGCTCTGGCTAAATGAAGTGAGATACATAGATACATAGATAGATGAAAAAAGAGGCAGAGGGACAAAGATAGGTACAGAGATACACAGAGCTAGGCATAGAGAAAAAGACAGAGGTAGAGATGGGTAGAAAAAGAAAGGAAGAGGGGTGGGAAGGACAGAGAGAACCAAAATTCAAAACTATATTTCAAAGGTTCCAGTGTTGTCATACAACCACATGATAAGGAAAGGTACTCTCCCTATATAAAAATTTAATAATAATAAATAGAAAGAGTACCTTCTACAGCATGCTCATGTATTTGTGAAATGAATGAATGAATGTTACAAATAGTTCTGAGATAATCAATCACAATAAAATGTTCCAAGGTCCTAGTGCTATATAAGAAGGACAATAAAGTCTAGGAAGAATATAAGACTGCCATTGTTGTGTAACAAGATTCTGCTGCATGTGTGGGTGAGGTGTACTATGCAGACCCATGAGTGTGATGGGAGGCTTCCCCACCTTATAGTGCAAACAACTTTAAAGACTTGGGGTCTCCTTCACTTGTATCTTTCTGTCTGGGCTCTATCATCTGGCCCAAAGCCACGCTACAACTTACTGGACCACAGGCATTTTCATTCGTACAATCTTTGGTCTACTTATTTGCTAGGTAGTTAACATATGGAAAATACTTTTATTTAGAGCCAACTCTTTATTTTTAATAATCATTGAAGGCAGAAATCAACAAGCTTTAGTTCTCATCACTGTCTCATGTCTAAGCCTTGGACACCATTCGAATGGGTGTGTGTATGTGTGTGTATGTGTTTGTGGGTGGGCACACATGTGTTTGCCTCTGTGTGTGTGTGTGTGTGTGTGTGTGTGTGTGTGTGTGTGTGTTCCCTCTCCAAATTATCTTATGGTATGATATTTTTGCTTTAAAAAGAATAATCCTAATACAAGCTAATATTATTGCTGTATAGATGGGTTCAATTTAATAGTTATTTTTGAATTTATACCATAGAATAATTCCTGGGGAATTGTATATAAACCAATTATCAAATCACTTTCATGCACCTGAAAGAGTCATTACCTATAGGTTTCACTATTTACTGGACTATTACGCTGAATTTCTGTATAATTTTGGCAGCATTCATGGTTGAAAGCATAAGGAATACAGTGATTTTCTCAAACAGAACTGAATGCACTTGAAGATAACTGGGGCTTACAACATTAACAGTTTGTGTTCTAATCCAGAGTATGGTCACATTGCTTTGCAGCCCTGAGCAGCAAGTACCACAGCCAAAGTCACTTTAGCAGCATTCAGCCACACTGCCATGACTGGGACCCCAACCCTTGTCCTTCCCTTGGACCACTCTCTCAAATATCAGAACCAAAAGAAGCCCTAGTTGCTAAAGAGTAGGCTGCATTGGATCTCTTGCTTGGTTGAAGTGGGGGTGGGGATATGAAACCCACAGTTTCCACAGAGTGATTTGGACAGTATCTCCTTTCCCAATGACACTCCATGTAACATTCATCACAATTGCCTTCTGGAGAGTGGGATGTGCCATGTGGAGAAGGAACTGAGTTTGGATAATGGATTCTGGGCAGCCCAAAATGGACAGAGGTCAACTACAACTTCTTCCTAATTGATGAATTTCAAGTAGATATAAGATAAAGGAATGGTTTTGTTTTGTTTTCTCACCTATAAGACTGGTAATGGTTAAAATGGCGTGAAGGGTGCTGGAAAGCATTCTGCTAGTCTGCCGGTTTAGCATGTAAATGACTTAGTTTATTCAAGGAGAAATTTGGCAATTTCTATTAAACTTAAAACTGTGGATGACTTAAAACTGAGCCCAAGGTAAGAGGATTGCAAGCTTGAAGCCATCCTAAGCTATAAAAATCAAAACAACATCAAAAATCTGTAGAATCAGTGTGAGCCCACCACTGACCTTCTACAGTTCTATCTGTAGCTATGCCAATACATATGTGCAAAACAAGTTTGCAAGGATGATGTAGACAACACCATTGATAGAGCAAATGCTGAGACGCAAATAAGTGTGCACCAACAGAGACATGGTCAAGTAAATTATGGCCAAGGTTTATGATCTGCCAGGAATTTCATACTCGAACTTCTTGTTTTATGAGTTCTATAAAATTCCTGAATATCAAATCATGCGTTAATTTTGAATTGCAGTGTATTGGAACTGAATTTTGCTATTACAAATGCAGAACTTGGGAAGTCAGATTGTAAAAACTATCTTCAAGAATATTTCTAGAGGGCTGGGGGTGTAACTTAGTGGTAGAGTGGTTTTGATCATGCACAAGGCCCTGGGAAAATGCAAAGTTTAATTATCTCCTACTAAAAAAGTTATTCAATAATTAAAGTAACTACTATGTTCTTAACATCAACAATTAATCATGATAAGAACAATTCATTTAGAGAAAAAAGTAATAAAATGGCTTTGATTTTTTTGTGGTACTGGGATTTTGAGCTCAGGATGACAAACACTGCCACACCAGTCACAACTCTAGCCCTGTTCACTTTAGGGTATTTTTCAGATAAGATCTCCCTTTTTGCATAAGAGTGGCCTGGGAAAGCATAGTTGAGATCATAAGCACCCACCACTATGCCCAGCTAGTTTTGTTGAGATGAGGGGTCTCTCCTTAACTTTTTGCCATGGCTGGCCTTGAACACTTTCAAGTACCTAGACATCAGCCCCTGTGCCCAGCAATAAATGGCTTTGACAATACATCTACTTTATAAACATCTACATTTACAGCCAGCCCTCTGTCTTGGATTTTGATATCCAAGAGGGTCCTGGAACTAATTCCCAATGGGTAAGAAACTATGGTTTTAGAATGTGGTAAACACATTAAATAGTTTAATTAGAAGTATTTATGAACTTCAAGATTATAATGCAGCCAAATCTAATGCATTCAAAGTAAAAATACAATTTTTGTGCACTGTCACTTTTGTCTAGTGTCTTTTTGTCAACAAAATTAGCCCTTTAAAATATACATGGAATATCTTACTACGTTTTCATAATCCATCATACTGAGTGGAAACTGCCTTAAGATATTAAGCCATGTCAATGCCCAATCATGTATTTGGCACTGAACACAGAAAATGTGAACAAGCAAAAGCAGTTATTTCCCAAAATGTTTGTAGGTGACAATCTGCAAACAAAGGTGATTTACATGCATTTTCAACAAAATGTCCTCTAGCACTCGACTCTCTCAAAAGTGACTTTCCAAAAATGCAATTTTTGAGTATGCATGAATTTTTTTTTACTGTAGTTACCTAAAATCATGAGGCTCTAGCTCTGATCCATATTGGTGCTTGCACAGTGTCCTGCATCTTATCAGAGATAGAAGCATGCACAGATGCAGGGATTTGCATTTGCTAGGAGGCTTTCATTCACGGTTGTCAGATTTAGCAATCAAAATACAGATGCTCTGTTATATTTGAATCACAGATAAACAAAGATAGTTGCTTATTGTAAGTATATCTCCTTTATTTGTCTGAAATTCAAATTTAACTGGGCACCCCATCACAAGAAGTAATTTAAGGAAAAGTTCTAGAAAATTTTGCATGAAGATATTGTTAAGGACATTGTTTATTCTGTCATGTGGTATGTGGTCTTAAAACTGGACTGCTTGGTTGTCTTCTATGAAATTCGTTGTTTGTTTGTTGTTATTTTATAGGATATGTGAAGTACTTGACTAGTTACTGTTGATACTTTGGCTGCAAGAAGGCCACATTGGTGGCCTGTGGATAGTATGGATTTGTGTGTGTGTTCGTAACCACTTTCCTGGCTCTGTTTTATAGTTCCATCTTTGGTTTCCTTCTTTCTGTTGCTTCTACTTTATTATTGTTATCTTCTTGGGTTTTGTATCATTTTTAGCACGCTTCAAAAATTTTGGGGACAGGGTGTGTAAAGAAAAATAAATAGACTAAACTTGCAGTTTTATAAAAATAGTTTGATAATTTGATATGGAACTCTTTGTTTGGAGTTCCATGCACTGGTTTTCAGGTACAAGTTTGTTTCTTGCTATGTGGAGATCTACAGCACAGGCCCACCATCAAAATGGCCCCAGGGCTGAAAACCAACAGTGGGCACAGAGTGAGGGTCCAGTGTGCATTTCATGCTTCCATTTTTCAGTTGGCATTTTATATTCCTTTCCCTTTTTACATACTCTATTGTCTGCTCTAAAATCATCACCATTTTGTTCAGATAACATTTGTATTAATATGGCATCTCTATTCAAATAAATACCCCATTTCCTGTTTTTCTCCCTTCAAACTCAAGTTATCAGTCTGCAGATAAGCAATTTTATACTTCCTTATTTGATGGGGAAATGGGACCACAGTCCATATGGGGTATTTTATGTGTAGTCCCATCTGAAAGTCAAGTTAATTAGGCAGAAAGTTAACTGAGTCAGTCAGTGCAAAGGTTGACACTGAATGGCTTAGTTTAGAGCTAGTTTCTCTGGGTTAGCTCATAGCTGGCTCATCCTCTATGGCATCGGTGCTTCTGACTTGGTGACAATTTTCCAATTTTTACTTCTTTCATAGGATACAGTGCTTTTACACTTAATTTCTTAAGTAGTTATCAACTTAAATAAGCCATCAAAGGCAGCCTCTTTCATTTCTTCTTCCCTCCAGGTTTTATACCAAACACTTGGGAGTATGTGAGTGACAAGAGATATGGGTACCAGATCAATGGCTCCATGCATTGGTACACAAACAATAAGGGCAAATCAAATAAAAAACAAGAGCAGTTTTAAAAATCCACTCCAAAGCACTGTGAATTTCTGCTAAAATGTGGAGTAGACTTTTTTTTAACTACCATAATTAGAATGCTTTGGGTACTTCATGAAAAATCAATGCACAGTATGGAACATTTAATTCCTTGAAGGATGAAAACCTCATAAAATCATGTAAAGGAGTCAGTTAAAGCTTGGGGTCCTGAACATGGTCACTGGTTCAAAGAATCAGATAGCTGTGAAGAAAAACGTGGACTGGGCTCTCAACAGAGACAGACCAACAGTGCTGTTCCCCTTCCCTATGCTCTGAGCTCATTCAGATATTGTTTCCTCCTGACTTCTGAGGTTGGGCATAGCTCATATTTCAAGGTCAACTCCTCTGTTACTAAAATCACTCCTTTCTGTCCACAAACTGCACTTCCTGGTTTCATCAACAGAGGTCACCATAGCACTATTACTATTAAGCCTAACCAGCCAGCAAAACAATAGAAAAATGCATTCAGTCAACAACCATTTATTGCATTGTATCAAAACTATTGCCAAGCAATAGAGATAAGAAGGTATATAAAAGAGACAGTCTGGACAAAACTGAGAAGAATAGGAGAAGAAAAGGAGATGGTTAGACATGAAAAAATGGTAAATATATTGCTTCTGTATTTATTAGCAAAAAATTACTGCCCTATTAAGATTTCATACACAAATAGAATTTAACTGTATTTATATAAAGTCTCAAATAAAAACTTTTTAAAAACTGATTAACTTACATTATTTGAATCCTTTCTGTATTTCTAAGTTCTTTGCAGGCATTTCTTCAACAAGCAAATAAACAGACAAAAAATCCTTTTGAGTGTTTTTCTTTGAGAAGTTAATATCTATTACTATTTATTTTTTATGAATGGAAATACCTACCTTCAGCAGGTAACATTAAGACCCTATCCATTATCTTCTCTAAAGCAGTAGGAAGACTAAGCCTCATGTCAGACCAATTAGATCAGAACACTGGGGGTCAGGAGGAGGGCATAGGCAGCCATTGCCATCAGGATCTTTCAAAGTTCTCTGCAGAGTCCATGTGCAGCCAGAATTGGGAGCCACTGACCTTAACTGTCCTCAGCTATGGTCATCAATGTGGGTTCCAACACTCACTGGAAATGAGATTTTATGAATGAGTTTTAAAGTATATTTCATAGAAATTGCCCAACAAATGGATCATCATTTTGTTCCAAAATAAATTGCATGGACAGAATGTAGGTGGCTGCCGTGGTTGGTTTTGAGGAAATGGTGTGGCTGCAAGCTTCTATCCTTTTGAAGGCTGCCAGCAATTATCCATGGGTCATATGAAGTGAGGTTTATGTCAATATAGTTGAAGCTATTTTCTCTGAGTGGTTAACTACTTTTGCCTGGTTAAATAAGCAAACAGAAGGATAGAAGCAGAGTTTGATTAGCCTTCTGCTCACCTGAGATAAGTTGTGTCTCTGTCTCTTAGGTTTGGTCTGGAACAGAAGCTGTCACTCTGGCCTCCTAGACTGGTTTGTAATTGACAACAGGTGCCAATTGTGACAGGGAAGTCAATGCCCAGAAATGCCCAGAATAATCATTGGCTCTCCTCACAAGAAGTATAGGCAAGTGAACTGATTTTGATGACTTTCAAGTGAAATGATTACTCTTCATTCATTGATATGCGCTTCAAGCCATGTGAACACTAGCTGTGTGATGAGAATTGATATTATTATAAAGACTTTTTCAAAATGTAGTTTATTGGAGTCTGTGGTGATTATTTTTCATGCATGAAAATGGCTAAAATATTTTCCACTGCATAATGAACAAAATATATGAAAATACAGTTTACCTAAAAGGAAATAAAAATGTGTAAGCAAGAGGAAAAGTGTTCAGCTTCAAGTGAAAAATTGCAAATTAAAGCAAAAATAAATTTCACTACCTCTATTATTTAAAAAACTATAATGCCTATTATTGGTGAAGATATAAATGGAACTGATATATCTATCCATGCTTTGGATCACATAAGTTTTCTGAAAATGTTTGAAAACTAATTTGACAGTAGTTATAAGAGCTTTAAAAATTCAAATCCTGAGTATTAGCAACCTAGTTATATAGTACATAATATTTGTAATAGTCTGGTTGAACATGATGAGAAAAAACAAATTTTAAAAGTTACAAAACCATTTGTACATAAAGGGGGAAATCCATGAAAAGTAATACCTTTTCTTAAAATTAAAATTAGAGTGAAAGCACACATTTATTTAAATATATATCAATGAAAACATTTCAAAAATAGCTGAGTTTAAATGATTGACAATACATCATGTAATCACATCTACATATAAGATATTATTAATATACTCAATATGTTAAAGCCATTAGTTTATTAATTTAATAATTATCAGTGAAGCAGCATAGGAAAAGCTTGCAGCATACATGTAATCAAGAATGAGTCAACTCACAGCTCAGGAATGCAGTGATGAGTTACTGAAGACCTGGGGAAGGATGAGAAGACACAATCAAATGGCATGAAATCTTTGCTATAGTAAAGTTGATAATTATTATGGCATTTAAGATGCAAAGACAATATAGGGGGCCAGGTGAGCCCTTAGAATGAAAGAAGGGGTATCTACAGAAAAGACATTGTGTCAGTAGGCAGAGTAAAATAGATAGACCAGCTATAGAATTCAGATTAATCAAAGAGGAAAACCATGCATGCAGAAGGCATATTAGGAAAGTGAAAATAAATCATTTTGTTGGGAAAAAATTTCATCCTCTCTCACCCAATCATCCATTCACCCATCCATTCACGCATTCAACCAGTCAATGTCTGCTCAGCAGCTACCTTGATCACACACTCCAGGTGGACCATTTCAGAGGCAAGTACTACAATCTCTGGGTTTGTGGATTTATATTCCAAAACACGAGACATTTATTATAAGATTTAATGAAAATAACAACCTTATAAGTGGAAGTTCCGTTAGGTTCCTTTAAATTAATTTGGTGAAAGAGTGGTAGTTGTGACATCAGCATCTCAACTAAAATCACATTCCAGAACGAAGCTTCCCAGCAGAAGTGAGGGCCAGCAGGTGGAGGCAACTGCAACTTCATTCCTGTTGATACAAGCATGTTTTTTCCTTCATTGGACTTTGCTCCCCTCGCATTTATGGAGGATTCCACCTGGACTTGAAGATTTCATATAAAATCCCACCTTCCCTATTCAAGATAAACCATTTCATTGAAAAAAAAAATATTGGCTTGGTCTCTACTGTTAAGGCCTGGGAACACAGTCAGGCAAGGGCTCTCTTTATTGTCTTCAAAGAGCATCCAGTTTAGTGGAAGGAAGAAGGACTGCATGATCCAGGCTGACAGCAATGACCTTGAAACCCAAATTGGGGAGTCACGGATAGCTTCTTGAATGATTTGAGCAGGACTTTGAGTGATAAGTAAGAAATCTTGTTTATGAAGCTCTTGCACAGATGTCATACACATCAAATCTTAACATTCCCTTCTGAAGAAGATATTACCTCGGTCATCATCTGTATTTTATAGGTGAGGAAAGTAGACACAAAATTGTTGAAGAGTGTGATTCTATAGTCTGCTTTTTATCACTTATTATTACTAAGACGATTTTACCTCTCACGTTGTTCAGACTGTCTCAGTCCATTCACTATCTGCCCTGGGCTCTGTTATGTTCTGTTCAGGGAAATGCTGCCTTCCGGCACTGGCAGCTCACAGAGAGCTATACACTATGCCTCCTATGACAGACAGTGCACAGTGCTTAGAAGTCCTGAGGCTTCATGCTACCTGATGATTCCGGAGGAAATACCTGGTTTTAGCAAATCAGTAAAGGAGCAACAACAACAAAGATAAATCAAAAGAAATTATGTTGTGAGAAATGAACCTGGTCTCTTTCGAATGTCAGACATTAGTTCAAACATACTTGATTCTCTGGTTGTTTCATGGATCCAACAAATTAATGCCTCCAGAATGCTCTTTGATCTCATAGAAGGTGAGAGTAGTGTGGTGGCTACCAGAGGCTGGGGAGAGCAGGCGGGTAGGAGGGAGGGATGGACAACGGCTGGCTGTTGAGTACTAAGTTACAGACAGATAAGAGCAAGAATTTCCCATGTGCTCTTATACAGCAGGGTGACTACAGATAGCAAAAATGTACTGCACATTGCAAAAGCTAGAAGGAAGAAGTTTGAAACTGTTTTCCATAAAGAATATATGATGTTTGAGGTGATAGATATGTTTAACTGATTTAAACGCTACCTATTGTATACATGTATTAAAGCATATTACCCCATTAATATGAAAAATTTTTATTTTTTAGGTTCTTAAAACTGTTTACATGATCTATTTGCTAATATTAAGTTGCCTATACTTAACCTAATTGTTTAATACATATTACTATTATATTTCTTTAATCTTTCTAGAACTATCTCCACCAAGCTGTGATAGGTCTTTTTTTTTTTTAAGGAGAGAGGGTAAGGCTGGATCAATTTCATACTTAACCACATTTCCAATGCCTCTGAATGAGATGCTACCACTTCATATGCCCATAGGACCACCTTGGTCTACCAGTTTGCAATCTGTGGTCTGACATCTGGGGAATTTTTAACTTTCCAGATCCCAGTCTATCTGTTCTGCCTCATATGAAACCATCTATGCCACTTTAATCAACCACTTTAAACATACAGTTTCTTTTTCAGATGTTTTGTTTGTTTGCTTGTTTGTTTGTTTGCAAGGCATGATAACCAAATCCATGTGACCTACTTCTAGACTAATCATTCCTCAAAGGTATAAAGCTTATCCTGGAATAAATCAACGGTAACAAGTGAGAATTTTGTTCTCGTGTGTCCAGCACTCGCTTCAAGGATGCACATTGTAACCTGAGGTTAGGGTAGGCAGAAGGAAGCATGATGCAATGGAGCACAGCTCCCAAGGTAAGGAGGCAGGGCTGGGAAGGGGAGAAAGCTATGTGCTGTGGGCACATAGCACAGGTGAGGCCAAGGAAGAGAGTGAGCCTTCAAACCAGAACCAAATAAATAGGTCTGCAGATTAAATTAAATTTAAACCTGCTGGTTTTCTCTATATCTGATACTTCATGTTCTTCTCAAAATACAGATTCCTGGGCACCAGCACAGACCTGTTGGATCATTTGCCAGGAGAAAAGAAGAAGATGCAGAAATGTGAGCTTTTGACAAATTCTCCACTGATACTTATAACAATGAACAATCATTAAGAAAAACTGTTAATATGACAAGCAAGAACAATTTATTTCACATGCGATTACTTTGGTTCTTGAGAAAACACTTAGTGTCCAAAAAGCCTAACCTTTCCTGATTGCTTCAACTGAAAGATCTCAGGGAAAACAAAAAAAGAAGGAAGGAAGAGAAGAAGGGAGGAGACAGGGAGGGAGGAAAAAAGGAAGGAAGGAAAAAAAGGCAATCTAAAATAGTGTAGCAAAACCAAGATGACACATTTCATATTCCTTTCAACTAAGCATAAAGATAGACTGGTGCGACATAAGTGCTTTCTAGTTTTTATCTCAATAGGGTGGATTTAAAATGATTGTTTCCATTCAGTTTAAATTCAGCTAAAATACTGGTTCAGATCAACCTTTGGTTTGGTTTGTATCTGTACACTGATCTGTGCACACATCCCATTTCCTTTTAGGAAGGTTGCCCTCAGAATGAGAGGGAGGTCCTTTCCCTCAAAAGCCATTTTTGATCACTCTGAGGCCTAAAATTCATTTCTCTCAAAAAAAAAACCCACCAAACTCAAATGCTAGATCTTGAGAGATCTACCACACTGAAGTAGAAAGTGCTTAATCTAAACTTTCCTAAGGACATATTTGACAAAGTAAGGGGGGCAGGCAAGGCACAGAGGAGGAGAGGGACATGCAGAGGCGCTACAGACTGGAGCATGGTTCCAAGGCATTAGGTGATTCACTATTTCCCTAGGATGAACTTGACTGTTTTATCACCGCTGCCCACCCCCTTGGAAAGACAGCCATTGGAAGACGTTGGTTGGGCATCTCCAGAAGCATAGCTACTGGAACTGAAAGAATCACTTGCTCAAAACTTGGCCCTTTGTCTAAGAAGAACAGAGGAAATATTGTTTCAATTTATACAAATAATAGATCAAACTCGGGAAAACTGATTTGTCCATAAAAGGTTTCAGTACAGATGGTATTTGCTATACAGAAAAGAAAGGCATTCTATTTTAGCTACCCTGTACCTCCTCCTACTTTGAGTTAATTAAGGGTCACTCCAGGATTTCCAGAGTTTTCTTTGGTGGCTTCAGAAAGGAAAGATAGGAGGTGGCTTTGAACAAACAGGAACCTCACCCATAAAGCCAATCTCATATTTCAGCCTCAGTTCTTTTGCCAGCTAAAGCACTACACAGAGTGGGGAGGGGCCCATTGTGCCAGGGAATTCACCCTGAGGGAAAGACAAAACCCTATGAGCAAGGACTAACAAAAGATAATCTCAGAAACACTGGTCACGCTGGCTTTCAGAGAGAAACATGCTCTGAGTCCTAATCCTTATCACTGGAGATAACAAGACCAAACATGGCACTGGATCCCTCAGGTGGAGGTACAGCGTGTTCTTAGACTAAAACTTGGTGTTCTGCAAATTGTAGCCAGGGGTCACTTGTCTCTTGGAAACGTTTTGGTGATTCTCAAAGGCTCCTCTGACTCTCTACCTAGCTGGTGACTCTGTACATGGTAAATGGTGTCACCCAGTGACTGTCCTCAAATCCCACTCTGCCATCCCCAGGCCTGAAGGCATTTTTTCTGGGAGGATTTGAAGACAAGCCAAATGGAAAGTCAAACAGCAGAAAGCTTAGCATGAGATTAGTTCACACTAAATACATGTGCTTTGCAGGACTGAATGGTACATGGAACAGCTACGCAGAAGTTTACTTTGGTTTTAAAAAGTTAAGAATTTATTTACTAAAGTTACAAATTCAAACAGTTCTTTCAATAAAGAACTGTTTTTTAAGCTGAACTTTAAAATCACGTAAGTCTAGCAAATTTTAGCAATCACTTTTAACAGGGACTTTGGCTCATGTTCTATTTATAGGTGCTCTGAAGCACTGATGGGGCTGTATCTCAAAAAAATTAACTGCAGTTAAGATGGAAATGTCATTAAATCAAAAATGCCCCCAGAACACTTAAACTACCAAGCACCATAGCTTAGCCTCACCTACCTTACATGTGCCTAGAGCGCTAACATGACCGTACAGCTGGGCAAAATTATCCGACACAAAGCTTGCTTGTATCTTAAACACAGTATCGAAACCTCATGTAATTTATTCAATACCTGCAAACCTAAAATGCTGGCAACACTAGAGTATTGGGTGCTCAGTCTCTCCCAGCACTCAAGAGTCTTGTATAACACCTTGTCAGCCTGGGAAAAGATCCAAAATTTGAAGGCCAGTGTCTACTTTGTACCATTCATTTTATTATTTTATTAACTAATTATCTATTTATTTGGCAGTACTAGGGTTTTGAACTTTGGGCCTTGCTTTTGGCTAAGAGGCAAGCAACTCTACCTCTGGAAACACACCTCCAGCCCTTTCTGCTTAATATTTTTCAGGAGGAGCTCATACTTTTTTCTTGGATGACCCTCAGACAGTGATCTCACAACCTATGTTTTCTGCACAGCTTGGACTACAGTTGTATGCCGTCACGTCCAGATTGTTCCTTGAAATAGAGTTTCACTACCTTTTTTCTGTCCCACTCAGACCCCGAACAACGATTTCCATCTCTGCCTCCTGTGTACCTGGGATTGCAAGTATAAGCTACCATGTCCAGCTTGTATCATCCATTGTAAAGTAAAAAGAAACAGAAGCTAAACCATCATGCACTATGATCAAGTTGGTTTCATTCCAGAGATGCAAGAATTATCCAGTAAACATAATAGAGCACATTAATACAATCAAATAATCACCACAATAGATGCCGAAAAAAACCTTTCAAAAAATTCAACATCCTTTCATGATAAAATCCATGTAGAAGCTAGGAGTTCCAGTGCAGAACTCAGAGTTCTGTTTTCTTCCCCTTCTCTCCAACATGCTGAAGGAACACCTCTCCTCTTGGCTTAAACATTTGCTAGCCTTTAGTGTACAAACTGGTGAAAGGGGCTCTGGAGTGAGTGGGAACCTACCTGTCCCACAAGCTGCAAAGCTCATTGGGGCCAGCAGTGTGTCCTGGTATACAAAGAAGGGAAGCTTCTGAAGTGGATGAAGCCTGATGCTGACAACATGGCTTTGATCAACCTGCTCTCAGTCTACACACAGCACCTATTATAGTATGGAAACAGAGCAGCTACAAGAGTCTATAGATGCAACCCATTACTCTTCCCCACTCCAGATATGGTGGATTCCAATATTAGTGGACCTAGGAAGTATTCCCAATAACAACAATAGCAATTATAACTAATAGCAATATTAATAATTACATTAATGATTATAAGTATTATTATCTTTTATTTTTTGCTTTTACTGCTATTTTTAGAATTTTTAATTTGTTTTTAAAAATGTTTTACAATTTTATTTTTTATTCCTCTTATCCTTTCATGTAACTTATTTTCTTTACTTTGTAAGCATTTTTTAATCTCCTGATCTACTCTCTTCTCTTTCCTTACATTCTTTTTTCTCCTCTTCTTTTTCTATTAACCTTGTTTTTTCTTTCTTTTTTATCTTTCCTTTCTCCTCCTTTATTTCATTCTTTTATTATTACTACTTTTACCTTTGTTGATTTTTAATTTCATATCTTATTTTACATTATTTTGGTGCTTTTTAATGTATGGTGATTGCCAGTGTCTTTAATTGAGTTTTACTCTATTTCTGAATTGTTTTGATGATATTGCTGCTACAAAAGTTTATTTTCTTGTCTCTGAACAGCACTTGGCATTAAGCCCTCAAGGGAATGTAGCTCACAAAGAAGACTGCAAAGTAAAACCAGAAGAGCTGTCCATCTCTACACAGAAATCAATAGCAAGAGAGTTTACAGGGATTATGCAAACAAGTGGATTTGAACAATATACTTTTAAATGATCAGTGGATAACTGAAGAAATTAGAGGTGAAACTTTACAATTCCTAGAATCAAATGAAAATGTCTGAGTGCCTACATTAAGAAGACAGAAATCTTAAATAAGCAACCTTATAGTGTACCTCAAGGTCTAAGAAAAACAAGAACAAGCAAGAGCCAGAATTAGTACATGGAAAGAAATAATAAGAACAGGGTAGAAATTAATGAAATAGAGACTAAAAGAACAATACAAAGGATCAATGAAAGAAACAGTTGGTTCTTTGAAAAGATAAGCAAGATTTGTAAACTCTTAGCCAAAGTAACTTAAAGAGAAGACCAAAATCATTAAAATTAGAGATAAAAAGGGGATACTACAACAGGTACCAATGAAATACAGAGAATCATTAAGGAATATGTGGAAAACTTATTTTCCAATGAATTGGAAAATATAGAAGAAATGATTAAATTTCTACACATATATGATCCATCATTAAACCAAGAAAATATAAACACCTTAAACAGATCTATAATGAGCAATGAGATTGAATTAGTAATTAAGAATCTTTCTACAAAGAAAAGCCCAGGAACATGCAGATACACTTCCAAGCCCTACCAGACCTTTATGGAAGAACTAACATCAATGCACCTCAATCTATTCCACAAAACAAAATGGGAAGAAACTACAAAACTCATTCTATGAAGCCGATATTACCCTAATACCAAAAGCAGATAAAGATACAACAAAAAAGGAAACTATACACCAATTTCTTTGATGAACGTAGACACAAAAATCCTTTATAAATGCTTACAAACTGAATCTAACAACACATTCAAAAGATCATGCACTATGATCAAGTTGGTTTCATTCCAGAGATGCAAGAATTATCCAGTAAACATAATACAGTACATTAATACAATCAAATAATCATCACAATAGATGCAGAAAAAAAACTTTCAAAAAATTCAACATCCTTTCATGATAAAATCCATGAAGAAACTAGGACTAGAAGGAACAAACCTCAACACATAAAGGTTGTATATGACAAACCCATAGCCAGCAATACACTGAAGGAAGAAAAATTGAAAGCATTTCCTCCAAAATCAGGAAAGAGACATGGGTGTCCACTCTCTCCATTCTTGTTCAATGTAGCCAGAACAATAAGGCAAAAGAAAGAAATAAAAGGGATAAAAATAGGAAAGAAAGAATTGTCAAATTATGCCTATTTTTGGATGAGATGAAGCTATTCTTAAAGACCCTAAAGACATCAGCAGAAAAATCTTGCTTCTAAAAAACGCTTTCAGTAATATAGCAGGAAACAAATTTAACATATAAAAATCAGTAGCTTTTCTATATACCAATAATGCATATGATGAGAAAAAACCAATCCTTTACAATAGCCTCAAAACATAGCTCAAAACAATTCTAACCAAGCAGGTGAAAACTATAAAACACTAAAGAAAAAAACTGAAGACAGACCAATCAAATAGAAGAGAGGACCCAGAAATAAACCCACAGAACTACAGCCATCTGATTTTTAACATTGGTACCTAAAGCATACATTTGGAGAAAAGATAGCCTCTTGAACAAATGATGCTGGGAAAACTGGATATCCACATGTTTTGTGGATTGCTATACAAAAATCAATTGAAAATGCACCAAGAACCTTAATTTAAGGCCTGAAACTTTTAAATTTATGGGAGAAAACAGTAGAAATACTTCAAAACATAGACATAGGCAATGACTTCCTGAGTAGTACTCTAATAGCTCAGGAAATAATAACAAGAATTAAAATTTAAACACTTCTAAACAGGAAAGGAAATGATTTTCATAGTGAAGTGACAGCTTACAGAATGAAAGAAAAATCTCTGTCAGCTGTTCATCCAACAGGGGAAAGAACTAAAAACAATGAACATCAAATGAGCAAATAATCCAATAAAAATGGGCAAATAAATTGAAGACAAAAATCTCAAAAGAAGTACAAATGGTTAATAAATACATTAAAAAAAAAAGCTTTCAGCATCTTTAGCCACCAGAGAAATGCAAATCAAAATGAGATTCCATCTCTCCCCAGTCAGAATGGCTAACATCAAGAAAACAAACACTAACAAATGTTGCAAGGGTGTGGGGGTGGAATTCTCACACACTGTGGGTGGGAATGTGAACTATGGAAATCAGTATGGAGGCTTCTCAAAAAACTAAAAATAGAACTTCCACATGATCCAGCTATACCACTCCTGTGTATACACATGAAGGAACTGAAGTCAGCATACAATAGAAATATCTGCTTATACATATTTATTGTGACATTATTCATAATAGCCAAGCTATGGAACCAGCCTAAGTGCCCATCCAATGAATGAATGGATGTCTAAGAAAATGTGGTACATATACACAATGGAGTTTTATCCAATCATAAAAAGGAATGAAATCATGCTATGTTCAGGAAAATGGATGGGACTGAAGATTATCATGCTAAGAAAAATAAGCCAGACTCAGAAAGGCAAACATCGATTATTTTCTCTTATATGCAGGATCTAGATTTTTTAAAAAGACATGAAAGTAGATGGAAGACTGAGAAGAATACCAGTAGGTGGGTGATGGGGGACAAGAGAAAGTAATGAAGAAGTGAATATAGTCAAAATATATATACACATGTATGCAAATGTTATAATGAACCCCTTATTTTGTAATATGTGTGTGTGTGTGTGTGTGTGCGTGGTGTGTGTACACACGCATATATGTATATATTAAAAAGAACTTTGGGTCTTATTTTTCACGTTTTTCTCTCTTACTGAAATTAAACAATATTTTCTTAAATGTTGATTGTTTTCTCATGACTTTATCTGAGTTTTTGATCTTAACTTTCAGAGTTATCTTGCTAACATGGAGATTTAGTTAACAATAGTGTTGGGAAGTCAACTAGAGAGTTATTTGGGTCAGATTCCTTGAAACATATATCCATGATAAACTATGGAGTTCATTTGCTAAAAACTGAGCAAATTTTCCATGACACAGTAAGAGGTCATTTCAGCCCTCCTTTCCCTCTTCAAATCAATGCTATCATTATTTTCTATAAACCTCGCTAGTGCCAGAAATGAATAGCAATGGAATCTGCATTAAAATAAAGTTCAAAAAGGAGAAGAGCCAGTTATTTGGTTTGCAATATTCTGAAGGGCCAGGTAGAAGACGGGAAGTGTCCACTGGGAGAAAAATCTTAACTACCCATACAACTCTACAGAAAAATGGAATTTGGGAGATGGTTAACCATAGACCAGAACTAGATAATGAGCTCTTGGTGTTGACAGTATACAATATAAGGGATAAACACCTACCAACCAACCAACCAACCAGCAAAAGCTCTAGAATAAATAAATAAATAAATATAAAAGAACCACCATTTTTGAGTCTAAGTGACTTAATCAGTTGGTTTCTAATCCTTACTCTTTCACTTGCCACTGTGTGATCTTTAGCAGGTGATAACCTCTCTCATTCCTAATTCATTTATTTGTTAAATCACCATCTCTCAACCAATAAGCCAGAAAAGGTGGTATGTGGGAAGTGTAAATAAAATTTAAGTTTGAGGTCAGCCTCAGGCAAAAATGCAAGATCCTATCTGAAAAATAACTGAAGCAAAAAGGGCTAGGGGGCATGGCACAAGTGGAAGAGTGCCTGCCTAGTAAGCATGAGGCCCTGAGTCCAAACTCTAATATTGCCAACAAAACTCACAAAACTTGCCTCAGAGTATGATCTATATAGATCTATATCTATAGAGTGAGATCTATATAGAGATATATAGATATAGACATAGATATATATCTCACATACTTAGGGCACCCACACCAGGAAAAGAAGAATGCTTCAAAATAAAAATTTCCTTCCTTCCTTCCTTCCTTCCTTTCTTTCCTTTCATTCCTTCCTTCCTTCTTTCATTCTCTTTTTTACTAAGTTAATAGTTAGATTTCAAAAGAAATATATTAATGAAAAACTACAACTTCTTGCATTATATCACATATATTTTACAAATCTTATGTCATCATAATCTTTGCAGTCCAGAGGGCAATAAAAGGCTATTTTCTGGCTTAGTTTCCATAATACTATGAGAATTATATTTGTGTGACAATGTGTGTGGCTGAGCTATTCACAATAGCCAAGTTATGGAAACAGCCAAGATGCTTCACTACTGACAAATAGATTAAGAAAATGTGGTATCTATACACAATGGAATTTTATGCAGCCATGAAGAAGAATGAAATCTTGTCATTCGCAAGTAAATGGATAGAACTGGAGAACATCATTTTGAGTCAGGTTAGCCAGGCTCAGAAGACCAATAATTTTATTTTCTCCCCCATATGCGGACTTTAGATCAAGAGCAAATACAGCAAGGTGATTGGACTTTGGTCACATGACAAGGGGAGAGCACACAAGGGAGGTATGGGGATAGATAAGAAACCCAAAAAACATGACAGCATTTGATGTCCTCAGTGCAAAGGAACTAAGGCAGAAACTTCAAAGCAACAGAGGCCAACAGGAGAAGGGGATCAGGAACTAGAGAAAAGGTCAGTTAGAGATGAATCAACTTGGGATGTAACACATTTGTACATGGAAGCAATGCTAGGAATCTCTCTGTATAGCTATCCTTATCTTATTATTGCTTATGTCTTCTCTTCAACAAAATTAGAGATAAGGGCAGAACAGAATCTGCCTGGAAGCGGGGGGTGGGGTGGGGTGGGGGGAGAGGGTTTGGGGGGTAAGGAAGAGGACAGAGGGTAGGGGGGAGAAATGACCCAAACATTGCATACATATATGAATAAATGAAAAAAAAAAGACACTGGGCTAGATGCTATAAAATAAGTTACCATACCAGTTTAAATTATGTAAATGTATGAAGCATTATTATAAAAAAATCCTTATTTTTTTTTAATACATGTTCTTGCTAAATAACCCAAACTTCCTCCCAAGTGCAGGAATTTCAGGCATGTGACACTATACCCACCCTTGGCTAGCAATCTTACCCTTAGTACTTTACTGACAACCTACAGAAATGTAAGCCCTGTTCTTAGTTCCCTAGTCTTCCAACCATTCAGGATGGCTCCCATTCCATTACTTCTCTTAACACAAAACATGACTACCTTTGTTGCTTTCCCTCAGTCTCTTGTCAGATATTACAATAAACCATTTTGAGGTAAGGCAATAAGAGCTGATATGACATTTCCCTTAAAGCACATATTTGGAAGGTAAATTTTGATGTCTTTTTTCAAAGGTTTAAAAGTAAAAATTTCAGGTCCATTGGTAGGGCTGAGGTTGACTTTTATAGGTGGTCCTCCATGTATCACAGCAATTACTTCCTAAATTGTGCCTGAAAATTCCAGAAAGGGAAATGTAGAATCAAACTATTTTCTCAGAAAACATGTAGCCAATTCACCTAAAAGAATATAGTCCCTTTTATTTCATTAGCGCTTATTTCATTGGAGCAATTAAAAACAACAATGTATGTTAAGTCTCTTTAATAGTATTTGTTGCTATTCATATTCCTGCATGAAAGTAGTATTAAAAAGTCAGTTATAACAAACATTTAAATAAAGTCCTTCATTTTTCTAAAAAAAAAAATAAAAGAAAGAAAATGTGTGTGGCTGAATATATGTAGTGTGAGAAGGAAAAAATTAAAACAAAGCAAGAACTTTACAGTTTTTTTTTAAATCTATCCGTTCCAACTGGAAACCCCCTAAATACATACAAACAAAGCATAAACAAGATTTGGTCCAAAGGAGAAATCATTAGAAATCAGCCAATATTTTGAACTAAGAGATACTGGTAAATTTGTTGGGTGCAGCTAAAGCAGTGCTTAGGAGAAATTTTATAGCATTAAATTACTTTAAAAGATGACCAAAATTAGCTAAAACAGTGCTTAGAGGAAATTTTATAGCATTAAATATTTGTAATTAAAGAAAGACCAAATTATCTAAGTTTCCACCCTAAGAGTTCAAAAAAGAAGAGCAAATTAAAATAAGCAGAATGAAGAAAATAGTGGTAATGAGAGAATAAATAAGGAGAAACAGAAAACAGATGGACAAAAGCACAAAGCAAAAGTTGGTTCTTTGAAAAGATTAATGAAATTGAGAAACCCTGCAACAATGATCTTAAAAAGAAAAAGGAAACAAAATTACTACATACTAGAGATTACAAAGGGCACAAAAAACTCAATAGATTGGATGATTTAGGTGACATGGGACAAGGCAATAAAATGCAAAAATTACTAAAAGTGGTTTAAGAAGAATTAGAATATTTAAAATGTCAGATACAGTTTAAAGAAATTGAATTCATTATTTAAAAACCTTGCCACTAATAAACTGTAGACTTATGTAGTTTTGCACGTGAATCCTACCAAGTATTGAAAGAAGAAGTAATACTAAACCTACATAAACTCTCGGATATTAGAAGAGGAAACATATCCCATATTATTTTCTGAAGTCAATATATACCTGAGACTAAAACTTGTCAAGGTGTCACAAGAATAGAAAATAACAGATCAATATGGTGTCACAAGAATAGAAAATGACAGATCAATATATTTTCAGTTTGTTTGCCACATTAACAAAGTACAAAACAGATATGATTATTCTATTTCATAGAAGTAAAGCATTTGATATGTCAACACCTATTCATGATAAAAGCTCTTAAACTAGAAATGGAACAATCTAATCTGATAGCAGGTATCTATAAATAAAATATCCCACAGCTAATTTCATACATAATGGTTAGTTGATGACAAATTACCCCTCTCCACATCTTTTCTACCTTGTATTGGAGATGGTTGTCAATGTAATATAGCAAGAAAAAGAATTAAAACTATAAATGTTGGAGAGAACAAACAAACATGTTTATTTGGAGGTGACATGACTGTATAGATAGAACATGTTAATAGATACAATAAAAATGTTAGTTCTAATAATGAATTTAGCAAGACCACAGGATAAAAGGTTAAGTTGAAATTAAATTGTATCCGTATATACTAACAACAAATAAAATCAGAATGTTCTAATTTAAAAGTATATGACATTGCATCAAAATTTTTAAATCCTGAGTGATAAAATTAATGATGTGAAAAACATCTATATTCAATGATATAAAGCATTGTTAAATTTAACTAAATTCTTCAACAGTGGGGAAATACACTATGTTGATTAGTTAGAAGAATGCTCATTATTAAGATAAAATCCCAATCCGCAAAGTGAGCTGTAGGTTCACCATAATATGAATTAAGATTCCAGTAGGCATTTTTTGTGGAAATGATAATCTTATCCTGAAATTTACGTGGGAAAACAAAAGGTGAGGAACAGCCATAACTATCTTGAAACAAAGAAAATGAATTTAATGTTCCCAACACAAAGAAATGACATATATGTCTGAAATGATTAACATGTCAGCTGCCCTAATCTGATCATTACACATTGTATATGTGTTCAAATGCCACACCTATAACTACTTAACAGTATAATTACTGTTTGTCAATTAATATAAACTGTGAGGATTTATATTCCTAGATCTAAAGATATACTATGAACTAAGAAATCAAGACAGTGATATTGAAACAAAGAATAGAGAATAATTCAACAGATAGAAGAGAAGGTCTGGGGTAGACTCACACATACACATTTCATGGATTTTTTATATGTGAGTATAGAATCTTTATGACTGGGTTTACAATGTCAAAGCTAAAGTGTCTGGTATACCCAAGATGAGAACACCAGATAATTTGAGGTATGAAAATAGGTTTTAGTGACAAGAAATTTTATCTTTACATAGTGTTAATATGGGTTGAGAGTCTTCCCCAACCAAGCATATCACACCTTTCACCACAGTGGTTCTATAATTTTCATGAAAAATGAGTTCATTGCATCCCAGTTTAGATTGAAAAATACTCTAAAAATGAATGTTTTAGTTGCCAGCATTATCAGAAGATCAAAGAACTTTTTTTAAAAAGTTTTTAAAAAATGGCCATTTTGTCATTTGTTGACCATTTGCTACTGACAAGCAGAATCCTCAGTACTTCCTACACACTATGTCTTTTAATTCTCTAACAGCTCACACAACTATCATCACCATTTTAGAGATGAAAATTGAAGGTCACTTGACCAGTGTCATAAAACTGGTTAATGTAAGAGTTGATATCACAATCCAGGTAGCTGTACTCCAGTGACCATAGTCTGTCTCTCCCAAAGCAAACTTTGATACTTTCTTTTCTTGGCATTTATTGCCCTACATTTAATCTTTGAAAGTCTTGTTACATTTCCTTGTGATAAAGAAAACTCTACAGATTTCTGTCCAAATTCTGCAAGAAACTACTCCATTAATTTACACCTTACAAGGGTGTGCCTACCTAGATTATTTGTGATAAAATGAGGTGCAGGTTCTCTAAACATCATATTAATATCAAAAACACCATTCTTATTGTTTTCCCAGCCTCCTTTAGCAAACACTTTTCCTCCCTGGGCTCAAGCTGTACACTTTCCTTTTTCACATAGTCTGTGCAAAGGTGGATGGCTGCATTTTCTGAACGTGATTTGTTACCTCTCTTTCTGAGTCATATTTGTCTTCATGATTTCTCAACTTCTTTATCCTCCTTTGTATGAGATATCACGGTTTCAGAGAAACTCTTGCTCATTATCTTTATCTTACACTGTCTCAGAAAGCTTACAGATTCTTATATTTAACCAATATTGGTAGAGTGAAAACTTGCTTTGAATGACTCTTTTGTCTAAGAGAAACCACAGATAAGGGAGGACCACTGTGGTTATTGCCCCATTCATAACTCTGTCTCTGAAAGAAGCCTCCAAAGTTCACCCAGAGTCTGTGAAGATCACTACAATGGTTGTTTCCCACGGGCCACTGGGTTCATTTGGGAAACACTGCCAAAATGTTGAATCCCAGGTTTCAAAATATTGGACATTCAGATTTCAAAGTAGCTGATGATAGACAGACTTTTTTTTCGTGGTACTGGGAGGTTGAACTCTGGCCCTTGTACTTGCTAGACAGGTGCTCTATCACTTGAGTCACACCCCCAGCCAATGATGGCTCTTGATATAGCAGAGACCAAGCAGAACTGCTTAGTCACCATGGGTAAGAGAGTCATTACTACTGTAATCCTCAGGTTGGTTTGTGTGGCTATGTGAATGATCTGATCTTCAGGATCCTTCTGCAATCATTGGTTGATCGTTGAGTTCCCAGGACTAAAACATCCTAATATCCTTCTTAAGATCATAATTAAAACTATGGGACCATAACTAGAGGTCTGGCTTAGGCCACCACAAAATTATGAGCACTGCCAATTCTCAGATTTAAGACAGTTCACAAACTTAGAGCCCTTCAAATACAGGGCAAATGTGGTTCCCTTAAATATCCTGTCATAATATCAATGCTACACAAGTCAAACTTGTGTAACCAGGGTTACTTGCAGATACTTTTTACCTAATTGCATCCAAGGAAAAGAACAATCTAGACATTTAGGGAGTACTGGATGCTGGCTCTGAGGTAACTTTCACTTCTGTAAATCTACAATTCCACTGTGGTGCACTACTCCAAATTGGGGCTTATTGGGTAAAGCAATGAATGGAATTTTGACTGACATCCAATGATTCGGGACCCACTAGATCAGCGAATCCATTGTGGTTCATGTTCCAGATTCTGAATGTATATTGTAATAGAAATAGACTTAGCAAGTGGGTCCCTGACTCATCAAGTAGGGGCCATTGCATCATGAAAGAACAGGTAGAGCTCTCTGAAGCTTCCCCTACTAAACAAATTAGCAAGTTGAGGTTATTACACATTCTCTGTTGAAATCATGAGTATTAGTATCACTTTAAGAGATTTCAAAGATACAAAGATGGTGTTTTGGGAGGCCGAGAGTGAAATGCTATGGTTTTAATGTCCCCTTCCAAAACTTACACTGACACTGAATACCCTAATTCATATGTGTATGGTGTTGGGAGCTGGGACCTTTGGGAGGCAATTGGGGTTAGGTGAGGTAATCATCAAGATGATGCCAAGGCTGCACTCATTCTGGAGGATTTAAGGAAGATCTGTTTCTTGTCTTTCCAGCTTCTAGAGAACACCCGCATTCCTAGGCTCACTACCCCTTCTTCTACCTTCAAAGTAGGCAGTGCAGCATTTTCCATTCTCTCTCTGAATTTAGTGCTCTGCTTCTCTATCTCATCCCTTTTTCATGCTTACCCTCTTGTCTGCCTCTATGACAATTCTTGTGATTGTATTGGGGCTGCCTGAGCAATCAGAATAACCTCCCTATATCAAAACCATTAATGTAATTAATTACATCTACACAGTCATTTTGCCACATAAGGTAGCATAGTCACAGTTTTTGTAGAATAGAATGTAGACATTTTTGGAGGACATTTTTCCTTCCATCACATTATCCCAATAAACATCACGATTCCTTTTCGGTTTTCATGTTTCAGAAAGCAGAGCCCACTGACCAAAGGACAGGCCAGACCTCCAATAGCATGGGCCCTACAACACAAAAACAAATATGTAGAACATGATTTCCTAGTCCTTCCTCGAAGGGACCTATAGGTATTTATTCAGGGAGTCATCTACTGGGAAAAGGGGACACCTAGCTATTTTAAGCAGTGTTGGATGGAGGGTCTGATTTCACATTAATACTAGAAATCTGAAAGATCATCATGACCCACCTGTCATGATGTATGCAAGGAGAAGGTAATAAATTTATTCCTACCACAGGTCCAGACGACTCCAGAGCTCCTGGCCACAAAGGCCCATCAAGTAGACTTTTCTTGGTCCCTGAATGTGCAATTGAAGTGGACTCGTTTGGAGATTAATAGGGCCACCACATCCTTTCTTATCCTATAGTACCCTATGTATAGTATAGTATAGTATATAGCTGGCAAACCTAAGTTGTAACCTCTAAAATATTATTTAAGATATTAAATTAAATTAAATGGCAGAGATTAGTTTCACCTTAAGAATTTAAATAATACAATGTACCTAGCTTGAGTAATATTCCATTTAATGGTCCAATCTGGTTCCTATAAAAAGACCATGGTTCTTACAGATCAATAGTAGACAAGTTCAAATAGTTACACCAAGTTGTAGCTGCTACCCATATGTGGTATTATCTTTATTAGACAAAATAATACAGATTCAAGTACATTGTATTCAGTCATTCTCTTGTTGAGTGCATTTCTTTTCTTCTCTCCTTTTCCCTTCCTCCCTCCCTCCCCCTCCTTCCTTCCTGTCTTTCTTTCTTCTTTTCTTCTTTCCTACCTTTAATCTTTCTTTCTTTTACAGAACTAAGGATTGAACCCAGGGCTTTATGCATGCTGTGCCAGAGCTCTACCACTTGAGCTGTGCCCTGAGCCTTTGGTTTATATTTTGTTTTTGAGACAGTGTCTCACTACTATCTTTATTGGGCTGACCTCAACTGTGTGATCCTTCTGCCTCTGCTTCCTGAGTAGCTAGGATTGCAGGCATGTACCACCATGACTATTCTGAATTTGTTTTCATCACTATCAAAAAGCTGGGCCAGAAAGAGTTTTCATTCTCATGCAGTGGATAACGATATATATCTATGGTCTCGTTCCTGGGCTTTGTAAACTCTCCATCCCTCTGTTGCAATATATTCTGAAGATACTTGGTCCTTATGAATTTTACATATAATGACACCTGCTACCTGAGAGCCACAGAGTGTAGTTTGTTGTGATATTAAAGATATATGTGGTAGGAAAAGATGCTGTATGAACTTTATAGGAAGGTTGTGTAGAAGATACACAAAATCGATGTGCAGAATTCTAGAGCAAGGCCATGACATCTGTGTTAGAAAATTAGATGCTTTCAAAGCCTGTTAACATATAAGTAGGATCCTATCTGACCATGGCACGACAAGTAACAATGATGCTAAACTGCCTGTCATAAACTGAGTCTAGTCAGAATCCATATTGAAGCAAAAGTTTAGGTGGGCCAACCAACAACCAAAAATATTGAATTGATGTATCTGAGATCATGCATGAATAGGGCTAAAAAGCTTAAGTAAATTACAGAAGGAGCCCTGGACCCCACTCTAATGGGCTCTTTCAGTCTAGGAGTAGATAAAAACGTTCACATTTGTTAGCCCAAGGTACTTCCCCAGCCTTTGTTGATATCCCTAATTTTGTCTTCACTTTTCTAAGTAGATTCTTCATTAAGCAGTTCTAAATTTTCAACCCTGAAGCTTTCATTGTTTCCTGACAGAACCCTGAGAAAAACAGAAGGCAATAACCTACTTTAGACTTGTGACTACCTCCAGAAAGAAACCCCACTGACTAGAATAACTCATGTTTCCATTGAGCAAATCACCCATTCTCTTATACATGTGCTTCACCAAGGCATCAGCTCCTGTTCCCTGGTCACTATCCTGCCTTCTAGCCCTGTTAGCATATCACCTGTGTAATGATTTACTATGTCCTACAGGAAGGTAGAATAACCAGTGTCCTTGTAGTTTAACGGATGGAACAGAACTGAAGTTGATATAGCCTAAAACAAAATAGCAAAAGTATAGTGTTGGCCCTTTCAAGGAAAAGAAAGCTATTGATGTCTCCTGCTTTATGAACCAGAAGGAGGAAAATATTTTCTAACTCATTACCTACATATGAAATACTAGAGGTTATGTTAATTAATTCCAATTAATGTATCAGTTCTGGGAAAAATCTGCCCAGATTATCTAGGGAACAATTTCTAAAACAGAAATGTATGTGTAGAAAGTTTACTTGAGAATGTTATTAAAAGCAACATTGTGAGGCTCTGAGGGAAGACATTTTGGTCACAGCGAGCAGTTAAACTGTAATATAGCTTCCACAAAAACTTAGCCAGCTTCACAGAATGCTCTGAAGAACAATTCAGAAATGTCCTGAATGTGTCAGGAGAGATGGTCCTTTTGGTCTTCATCTGATTGAGTCACTGGATCCAGCTGGCCTTCTGAAGAAAGGGAAGACATTGGCAATGTACTTCCTTTCTCCTGACAGAATTTTTGAGGAAGGACCCAGCTGTGAGCAGGCAACACTCCTGGAATATGGGGGAATGAGCACCAAACTCCTGAAGGAAATCTGGGTGGTTTATTCTGGGACATTTACAGCCTGCCCTTTGCGCCACTTGAATCCACTTGTTTTGTGTAATAAGCTGATCCTCTGAGGGAACAGCTCCTCTGGGATTCTGAGGAAACCTTACAGGAAATAGGTCAATGGGATGAACTGTGGCTCTCATCCCTGAAGCTGATCTTGAAACTGTATGAGTACCCCTCATCTACCTTCTGTATTATCTACTACAGATTCCCCTCATAATCATCTACCACTCTTATTCATCTAGGCGGCTTTTCTGGTCCAATAATACCAAGTAATGATGTAAATGTAAAATAAAGCTATAAACATTCTTGTAGTGGAATGTAAATTGGTGAACTATTCAGCATTATCTTAAGTTTTAGTGCTTACTTTATGATTCAGGATTACTCTAGTTCTCCAAATGAATTGTAGGTTCATGTATGTTTACTTTACTATTGTCAAGGTCAAAAAAAAATCTAGAGACCATAACCCAAGAAATCATAAATAAGGCTAAAATAAATGCAAAGATAGTTTTTAATTCAGATACAGAATGATTTCATAAATTATAGACATAGGTGCAATAACTAAAGAAGTGCTTCATCAAGGGGAAGGGGAATTGGGGTTTTGGGGAACAATGGGGATGTTCTGAACAGTTTATGATTGCCCTTGTTAGTTCCACAGCTTGTTTTGAGCATTCAGATTGGTGCTGGGGGTCTGCTCACACATTAAACTCCATATGATTGGTTGTCCTGGGACTATTGTCAGGGGGATCTCTGAAACTCACAGAGAAATTTTGTTTCCCAACTTGACCAAACTGCAGCCATCTTACTTTTTATATTCACAAGACAAATTTCCAATGAAGGGACTATTGTTTGGAAATAAAGAATAGGATTGCAATCTGGGATACACATGCACAGGCCAAGGTAGCATCTTGTTTGTCCTGAGAATAAAGGAAATGTGGGGGATTTTGCTAGGATAGAGAAACAAACACAAGATGTTTGAGGGATCTGGCAAGCTCTGATTGGCCCCAGGCAAGAGTTACTATGTGAAGTCTTAGTGTCATAGTTGGCTGTTTCTCCAAGGATTGGTAAGAAGATAGATAGATAGATAGATAGATAGATAGATAGATAGATAGATAGATAGATAGGTAAAACTAGGTTGTTTTGCTAGAATAGCCTGGTGGGGTAGTTCCTAGAACAACCATTTGTGACCTGAGCATTTTCTTCCCATAGTCTCTTGACTCTACTTTAGATGGGCATGAGAAGAATATTTTTATTTGTGTGCTCAGTGCCCACGCCACTTTGCTTAATAATTTACACATGGTCATTTTTAACCATCAATTATTACATACTAAAAAATGATCAAACTTCAATTGTTTATTAGTTCAACCTTCAAAATTTTGTTAATTTTTTGGTCAAATTCTGATCTAAATATGTAAAGTGTTAACAGATTCTTGCTTGAACTTGGTCTTGAAAACACCATTGCTACTATTTTTTACTGACAAATGCTGAAAATTTTACAGATAAATTGATGTGATACATGAAAATAATCCATGAATGTATGGCAGGTGTAGGTGCAGTGGAAATCAAGATTGGCTGTGATTACTATTTATTAAATTGGAGTTAGCACATCAACATATATCTTCCTGCTATTTTTGTACACATTAAAATTTCCCTGAGTAGAAACTTCTTTTTTTTTCTTTTACTCATATGTGCATACAATATTTGGGTCATTTCTCCCCCCTTCCCCCCCCCACCCCCTCCCTTACCCACCCTGCCCCTCCCTCTCCCCCCCACCCTCTCGCTATCAGGCAGAAACTATTTTGCCTTTATCTCTAATTTTGTTGAAGAGAGAGTATAAGCAATAATAGGAAGGACCAAGGGTTTTTGCTAGTTGAGATAAGGATAGCTATACAGGGAGATGACTCGCATTGATTTCCTGTGCATGTGTGTTACCTTCTAGGTTAATTCTTCTCGAACTAACCTTTCTCTAGTTCCTGGTCCCCTTCTCCTATTGGCCTCTGTTGTTTTAAAGTAATTGCTTTAGTTAGCAACCACAGAAGAAATTATAAGCAACCATAGGAAAAAATAGAGATTCACTGAAACTAAGCAAGGCAGAGCTGGGAGCTTGTGTGACCATGACAGGAAAATAGTCACAGGTAGGGGATGGTTGCACATAGCGCCACATATGCTCACATAGTTACCAGTCCCCTGTGCATTCAGTAACAGCTCCATGCATACTCAGAAAGATCATCAGTGCCTTGAGCACTCAGTCACCAGTTCCACTTGATCTTATGCAGGTCGACAGGCCAGTGGTAATGATTCCACTAAGTGTACTTAAGAGTTGCTGTATACTGAAGAACTAATGTTTTATTTCATTTTGGAAGGCATCAGACACAATTAGAACAACATTGATTCAGTTTTGTAAATGTTCTCAATAATGAAATAGCTGTTTCTTAGTGGGAAATTTGGGGACAATTGTATATGTTTGCTTTCCCTTTTTATTCTACACCCAGTAAGTCTCATTCAAGGAAAATTTCACAGTTCTATGAGCAAGTTACACAAATAAAATATTGCCAGTGCCTTAGTTTCTCTCCCTCTCTCTCTCTCTCTTTCTCACACACACACACACACACACACACACACACACACACACAAAACGTACAATAAGGGCAGTTACTTTTTTAATTTTGTTAGATTTTAACAGATGCATTTCCTTAGGTTTTACATGCATTATCTTATTTGTATTTTAGCATCAGAGGTCATATTGTTGCCATTTCATAGATAAATAAAATAAATGAGAATCAATAAAGGTTCAAAGAGGTATTATAACTTGTCAAAGATCCCACAGTTTGGATGTATGCAGTTATAACTTGACACCATGCCAATTACATCCCCCAAACCAATTCTATTCCCAATATGTGGTAGTGAACAGTCTAAATCATGGAAAGGAAAATTGTCTAAATAGATTTTAGTACAGATTTGCAGTTGGAAGTAGCTTAAAGACAATTCAGGGGTAAGAAGAGTATTTAAATGGACAACTGCAATTAATTGTATCCCAATTGTATTTATTGACAAAGTTAGCACTAGTTAAATGAAGAGCACTTGAGAATCAGCTGGATCAGTATACTATATGGATTCTTTAATGTTAAATATATTGAAAACATAAGGCAAATGGGACATAATTGAATGAGAAGCTAATTTGAATACTAGGCGAAAACCTGGATATGGCTCATTTATCCTTTTTGCCAGAGAAACTGGAGTAGATGTGTTTTACAAATAGAGAGAAAATTGATTTCCCCTTCTACCATGCAAAAAGTTATTTTTTCAATCACTTTTTA
Organism: Castor canadensis; assembly: GCF_047511655.1. Lineage (NCBI taxonomy): Eukaryota > Metazoa > Chordata > Mammalia > Rodentia > Castoridae > Castor > Castor canadensis. The sequence goes on along the minus strand of NC_133397.1, from coordinate 89,347,972 downwards.
AGCTTACTATTCTTGACTGCCTATACATGTCTGACATTTTGAAATTTCCTTCAAACTAGTTGAAATTACATATTAATTCCCTCATTCATTTATGAGTTGAGGGCTAGATCTGTGGCTTACATGGCAGAGTGACTGCATAGCAAGGACAAGGCCATGAGTTCAAAGCCAGTAACACACACACAACCACCCACACACAACCACCCCCACACACACAACCACCCACACGCAACCACACACACACACACACACACACAAGTTATTTGAGAGATGAGTATCAATAAGTGTTCCTTTTACATGAGAGTTAACAATTTGTTTTTATTTTTTGGTATGTTTTCACAAGATTGAGGCAGCCTGACTCCATAGCACACATATGACAAATAATCTTTGCTTAACTAAACATGAGTCAGACTCTTGAGCCTTCTCCCAGGCCCAATGGGGTACTACCTTGTAAAATCTGTTTAAGCAAAGCCCTGTTAAGTGAGTTTAGCAAGAATCCCCTGCCCTTGATATCTGATCACCTTTCATTTCTCATTGGGTTCCTTTTTTTTTTTTTTTACTTTTTAATGAGTGAAGTGTTTAATTTAATTTAATTTAATTTTCCTTTTTCTTTTATTATTCATATGTGCATACAAGGCTTGGTTCATTTCTCCCCCCTGCCCCCACCCCCTCCCTTACCACCCACTCAGTCCCCTCCCTCTCCCCCCCCCAATACCCAGCAGAAACTATTTTGCCCTTATTTCTAATTTTGTTGTAGAGAGAGTATAAGCAATAATAGGAAGGAACAAGGGTTTTTGCTGGTTGAGATAAGGATAGCTACACAGGGCATTGACTCACATTGATTTCCTGTGTGTGGGTGTTACCTTCTAGGTTAATTCTTCTTGAACTAACCTTTTCTCTAGTACCTGTTCCCCTTTTCCTATTGGCCTCAGTTGCTTTTAAGGTATCTGCTTTAGTTTTTCTGCATTAAGGGCAACAAATGCTAGCTAATTTTTTAGGTGTCTTACCTATCCTCACCCCTCCCTTGTGTGTTCTCGCTTTTATAATGTGCTCATAGTCCAATCCCCTTGTTGTGTTTGCCCTTGATCTAATGTCCACATATGAGGGAGAACATACGATTTTTGGTCTTTTGGGCCAGGCTAACCTCACTCAGAATGATGTTCTCCAATTCCATCCATTTACCAGCGAATGATAACATTTATGAAGTCAGTATTACACTTATCCCCAAACCAGGCAAAGACACCTCCAAAAAGGAGAACTATAGACCAATCTCCTTAATGAACATTGATGCAAAAATCCTCAACAAAATAATGGCAAACCGAATTCAGCAACACATCAAAAAGATTATTCACCACGACCAAGTAGGCTTCATCCCAGGGATGCAGGGGTGGTTCAACATATGAAAATCAATAAACGTAATAAACCACATTAACAGAAGCAAAGACAAAAACCACTTGATCATCTCAATAGATGCAGAAAAAGCCTTTGATAAGATCCAACATCATTTCATGATAAAAGCTCTAAGAAAACTAGGAATAGAAGGAAAGTTCCTCAACATTATAAAAGCTATATATGACAAACCTACAGCCAGCATTATACTTAACGGAGAAAAGCTGAAACCATTCCCTCTAAAATCAGGAACCAGACAAGGATGCCCACTGTCTCCACTCGTATTCAACATAGTACTGGAATTCCTAGCCAGAGCAATTAGGCAAGAAGAAGGAATAAAAGGAATACAAATAGGTAAAGAAACTCTCATTGGGTTCCTTAACCTCCAACAGGAGACATCTGGTCACCCTGGCTTCTCTTCAGCAAGAATCTTGTTAAATTGGTTTAGCCAGAATCCTCTTGACTCCCGAAGTTTCCTCTTAGTAATTTCCCATACATGACCCCCTTCTTGTTCCTTAGCTATCAATCCCATTTGCCTGTGATGTATTCAGAGTTGTGTCCCATCTCTCCTCCTCGCCACCCAATGCAGTCTGTATGCCCATTGCAACAGTCCTACATAAAGACTTCCTCATCACACTTTAACAGGTATCACTGGATAACTTTTTTCTTTAGCTCACCTTTAGTCATGAAGCTATCTAAAACCACAACTATGGTAATAGTTCACGTTGACTGTGCACAGAGCCATATGTCAAAACACTCTGACAGCTTGGAAGATTTAATAAATTGCCTGAGGAAATTCAGATCTATTTTACTCACTTTTTCTAGCTCTGAGGCACTTGTATTTCCTCTTCAGCTTTTTTCAGAAGGCACACAAAGGGCTCTATATTTACAGCTTACTAAACTCAACTCCATTCTACCCCAAACCCCTCCATGAGATAAGTGAAGTAGATATCGCTATTCCAAATTAGTGATATGGAACTGACTTGAGAGGTTAGTAGCCTTGGTCAGTATCACACAACTACTAGGTGATGAGGCTAGTACTCCAAGCCACAAATCGGAATGTTGCTCTCCTGGAGAAGAAGGCTAAAGACTCATAGCCAGACAGGTAGTAAACTCCTGGTGGAAGGCATCTACTACAAGTGAGCTGGACTCACTGTGATCCTGGAGAGAGTTATGAAGCCTAAAGAACTGGCCCTGGTGCTAAACCAAGAACTAATCACTGCTTTAAGATAAGAGGCCTTGGAAAAGATTAATGCAACAACATTTTTCTAAGACTTTCTTTATGAATATCATACAAAGAGCTCATAAAGCAAGATCACCGGGGCTGTACACTAAGCCTTGCAAGAACTCCTCAAATGTAAAATTATCTTCCAATGTATGAAAGTCTCCTGAGTCTGTCCCAAATTTCAGGAAGACATTGTAATTTCATTACAGTAGTACCTTTTCTCCTCCAACAAATTAACCGTATCTCTCCAAGTCACTATGAAATTAACCCTCTTATGAAGTAGCTCTTCCCGCCCCCCCAATATTTTGTTGTCTAGCTCCTCTTCCTGGAAGAATTAAATTAACTACCTATGGTAGTTTACATTTCAAATTTTCCATTTCCTTATTGTAATCTTGTCCAAATATTTTTGCCAGGGAGCTGCCTGAAACTCAACATGTTGTGGTGTGAAACTGCAGAAATACCAGCTGTGTTTTCTGCATTCAGAACTTGATCCTAAGCTCCAAGGCTGTGGGTGGGGTACAGCAAGCATTGTTTGCTAAACACCATGCTCTTAAGACTGCTAGTTTGTACTGCCAGGCTCTGGGGCTATTTGTGACTCGCCCATGGGTGTATCTTTAGGCGAGGATCTGTCCTTTTGTCCTCTCTTTATAAAATATTCCCTTTTTGGAGGACAGACTATTTATCCTCCTCACCTCTTTCTGAATAGTTAACTTGTGCACTTAGTACTTTGCTGACATCGTGCCTGCCCTCTCCACACTACACACACAACCCCTTCAGAGATGGCACAGTTAGATAATGGAGCTGCCTCTTGAACCAGGTCCAGCAGAAGCCCAAATCCAAAACAAGGGCAGCCTTCCTGTGAAACAGAACACCAGTGAAACCCAATGTTAGTTTCACTTGCTCTTAGTTACCCAGAAAGATTCCTGTAAGGACACACAGAAAGTGAAATGCAGAGAGACCTTCCTTTCCTTTAAGCTAGTCCAGGGCTGTGGTGCTAGGTAAAATTTTCCAATATTCCTACTAGTCCAAAGTCAAAATCTAATAGAAATAAAAAATATCAATAATTTAAAAATCAACAAATGGATAACTCATGTGCTCACTTTCTCTGTACTTAATCATAGACACATATTCCTGGATGAATGATTTGGACAGCCACTGTTAGCTTCAACATCATGTAAAAGGACAAAGAGCTTTGGGATAGTGACAGTAGTAGATTAACAGGACTTAAAATATTATCCAGTTTACCAAAATGATCTTAGCAGTTCAAATGATGGCAACAAAGGGCAAGTTCCTTTTTTTTAAAGTTACTTAATGTAATTCTTTGCAATTGTTATATATTAGTCACCTAGAAACTCCTTTTGCTAAAAAATACTAGCTCTTCATTGAGGCACTTAAAAACAGAAAAGCTTGACACTCCTGCCTCCATTTTGCATCTGTCCCCTTTACTCTGATATCTCTCTTTTCTGTAATCACCTTGGGTCCTAGGGAAGGATAGGACTGATGGATAGATAACATCCTTACAAGGAAAGCAACCCCTAAGGAAAGGATAGCAGAACCTCCAATGACAGGCCACCCACCAGGCAAATATGACATTATATAACAAAGCCCCATTTTACCAATCCTGAGATAATGAACAATGGACCACCTCTGACCACTGGACCACTGTGACCAGCACTGTTTACTAGTCATGCATACCTCTACCCGCCACCCCAATTCTCCCTCTACTCCAAAGATAGACTAAAGTGCTTCCATTGCCTTTTCTCAGGGTGTGCTCATGCTCTGTAATAAATCTCCTTTCTCTTCCCTTCAACAATACTCATCTTTTTATTTGGCAGGTTGAAGTGAGTGGTCAGACCTGACATGTGGAACCCTGGACAGTTGGTCTGTGGCCTAGAACTCTGATTACAGGTATGAGGGTATTACTGTGACTTGGTGGACAAAGTTAGTGGCATTGAGTCAGACAGTTCTGAATGATACTGCCACTTGCTAGCTGTTTATCCTTGACAACACTTGGTATTCTCATCTGTAAAATAGATATAAAATCATAATATCTACTTCATAAGGTTGCTAGGAGAATTCTATTTTTTAAAAGTGTAGAGAGAGTTTCTAGTAAAATGCTGAACATATAATATTGTTAAATAAAATTTACAAGAGAACATTGATTTGAACTGAGCTCCCAAAATAGGCCCAGTGGACCAAACCAAAGAGGAATTACTCATTCTAAATTCTGAAGTTTTACATCACCAAGCCAAAGCTCAGTTGTTTATTTGATGAGAGAGAGAGAAAGAGAGAGAGACAGACAGAGAGAGAGAGAGAGAGAGAGAGAGAAACCATATTCCCAACAAAGCTAGTTTTAGCTGGCATAAGTATTGTAAGTAGCACAGTTCAATGCCCAGGCCAATGGAGATTGTCTGGTTGGTGACTCATTTAGGAATTAAGAAAAAGTTTCTGGGGGGAGAAATGACCTAAACATTGTATGCACATGTGAATAAATGAATAGAAAAAAAAGAAAAATTTTCTTTGAAAACAGCATATTATTGAAATCTAAAAAGAAACTAAATTTAAAGTCAAACATTTTATGAGCTCTCCCTAAAAACCCGCTGACTAAAATTATCAATCATTCATCATCATCTAATTTTCAGGTTAGCCAGTAAGTTTATAAAAACACATTTTCAAAAACAATAGTATCTTCCATAGTATTTATTTGTCCATTTTTAGGCAAGATGGAGCTTCTCTGATTCTTCCTGCTGGATCTTTCCTACATGAGAAATGTGTGGACCTAAGCTGCTTAATAACTTCCCAGTGTACTCAGGAAATATCTTTAGGCTGCTGGGTATTCACCAAGACAGACCTGGTGTTGGCAATTTCCCTAGGAGCAGGCACCTGGTACTTACTCCCTCTCAACCTGATTGCTATCATTTATGATAAGACCCTACTGGCATCCATGAGTGTAAAGCATGCTGAATAGTGCCTGGCATTAGTAAGCTCTCTAAACATGATGGCTATTGCTATTATATTTAAGACTGATTTCTTAAAGCAGAATGGATACCATAATTTTAGGACTACTTGTTTTGATTTAAGAGCTGGATAACTATGTCTAGAAACTGGCCATGGCGACCATCTTGTTTCAGTCCATATGTGGTTTTAGTTTACTTTGTGAATAAACCCACACTTGAAGAAGTCTGAGCAATGGCAATTTTACTTTCTAATCTGTCATACTTACCTGAGCACTCCTGGCTTGGAAGTTCATTAGAGTCTCAGAAGGAAAATGAATTTATTAAATCAATTATTATGACAGATGAAAGGACATATCACTGGCTAATCCCAGGAACGACTAGCACTCTGCAGGCAACTCTTTTATTCTTCTTGGCTTATGGCCCCATTAGCAATTAACAGTGACTGATGTCCTAAAAGGAAGCTTTCTGTTTGCACTGCTGGGTTTTCTCAGGAGGAGCTAGAAATAAGATACTTGACAGAGTTTACTCAGGAAAAAAAATTAAGAAATATAAGAATCCACCCATTTCATTTGTGGATAAAAGATATTTGCAAAAACATTAGGCAACACCAACACATTTGCTGACTTTATTTTTTAACTTGATTTGCCTAATTTTACAGCATCCTGAAGCATATTACACACTATTTTATATACTGAAAATGCTTAGCCACTTATCTCTCCAGTTAATATACATAAGTGAAGATAGTCACATTTTTGAAAAGAAGGTCTTTTTTGGAAGAGAATTTATAAGCTGAGGAATTAAATCCCATTGAGTTTTATCCTCCCACCCCCAAAAGAAAATAGAAATTTCACCTTTTATTCACTGACTGCCTGTCATGGTAAGTTCACAGTCTCTTTGAAAATAAATCAAAATCAGAAAGACACATCAGGATAACTGCCCCCAAAGCAGTAAAACGCAGTTATTTTGAGGTAATGACAAAGAAATAAGAAAGATGAGGTTTTGCTTTGATTGAAAACTGTGAATCCATATCTAGACCTTGTTTCTGCTTTTGCTCTTGACTGATGGACTTGGAGTGAGGTATGTCCAAGTAGAGCTGTGACTACATTTTTTAGTGCTCTGTACTTTTGCCACATCCTGTCCCTAGTCCTCTCAAGTGTCCTCTATTCTGTCAGCCAGACCACCTCTCAGAAGGCTTCATGTCATTAAATCAATAAATATCCTCTTTTATAAGTGCATATTCTGTAGTCTAAATAATGACAGCCAAAGTGATCAAGGTCTTACTATAAAACAAACACTAATCAAAAACTCACATATTTATTGTGTCATTTAAACCTCATGATCATTCTATAAGTCAGATAAAATTAGTATTTTTATTTTATCAATGGGTAAACTTCAGCTTAGGAACAAAAATGAATTTTTACACGGTCTGAGGGCTAGAAATGGTCTGACTTCAGAGACTGAGCTCTGAATTAACCATATGATTTCAAATCTAAATGGTCAGCATGGCGAGCACCTATATGAGTAGGTGAGAAAGTTTTCCCTGAAAAGAATTAACCTAGAAGGTAACACACATGCACAGGAAATCAATGCAAGTCAACTCCCTGTATAGCTATCCTTATCTCAACCAACAAAAACCCTTGTTCCTTCCTATTATTGCTTATACTCTCTCTACAACAAAATTAGAAATAAGGGCAAAATAGTTTCTGCTGGGCATTGAGGGGGTGGGGGGGGAGAGGGAGGGGGCACAGTGGGTGGTAAGGGAGGGGGTGGGGGCAGGGGGGAGAAATGACCCAAGCCTTGTATGCACATATGAATAATAGAAGAAAAAAAAAAAAAGAAAGTTTTCCCTGTAGGTTGAAACCAGCATTCCCGGCTGATGACTTGAGTTCTGCCTACACACATACCTTACATCAGAATGGTAATTCTACCACTGGTCTATCTCTTAATGCTTAATCTTTTTCCAAGAAGGTAATGCAGAACTACACAGCCTTCATGAGAGAAAGAGAAGAATGAGAGAACAGCAAAGTGTGCAGAATAGTTTATTCTCTACTCCATTGTAGCAGATTCTCTCCCATGGCCAAAGTTTCTGTTTTAGCAGGTAGAGACAAGAGGGGTGCCCATGCATCATGCCAGAGTTGAAAAGGATGGATAAAGAACATTTACTGAATCCCAAGCATCAGAAAATTTGTGGAAAACCTTTAAGGTGAAACCTTTTGGGTATAGGTTAAAGGAAATGGCACTTTACTCAACTTTAGAATTCACTTTAAAACCTAAGACCCTTCAGACTGACAATATAAATAGTTTTCGGAAAGTTAAAAAACAAACAATACAAAACAAAAATTCATAGATAAATTAGGACTTTGTGTATTTTCTGTAAGATTTTTGGATATTGAAGATAAAACGACAAATTCTTTAGAGCCACTGGCAGGGAATGTTGATTGCTCAGTGGATCTGAGCCAGGCTCTGGATAGGATCCTTATGCAATTTGGATCCCTCCCCAGGTGAGGAAGGGGCAACATCTAGGTCTTCCTCAATACCTAAGAAGAAACTCCCCCTGCTGCTCTGCCTAGAGCCTGTTAGAAAATCTGTTACAGTGAAACTGACACCCACAAGCATTTCTGGGGCACCTGCTAACCCTCAACCAACCGCTAGCATGGGCTGTCACCAGGAGCACATGGAAGCCAACTGGATCCTTGTTTTGAAACAATACTGGATATCCAATGAGGCATTTCACTATGAGTCTCCAAGTCTGACAGAGTTACTAGCATCACTGGGTCCTCAACCTCTCACACATTTAGGCAGAAGCTTTGGGGCCACTTCCCAACCTGGCCACTTAGAGTGCAGAGGAACAAGTGCCTTCCGGAAGACAACTCTTTATATGGCTCCTGTTGTTAAAATGTACTCTGGTTACATAATTGTTGAAATACAGGAGGCAGTGACCAGAGGATCAAGGTAACTGCTGCTACCCCAAAAGTGCTTCACCTTAGGAAAGCTGAGAGGTGACATGAACCCAACCAATCCCTTTAGGTAGGAAGGAAATAGCCACCAAATAAGTTTTTTCCTTTTTTCACAGTTTTACTTTTCATGATACAGTGGCTCTCCCTTATCCTCAATTCCAACTTCCACAGTTTCAGTGGAACTGCTGTCCAAAATATTAAATGGAAAATTCCAGAAATAAATAATTCATTTTTAAAATAAGATTGTACATTATACAATTATAACTGTTCTAGTTGTAGTTATTATTAATTTCTTGCTATGTCTACTTTATAAATTGAACTTACTCATAGCTCCGTATATACAGGAAAAAAAATAAAATACATGAGGGTTAGTACTATCTGCAGGCTCAGGCATCCACCCAGGATCTTGGGTAGGTAAGGGGGACTACTGTGCAGAAGACAAGGTTAGACAGGCATGAGTTGCAAGTGCGGACATTTACCTTGTCTTGCCGGCCTTGGGACTACTTTGTACAAACCTTCCACTGCTTACTAACCTGAATGGCTCACCTCTTTAGTCTGAGCTTGACCTCTGCCTAAGAAAGTAAGGTGGTTTTTCATCCAGCTGGAGGTTTACCCCATAGTTCCTACCAATTAAAACTGCTCTCTAAGTCCTACCACCCCTCTTCTGAATGGCACCAGCATCTGAGTGAAAACCAGGAGAGTTTGTGGATGCACTAATCCTTACTGGCTACTCTAGGAAGGGGCCCTTGCAATGTGGATTTCTGTTGCTTTGTGGATGGAGTCCAGGAAGGGTTGTAGGTTCTATTATCTCTCAAAAGTCAGTTTACACATGACTTTGTATTGGTGAACTCTGGTGACCCCCATGTACCTTTGTACCTCCCACTACAGTTTAAGAATAATACTCATTGCCTCTCATTTATGAGGCATAGAGGTTGATCAACTGTTTCTTTAAACATAAAATTACACAGATTCTTGAGTTTTATATGTCCTTTTATCCCTTTGGGCTGATTTCTATTATTTGGTAGTATATAATTTTTATTAAAATCAGAATGCTTAGGTAATTTAGAAGCAGGATTCTGTTTCAGATACAGAAGAAGAAAGATAAAGGGCCTTTGCCATTGCCATTTCTACCACTGCAGTGGGAACATGGGTAAAAATCATTCACAAAACATAAACCTGGGGCAAAGGATTTGCCCTTAGTCAATAACAGTATCCATATGTCACAGTGGAGGACAAGCCATTTTTTCCCAAGGGAAAGTAGACTCTAAACCTGCTTTCCTTAGCATCTCAGTTTTGACATCTGGAAAATAAGACTATCTAACAAGACCATTTCTAACATCCCTCCCAGCTCTAAAATGTTATTGTCTTTGCAACATTTATAAGTAGTCTACCATGTGGAAGATGCTGTGACAACTGAAAAGAGAAAAAATTAATTAAACTAAAAAATAGAAAAGGGTAAAGCAAAGAGATATTTCTAAAAACTTAAAATGAACAAACTTCTTCCCTGTCATTTGGGCCATGAGCTACCAGAATAAACATGCATGTTCATGTATAAGCATAACTCACAGAGAATTTCCCACACATAGCCTGAGGAATGCAGGGGCACATGGGGATTATGGGAGTCAAGGCAGGTTTTAGGAAGCATTTGGATGTGGCTTTTAAAGATAAGCAAGATTAGATCACTTGGGGGAGATGCAAAAAACAATGGTTAAAGGGGCTTGAATTTACTATCATCGGTTGATCACTTGACTCACATAACATTTGAGACATTTACTAATCTACAGGTGCACTGACATGAGAAAGCAAAAAAAGAAGAGAGGGGAAGGAGGAAGGAAAGATAAAGAAGTTTTGTAAAATTGGAGCTCTGGAGTATAAGTTTTAAGCTCAAGTTTGGGGGTAGAAGGCATGAAAAATTAATGAAGAATAGTCCCCAAACTCAACAGAAAAACTATCACACCCTGTAAACACACATGTAAGAAATACCTGTGATTAACGTCATTGTTATTTAACTGTTTCTTTGTGGCTATTGTGTTTCCAGTGTTTGTTTCTAAAATCAATATTCTAATTATAAAACACACTACAAGTGCATGGTTCAAAGATTAATTCTATAGCGTACATCATAGCTATCATTACCAGTGATTAAATATAACAATGTTATAATAAATTTTACCTCTGCTTTGAGATGTGATTAATCCATAACGTGAAAATCAAAGCCATATGTATTCACTTTGGAAGGAGGACAACTCACCATAGGACCTTGGTTCCTTGACCTTGACATTTTGCTCCTTATCTGTAAACAAGGATGTTGAGCCTGGTGACTTCAAATTCCCCTCCTAGTTCTAATTTAATGATAAGTTACACATATATGTAGTCAATGTGAATTACTGAACAATCATACTTATATTTCAGTATGGTCTTGATAAGAAGTTCTTTCAGGTCTTGAATAGAATTTCTTAGAAATTCTTAGGGATCGGTGGGGTTAACTTCTATCACTCACTGAGAATTCATCTGCAAAGGTACACCAGCTAAGCATGTGACTCAGCCTTCAACTTATCACTCTTAGAGTTGCTCTTGTAACATGCCCAAAAGTAAACTCAAGACGCAGAGGCAGTCTTGGGGACAGAACTATTTTCTTTGGAGCAAAGGACTATGGGACTTGTAACGTTCCCTGCCATGTCTGTGCTCAGTTGACCATCTAGACTGAGTAGCTGAAGCCTCCTCCTCTGTCTCCCCTTCAGATTCATACTCCTCATGCACAGCGTGAAACAGAGGCTTGGGCCTCAAAACCACCCTCCTGCCTCTGCCACCATGCTCTTCCTGGCTGTTGTTGCCTTGCTGGCCTAAGTTGAATGCCTTTCCTCCTCTGTGCAAGGGCTTCATTGGGATCATTTCTTGTGTAGGTCGTCTTTCCTGAAGCAACCCTGTTTGAGAGTATGGGCTGAACGTGATGGATGGACATCCTGAATTGCTGCTGTCATCATCTAGGAAAACATCATGACAAAAAAGAGAAAGAACAAGACATGAAATGAGAATTAAGACTTGGTTTCCAGATGGCAAAAATTCAAAGAGAAGCAAGCCCTTCATGAGGTACCAGTTCTTGCACACTCCTTTCATATCAGCATGATTTTCCCTTGCGAGGTCACCACCCCAAGGGGTTGATGGGACAGATGCTATATGTGCAGTGTTATAAATAAATGGAAATCTATGGAAACCAGAGTGTCAAGCCAGTCTGACCAAGATCAGATTAATTGACCAGGGTTATGTAAACCATAAGGCGCAACCTAGGGACATAAATCATAAAGCCAATGCAAAACTAAAGGTTACATGGTACTGCCATGTGCATGTGATTGGCTTTGTGTGTGTGTGTATAACCCAGGGCCTTGCCCATACTAGGCAAGCACTCTAACCACTGGGCTATATTCCTCAGCCACTGGTTTTTAGAAACAAGGTCTTGCTAAGTAGCCCAGGCTGGCATTGAACTCACAATCCTCCTGCCAAAGCCTCCTGCATGTAACAATTACAGACTTGTGCCACCATGCCTGGTTGGTTTTTAATGGATAGTTGGATGAAAGCTTTATGTCTGAGTTTCATCCCTTTGACCTTGACAAGGCCAACTTTGGAGATGCAGATTCAAGGCACAGAAAATCACAGCAAAGATCAGGATGTGACTAATGCTGTCCATCCAAATGAGTAGGTGGGAGAGCAGTTTATGGTTGGTACCTGGTGACAGTGACGAGCATGGGAACTTGCACTGATGGGAACTTACTATGGCCTGCTACAGCGCTAATCATTTTACATATACTATGCCATTTTTTAATCCTCTGAATGGCCCTGTGAGACAAGTAAAATCATCCTCATTTCCTAGGGAAAGTACCCAAAGTTGCCCAAGATTAAGTGACTTTTAATATCACGCAGCTGGTGAAGATGACAAAGGAGTCCAGGCAACAGTCTGTCCAGCTGCTAATTCACTCTTTCCCATCAGCCTATGCCATCTCATTTGTAAGGCGACCCTCAGTATCCTAGGGAATTAGTTCCAGAACCCCTTGGGTATACCAGATTTTGGTATGACGAAGTCCTTCATATTAAATGGTGTAGTATTTGCATATAACCTATGCACACCTGCCAGTATAATTTAAATCATATTTAGATTACTTATAATACATACTAAATGCAAATGTTATGTAAATGGTTGTTATACTATGTTAACTAGGGGATATTAACAAGGGAAAAAAGTGTATATGTTTAGTACATTTTTTCTGATCTTCAGTGGGTTGAATCTTCAGATGGGGTCCTCTAGATACCGAAAGCTGACTGTACATTCCTTGTGCCATGTAAATCTACACTATGAGATGTAGGTGTCCAGGTAATGTGCTTTCTCAGTTATCTCCCATCTACCTAACCATACATAGAACATTGTCTTTTCACCACTTCAGTGTACCTTCAACAGAATATTTTTGCAAATCTCATATAAATGAGAATAATCTTATGAATTTATTTTTCCTTTAAATATTCTCCTGAGAATTTCAGTATTTTCAGACATTTTTGTATAAATCTGAAAACCCTATTCTTTCTCCTACTTTGTACTCCCTCCTAAGGAAAAGAAAAAAAAAAAAACAAAAGAAGCCAAAACCCCACAACTAGAGCTCACACAGTATGCTCAAATGTTTATAACTGACAAAAATATGTTTATAATATGGGACACCAGAAAAATCTTAAAACACCATGATCAAGATACTAATGAAACCATCTTTGCAGGAAGTGTTTAATAGCACACAGTTTTTAAAGAAATCCTCTAGTAAAAAATGGATAATTTACTGCCCTTACTTAAGACTGTATAGTTATCTGTCAAATTTATGTGCAGCTCACCAACATTCTCTTATTGGAAACAGTCAGTATTTCTGCATCATAGTTGGCTAATACTTCTTGCAAGCCTGCTTGTTTATAAGCCCTGTTCTGATAGATTTATGTTCCCTATTCATGTGTGTAGCCTATGTGTATGTGACTGGCTTTACCTCCAGGCAATCAATTATATGTGGGGGTACCAATGCTACCTACTTTACAGAACTGAAGCAACAGTGAAGAGTAGAATTTAATTTGTTTTTTCATATAGGTTCTTGCTACAGTTTGAATATGTCCCCACTAAGTTTACGCTAAGACATAATTTTTCAATGTGACAGTGTTGGGAGATGGAACCTCTAGGAGGAACTAATGTCTTTTTCAGAAGACTGGATCAGTTCTCTCAAAATCAGGTTGTTATAAGATGGGACAGTTCCACTGAACTCTTCCCTCTGCATGTGCCCGCTCACCACAGCTCATTCTTTCCAACTTTCACTGCCACTGTGTGATGCCATCCACCATGACATGGCACATTGTGAGGACCTGCCAATCTTGAACTTCCGTGCCTCTTCCCTTTATAAAAAACCCAGTCTCAGGAGCTCGGTTGTAGCAATGGAAAACAGGCTAAGACAACCCCAGATAAAATTTCCAGGCATTTAATAGCTTTTATTGAAAGTATGAGTGAGATGCCATTTTCTAAGGGCATCTATTGAAGGCTATGATCCTTTCATGTAGTCATCTGGTGAATAATATGAATACACTTTTAAGTGTTAAATGACTCCCACCTTCTGAAATAAATACACTTTGCAAGGTGTAATATTTCTTTAGTGTTGTGAGGATTTTTAATAATGCTTTTTAAAGATTTCACATTAGTGCTCGAGTGGGTTTGCTTTGTGGTCATTTCTGCTACCAGAGTCAAAGTCATGAGCTATTGAGCCTCATCTTACAAGAAATAACTGTGACACTTTCTTTTCTATTTACTCAAAAATGGCAAAAATAGCAACAGGAAATCATTTTAAATCTATTATGTGCCCTATTTTTGTCCCTCTCTTGTTTTGCTTGCAGGGGAGCCCATTGATAACATCAAATAGTACTAGTTGCTAGATAGAGCATGATCTGGGAACAGATAACTAGATTGATGAAACAGAACTGAGAGTCCAAAGCTCTCTTCAAGATGGCTTTAATACTGCAAAGGTAGCACTTCATCTTGGCAGAGAAGAAATAGGAGAACAGCCATTGAAAACAATCTGAAGTGCATCTTTACCTTAGTCCTCACACAAAGCTAAAACTCAGATAGATAGAAATTAAATGAGAAAACTACTCTATCAAAAATTCAAGTGAAAAAAATGGGCAAATCATTTTCTAATTTTTCTATGAAAGCTTGAGCAGATTTAATAAAATATCAAATAGCAAATATGTCTAAAAGATAAATATGAAACTTGAGGGAAAATGCTTAGCAACAGATAGGAGCAGAAATGGATGATACCCATGTAAGATAGAGTTCCTCAACTTTATCTACAGAAATGCACCAAGCCGACACAAAATGGAGAAAAGCAGACACAAAACAAATTCCCCAGAAGAAATGCAATTGTCCCCCAAAATAAGAAAGGTATTCAACCTCACTTAAAATTCAGAGATTCACATGAAAATTAAATATGCAAAATAAATTTTTGCTATCATGTTGTAAAATACTCAAAAGTTTGACAACAGCCCAGTTTTGAAAATACCATTTCACATAGTTTTGCTGTAGGGGTAAATTGAAGTGGCATTTTCGCTATATATGCAGTGTATAGTCGCTATGTGTCAATAAAAAGTAAAATAAAACTTAAAATTTTTAAAATACATATGATTTTTACCTTAAACTTTTACTTTCAGAAAAACACACTAAGAGAATACTTGGTTATTTGTACAACAGTCAACCACACATGACCTAAGGGTGCTGATTAATTTGGAATTAGCTATGTGAGCTATGATATTTCTATGTAACTGACTATTTTTAAGCCATTTAAAATGAGACTAGACTCATATCTATTGACATGGAAACCTGTCTACAAGATACTGTTGAATGAATTAGGTCAATTTATAAAGCTTACAAAACAATGACTAAAATTTGAATTTATGTGTAATGTGATGCTGTGTTTTTGTGATTTTTCTTTGTATCAGGGATGGGTAATGTAGGAGTCAGAATATAGTGAGAATCATAGAAAGATGCTAATCAAAATGTTCTGTGGTGGTTATATCTGGGCATCGGTGTTTCAAGTGCTTTTAACTTCCTTTATTGATCTTTGTCTTTACCAATTTTGATTTTACCTAAAGCATGTTTTTAAACCAGAAAAAATTTCTCATTTTAGTGAATTATATTTATTTTTTAAAGATTTAAAATCTATGTTCTAAAATTCTATGTGTAGTTTACTTGAATTCTCAATGTGATCTTTAATGTTTAAAATTTTATGAAGATCAACATAGATAACATGGCATATGACATACATTATATGTCACCTTTTGTTGATAGAAAGTCATCATTTAAAGCACATTAACTTGGCTTTTATTAGAAAAATAAGCAGTTTCAGTAATTCTGAGATTCCCATTTAAGTGTTAAATGGGAAATTTTTAATCAGTAAATTTTGGAATTATTCAGCAAAAGTTAACCAACTTTGCAGAATTCTGCTCATATTTAAATTGAAGGTGAATTCCACAATGTCCCTGGAGCCCAACAAATTAAACTGGAGCACAACAAATTAGGACCTTCTCTTTGTCTGGTCTGTGAACTATGAATTATCATTACATTTTTAAATGGCCGAAAAAAATCAGAGGAAAGAATATTTCCTGACAAGTAAAAGTTATATAAAATTCAAATTTCATTGTCCATAAACAAAATTCTGAATTTCACCCCTACTAGAACTTGTGTTCTTCTTGGTGCCGTATGAGTACCTATATAATAGTCTTGATTTTTGCCTCTTGGCCCGCAAACCCCCAAATATTTACCAAGTGACTCTCTATAGGAAAAAGACAGAGTGTACAAACATCAGGTTACCTGTGGATTCAACAGCCCTCCCTTCTCTCCTTGCTGGCTGGGGATGGCTGCAGGGGAAGGAGAGGTAGCGAATGTTTTTGGTGCCAGCCTGTGGGCAACAAGTAGGAAAAAAAAAGCGGAATGAGCTACTGCACTGGAGACCTCCCCGTGACAAATAAAGAGAAAAACACAGACCTGTACCAAGGTGCCTTGCTTCATTACCAGCTTTTAAAAAAAGAGTATTTCCCTTCTCTCTCATGGTAAAATGAACCACTGTGAACTTTTTAGTTACTCCCACAGCCTACCTGGGCTTAGGATCAAGGTCAGCATCTGTCCTAGATCCAGCCTCCATTTTGATATGGCCTCAAACAGGGAGAGTTGAGGTACATGGTAGGTGACTTCAAGAGGAGGCTCACAAGTCTTAGCAAGAACAATCCCTCCCTATAACCTCCTGGGATGTTCAGCACCTGTTCTTCATGGGGTGTCGGTCCAGACTTGGCCCTGGAGCCATGTCGCAATCGCTGATCTATCCTAGAGGGCAGTTCACTGCCGCAGACCTCATGCGCAGCTACCTCTGGTCCCTGACGCCCTGGTGGGGGTGGGGGGTGAGGCGGGAGGAGGTTGCCTGGGTGCCCTACCCTCTTTTGCCTTTGACTCTCTCTGGCAACAAAGTGCCAGAGAGGCACTGGCCAGAAATAGACCCAGGTATCAGGTGATAAACATCTGCAGACTGAAAAAATGTCACATGTCAGCAGCACCCACGCACCGGCTTTCCCCCAGGCAGGCTGTGACCCTTCCTCATGCTCTCCCTCAAAGTGTTCTGGCGGCGAATCAGAATCTCTTTAGCCTGCTTGTCACTTGTTTGTGGTTTGAGGTTGTATTTGTTGTAGGACAGGGTCTGCAGAGAGAACGAAAAGGCAAGTAAGAACTTCCCTAGCGCAAGGTTCAGCCCCAGGAGGCCCCGGGAACATGGTGCACCCGAGCTGCTGGGGCAGCCAGGCACTGAGGACCTCAGCTGGGCTGAGCACCACCTGGAGCACACGAAGCAGGCCTCCTCCTGAAAGGGGTCTGCCATCACGGCTCTCAAGGCTGAGCTCTGTCTTACGCCTGTGCCTTCTGTAACCCCTTCAGCAGCCCCACCAACTTCAGGCGCCTACAGACCGTAGCTGCTCCACCCCCATCGTTCCCAGATAGTTTTAAATGCTAGGCCAGCGGTTCCTAGGTATTTTGATTGAATGGATAAGAAAGATGGAAAACTACTTTGGGAATTTCCACAGGGTTAATCTTTTCCAATTTGCCAATTAAGGAAACATACTCCCACCCATTCCCCCCCAAATCAATCATTTTTGTTATCATTATTGCCAATTCAGAAAGGAAGAGGTCTTTAAAAATCAAGAGAGTAGGATAAAATCGGATAATAAGGAACAGTCCATCGAATCAAATCAACTTAGCTTCATGATTCATTTCTTCTTTGCCCTTACCCCAGACCAGTAAAAATTTGTCATTGACCACAGGCCAACATCACATCTTAAACAAATATTTGCAAGACTCTTAACTGACTTTCTTCTCCCCCTTTTTGCTTACTCCAGGTTTATCAGTGAATGCCCAGTCTCTTTTTTTTTTTCATTTTTCTTTTATTATTCATATGTGCATACAAGGCTTGGTTCATTTCTCCCCCCTGCCCCCACCCCCTCCCTTACCACCCACTCCGCCCCCTCCCTCTCCCCCACCTCAAGAATGCCCAGTTTCTCTGGGGCGAGCAGATGACACACTATGTGCACCAATACACCCACAAATCCTGCTGGATACTAGCATTCAGCCTCAGATGTTATCCCCACTGCTTAATGGATGCTTTGAAGACGATAAGCAGCTCAACTGCAATAGAGTGGCTATTCTGTGTGCCAGGTGAAGCAAAAGTACAGGATTTAAAAGTGAATAAATTAGGATTTTGTCCTTCCAATGGCTTATAGTCTTCTGGGGGAGTTCAGCATATAATGAGATAATATGTGCTTCAGTGGGTCGTATGTGTTGGATCATCTGGGAATTATGGAGTACAGGCAAAAGGCACTTAATTAGGCTTGGAAGAGTCAGGTTTATGACACTGAAGTGCGTCTTGAAAGATGAGTGGGTGCTATCTGGAGGGTTAAGTTCTGAAAAGAAAGATCACAAGAACTAAGACAGGATCTGTTAACCAACTTGAAGGGAAAGTACAAGGGGGCACTGGCAAAGATCCAGAAATGAGTTTGTGATCATGTGTCACTCTGGTAGAGGGCACAAACTCCAAGGTGCTATGATATGATCCCTGGGGTAAGAAAAGAAAATATTAATACTTCCCTTTCTATTCAAAAAATTCAAGAGATTAATCTTCATTATTTCTTGGTCTGTGGATCTATGACAGACCTTACTTGGTCTAGACATGAGAGTTTCCAGTTTCCTGTCTGAACAGAAGATGATGTTCCTAACAAGGAGAGGGTGAAACAGTGCCCTCCAGAGTTTCACTGGCTTTCTGCTATTGAGTGTTAGTGACTAGGCATTACATTGGTGACTTTCATTATCTGTTTAACTGAATAAATCTTTAACAATCACATAATTGCCTAAAAGTACTACACACAAAAGGCACACGTTGAAGGCCAACAGAACAAGGAGGCAGGGGCAAAGCTGACTTTCTGCTTTCCCTAATAGGAGCTGACAAGAATTTGGCCAAAAATTTAATTGTGAACACAGTTTGAAATAGGAATTCTTATCCATCGTCTCTAAGGACAGACCTTAACCTAAGTACATTTTATACATTGAAATATTAAAAACAATATGACACTATGATAAGCATATTTAATGCTTAAATCAATATATGTAGTCAAACTTTTACAATTTTCCATCAATGCTAGTCATGCAAATCTGAGTTCAGTGTATATGTACATGTGTACATGTTTATGTATACATCTATGTGTATATGTGTGTGTAAACATATAGTCATAGAAGGAATTTCCATACCTAGACTTTGGAGGAAGCTGTACTTCAAGTAACATTTGGACACTTGTACTTGTATTTTGCCTCAGAAACTGTCATCCTTGTTTGTTTGTCTGTCTGAAGCAACTATATAGATGCTCCTATGCATATAATGTGTGTACTAGTTTCTTCTCTTTCCTCTCTCCATTTATGCCCTCTTGTTTTTTATTTGTTTGTTTTATTTGTTCTTTTTTTTGGAGGCACTGGGTTTTGAACTCAGGGCCTCACACGTGCTAGGGAGGCTCTCTTACTGCTTGAGGCACTCTTAACCTCTTCCGTCACTCCGTCAGCCGTTTTTGGTGAGATTTTTTGGGTTTTTTTGAGATAGAGTCTAGAGAACTATTTGCCCAGGCTGGCTTTGAACTGCGATCCTCCTGACCTCTACCTCCTGAGTAGCTGGGATTATAGGCATGAGCCACCAGTGCCCAGTTCTGTCCTATTGTGACAGAGGTGGTTCCTTGTTTTTCCCACGAAACCTTAAGTTTTATGGGAGAAAAATACTTTGTATTTCAATGTGCAATGTCCCTAAGTCTGGCACCTTTGGATGCACATTAACTATTTGCTGAAGAGAACAGAAGTTGAATAATTTGTTCCCTTGCTTTGGAACTTTATGGAAATTCTTAGAGTAATCTGATCACCTAGACCACCACAGTGACTGTGGATCAATCTGAGACCTCTCCTTGTGCCTGGGCCAAGGATGGTTTCTTCTTTTGTACATTTGGACAGAATGCTTCTCAGTCCCCATTCCATTGTGTTCCAGAGACCTTCCTCCATGGTTGTCCCATTGGGAATTTCCTGAGTTTTGTCCCTCAACCTCCTACCCACATTGATTTCAGCCTGGACCTGCTGAGGGGTGAGAGCGTCTGCAGACCCACCAGGGCCAATTTGGTTTCAGATAACTATGTTGTAGGATTCCCCAGAGTCAATCATATACTCATCTTTGCCTGCACTGAAGTGACTTCTTACTCCCAAGACACACCCTTCCAAGACCCAGACAGTGAGAAATCCCCCACTCTGCACCTATCACTCAGGCTTGAGGACTGCAGATGGCTTCCATACACCCATGTGTCAACCCTTAAAAACATAGATTATCCATTGGAAAGAGTGGATGAACAGTTCTCTAGACTGTGTTTTCAGGATGGTTTTCCCTTTAAAAGAGCAAAAGGACCATGGCAGAAGACAGGACTGTCACTATCCTCTTAAAGGTAGACTTAGAAGGAAAGACAGGAAGGAGCAGGGCTGGTGAGCCTCACTCTCAAAGTACTGAAAGCACTGGTAAAAGGCATCTCACAGTTGTAAGGGTGCTCTGCATTAACCATGTTCTCATTTGACTCGCCATGATACTTAGCATGGGGGATGAGTTTGTTATCATGAAAACGAAGTATGTCATTCAAAGTGTAGTGACAAATGAGACTGGAGGAGCAAGGAAAGGTGGGGACAGGTCATGGACAACCTGTTCAGCAGTTCCATACTTTACATGAGAAGAGGACCATGAGCTTAAATGTGGAGCAACAAGGAATGGAGGTGCTGCGTAGCTTGGAAGGGAGAACTTTGAAGGAGAGATAGAGGAGGAATCTTACAAAAGAAGAAAGGGGGCCATATGGGAACCTGTACTGGGGAAGGAGAGAGAGGAAAGAACCACTTGAGATTGAATTGGAGTTTCAGAATGTCCACCTCCATTTCTGATCCTTTCCCTAAGTTCGTCAAGGTGGGGAAAATGCTGAGTGCCAGGTACCCCGCAGGCCATGTCCCGCACTACACTAGCTACATTCTTCAAACAGGAAGTTCTTCTCTATTTATCAAAGGCAGGATGTGATAGTCTTACTGAAACAGTTTCACTTGGAATGATTTAAAGGCTGTGGAATTTACTTCTAAACACGCTATCTGCAAAACTGACCTACAGTCCTTCATCAACCTTTCTGAAACAGAACACTCATTTTCACTGGATTACATAAATCTGGAGTCAGGGAAGGAACACTGGGTAGGTGGTTGGAAGATCTGTGTTCTTAACCCGGATTTATTGTGTGACCTTAAACAAGTCAAATCATCAGCATCACTAAAACCAGTATCTTCCATTTGAAAATGAGTTTTGACTATAAATCCCATTAAGACTATGATCTATGACATAATCACAGAAACAAAGGCCCTCACAATGAACATACTTACAATCACACCCAAGAACTAGGATGGACAATTGAGTCCTCAACAAAAAGCTCCTATAGAGATGACATCAGTCTAACTATCCTTTAATTTAATCAAAGTTTCTGAAATACTCATCCATTATTTCCAGAAATATTCTTCTATGTACTTTGGACTAGTTCCTAAGGAGTAGTGCAGATTCCAGACCCAGTTCCAAAATTAAAAATAAGTTGCCTAATATGTCTGTTTTTGCTCTGGCTTTCAGCATTATAGCTCCAATATTATAACCTAACTGAATGCAATTTTTTACCTTTTATTATAGTTGACATCACTTAGTCAACTTGATGGTCACCAGTGTCCTGGTGCCATCTTTTTTCTGTGCTGGATGAATTAGACTGCATGTCTGTCATGTCTTTGGAGTACAGGGAGGTCACAAGTTCTGGAAAGCTCCAAGATAAAGGGCTGGGGTAGCCTGACCCCTAGAGACAGCAACTGGATTTACATTTCTTTTTATGCCGCAGGTGCAGATTTGCAGTAGAAATGTAACAATTAGCTTTCTGTTCTCCAAACCAAGCAGAGAGAACTTGTTCAGCAAGAGGCCACTTTAGAGAGGACAATGCCAACAAAATGGATTCCTGAAGAACTGGTTCCAAGAACAGGCAGCAGGGGCGAGCCAGAGGGTTCATACATACCCTTTGTCGAACTTGGTACATGTTGTGTGTCAGAATGTCTCTCATGGACTCCACGTCTTCAGGGGAAAGCCGTTTGATTTCCTGTATCCTTCGGGCCCTGGGAACATCACTGGAGGAAAACCAAGTGTTATTCTTCCCTCTCAGCAAGAGGTGCCACAAAAAAGTGGGAATCCCAACTTCCAGACCTGTATTTTTACATAATTATTCCTACTATTTTAGTAAATTGATCTGAAATGTCAGAACATGTGTCTTAAATTTTCAAAACTGTTGCTTTTGTAGTTTTCATGTGCTAATTATTCTGACCCATTTTGCAAAGGGGATTTAAGGTGATTACAACCAAATAATTTTTACTCCTCCATTTTCTGTGTTCAATCTGTTATAAATTGATGTTTGTAGAACACAGTAAAAATCAATTGTCAGAAAATTTTACCACAAAATGATATCCCAATATTCACTGTTAAGTTAAATGGAGAAAAAATACTCAGCCAAATGCTGACTTTTTGTTAGTCCCGTGCTTAATCTCACTCTGGCCAGTTGGCAACCAGTTCACAGAGCAAGGCCATCCACACACCACATTTCGAGCAACCCGGTTAGAAGAGAATAGTGAAGTTGTGTGAGTACATTCACCTGGAGGGATTTTACCCAATAGTTAAGAAATAATTTCAGAAACTGGCATCACATTTTACAAAAAGAATTAAACCATTTGCACCTGAAAGTCAACCCAGCTCTGAGACACTGGCACCACAAACTCCTGAAGAGTTTAAAACCTGACCCAGGTTAGCAGTCAATGCACAATTGTCCTCTGGGGATTTCTAAGTCAGGACATTGCTATGGGAAGAATTTTCATGTGACAAATGTATTTGATTACAATCTAGTGGCTGTGATTTAAAGAAAAAAATAGCTTTTTATTAGACTAGTACTATGTGTTCACTGTTGGGCATAAGAATAAAAAGGAAAGAATTAAAGAAAATTAAAGCCTCCCTTTAATATTGCCACCTTCCTTATCATCTTGAAATTTTTTTGTCTGTTTTCCTCTTCACCTGTTCCTTCTAGCTACAGCTATTCTGAATGCATAAGGGCACCAATGACTCAGTTTCTGCCTCTGTATGTTTTTAGGATGCTAGATCACAGAGATGAGTTATTAGTTTACATGAAGACCCCCTTTAAGTATTTTTTCGAACATCAGTAGCAATACAGTCATAAATATTAAGGACATTTTGAAAGTAATGTGAGATTGGTAAAATATTTTAAAGGGCTTGGATGCTGCATACCACTATGCCAGGATTTTATTTAGCAATGCTATCTAACGATTGACTAATGCCCTTTCTACAAAATTATTGAAATCAGAGTTTCCTATCTTATAGCTGCGAATGTCAACTGTATTGATTTTCAGTTACCACCCTTGGTGATCTAAACATTATTATCAAGGCGTTTCAACGTAACTGTGTAAACGTCCTCCAAGTAAAATTTATTCTGATTGAGGTACACACATTCTCTCACAATCAGAACACGTTCTTTCATTATGGGAGGTGTAATGTATTGTTAAGCAGATACACAAGCTAGTCAAACAGTTCCATTTTCTGTGTTCATGGTAAAACAAATAGGAAAAATGACTGATAAAGGGAATGGCAGAGTAAAACTTGATATAGCAGTAAACCTAACTTGGCACTCACCCCAGCTTATAATTGATCACTTTGGGAAGGACCAGACTTAATGAAGTCCACACTGGCTATTGGCTAGAGAGAGTAATAGGGGCATCTCAAAGGATTAACTCCCCCAATCCACACTGAGAAGCTGCAACACCAATTATGCAGATTCATGGCTAATTTGAGCGAGGTGATACATGGAGTTTCCTTGGAGTCACTTCATTAACACAAGCATCCCTGGAATGCTTGTATCACAAGCATGGGAAAGATACAATCCTTAGATAAACTAAACTGGTGATGATGCCTAGGTCAAAAGATTCAAATGACAACTTGGAAGACTTGTCTCTGGAACATTCATTTATTATCCATAAAGGAAATTTCTGAGAAAATATGAATCCAAATTATTTGAATGTGCCTTTCCTTTCCTTCCTTCCTTCTTTCCCTCTTTCCTTCCTTCCTTCCTGTCTTCCTTTCTTCTATTTTGATAAGATGTTATACTAATGAAGTTATTTTACACCTAAAACAATAAAGTCTATGTCAAAATTAGTTGGGAGTTTTAAAGTACAATACATTGAGGTTGTACAGTTGCAGTTTGTCATGCCACTAAATTTATAAATATTTTAATATCCCTATAATATTAATCAAATTATTTTTAAAGCTTCATCTCTTTAATCATTTTGAGCTTCTATCCTCTGAAAATTTCTAACAATTTGCCACTCGTGAGTGAGATGAGTTGCTCAATATTTGAACTAATAATCAAAGTATATATCCTTTCTATTCCACAGGGTGATTTTGAAGTTCAAATATTTAATGAATGTAAAAGCAATGGGATTCCACGGTATCAGTGTGCTATGACCTGTACCACAGACAACCCTGACAGTAGCTTTCTCCTGAAGGTCACTGAATTTGGAAACCTAAACCTTTTGTAGAACAATTGCTTAAACTTCTAAAGAAGAAAATATATGTGCATTTTGTTGTTATCCTCTCATACGAATAATGAAAAGCGAGCTGAGTACACACTTCATTTTCCTATTATTGTATAAAGGTTTGTTTTTTTAGAAATTAGCTGCTTTGATCTTAGGAGAGGAATTCCTTTTTGCTTGACGTCCTACAGATTTCTAATGAGATCAAATAAATGCAATTTAGATACTAAAGTTGTATTAAATACCAGATTTCAAAAAACTTCTCTCATCCCAGTTAACTAAATAGATAGGGCTATAGTGGACTATATAGGAGGGGAAAAAAATAAACCCCTTTTCTGTAAGACTTACTAATCTTGAACCAATGTCTGAAGAAATAATTAACTCAAAGGGGAAGGGGAGGAAATCTAAATAAGGCTGGTTTAAAAATTGCCCTGTGGTCAGAAATTGAAGCAGTTGCTTATAGCAAATGCCCTGTAATACAGAGATTCAAAACAGGCTTTAGTATGACAGACTGATTCTCATTGGAGATAAGCACCCCTACATTCCTAGACCAAGTGCTCACATAACTACAGAGCAAACCAATTGTGGAAGTTCCTAAAGGTCTACACTGCCTGGAGCTGTCGGTAGGTCCTCAGCCATTGCATTAACTCCAATTCATCCTTCAGTGAGCAGGTCACATACCCGGAGACCTCAGGAGACTCACTTCTCACACGATCCTGTAACTCCCTATCCTATATGATTGTACATTTTGTTGTCTTTGTTTTGTTAAGGTCATGATCTTACTAGAGTACAGTGCCCACAAAAACAGAGCCTCTGTCTGCTTTCACAGTGTGTGGCACACACTGGGCATCTAATAAGTGGGACTACAGCTAAAGTAGAAAATGTAAGGGGAAGCCAAAAAGTTCAATCATTAAGTAATACCTTGAATATTTGAATGCAATATTTTAGAAAATGCAAAAAAAAATCTTTGATGAATAAGATAGCATCATTCTAAGGTAAACAGGATCAGCATTCCTGATCTTTCCTGTTGCTTCCAGCTCCACTATGGCTCAGTACAGCATTGCCAAAAATATTTGTTAGCCTTTTCCCATTTTAGTATCAGAAGTTTCCTTAAAATCATGTAATGGTCAGCACAAAACAAACAAACAAGCCACAAAAACAATCTCACCAAGACATAAGGCAGAAAGCTTTCTGTTTATGCTGAGATACCTCAGGGACACTAGTTTAGATTTTTCCCAGGCCATATAAGAAAGCAATGGCATTTCTGATTCATTAGCAGGTAAAGGGGGAAGGTATTACCTAAAAAATAACACCCAGAGCTTTGTGTCAATTTTATTGCTACCTATTCTTCACATTTCTCTCATCTTGCCTTTCTAATATAGGGATATGCTTGAAGCTCATGATCAAGTGTCTTTACCTTCTGAAGATGACAGGATGGAGAGGGAGGCTTGTGCTCCTTTCCCAAATATATGTTGTTATTAATTTTCCCAATTCATAAACCATTCCTTAGAAGAGAGCCTCTGTGAGAGGTAAATTAATTCTTGTAATATTGAAGGGGCTCTTATTAAGTATCAGTGAACTAATGCAGCTTTCAAAAATATCTAGCCAGTTTTGAGGACAATTGGTTGGTAGGTAGTTCAAGAGACAGACTATGTTTCAAAGACACTCATGATGTAATGGTGGATTCATAGACGGGTATTGCCTCTCCATACACATTGCCTCTGCATCAACTCCCTAGAGTCTTCCAGCCAATTCCTTGCTCCTATTCCAAGCTGGTCTCAAAAAAGACTCAAAGCACATCTCACAATCTCATTTAGACCTTGCCCTTAAACACAATTGAAAACACTGCTTTCTTTTTAAATAGCTCACCAACTACCACACCTCATACTACCACAACTCATCCACTGCTATAGTTTGAATGGGTGTTCCCCAAAGGTCCATATGTAAAAGGTTGGTCTCCATGGGTGTCAATTGTGGAGTCTATATGGACCTTAAAGAGCTGAAGCCTAGTGAGAGGTCTTTAGGCCACTGGGGACGTGCCCTTAGAGAAGATTCTGTGACCTCAGTTTTTTCCTTTCTCTCTGCTTCCTGGTTCAAGATGTAAGCATTTGCTCCAACACTGTTTCTACCATATTGTGCTGCAGTCATCAGAGGCCCAAACTAACAGAGCTACCTGACCTTGGACTTGAACCTCTAGAACTATGAGCCAAAATAAACCTCTCTACTTCACAAGTAGCCTGTGTCAATATTTTGTTATAGTGACACAAGGCTTACTGATACATCCCCAAATCCAAGTTAGCATCTCAGAAAGCTAACTTGTCTCTCCTCTTATCACAGAGGAAGAAAAATGACTTGCAGGAAAAGAAATACAATAATAGGATAGAAATAATCAAGTAAACAGGGCTTAAAGGAAAAAGATTTTTGATTAAAAGTAAAAGGAAAGAAATCTTATAAGCCATTCCATCCTTCTATAATTCACTTGCTCCTCACTCACAAAGGAAGATTTCATATAACTACAGGGAGGCAACTTTTGCTGGAAAGTAATTCTCAGAAACCAGGTGAAACAAGCTGAGCCTGAATCAAACCACAAAATGCCAAGGTTTAGACAATAATTGTTTATGATTCCTTCCTCATTGTTATGGTATAGGTAAGAGTTCCCCAAAGGTATTAAATGCTTGGTCCATAGCCCTTGTGCTATTAACAGGTGGTGGAATATTTAAGAGCTGGGGCCTTAAAACCTGTAGACGGGAGGTCTTCAGATCATTAGGATATGCTGTTGAGTGAGATATTGGAACCTCAGACCCTGCTTCTGTTCTGTGAGATGAATAGTTTTGCATGTATTGCTGCCATACTGTGTTGCCCAAAAGCAACACGGCCAACTAATTATGGACTGGAACCTCCAAAACTGTGAGCCAAAATAAACCTTTTCTCTTTATAAGCTGATTACCTCAGGCATTTCTTACCATAATGGAAATCAGACTAACACACTCATCATTCTGCCTCTTCTCTCTGGTATTACCTTTAAATGGAGCCCTGAATTAGTTCCTTCTGACATTCTGACATAGAAGGCCTAGATGAGAAGCGGACATGACTTACTGCTGAGGAATGGAGAAAGCTGTGGAATTTAGTATCCCAGACTCCACCATCTCAATAGCTTGTTTCATTTCCAGTTTCTTGTACAAAGAGACAATGCTTGATTTCGGTAGATTCTGTCGAATTAGGATTTTCCGTAAATATCTATGATCAAACTTCTTAAACCTAATAATGAAAACCAATATTTTAGGAATCTTGAATCTCTGTATGTGTTATGTAGGTATGCGTTGTTTTTTTTCTTAAAACAAACTACTACTTAACTTTATTCTGAAAAACATCAAGGGCAGTGCCTGGAATTCTTAGCATTTGAACACATTTTTTTTTTAAAATTCATAGTATTTCTGCATTTTTTAAATAAAGAAAGAATGGTCTAGTGGCCTTGAATACATTGAAAATCAACTGAACAAAAAGAAAAGGACAAGCTGCAATCAAGGCAAAAAGTGTGCATAAGTGAGGAGCAGGGGAGGCCCAGCCCCATTCAGTTCCAATTATAAGAGAGAAATGAGGGGTTTGAGGCTTTTGAACAAGTGTCCCATTCTAATAGCTCATAACAGCAGCAGCTGCACTTACAGTAACGCTGGCCTATTCAACCAGAGCCCAATAAGTTTAAATGGCCTGGTAGTTACAGTAGTTTTGCCCTATTATGTTGCAGATCATTCTGAATCCGCCAATTAGGGGGGAGAAAAAAAGCCCACATATGTCCTAACAGTCTGAATGATGGAGAATGTGAATAGGCTAGACACTGATGGCCGCTGACTACTGTAGTGAACCTCTGGCCAACCTATTAGACTGAGCTGTGTGCATGCATGTGGTGCCTTTGGAATAGACCATTTGTTTGGAGTTGGAATTCTCAACACTTCCAATCATTTTACATTCAAAGAGTAGTTTGTGGGCCTGCTTTATTTTCTGGAGGGGAACATAACTTCCTGGGCTGCTGGCTTATTATCTGGTGATTGGTTTCCTGGTATACAAGGTTGGCAGCCTCCTTATTCATTAAGTCCCCGCCAGGTGTGGCAGGCTGACTCCTAAGCTTTGTGATCTGTTTGCCTCCAATCACACCTACTCTCGCTTCAACTGGGTAACCCTTTGATCTTCTAGTTTTCTGCTCTTTTTCATGACAGGCCATGGTTCCTGGTCTTTATCCTTCTGTAATCCCCACCTTTGCCATGAGTCTGACATTCTTCTTGCTGAGCCACCTTGATCTGTTCTCTTCAACTCCAGTGGCTGCCATTGCCCTAACTCTACTGGCCATTTGTGTCTCTCTACGTACTGGGTCATTTCTCAGTGTCTTCCATATACTAGCTCACTTCTGCTTTCCTCCCAGCCTTCCTGGACACTTCTTCCTGTCTCCTTCTGCTTCTCAGAGTCCTATCTTCAGTTGGTGTCTTCTCTTCACACCCTTGTCATAATCTCATGCATCCCATGGCTTCAGCTGCCAACAACCACTCACTGACAACTCACATCCTTTGTCTACAACCATTGTCTTTCTCCTCTAGACTAAGTCAGAAACGGCATTGGTTCAGAAATGTGAGAGACAGCAAAGAAGAAAGAATCATTATGTAGGAAGAACCCTTGCAGGTCTTCCTTTGGAGTGCTCTCCACAGTGATGGAATCCCTCTCCAAAATTCCTAACTAGTCACCAAATGCCCTTTGCAGCCTTCTGACATGGTTGAGCCACTTTTATCATGAAGAACCTTGACCCTGTTTTTACCTTAAATAAAGTTTTCTAATTTCCATATATCAGTTGTGTTAGTTCTCACTGAAGCAACCTAAACCAAGTCAATAGTCTCCTCTGCCTGACAGCTCTCATTTCCCAGACTAGGCATGTCCAAGACTTCCAACCGTTTCTTGTACACAGTGGCTCCTGGGCCCTTTATCTTCCTGGTCCCCTTTGGAATGTCCCTGTGCCACAATTATCCTTAGTAGGATGAAATCCTGACCTCCTTACTTGTCTCTCACTTGGTAGTGGCTCCATTGCCCACACACATCTTCGATTCCAGCCTTCAAATGATCCATCAGCTGCCAAACCAAACATAAGAAAATGGTTGCTGGTGAACTACAAGCTCTAAAAAGCATACAAGAAAAATTAATATACTTTGGAAACTAGAGGAGGCTTTAATTTATTGAAGTATATCTTCTTTTCTATCAATCTATTCATGTAACTAAAATATGTCATGGCAAGTCAACTTAGTTTCATGACTAAAAGATCTTATAGATAAGCTCTTGAAAATTCACATGACATATAACAAAAACAGGGCACCTGGGATTTCCTTTGAATAATACTTTTCTAGAATGATGTAAGAAATTTCTTATTATAGGAATCATATAAATATGTCTAATAATTAACTGTAAGTTTTAATTTCATTGTCAAAAAACCTTACCAGCATCCAATTCATACAGTTTCTCAAAATAAAATTCTCCAGATAATCTATTAAAATGAGACTGTACCTAATCATTTAGACATTTCAACATCCAAGCCAATTATACTACAATTTTTATTGTTTACAAGAATTTAAGGGAAAACACAATCTTAAAATTCTTGCATATTAGTCTCTAAACAATTTAAGTTAGAAATTGTTGAAGTCTATACTTGTTTCTAAATTTTTTTTTGCAAAATAGATTCAAATACCAAATTATTCCTTAAATACTTAATTGATTTACTGTCTTCTGCTGTTAGGGGTGATTTTTGAAAAAAATAAAAAATAAATGATAAGGGAGTAAAATATTGAAGTTCTATAGACTTATATAATATATTGTATAATTTCTCAAAATAATGAATCTGAGGAGATAAAAATAGGGACAAAAATCAGATTAAGCTATTATGGTTTAAAATACTCCATGTCCTACTCTGTCAAATATTTTCAAGTGACCTTGAAAATTTTTAGTTTGGATTTCATGGGATTTGAATTACTTTATTTCCTTGGATAACTTTTACTATGAAATTCAGGGATGATTTGGGACGATTTCATTAGAACTATGAATCCTCAGGGATAGAGGAAACCTAAAAAGTGTCTGGCCCAGTTATTTACTCAGAGCCTGAATCCCCTGAATAGCCATGAGCCAAGTGCGCCCAGTCACTGCTTGTCCACACTCATTTCACTTTGGGTGTGCTCATCAAGAAATAATGACCAGAATGCTTTCATAACAAAGCTGAAGTCTTGTTGATGCTCCCTCTCCCCCTCCCTCTTCTCTCTCCCTCCCCCTCCCCCTCCGTCTCACTCTCCTTCTCTTTCCTCTCCCAATAAATTCCCCATAAATTAGGTAAACTGCTAGAAACCAAGTATCTGTCATCTTTGTCATAGTGGAATGTTGCCACTCCAAATTACCACTAGGCAAGATCTATAGAAGTAATAACAGCCTGTACTCTTTTCTTATTAAGAGTTCAGAAAGAGAAGATGGCGGCTAGAGGGAGGAAGCAGAAAGCGAGCCTCCTATAGTGAAATCTTGGAGAGACGCTGGAGACACACCTTGCAGGCAAAACCACCGAGAAGAGGCAAAACTTTGACCCCCTCCACACCTCCAGCCGGCACAGAGCATCTCCACTTCATGTTAAATGGAGAAACCAGGAGGGCCCCTGGGCCGCCAGTAGCCCACGCCCAGACGGCTTAGGAAGATGCAGACCAGGTGAGCTTAGCAGTACTGCGGTACTCCCACAGACAGCTCCGGGCCAGAGCAGCATAGCCCCCTGGACAGACCGACCTCCACCAGGGGAAAAAAGAGAAACTGAGGAATAGGCAATAAGAACAATAAAGACACACGGGAAAGAGGGTGGGGCGCACTGAGCGCCAAAGATTGGGGGAAGGGAATCCTTCCCAGAACTGTAAATAAACAAGAGAGGCTCCAGCAGGAGCAGGGGCACGCACCCAGCAATCAGGAGTGGGAAAGCTTGTGAGAGTGGTGGAGGAAGGAAAACTCCACAGGAGAGGGGGAAAGACCGACTTCCCACTTGAGCTGTAAATAAACACACAGGCCTGAAAAGCAGGTGCAGTGTCACCTCCCTCAGTGTGCTTGGAAAGGGGAAAGCTTGTAGCAGCGGCTCTCGCACAGGAGAACTCTGAGTAAACAAAGCCTGCAGGGCCAGATGAGTGCTAAGCTCACCCCAGAGAACTGCATAAACAACGCCTCCAGCAACAGCAGGCTGACAGCAGTGGGCAGGCAAGCCACAGCTGCAGATACCATAGACCCGTCTCCAGACTGTTTTTTTTTTCTCTCTCCCTACCTTTGATGAGAAAACAACTGAACTACACCTGCATGCTGAAAAACTTACTGAAACTGTATTGCATTTGAACTTGGGACACTGTGGGTTTTTGTGTGTGTGTGTGTGTGCAGTTTTGTTCTGCTTTATGCATCCCCTTTGATGAGACAACTACAGAACAACATCTGAGGCACCATCTCCAGGATTGGAGACTGAGATGGACACCAAAATTATTAAGACTGAAACTTCATTGCATTTGAACTTGGAGGGTTTTTTTTTTCATTTTCTATTTTTCATTTTGTTTTATTTTATTTATATATATATATATATTTCTTTCATTTACTTACTTTTTATTTTTATTCTTATCTTTATTCTTTTTATTTTTTATTTTCAATCCTCTCTCTGTCTCTCTAATGCCTGTTCAGCTTACTGTCAATTAGGACACTAACGCTCCCTGTTTATACCTTTGAAACTTTCTTGTTTGATTCCTTGTTTTGTTTTCTCCTACTTGTGTATTTATTTGTTTTTCCCTTTTCTTTAACTTCTTGCTTTCCATCTCCTCTCACCCTTCCATTCTAAATATCACCATTGTTATTATTACAAGCTAGAAAACACTTAATTGCACACAGTACAGGGACAGTAACAACACCAAGGACAATGACGGGAAGACAGAAAAAACAGGGAAACCAGTTTCCCCACAGCAAAAAATTAGTACAGGAACCAGAGGGAAATGAAGAAAACAGATACTCAGATCCAGACTCCAACAAAATGAAGATAAACTATGCCAAAGATCCCAATGAAGCCCACAAGAATAATTTAAAAGAAGACATACTACAGGTACTCAATGAGAATTTTATAGAGATGATACTGGACATGGTCAACCCAAATGTACAGGAGACACTCAAGAAATTCTAAGACAACAAAAATAGAGAATTTGAAAAAGCAAAAGCAGAAATAAAGGAAACCATAGAAGCACTGTATGAACACCAAAGTGAAACAGAGAACACAATTAATAAACAGATAAATGAACTCAGGACAAAAATAGATAACATTAAAGAGGAAACCACCCAGGATATGGAAAACCTCAGAAAAAAGAGTGAAACAGAACTGCAAAACAAAACGGAAGGCCAATCCAGCAGAATAGAACAAACAGAAGACAGAATCTCAGAACTTGAAGATGAAATGGTAATTAAAGGAAAAACTGAAGAACTGTTAATTAAACAACTCAAGACCTGTGAAAAGAAAATGCAAGAACTCACTGACTCCATCAAAAGACCAAACTTGAGAATCATGGGCATCGAGGAAGGAGAAGAGGTCCAAGCAAAGGGAATGCGTAATATATTCAACAAAATAATAACGGAAAATTTCCCAAATCTAGAGAAAGATATTCCCATACAGATGCAAGAGTCCTCCAGGACAGCAAACAGACCAGACCAAAATAGAACTACCCCACGACATATCATCATTAAAACAACAAGTTCAGAAACTAGGGAAAGAATATAGAAGGCTGTAAGAAAGAAAAAACAAGTAACATACAGAGGTAAACCCATCAATATCACAGCAGATTCTCAAAAGAAACATTAAAAGCAAGAAGAGTGTGGGGTGAGATCTTCCAGGCACTGAATGAAAATAACTTCAACCCCAGGATACTCTACCCAGCAAAACTATCATTCAAAATAGATGGAGCAATAAAAGTCTTCCATGTTAAGCAGAAACTAAAGCAATATGTGACCACAAAGCCACCACTACAAAAGATTCTTCAAGGGATTCTGCACACAGAAAGTGAAACCCAACATAACCATGAAAGGACAGGCAGAACAAAACCACAGGAAAAGAAAAATCAAGAAAGTAGAGAGTAACCTCAACTTAGGTACACACAATCAAACCTTCAAACAACTGACACAACTAAACGACAGGAATCACCACATACCTATCAGTATTAACGCTTAATGTTAACGGACTTAATTCACCCATCAAAAGGCACCGCTTGACGAAGTGGATTGAAAAGGAAGATCCAACAATTTGTTGCTTACAGGAGACCCATCTCACCGGCAGAAATAAGCATAGGCTTAGGATGAAAGGCTGGAAGAAGATTTACCAAGCCCATGGCCCCCAAAAACAGGCAGGAGTAGCAATACTTATCTCTGACAAAGTAGACTTCAAACCTACATTGATCAAACAAGATAAAGAAGGACATTCCATACTAATAAAAGGAATAATAATTATCAACCTACATGCATCCAATGTCAACGCACCCAATTTCATTAAACATACCCTGAAAGACCTAAAAGCATATATTAACGCCACACAGTGGTTGTGGGAGACTTTAACATCCCATTATCATCAATAGATATGTCAGCCAAACAAAAAATCAATAAAGAAATCCAAGATCTAAAATATACAATAGATCAAATGGACCTACTTGATGTCTACAGAACATTTCATCCAACTTCTTTCTACACAATATACATTCTTCTCAGCAGCCCATGGAACCTTCTCCAAAAAGATCATATCCTAGGGCACAAAGCAAGCCTCAGCAAATATAAGAAAATAGAAATTATACCGTGCATACTATCTGATCACAATGCAGTAAAAGTAGAACTCAACAACAAAAGTGAAGATAAAAAACATGCAAACAGCTGGAAACTAAATAACTCATTACTTAATGAACAATGGATCATCGATGAAATAAAAGAGGAAATTAAAAAGTTCCTGGAAGTCAATGAAAATGAAAACACAGCCTACCGGAACCTATGGGACACAGCAACGGCAGTCCTGAGAGGAAAGTTTATAGCCATGAGTGCATATATTAAAAAGACTGAAAGATCCCAAATCAATGACCTAATGATACATCTCAAACTCCTAGAAAAACAAGAACAAGCAAATCCCAAAACAAATAGGGGAGAAATAATAAAAATAAGAGCTGAAATCAACAAAATAGAAACCAAAAAACCATACAAAGAATTAATGAAACAAAAAGTTGGTTCTTTGAAAAAATAAACAAGATCAATAGACCCCTGGCAAACCTGACTACAATGAGGAGAGAAAAAAACCCAAATTAGTAGAATCAGGAATGCAAAGCAGGAGATAACAACAAATACTATGGAAGTCCAGGAAATCATCAAGGACTACTTTGAGAAACTATATTCAAATAAATTTGAAAATCTAAAAGAAATGGACAGATTTCTAGATACATATGATCATCCAAAACTGAACCAAGAGGAAATTAATCACCTGAATAGATCTATAACACAAAATGAAATTGAAGCAGCAATCAAGAGTCTCTCCAAAAAGAAAAGTCCAGGACCTGATGGATTCTCTGCTGAATTCTATCAGACCTTTAAAGAAGAACTGATACCAACCCTCCTTAAACTGTTCCACAAAAAAGGGAAGGAAAACAGCCAAACACATTTTATGAAGCCAGTATTACACTTATCCCAAAACCAGGTAAAGACACCTCCAAAAAGGAGAACTATAGGCCAATCTCCTTAATGAACATTGATGCAAAAATCCTCAACAAAATAATGGCAAACCGAATTCAACAACACATCAAAAAGATTATTCACCACAACCAAGTAGGCTTCATCCCAGGAATGCAGGGGTGGTTCAACATACAAAAATCAATAAACGCAATAAACCACATTAACAGAAGCAAAGACAAAAACCACTTGATTGTCTCAATAGATGCAGAAAAAGCCTTTGATAAGATCCAACACCATTTCATGATAAAAGCTCTAAGAAAACTAGGAATAGAAGGAAAGTACCTCAACATTATAAAAGCTATATATGACAAACTTACAGCCAGCATTATACTTAATGGAGAAAAACTGAAACCATTCCCTCTAAAATCAGGAACCAGACAAGGATGCCCACTATCTCCACTCGTATTCAACATAGTACTGGAATTCCTAGCCAGAGCAATTAGGCAAGAAGAAGGAATAAAAGGAATACAAATAGGTAAAGAAACTGTCAAAATATCCCTATTTGCAGATGACAAAAGACCTAAAAAACTCTACTCAGAAGCTTCTAGACATCATCAATAGCTATAGCAAGGTAGCAGGATATAAAATCAGCATACAAAA
This sequence comes from Castor canadensis, assembly GCF_047511655.1. Classification (NCBI taxonomy): domain Eukaryota; kingdom Metazoa; phylum Chordata; class Mammalia; order Rodentia; family Castoridae; genus Castor; species Castor canadensis. The sequence goes on along the minus strand of NC_133397.1, from coordinate 89,311,822 downwards.
ATCATTAGCATTTCTATACACTAACAATGAGCAAACTGAAAAAGAATGTATGAAAACAATTCCATTTACAATAGCTTCAAAAAAAATCAAATACCTAGGTGTAAACCTAACAAAAGATGTAAAAGACCTCTACAAGGAAAACTATACACTTCTGAAGAAAGAGATTGAGGAAGACTATAGAAAGTGGAGAGATCTCCCATGCTCATGGATTGGTAGAATCAACATAATAAAAATGTCTATACTCCCAAAAGTAATCTATATGCTTAATGCAATTCCCATCAAAATTCCAATGACATTCATTAAAGAGATTGAAAAATCTACTGTTAAATTTATATGGAAACACAAGAGGCCACAAATAACCAAGGCAATACTCAGTCAAAAGAACAATGGTGGAGGTATCACAATACCTGACTTCAAACTATATTACAAAGCAATAACCATAAAACAGCATGGTACTGGCACAAAAACAGACATGAAGACCAGTGGAACAGAACAGAGGACCCAGATATGAAGCCACACAACTATAACCAACTTGTCTTTGACAAAGGAGCTAAAAATATACGATGGAGAAATAGCAGCCTCTTCAACAAAAACTGCTGGGAAAACTGGTTAGCAGTCTGCAAAAAACTGAAACTAGATCCATGTATATCACCCTATACCAAGATTAACTCAAAATGGATCAAGGATCTTAATATCAGACCCCACACTCTAAAGTTGATACAGGAAAGAGTAAGAAATACTCTGGAGTTAGTAGGTATAGGTAAGAACTTTCTCAACGAAACCCCAGCAGCACAGCAACTAAGAGATAGCACAGATTAATGGGACCTCATAAAGCTAAAAAGCTTCTGTTCATCAAAAGAAATGGTCTCTAAACTGAAGAGAACACCCACAGAGTGGGAGAAAATATTTGCCAGCTACACATCAGACAAAGGACTGATAACCAGAATATATAGGGAACTTAAAAAACTAAATTCTCCCAAAACTAATGAACCAATAAAGAAATGGGCAAGTGAACTAAACAGAACTTTCTCAAAAGAAGAAATGCTAATGGCCAAAAAAAAACATGAAAAAATGCTCACCATCTCTAGCAATAAAGGAAATGCAAATTAAAACCGCACTAAGATTCAACCTCACCCCCGTTAGAATAGCCATCATTAACAACACCACGAACAACAGGTGCTGGCGAGGATGTGGGGAAAAAGGAACCCTCTTACACTGTTGGTGGGAATGTAAACTAGTACAACCACTCTGGAAAAAAGTTTGGAGGCTACTTAAAAAGCTGGACATCAATCTACCATTTGATCCAGCAATACCACTCTTGGGGATATACCCAAAAGACTGTTACTCCAGAGGCACCTGCACATCCATGTTTATTGCGGCACTATTCACAATAGCCAAGTTATGGAAACAGCCAAGATGCCCCAGCACTGACGAATGGATTAAGAAAATGTGGTATCTATACACAATGGAATTTTATGCAGCCATGAAGAAGAACGAAATGTTATCATTCGCTGGTAAATGGATGGAATTGGAGAACATCATTCTGAGTGAGGTTAGCCTGGCCCAAAAGACCAAAAATCGTATGTTCTCCCTCATATGTAGACATTAGATCAAGGGCAAACACAACAAGGGGATTGGACTTTGAGCATATGATAAAAGCTTTAGCACACAAGGGAGGGGTGAGGATAGGTAAGACACCTAAAAAATTAGCTAGCATTTGTTGCCCTTAACGCAGAGAAACTAAAGCAGATACCTTAAAAGCAACTGAGGCCAATAGGAAAAGGGGACCAGGAACTAGAGAAAAGGTGAGATCAAAAAGAATTAACCTAGAAGGTAATACACACGCACAGGAAATCAATGTGAGTCAATGCCCTGTATAGCTATCCTTATCTCAACCAGCAAAAACCCTTGTTCCTTCTTGTTATTGCTTATGCTCTCTCTTCAACAAAATTAGAGATACGGGCAAAATAGTTTCTGCTGGGTATTGATGAGGTGCAGGGGGAGAGGGAGGGGGCAGAGTGGGTTGTAACGGAGGGTTGGGGGCAGGGGAGAGAAATGACCGAAGTCTTATATGCACATATAAATAATGAAACAATAAAAAAAAGAGTTCAGAAAGAGTAGAGGACCCCATATTTTTGTAGACTATGATTTTAGAAGCATGCAGGATAACTTTGAACATTAGTCTCTGTGAGAGTCTTCTGAGGTGTTCAACCTGATGGAAGAATCCCAAACTATTCAATCACATGCTAATCTAGAATATATTTGAATATATGTGAAAACATTTTGTAGATATGAGCAGAGTTCAGAGCCCATTGTCTTTGAGTAAGGGAGATGAGCCTGTATAATCTGAGTGGCCTTGTTTGGTCACTTGAAAGACTATTAGAATAGACCTGAGACTTCCCTAATAAGAAGTTTCACTTGTGGACAACAGCTTTAGCTCATGAAAAAAGTTCCAGTCCACTCTCTTTGATGATCTGTCCTGTGCATTTTGGATCTGCTAGCCTTCTCCCACAAGAGTATAAACCAGCCAGGTGCCAATGGCTTATACCAGTAATCCTAACTACTTGGTAGGCTGAGATTGGGAGGATTAAGGTTTGAGATCAGCCCAGGCAAATATTTCATGAGATCATCTCTAAAATAACCACAGCAAAATGTACTGTAGATATGGCTAAAGTAGTAGAGAGCCTGCTTTGCAAGCACTAAGCCCTGAGTTCCAAACCCCAGTCCCACAAATAAAAAAAGAGAGACTATAAACCATACATTTCTTCATTTATCTCCCTGCTTTACTTCCCTATTGAACACCTAGAGAAACACCACCACTTGAGATAAAAGAAGGCTGTTGGATCCCCAAATTATACAGTCAAGGAACTGGCTGATGAAATCACTCAACCTGCAAAGGAATAGTACTATCACTAATAAGTGAAGCTGAGTCAGAGACTAGAGTCAAGAACCCAGAGGACAGCAGAAAGAATCACAGGGATTACAATATTTTCAGGCCTGGAAATCATGAATTGCCCAGGAGGATGTTGCAATTATCTTGAAATCAATGACTTCTTTTTTGCTTCCATTTTTTTGTCCTTTTTGAAAGGGAATATAGATAACTATAATAAGACAACTGTCCTGCCAGTAAAATTTGCGGTCAGGCAAATTGTTTCTTCAGTTTCACAAATAAAGAAGAATTATGCCTCACGATTGATTCTACCCAAACCCCAATGCATTCAAATGTTCTTGGTGTGGAAGAGGAAGGCAGAAGAGCAATTGTCCCAGTGATGCAGTGTGAGGGAGACCTGACCTGTATTAGTTGTTTTGGAGATAGAAGGGGGCATGGGCCAAAGAATACAGGAAGTATGTCGAAGCCTAGGCAAGGAACTAAGTACTCCCTAGAGCCTCCAGAAAGAAATGAGCTCTGTGACACCTCTGTTGAGACCCATCTCAAACATCTACCTCAAAAACTACAAGATCACACATTTGTGTTTTTTGAAGCCACTAAGCTGTTACTTCCCTCCAGCAGCAATAGTAAACTAGCACAGTCACTTTCACTGTAGCTTGGGAGGAAGAGGCTACAAGTCTGGTGACAGGTACACGAGTTTCATCAAGGCTCTAGATTATTTCATAGGTGTAAATGGGAACAAATTTATTAATTCATCAATTATGATATGAAGTTAACTTACACGGATATGAAGCTCTTCATTGATGGATTCTTTTTTATTGGTCTTTCTGACATCCAGGTACCTGACCAGAGGACCAATTGTGATTCCCTAGATCATAAATAACAAAATATAGGGTTCTGCTGAGTGGGTATGTCAATACAGAGACCATGTATAGTATCACAACCATGAGAACATCAATTTGTATGTTTTTCTTTCTAGCTTCCACTGGATAAGTGCTTCAATGTTTACTTTAGTTCTTAATTCTTTCAAATACTGCAATAAAATACATCTTATTTTCTATATTTTAATACAGGAATTGGATTTCATCCTTTAAAATAAACATTTGTTAGCTTACTAAAAGCTAACTTCAGCCAAAACCAAAATCTGTGCTATCAAATACTAATTCAAGGTAAATAGTAGAGTAGCAATCACTTGCTTATCACCCTGGAATATTGTAATAGATAGGTTGTGTTGACTAAAAGGTAACATATATTAGAAGAAAAAGTCTGATCATTAACATAACCTATAAATATCTGATAATTTAGTTTGAGTATTCAAAAGAGATCTAAAAATCAGAAAAGTGCCTTTACTTATATTTTACTAATTAAAATATAGTCCTGGAAGAATCTACTTATTTTGAATATGAAGGAAATCTACCAACCTGAAAAAATACAGTAAAGTATATAACTACTAATGTAGCAGTGACAAACAATTTCTTCCTAGGAAAAAGGGACAGAGGAAGCAAAAACGCAAGTGAAAAACTTCCAGCTCCTCTCACACCACTGTAGAAAATTATGAATTGGTCCTTGATGGAGAAGGGGAAAGTCCGAAACTGGTTACTGACATAGAAGAGAGCAAATACGCCTAGAAAGGGGGAAATATGTATTAGAGCAGAGGGTGATGAACGGTAGGGATTCAATGCTAGAGAACTGAAATCCATATGCACCTGCCGTCCAAACCAGGCTCCCTGATTCCATCACATACCCAAGACCACCCATCCCAAGTAAAGAATTATTCCAGCCTCTTCATTTTTTGGCTGTTCGTGAGGCAATAGTGCCTCAATTTGGAAGTTTTCTCTAGTAGCTGCCTAGAATGTGTAGTGTGTGTATTCATACATGTGTATAAGGTAATAAAACTTGAGTTTTTTACATAAGGTATGTATCTCTAATCTATATTCATAGGTTAGAATATAGATCTGTCTATATTCTGTCTTTCAAAACCAGTTAAAGCAGGTATTTGGAAATAAAAGTATTCTTATCTCATTCTCATTTGATACCCAAAAGTGTGAGGGGAGCACTCTCAGTGACTGAGCTAGCTGGTTCAATTCTTCTTGAGTTCCAATGCAGGCAAGCAAGGAAGTTAGTGAGGGTTTAGCGGGCTTTGTAAGTGGAGGCTGGAGGGCAGAGGAGCTTGCTCAAAACACAGAAGTGGTTTCCACTACGCCGATTCTCCAGTTTCATGTGTTCTGCGTGACTTAGGTACCATGCAGGTCCTGGTTCCTGGTAGGAAGAGTCCCTTTGCTACAGCTCTGACTAAATGAACATTTCAGAATCAGCTCTTCACATCCTTAAGTAGTTCCAGTCACAGAGCTCACAGCAAGCCTCCTTTGGTAACAAGCACAGTGGTGTACAAAAGGCAACAGAATTTAAAAGTTTTCATTATGTTTGGTTTGTCCTATTTGTCTTGTATGCCAGTCATGTGACCTCAGACAAGTTTCTTGATCAATCACACTCCTCATAAACTTAATAGAAATAACAGCAGTACAGGTGTCCCTTGGTAACTCCCATAGATACCAAAATCCATGAATGCTCAAGTCCCTTTTATTAAATGATGTAGTATTTGCTTATAACCTACACATATCCTCCCACAGACTGTAAATCATCTCTAGATTACGTATAGTACCTAGTGCACTGTCAATGCTAGGTCAATAGTTTAGGGAGTGAGAACAAGCAAAAAAATGTGTGCACATGTTTAATACAGATGCATTTTTTTCTACTCTTTTTGATCTGTGATTGGTTGAATCTACAGATGCAGAACCCATGGATATAGAGGGCCAGTATACTTACCTCCAAGGGTATATGAAATGTTAAGTAAATTTAATATCCATAAATAACAGAAATAAGGGTCTTCTATGTTAAACCCTTCATAATCACTATTATTAACAATGATGAGTCAGGAGGGAGAGAGAACAGTGAGCCAGAGAACTGGCTTCTAACACTTGCTCTGTCAATCACTGTGATGTGGCCAAGTAGGTCACTCACTCTCTCAGTGGTGACTCCACCAATTCTCTCAGCTACAAGAGTTGGGCAGGGTGGTCACTAAGGGTGCATAGTGTTGAGGTATCTACAATATTAATCCATTCTTAGGTAGTTCATTTTCCTATTGGCTGTACCAGAGCTCTGTAATGTTACTTCTCTTGACATTAGCTCTACTACCCTGTAAATCCATAGAATATTACAATCAAAAAATCTAAAAAAAAAATGTTAAGTCCATTATTGTTTGGTTGAGGAAGAAGATTTTGACTAGATAAATGTCCATCCAACTTCAGTAATCTTGCCAGAATTGGACTTGAGATTTTAAATTTGTATTTCAGTGTCCTTAATTATCTTTTCACTAGAGATAGGATTGTGTGTTCAATTACTTTTATGAATATTTTAATAATTTTGCATTCTTGCTATTCTTTTCTCCATCCTAAAAGCCATCCTACAGTAATTTGGAATTGATACATTCAACTTGAGTTCTCAGCCATTTCTCCTAATTTTGAGTAATTGACTTAAATGATTAGTCAAAGTCATTTAAAAATACAATTGCTTCTGCTCAAAGGCAACATGTATATTGCACTCCAGTGTCTAGTGTTCTTTTCTAGCTTCTGAAAAATAAATGTACAAGATGTATCTGCAGTCGCTGGGATTTATTTTTTAAAAATTAGGTAGATTTTTCAGGGTTGAGGTCAGTTACATATTTGTCTTTACTAACTAGTATGATAATTAAGAGTAAGCTTTTTAAAGAACAATTTACTCTTGGTCCTCTGTTTGCTATATATACATCATGCACTCAGCCCTCAAACCAGCTACACTATTTAAGGGAATGTTTTCCAACAGTGTTTGTCTTATATAGAATAAAATTTGTGAGATCTCACTTATCCTTAACAAAAGTGTAAATGCCCACAGTTTATAATCTATATCTAATTTAAGGTGCAAGAGGCTACAAATTATCAAAGAAGCGAAGAGCAAGGGCTACATTTACTTTGTTATATTTAAATGTGTAGATGTGAAAATTCTTTCTTTAATTAAAAAACTCAGTACTCTGCTCCAGCCCCGCTTCAAAACCTCATCAGCCAGTCACTAATTACTTTGAGTAATTAGTAATTTGAGTAATTAGTGAGCAAATAGAAAACATTCCTGGTCACTACAGGGAGCCTAGACTTCTCTAACCAGTAAAACAGTTTAGCATCAAATCCCTTCTTCTTTATGTTTTTCCACTGCGTAAAGGACTGAGGCTAAGGAGAAGCCAGGCAGAGGGTCTTGGGGATACTGCAGCTCTTACTGATGGCTCTCCATATCTGGCAGAAGACCAGCGTGAAGCAGATGAAGGCCCAGTTCCACTCGTGGTTCTTCCCAATGGTGGACACGCCCATGAAGATGAAGATCAAGGTCTCACTGACACTGCTCAGCATCTTCATGAAATACTTGATGGTCGTGTAGGATGTCTGGGACACATTTTCTTCCACATACTTTTTCATTGTCACTGCACAAGCTGTGATTCTACAAAATGAGCAGAGTCTCAAAGATAAGCAACAAGTTGTTTTTTTTTTTTAACACCTCCAACAAAAGTCCTCCCCAGTGTTGGTGACACAGATACACAAAGCCTGTCTTTATCTAGCATCAGTGTCTCCTCCATTGCCATTCTCTGGCTAAAGATTTTCCACAGATTTTTCTGTCTTCCTCTTCTCTATTCCTTACATATATCTACAACAAAGAGTTAGTGGAGTGGGGAAGAGAGATGTGGTATGGCCTCCTTTAAAACAATGTCAGACAATTCACTTAGGCAAAGCAGAAGCTTTGTTGAGAGCTTCGTCAGCCCCAAATCTTACTTTCTGTTCCACTCTGGCATAAACCAAAATTAATCCACTTCAGTTGGACAGCAAGAATAACCCAGCAAGAACCTTGTTTTCTCCAAACAGCTTTTCTTATAACAATCTTATGACAATTTTTCATTTCATGTGCTTCTGTTCTACAGCCATTTTCCAAGTATGGGGAAAAGAAAGAACTTTGTCTTGTCTCAGCAGTTTCAGTCATTTTTACCATGGGGAAATGATAGATTCCTAGAATCTATAGTATTATATTTAATTGACATAGGTATTCTTATGCAATAAAATTAGATGTTTCTGCCTGAACAGCTGAATACCAACTCAATGCCATAGAGAAAACAACACAGCCAGGTATAACAAGCCAAACTGAGGAGACTCATCCTATGAAAAACATCTCAAGGCCTCACAAACACAAGGAAAAACATCTAAACAAATATCTTCATTAGAATGGAGAAAATCTAGATTTGTAGTTTTATGCCATCTCTCTAGCTTCCTTTCACACTGAAGAGTCATGAGCTGTGATGTTATTTGAGGAGAAGGGCAGAAGGCAGAAATTTCCCCATGGCATGCCTCCCTTCCATCTGGAAATTAATGTTTCAAGGGAAAAAAGTACTGAGATGGACTTTAACCTTTATCTCTCCCCAGTTCTCTGCACCAATTTTATTTTATATATTTATTTTTATTTTTTATTTGCTTTATTCTTTGTGTGTGTTACTGAGGTTTGAGGTCAAGGTTTTGTGCTTGCTAGGCAGGTTCTCTAATATTTGAGCTGTGCCTCCAGACCTTTTTGCCCTGGTTATTTTGGAGATAGGGTCTCAGACCACGATCCTTCTATTTTAGGCTTACCACTGTAGCTGGGATGACAGGCATGGACCACCACACCCAGCTATTTGTGATATGAGGTCTTGTGAACTTTTATTTGCCTAGGCTGGTCTTGAACCACCATCCTTTGGATCTCAGCCTCTGAAGTAGCTAGGATTACAGTCTTGAGCCACTGGGCCTGGCTTCTGCAACAGCTTTTCACAGCATTTTAAATTGACATTATGGCTGCTACATGTTCCTCAGAAAAATCACCCCAGAAAAGCTTACTTACCCAATTGTTGGAAAGAACGTTTGTTTGGCAAAGTACATGAATCAGATTTTCACACAGAGAAAAAATTTAAATCCAAAGTCCTGCAAAACCTCTGAGGATTATCATCAGAAACCTGAACTCTTCTGGATACCTAGCTCATCTCATGTGGTCCTAAATTTTCCTCATATTACCATGCAACTTGATGCCTGGACTGTACTTACGCCAGGATACCAGAGAGATAGAGTGTTTCAGCTGCTAAGTAAGACAGATAGCTGAACATGAAGACGATGAGGGGTTCAATTGCAGAGATGTTCTGAGTGAAACGTGTGATAAATGCAGAAATAAATCCAAAAATGATGCCAAAAAATACTCCTCCACATCCCACCATGATGAATCGGGCACATCCAGCCAAAATGTCAACAGGTTCTATGTCTTCAAATTTATGCATTTTGGTGAAGGCAATTAATATATTGTATAACACCTACATAAAAAAATGAAAAAAGAAATTAGAAATATTTTATACACCAGCCACCTTGTGTCTGGTTAAATTTTACACAATAATAAATTATACAACAAATATTAACATGACTATGTAACTTTTAAACGTGTTCCATATAATTTAAACACATTGAGACTTATTGAATAAAATGTATAATTTCCGTAGATTTCAATAACTGAGCACATAATGAATGTCTGAGGATTAGGAAATGCTAATCGCTCTGCCTTGATTATTACACATTGTGTACATGCAATGAATCCTTGCCTTGTGCTGCATAAATATGTACAAATAAAATATCAATTAAAAAGTTTAGCTGGCAGTGACTGTAGTGATAGAATGCCTGTCTAACAAATGTGAGGCCCAGAGTTCAAATCTCAGTAACCCCCCAAAAATTAATAATATAAAAACTGAGCACTTACTATGCTCCAGTATCTTTTTTAAGCTCTCTGTATGATTTAATTTATTACCTCTAAGCTTCAAATGTGCCCTTTCTTGTATGCTGTATAAGTAACACACACTTCCTGTGAGCATTTCTCCTTTAAAGTGAGCACCAGGTTTAGCTACCTCAGTAAAGGGAACAGAAGGACCACCACAAGAGGAAATGAATTCCTGAAATTTCTTCAGGGCCTTTCAGGTCACCCATGTCAGTGTGAGGACTTTCAGTGGACCTCCCTGAGCCCCAGGCCCTGAGACCAATTCCTCTGCAGCCTGGCAGCTTCAGTCTGGCCCATATGCATCATGTCTATGGCCTGGGGTCCACCTGAGCAGTGTGCTCTCTGCAGACCATTACCCCTAACTGCATGCCTGCCTCTCCTTTGAAGGCTCTCTGCTTTTGGGAGCACAGGGCCCTAGTGCACCAGGGACTGCTGATGTTGGGCCCTGCCTGCCTTGAAGGGGGTAGACTTTTATACCCAGCAACTCCAGTTCAGTGTCAGTCTGTGGCTGACTTCTCCGGATCTCAGCCTCTCCAGTTGTCAATCCACATTTCCCCAGTGAGATCTGAACCTGTCCAAGGCTCTCCTTTCTTGGATACCATAGGACCCTTAAAGACATCCCTTATGTCTGTCAAATATAACTTACTTAGAGTTAATAAATTTTGCATTACAATTTTTCTCTGAAATCACTATGCAAGCTTCACTTTCCTGAATAAATTCAGCCTGCTACACTCTCCACACACAGATGATCCCTTGGCTGGGGTGAGGTTCAGTATGGGATCACTTACCTAGCATGCTCAAGGCCCTGGGTTCAATCCCTAACACGGCAAGAAAAATAAAAACAGACAAAAAAAAAAAAAACCAAAGAAACAAAAATAAAAAACACATGGTCCCTCACTTAGGATGGTTTGATTCTTTGGCGTTATGATTGTGGAAAAGAGATATGCTTTCAGCAGAAACCATGCTTTGAATTCTGACTTTATATCTTTCCCCAGGCTGGTGACATGCAGAGACTCTCTCAGGATGCTGGGCAGTGGCAGCCACAGCTCCAGGCAGCTGCATGATCCCAGGGGGAACAGCTGACCCTGTAGAGTACACTGTCCTGCTCAGCCAGGATGGTCAATAGTGTGGGTGTATTACATGCCATTTCAGCTTATGTGGGTTTATCAGGATGTGACCCCGTTGTCAGTGAAGGAACATCTTTATACCATTTTATTGAACTCTCCAAACAGCTCTAGCCTATGGGATACAGACTTTTTATTTTCCTATTTGTCTACTTATTACAACATTTATTGTGAAGTTGCAGAGACTATTTTATGTCACTCCACAGCCCAGAACTTAGATCTAGCTTCTAGACAGTGGAAACAAACAGAGGGAATGAGATACATAAAAATGATGATTGGGCTGGGCATGGTAGCTCATGCCTGCAATCCTAGCTACCTGGGAGGCAGAGATAGAAGGATTATAGTTCTTGGCCAGCCCTGGGGGTGGGGGGAAAGGTAGGGAGATTCTATATTAATAAACAAGCTTGGGGTGGTGGCTCACTCCTGTAATCCCAGTTACTCAGGAGACAGAGGATTGTGGACTGAGGCTGGCCTGAAAGAAAGCAAAAGACTGTATCAGAAAAATAAACTAAAGCAAAAGGGCTGGGAGGGAGAGCCTGGTTCAAGTGGTAGAACACTTGCCTAAGGAGCACAAGACCCTGAGTTCAAAACCCAGAACAACCAAAAAGCAAAAACACAGACAGATGACCCAAGACGCCTGCAGTAAAGAAGACATTTGAGAATATGAGACCCTGAAGAATCCTGCAGAACCACAGCACACACCATTTGAGCTTTGTTTGCCCACGCCAGGAAAACTAAAGTCATCAGGGCAAGGGCGGCAGCTAAAGCTCAAGGAAGCAGTGAGTGTGAGGATGTTCCTGAGTGCTGCAGAACCCCAGGGTGAGACGCTGGGCCCTCATCCCACAGCCCCCTCACTGTCTGAGTCCATCTCCGCTGCTATGGCAGCATACCTCAGCGCAGGTGATGTACCAACAACAGAAGTTCATTTGACTCATGGTTCTAGAAGATGGGAAGTCCAAGAGCATAGCAGGAGAGGGCCTCCATGCTGTTTGATCACATGACCAGAAGGAAAGTGAGCACACTTGAGACAGAAAGAGAAGGCAGGAGGGGCTCAAAACTATTACAAACCAGCCAGAGTTCTCCTGCGGTACCTGCATTAATCCATTCATGAGGGCAGACTAATCACATCTCAAGGGTGATTCCAACCCTAGCTACCATCACAATGGCTATCGAATGGCTGCATGAGTTTTGGAGGGGACATTCCAATCACAGCATTCCCTTTATCCTCTGCTCTCCTCTTACCTCTGATGTGGATCTCTCTCTGCACCCTGCCAGGTTTCCCTAGGCCTCAGCCTCTGTTCCACTCCAATCTCTCCAATTCCATTCTAGTTGATGGAGACACCAAGGCCACCTCCTCTTTTCCTCGTGGCTTAACAGCTTTGAGGTTCTGGCTTTGGCTTCACCTACAGGGCTAACCAGAACTGTATGCTGTCTGTACTAGCCCATTTTGTGGTCCTGGCCCCTACAGGCCTGTGTTGTGCATGACTGTGGGCACTTACTGTGATATCACCATTACTACAAAAGGTTGTTGGCTTCTCACAGACAGAGATTGGCAATAATGATCAATTGCCTAGAAGAGTTGTCCCTAGACTCGTGTTTTGTTATATACATTAACAGTCAATGTGCATTAAAAACAAAGCCCCATTCTATCTCACTTGTCCTCTCCTCTAAGGATGGCCTCACCTTTGCTTGTCAAAGGTTTCCTCTACTGACATTGAAGTGGAAGAAGCACTCTGTGGAGGTGGGAATCCTTGCTTTTGAAGACCCTAGAGTCAGCATGTATTTTGCTTGTACGTTTTCCAGCTATCCACATTCACACTACGGCATGGCTCTTGGTTTTGGAATGTGATTTGGCAGAGAGGGTGGTTCCTCAAAGTAGCTCACGTGTCACCTGTACTCAACCAGTATGTTTCATTGCCAAGGGACTGTGCTGGTCGAGGAGGGAGGACACAAGGTGGATGCACATGGGGCCTCTCTCACATGCTCTTGGTCCACAGGTACCTCCATGTACAGTTTTGTCATTGTGACTAAGGCCATTGTAACAAAGAGAAACAAGCTGGGTGGCTCAAATTAACAGGAATTTATTCTCTCACTGTTCTACAGATCAGAAGTCCAGAACCAAGACATTGTCAGGGCTGTGCTCCCTCTGGTGATGCTAAGGCATCCTCCTTGTCTCTTCCTAGCTCTGGTGGTTGTTGGTAATCCTTGGTTTGTGGACACATCACTTCAGTCTCTGTCTTCCCTCTTCAGATGACCTTCTCTGTGTCTCCTCTTCCTAAGGACTCCAGTCATTAGATTAAGTTCCACTTCAATCCAGTGTAAATTCTTACAATTAATTATATCTGCAAAGATACTGTTTTGAAATAAGGTCACTTCTTGAGGTTCCAGGTGGACATGAATGTATTGGTGGGAGGGAAAGCCACTATTCTATGTAGGATGGCTATTATAACCAAAAGTACACTTACATGAAATTAACTTATACTTTAGACTAGCAGACTTAAGTTATAAATTTCCTACAGCACAAATGATACCATTTTGAATTGTGAAAGATCCTAAACTATGGCTTTTCACCAAATGGTTCCATCCGGTTTCTTAAGCAATGCTAGGACACATTTCAGTGTAGAGATGTGTGCCCAATTTCTAATGTAATTGGCAGCCAGTGACCAATAAGCTTGACTAGATAAGGAAATGTAGACAGATTATAGAAAGGCTTTCCTCTTTATTCCAAAGAGAAATTTCTAGTACATTTTCTGGAAGGAGATGCTGGGAACAGGGAAGTAGAATCAGAAGCTTGATGCAAATTTGCTCAATCAAGGGCATACACACACCGTGAATATTGTAAATTTCTGAAATTAGGAAAAGAGTTAATTAAAAGAGGGAGACTTGTGGAATTCTTGAACCAGATTTGTTTAGGAATACACATGCTAAAGTGCAGAAATTTTAAGAAACAAAAGTGCAAAAGAAGATGGTCCATGGCCCACAATCCTGTCCACACAATCCATAAAGATAAATATGTCTTTCTTCATCCTGCTTCTCTGTCATCACCTGTCTTATCGGACGTCAATCATCCATCTCTCCATCTGTGGCAGAGATCTGAGGGAATGAAACTGACCAGCCATCTTCTGACTTTTAACTCCCAATTACTGTTCTCAGCTAATGACAAAAAGGTGACACTAGCACAGAGGCAGGCGCCTTCCTGGAAGGCACAGGACTCCTGTGTTTGGTGCCCTTAGCCTGAGGACTCCCCATGGGCTAGGTAAACTCTGAGAAATGCTGCAAGACAGTCCCATCCAGTTTCTCTCCTTCCTTCTCTTTCACCAGGGGTCACTGCACTCAGTTCTGAGGGCTTGGCCTGATCCCAGGCTCTTGTTTCATTTGTCCTCGTCAGCATTTCCTTAATAAACTCCTTGCACTTCTGGTGCCTCCTGGGTGTCTGATCTGTAGATGACCTGAAAATATCTATCTGTCTATTTATGTATCAATCATATTTTACAAAGCTGATATAATACTGCTCTATTTAATTTAAGCAAGTTGAGACATGTTTGAAGAAAAAGTTGGCTGAGCACATGGTTTCAAAATAAATCCAGAAGAAACTTAGTGATTTTGTCCTGACACAGTTGAGTGTGTTTAACTTAATTTCCTTTCTTTCTTTATCTTTTTCTTTCTTTCTTTCTTCCTTCCTTCCTTCCTTCCTTCCTTCCTTTCTTTCTTTCTTTCTTTCTTTCTTTCTTTCTTTCTTTCCTTCTTTCTTTCTTTCTTTCATTCACAGGACCGGGGTTTGAACTCAGGGCTTCATGTTTGCAAAACAGGAAAAACGGGGTCTCACAAACTATTTGCCCAGGCTGGCCTCAAAGCATAGTCCTCCCAACCTCGGCCTCCCAAGTAGCTAGAATTACAGGCATGAGCCACTGGTGCCTGGCTCTAATTTCATTTCTGTGTGATGCTGGAGCAATCCACATATGGCTCTTAGAAGCCTTGGGTATGACTCCCAAAGGAGAGAAGACAAGATGAGAAGCCAGACATTGTTCAACAAGCCCAGAAAGGTAGGTTTGAATGAGGTTTATTTGACTCTCAAATCCAGAGGAAACTCAGGCAACATGATTGAGAGTCAAAGATTTGAATATTGTTGCCACAAACCAAAACTCTTTCATATAGCTTCCCAGTTGATGGCAATGACTTAGGAACATCTCCTAGTCCTCCATTGACCCTGGTATCCAGGGACCCACAGGAAGATGCCATGTACTTTCAGAAGTGAAAACAGTCCATACAATTAAGAGACTAACTACATTTCAGACAAAATCTGTATGGCTACATGAAAAATAATTTACAGACTTTCAAATTAGCAGACCCTGGGTGTTATTATCAGAGGCAAAAGATTTTCTTCGGATTGACTTTAATGCATATGTGTTTTTCACATGTGAAAGGGAGAAACAGCCAATGCTAAATCCAAACAGGGCCGTGGTACCTGAACAGGGTGAGATTTTCCCTCTTTACTCATTGTCACGGGAAGTGGTTGCTTTGTGTCATCTTTAATAAACTCTTTATACCCCCATGAGTATCATGATGGCAACTCTCTAACTGAAACCACTGCAAAATTTGCAAAGCTCATTTAACACACAAAAACTCACTACAACTAAAAAACAGCAGCCCACCGACCATAGCTCAACAGAGGTGGAGAGCTAGCTCCAAACATGCTGAATTTGTTTTGTTTTAGCGACTTCATTGAGTAATAATTTACGTATGATAAACTACATCTAAAATGAGTGAATTCTGGACACTGTATACATCCATGAAACCACCACTTTAGTGACTATATTGCACAATTCCACAAACCAAGAAAGGTTTTTCATTACTTCTTAAAGTTGATCCCCTCCTCTGACCATGGGCACTGGGAGTGTAGTTGCATTTTAAGTGAATAGAGTAATAAAGAATGAACTCATTTGTGCCTGGCTTTATAAACTCAATGTGATGGTTTGGGGGAGTTATCTGTATTGTTACAGATGTCAGTGGCCCCTCCTTTTTCCTGAGTGGTGTTCTACCACATGGTCATAGCATATGTGATCTTCCCTTTCTCCTATTAGTGCACATTTTTTCTCCAGCCCTTCAAAATAGTTTTTGACTATTTGAATATTGCTGCTGTAAACATTACAAGTTAGTGTGTGTGTGTGTGTGTGTGTGTGTGTGTGTGTGGGTAGACCCATGTTTCATTTCTCTTGGGGATATACCTGGGAATGGAACACCTAGGTAGTATAATAGAACTACTAAAGTTTTAGGAGACTACCAAATAACTTTCAAAAGTCATTGCATCATTTTACATTCCCACAATAAATGCATGAAATTCTAAGTTGTGCCATAATCTTGAAACCTTCCTCTTTTTACATCTATTCTATCAGTACTATATCAATACTGTATCAGTAATAATAATGTACTATTTCAGTAGTCTTGTATCATTTGCCTGTTATATCGTTTTGTAAGCATTTACTTTCAACGTATCTATGTCTTTATAATTAAATTGCATTTCTTACAAATAGAATTTTTTGAGTCTTGCTTTATAATCAGTTCTGGTAATTTCTGGCTTTTAATTAGAGTAATTAATCCATTAATATTTAATTTTACAGCTGTTATGATTGATTTAGATCTGCCATATTATCTTTTCTCCCTCTGTGTATTTTTTCTTCCTATATTCATTTGATTCATTGAATACTTTTTAGCACTCTCTTTTTTATCTATTTGTCATACCTCACTTTGTCATAAAGCACGTTCTATTCCTGGGTTCCTAATCTGTCAGCTAGGGATTAAATTGTTTTCCCCAAAAATTCATGTGTCAAAGTCTTAACCTTCAGCACCTCAGAATGTGACTATATTTGGAGACAGAAGATAAAAGTTAAAATGAGATCATAAGAGCAGAGCCCTAAGCTAACATGGCTGTTGTCCCCCATAAGAAAAGGAAAAGACATTAGGGAGGGCCATAGGAAGGAAAAGACATGTGAGGACATAGTAAGAAACTGACTGCCTGCAAGCCAACTAGAGGCTTTACCAGAAATGAACCGCCAGAGACCTGACCTTGTACTCCCAGCCTCCAGAACCACAGAAAATAAATGTCTATTGTGTAAGGCACCCACTCTGTGGCATTTTGTTTTGGCCACCTTGGAGGATTAATATAGGATCTATGTCTTCCTTATTGCCTTTGTAACTTTAAAATTAGTCCTTACTGCTGGTGTTGCTATAAATTCTGTTCCTTACAAACAAAAAAGCTTAATGGGTGCCTACATGCAAGTAAAAAGCATTGAAAGTTCAAACTCATAACATGGTAAGAAGGTTCTTTACTGCATGTCAGATATTGAAAGGGTACAAAGACCATCATAAAGAAATACATTCACCAACCTTACTCAGTAAATCAAATAAATTTCATTTAATTTTCTAGTCTATAAGATGGGGCAATGGCAGATTAAATTCTGTCATAGGACAAGTTCTTGACCCCCTCACTGCTCAAGTAAGCTTCATAAGGCCAGCAATTACATCCCAACCACTGCACAATGATGCAAAGGACAGAAGACAGGATGCTTTACCTCATTCCTAGAGAAAGAAAAAAGACCTGCAACCCAGGACAAGACCCTCCTTGGGTTGCTATTCATGCACATTTGTTGCTTATAAGTTCAGAGAATAGAGGCCAAGTTGGTAATATGAAAAGATGTCAGTGAATGTAAAGGAGAGAAAAATGTGAGTAGCAAGATTTTGTTGACTTAGAACACAACAAGGAAGTTTCTTTAAGGAACTTTACAACTTAAAAAGTTTGAGTGAGCTAGAAGCATAGTAGTTTGGAGGGTTGACATAAGTCAGCTATAATTGCCACCTACTTGTCAACAATTCTCAAATCTTCCTTTATCTTCCTTGGCTATAGATTCCTATTAGGAAAGCTAGCAAACAATTCTCTTCAATAGCCTAAAGTTATCTCAAACTCAGTAGTTCAAAACTAACCTAAGAGACTCCCCCCGCCCACCATGCACACATACCTTTCCACACAAGGAAGTCCCAGAGCCTGATAGTCCTCCCCCCACCTTTGCAAATTTTTCTCCTCCCTCATTCCCACACCAACTTGGAGCAAACACCCAAAAACTGTCTTTTACTGCCGGGTGTCAGTATATCTATATGATACAAAAAGTGACTTAAAGGCTAACCTCAAAATTCTGCTAAGTATAAAATTCTGTGTGTAGATGTAAATTCACTAAAGACTAGCTCTGTGATTTGCTTTTTCTGTGGAGAAGTTTGCTCTGGCATCACAGAAGGAACAGTGCCTGACAAAGGAGCTGCTCAGTAATATTTTTGAATGGATGGAATGATGGATGGACAACAGGATGGAAGGATGGATGGATGGATGGATGGATGGAAGAATGGGTGGATGGATGGATGCACAGTTGGATGAATGCATGGAAGGGTGGATGAAGAGATGGATGGATGGATGGATGGATGGATGGATGGATGATTAGGACCAGGGGTATCTGGCTCTACTAAGTATTACTGAACTTCATCATCAAAATAAAGGAGTTGAAGTTCATGATGTCTCAGTTCTTTCCCATGGTATTAGTCTAGTATTTATTACTGTAGTTCTGGTGTGATTTGTTTCTCAAAGGTTCATTTGCTGGAGGCTCAGTGTGGTGATTTTTAGAGGTGGTGCAATCTTTAAGAGATGGGGCCTACTGAAAAGTGATGAGGTCATGGGGTGCCACCCTCACTAGGGATCCATGGTCTTCCGGCAGAAGTGTTTTCTATCACTCTTACTGGAAGTCTGTTAATAGTAGATTGTTATAAGAGGACTTAGTCCCTCCCCTGAATTTCTTTGATTCCTCCCTTGCACATATGCACTTTGGGTCCTGTGGGGGATTCTCTTTCTGCTTCTCCACCATATTGTTACACAACCAGAGGGCCCTTACAGTGATGTCATGCCTTTTGGACTTTCAGCTTCCTAACCATGGGCCAAAGTGAACACTTTTATATAAAAATTAACCAATTTCAGGTACTTTGTCATATCAACACAAAACAGACAAATGTGCCCACCCACAAGCAAAGACAGTAAGAAGTGAAATGTGGATGACCACAGCCTGGAGGCAGAATCAAGGGCTTCCTCCCCTATCTACCCCAAGATCTAAAACTACAGAGCAGGTCATACAACAGGTTCTGCTGGATGGAAGCCATATATGTAATCAATGAGGAAGCTATAGGGAAACTATTTGTCAACCAGTGTCTCCCAAAAGCCAACTCATGAGGCTTTCACATGGCATTGAGCTTATTTTTCCATACTGCGTTCCAACATACCCAATAGATCCTTGAGAACATATGCTCAGTGCTGCTGCTGGTGGGACATCTGTTGGAAAACAACCATAGGAGAAGGAAACTCTAGGCTGTATCAAAGTGCGAGGCTGTCCTCCCTGGATGAATATTTTATATAATCTCCCAGGGAATTTCTGTGGCTGTAAAGGGTTATTTTAAAAAAAATCAGAATAATATGTAGGTCCATGGTTGCATGTTAAGAAGAATAGTTTATAAACAAGAAGAAGAAAGCCAAATGTCCACAGCTTGTGACTCAGCAGTCAAGGGCAGGGGACAGAGCAGGTTTACTTCTGCATCCCGGGCACTTAGCCCAGTTGGTGAGAAGCACAGATTGATTTTCTGCCCACCTAATTATTCTCCAAAGAGAAATTGCTCTTCTCCCAAGTATTTCCCTTTTTCCTTTTCCAAATCCATTTCTATAGCAGCCCAACCCACCTCCTGCAAGGAAAGGACAACTTGACAATCAACAAGGCTTTGTTCTTTTTTGTCACTTGAAATGAGTTCCAATCATCCTGAGTGGTTCACAGTGTAGTCTGGTCACAGATCATTTTGTGCAATTCAAACCTCAGTATTCTACTGTCAAGCAGGAAAAAAGAAAAAGAACCAAACAAGTGTTTAGGACTTGAATTTGAGGAACTGCAGAAAATAATTATTGAATGACCCAGCCTTAGTCCTGCATTGCTCCAGCCTGCCTCCGGGCAATAGGCTCCCCCAGAAGGGGCTAGTCTTTCAGGCTGCTGCTTACAAAGCAGCTCACTTGACCCCATGTTTGTGGGAGGTAAAGGAGGCATCATTGTGGAAGGTTAGGTGTCAGACAAACCCCCTCCATGTTGGTGAGCTTTGCCCTCCAGCACATTCCTGGGACCTACACTAGCTGTCTTCACTCCTCCTCATGCCACCTCCCCATCCTGCTCCAAGCTCCATTCATCTTCACTCCAGGCTACATTGGTTGTGATGTCACACATGCACAAAAGACAGACACTCACACACACACACACACACACATACACACACACACACACACACACACACACAGCGCACCCTGTTACACTGTGAGTGGCAGCTGCAGGCAAAAGGGAAGCTCATCAAGCAAACCTCTAAACATTTTGGCTGAGAGCCTATGTCTAAAGGCAAACATGGCAGCCCTGGCTGGGGAGCAGGACTCTTGCCCTCCCCTTTCCACTGCAGCACCGTGGGGAGATGCCTCCCTCCTCTGGCATTTGTGTTGGCTTTTCAGGGCGGTGGTGTTCACTTTCTGGTCTCCTGGCCAAGTAAGGCTTCTGGGTCCTGTTTGAGGTTTAAACCTAATCGTCATAGGAATGCATAAGGCAGGTTGCCTTCGTTGTATGACTCCTTCTCTGGTGTATAAGAAGGCCAAAGCGATATTTATTCATCACCCACCCTCTAGAAGTTTCATTTTATGACCTCCTCACAACCACCCTCTGAATTCAGATCAATCATTCCCATTTCCCACATTGGAAACTGAAAAATAAAAGATTGATACCCTTAACCAAAACCATGCATTTTTGTAGGCTCACATCCCCCTATGCACCCAGTTCCCTACATTCTTCACCAGAATTGAACAGATGCTCCCTGACTTACAATGGGGTCACAACACAACAGAGTCATCTTAAGTTGGAAAGATCGTAAGTCAAAAATGCAGTCCCCCAACCTGCCAGATGACACCCAGCTCAGCAGCCCAGCGCGTTGTAGAGTTTGGCACTTCCCCTCGTGATCACAGGCTGACTGGAAGTTACACTTGATGCCACTGCCCAGCATCCAAAAGAGTATCATCCACACATCGCTAGCACAGGAAAGGACCAAACTCCAAGTTCAAGGCACTATGTCTACTGAATGGGAATTGCTTTCACCCCATGGGAAAGTTGAAAAATAAAACTGAAGCATTATTAAAGTTGAGGACACTCTGTACTTGTAAAGTTATCTCCTCTCCCCTCCTATCCTCTGAATTTGAATCCAATGAAAGGAAATAAAAAGAGGACAAAGAAAAGTTGCTTGCATCCCCCCCAAGATTCTGTTCAAGTTCGTGCATAGACCTTCTCTAGGAAAAGTTGAGCCTGAGAAGTTCAGACAGACAGATAAGACCTTGAGCCATCACTTCAGGTGTGAGAAGAGCTCTGAGTCAAAAATCCTCAGGTAGGTGGGCTTTGATTAATACCAAAAGCACAGTACTCACTCTGTGCCAGGAGCTATTTTAACCTCAGACTACCTGATCTCCACTTTACAGAAAGGAAACTGAGGCTCAGAGTGTTTATGCAATTCCACTAAATTCACATAACCTTCAGTGGGACAAGAACAGAATTGAGGCATATGACCACCTGTTTGTGCCCTTGGCTATGCTTTATGCTTCCTGAATGGGAGGCAATGAAGGCAGGACCCCTTTTGAGGCAGAAAATACAAAAGACTCATGAAGGAAAATCTACCCTCACATGAATGCATTTTGTCATTCCCATGGGGCCCAAAGCATGGGTCACCCTGTATGTGTCCACTGTTGTCCCAGTGCCCTCCTCCCACAGCGTTTAGACTCAGAATCATTGCGGAAGGTTGGTGGTGGCAGATTGTTGGAGGGAAAATGTTGCATTTACCCACAGTTTCCCCAGACAGATCTAAATTCAAAGGAAGCCTCACTCCTGGGAAGCAGAGAAAGACAGCTGCAGTCAATGGTGACCACCTGGCCAGAGCAGAGTGGCAGGTCACCCTATCACCACCACCACTCACAGATTCTCCTCCTCTCCATTTCCCCTCCCTTATTCCTGAAGTACAGTGGCTCAGAGCTGGATGCTTGGTCCTATGATGCAGATGCCAGGAACAGCTGGGAGAGAAATCAAGACAGCCAGCATGCAGCCTGTTAGCCATGTCCGATATGCTGGTGGACAGATGAGAAAAGAAAGAGGCAAAGGAATTCTAGCATAAAGGATCAGTGAATTTAGGATCTAATGCTAGCAACAAAAATGCATAATAGAAGGACCAACTGCAACATAAATGAGAGTAAAAGGTCATTACTACAAATGCTAGTGATTGCCCAGCTGGCTGATTACAGAAAGGGACAACAAGTTTGCACTCATCTTTTGGATTTAGGCTGCATAGACTAAATTCTACTCATTTAATAGATAAATGATTTCTCTGGGAACCTATGTCTTTATAACAAAAATAACAATTTACAAATTTAGACACATGATTATCTGATAACTCACTCTAACTCTAAACAGATATGAATCTAGACTGTTGGGTACAGAGGGGCTCAGCCCTTTGCTACACATTTTGCCTTCCCAAATGGGGACAGGTATCCTAATCTCATTAAGTCTCATGAGGCCTGAATAAGGAAAACTGGATAAAACACCCATCAATGGTTACTGGCCGAAGGCAAGAACTCAGAAGGTTTAGCTCACCTCTTTCCATGACATTCTAGAGGATGGACACAGAGGCACCAAGATGCCATATGGAGGTATCCCTAGAAGGAGTGAAAACAAAAGGGAAGAAAATGGAAGGGAACAAGGGAAAGGCTATGTAGGAACAGCATGACGAGGTGGTCAAGAGCAGAAAAACTCTACAGCCAGACTTCCTGGGTTCTGGCCTCAGTCCTGACACTGTCTGGCCCTTTGTTCCTCTCAGATGATATGAAGGAGGCTAGAGATGGGGAGAGATGGAGTGAGTGGTATTGTTTTGTTGCTTATTCAGCAAATTGATCTAGGGAAACCAGGAGAAATGTAAGTATGAGAACATCTGCCATACAGTCAAGGAAGGGGTGCTGTACTGAAAATCAGCTGCCCAATTATGGATAGTCAGCCACCATGCAATGTCCATGAGCTGGTGTGACATCAAAGTAACAACCAGTGTTCACTGAGGGTCCACACCAGGCTGGGCACTCACTGTACTCAAAGCTGAGTATGAATCTTGTATACCCTGTGAGCTGAGGAATGTCACATCCCAATTTTCCAGGCATGAGGGGATCAGAATCTTGCCTAAAGCCACACAGTGGAATCACCAAACCTACCACTTCTGTACATGAGAAAGAAAATTGGCTTGGCCAACTGAACTTTGGCCCTGTGTCCTCACCAACATGTGGGTTCTCTCCTGTCTCTCACAGCTTTATGAGTTGAAAAATCAACAGATAAGAAGGCGAAATGGCTGGAAGCGGGCAGAGAGGCGCACAGGTCTGCTCTGTCACTGTCGGGCAAGTTTATTGTCCTTGCTCAGCTTAACTTCTTTTGCTTTATTTTCTTCATCTTTAAAATGAGGGCATTCCTCAATGCAGAGAAACTAAAGCAGATACTTTAAAGCAACAGAGGGCAATAGGAGAAGGGGACCAGGAACTAGAGAAAAGGTTAGATCAAAAAGAATTAACTTAGAAGGTAACACCCACGCACAGGAAAGCAATATGAGTCAACTCCCTGTATAGCTATCCTTATCTCAACCAGCAAAACCCCTTGTTCCTTCCTATTATTGCTTATACTCTCTCTACAACAAAATTAGAGATAAGGGCAAAATAGTTTCTGCCTGGTAGCGAGGGGGGGTGGAGGGGAGAGGGAGGGTATGGGGGAGGGGGAGGGGGGTGGGGGGGAAGGAGGAAGAAATGACCCAAACATTGTATGCACATATGAATAAAAGAAAAAAAAAGACCTTCAAAAAAATGAGGGCACTCATTCATGCTTCACAATAAGACCTAAGGATTTAATAAGATAATAAATGTGAAAGTGACCCACACACATGAGGCCTGGGTATAGTAGCTGCACTTGTCTTCCTGCTGGAATTTTGGCCATAACATCCACCCGGGAATATGGGTTATTTTTATTTTTTGGTAATCAGGAAGGAAGGAAGGAAGGAAAGAAGGAAGGAATGGAGGGAGGGAGGAAGGAAGGAAAAGAGGGAGGGAAGGTGGAAAGAAGGGAAGAAGGGAGGAAGGAAGGGAGGGAGGGAGGGAAGGAGGAAGGAAGGGAGGCAGGAAAAGAGGGAGGGAGGGAAGGAGGGAAAAAGGAAGGGAGGGAGGAAGAAAGGAAAGAAAGAAATAGAAGAAAGTAAAGAGGGAGAAGGAAAGAAAGAAAGAGAAGGAAGGAAAGGAAGGAAGGAGGAAAGAAGGAAGAAAGGAAGGAATTTTCATTTTAAAAATTAAAATTACATGTGTTAAAGCCATACAACATCATTTTTTATCATTTTAATTTTTTATCTTTTTATTATTGTTGTACTTGGGGTATATTGTGACATTTATCAAAGTTCTTACTATAATACATATATCATAGTTGAATCTAACACCTCCACCATTCTCTTTTATCTCCCCTCCCCCCACTCCTGGAACAGTTTCAACAGTCTCATCTTACTATATTCATACATGAGTACTTAATATTTCCATCACATTCATCCTCCTATACCATTTCCCTACATCCTGCCAACCCCCAGGATCTGTTTTACCTTCCTGTTCTCCATTTTTGAATGGAATGATTACTACAGTCTAGTTAATGTAACCATTTTCACATCATTACCATCTTCCTTCCTTCCTGCCTTTCTTTCTTCTTTCCTCCTTCCATTCCTCCCTCCCTTCCTCCTTCCCTTCATCTCTTTCTTCTCCTTCCTTATATCTCTTTCTTTCTTTCATATGGTGAGAACAGCTGAAATCTACTGTCTTAGAAAATGTCTAGTATAGAATACAGTTTTGGTTATCATTTAAAACTAGTTGGATTTTGTTCTCTGCTCACTTTGCCTACCACTGAAGGCATGTTCTTGTGATTAAAGCTATGACCTAAAATCTTGGTGGCAGGAAGATTTAAGTGGGATAAGAGACACAGAGTATCAGATTCATTGATATTTTGCTCAAGCAGCTCCTTCTCATTGGTGAAAAGGCAGCAATTCATGGACAAAGGTCTATAGAGCTGTTACATGTAGCCCACAACCACAGGCCACCTTGTGGATGACTCAGACTTTCTGCTGAATGAGCAGGATTGCCATTGCTATCCTTGGGCAGGCTCCCTGCTCAATGAAAGGGTGAGTTCAAAGCCTCTCAAAATACCATTGGATGGCAGAAAGTACCAGTTGCTTTCAAGCTGCTTTCTAAATTTGGCCCTGGGGCTTCTCCGGTTTCACTTAGGGACCCAGCAGTGCCCCGGCACACACTTAATACTCACTGTGCTGTGGGTGACCACAGAGTGACGTGTGGGCAACCTCACCAGAGCCAGTGCAACATCAGCGTCTCCCAGCAAGGTCACCTAAGTGCCTTCAGCAGATACTCTGGTCAGTAGAAAATTATAATTTATTTTGAAATGATTGGTCTTTAGAAATGTCTATGCGGAAGCAATTAAACTTTGAGAAAGCCAAGCAAATGTTGCTGGCAATGAAAAGGCAACCTGAAACCAAACTCTATAGAAAATTCGGGGCGAGGTTGAATTGTCTTTGAGCTCATGGTCAGCAGTCAAGCGCTTACACTGGTAATTCATAAAGACTATTTCTTGGAAGGATTTTTTGTAGATCACATGGTAATGTTCCTAGTGAAGAAACAGTGTTATGTGAGAATGAAAGAGGTGGCAGTCAGCACCCTGCCTTTGTCAGTGTAAGCTGATAATGACTTTTTGGAAAATCTTGGCAGCTGTGCAGTCAAGTTTAATGTCACATACTACCCTACATTTGACAAAATTGAGAGGACTTCATCCGGCCTAACTGCAAGTTATCCTTACTCCACAGCTCCATGGATAAGGTCACCTTGCCAGACAACCCTCCCTACCAAGGGAACCAGGCACAGTTCCTGCCTCTCCCTGAGTAGCAAGTTTCAGTTGCTTGATAGTCCACAAACTTAGCCAAACAACCCATCACATCTTCTTTCAGAAGCAGTGTCAACCTGTTCCCTTGCCAGTTCACTTTTTTTCCAGGTGCAGCCCCCATGTGGCCATATGAGCCATGTGGTGTCCCCTCCCTGGAGCAAATGACCATCCCATCTGTCCAGGGTCAGATATTTGGTCATCTCTATAACTCTAGAGTGAAAAGTTCTCATTTTGCAATGGAGTGACTGTGGTGATGAGAACCTCAAAATATTCTAAAATCATAAATGTACATACTGCTTAAGCTGGAAAATTCATTTCTAAGAAAATATCCTATACCAACAGTCCCAAATGCAAAACCAGAGGCAGGCAGAAAAAGAGTACTCATTGCAACATTGATTGTAAAAGCAAAAATCTAGAAACATCCTGAATAATCATCCATCCAGGAAATTGTTAAATAAATTATAGTAAACATTTGGTATACCTTGAAATACTATGCAACAGCTGAAAAAACATAGAATTCCAAGACTTGTTACATCTAAGCAATACATATGTTCTCCCAACCTTTGTAAAAAAAACCCAACATACCTCTATAGCTATGTATATGTCTGTGTGAGTGTGTGTGTGTGTGTGTGTGTGTGTGTGTGTGCGTGCACATGATAAAGACCAGGAAGAAAAAGGCCAAATGAATAAAAACAATTGCCTCTTGCATAAAGGGTGAAGAGAGGCAAGTAGAAGTTTTTGTGTTTCATAATTTTGTACTGCTTGGCTCTTTGAAAGTGAAATGCAACCTAGTATTATTTGTATGTAGGGATATAAAGTTTAAAATAATAAAAAAGTTTAAAATATATAAATGTCTTACAGACTAACAACTGGTGAAGGTTGTGCTTATTAAAGAAACTGACCAGTGAGACTGTCTTGTTCTGAAGGCTCCAGCAGCCCGGCCTGCAGACATCTCCTGAGCCTCAATGCTAAGTATTGATCCAGTCTGTCTATCCTTCTCAAAGGATTCCTAAACAGAAAGCGCCCGATCACATCTCCATGTGAGTCATGCGTTTGAGTGATGTAGAAGCTAACACATTTCTATAATTACTCTGTCTTATCCCCCATGACCTGTTTCTTTTATTTAACTTCATGTAATGTAGCAAGTTTAGAATAAAAGCATAAAGGAATGGGGGTGAGGTCTCATAAATTGGAGAAAATGAAAACACAAGTTACTGCTTTTGCCAGAATGAAAACCCAGAATGGTCATTAGTAATGATTCTCCTTGCTAAGTGGAAAAAAACCCCTAAATTTAGCTAAAAATTAAGAGTTTTATTCTTCTTTTTCTCCCTTTAAAGAAATTCATGAACAGTTTGGCACATAATTCAGATCCTAAAGAAAGTCACCAAAACTTGGGTCATGATTTATGGACTGAAGTCCTGTCTTGCCTTTGCAGGAGCCCCATCCCACTTACGACTTCTCCGTAGCCCTGAGTACAGCCTCTTGCCCCCCAGCCCCACTCTACCCCTGTGCCCCCCTGGGGACACGATAGCAGCTCACCACACTGATGCCATCATTGAGAAGGGCCTCCCCGAAGATCATCATGTAGAGCTGCTCGTTCACCCTCGCCTCCTCGAACACGGCCAGCACAGCCACAGGGTCCACGGACGAGATCAGACTGCCGAAGAGCAGGTTCTGCAGCAGGCTGATGTCACTGAGGCCAAAGGCCTTGATCTGGCAGATGAGGTAGAGGGAAAGGCCAATGCCAAAGGCATTGATCAGGGCTCCTAGGCCTGCCCACCACAGGATGGAGCCAATGTTCTCAAAGAAGGGCCGAGTTGGCATGAAATAACCGCTCTCCAGAACAATGGGTGGAAGGAGATACAGGAAGTAGATGCTGGAGTCCATAACCGGAGGTGACTTGTGGTCAGTGCCAAAGATGATGCTGCCCACCAGAGCCCCCACGATGATGAGGAGGCAGCTTTCTGGCATGAGGCCTGGCAGTCTGTGGTAAAGATGGAAGCCTGGGAAGACAGAGGACTGTCTTTCAGTCTTTTAAATGAAGTGGTGCTGGATGTACTACAGTCCTTTTCCTGTGAGTTTTCAATACTAAGAAATAAACACAGGCCTCATGTTTGCTAGGCAAGAGTTATACCACATGAGCCACGGCCCCAGTCATGAGAGATCTTTTTAGGTCAAGCAGATGGAACCTTGGGCTAGCTGGTTGACACCCCTAAGCCTCAGCATCCCATCTGTAGCAGGACCTGGAAGTGTTGTGGGGACTGTAACTAAGATCTGTGCTTAACATGCTGAACTTCTGCTGTCCCATCTCCTCTCCTTCCTCCTGCACTCCCCATTTTTTAGGGATCAGAGAGAGCACATAAGGGCGAAGGAGAGGAGTGAAACTTTTGCTCTCAGGCAAAATCCACCTTGTAACTCATGCACAACCGAACAAAGTCACATATACCTCAACTTGTTCCAAACTTACCTTATTCCCTTCTTCACCAAGCAAACGGGCAAAATTAAAATGTTTTCTCTGTATTTTGTCTCCACCAATTAAACCAATAACATTGCTATCTGATCAGCCACTGAGGAGGGAAATGAGATCAACTCATGAGCCATCTTCCATCATCTTTGCCCCTTCCTATAATCAGCCCAGATTTCTCAAGTATCACTCTCATTAGCCGCCCCAGAAGTCTACCCATTCTCTTAATTTCTACAGACACTACCTTTATTGTTGGGGCTCCCTTATTTCTTCTGCCCATGTGTTAAAGATTTGGTCATCAAGGTGGTGCTTGGGAGGTGGTGGAACCTGTAAGAAGTGGATTCTTGTGGGAGGTCAGTAGGTCATTGGGGTGTTCCCTGAAAGAGGATCGTGAGACCTCACCCCCTTCCTCCTCTTGACTCTGCTTCTTAGTAATGAAGTGAATGAGTTTGCCCTGCCACACTCTCCAGCCATCCATTGTATGTTGCACCGCCACTAATCCAAAAGCACTGCAGCCAATCACTCATGGACTGGGACTTCCAAAACTGTGAAGCAAAATAAACCTTTCCTCTTTATAAACTAACTAGGACCAAGTCAGGCAGATACTCTTGACATTCATTGAGGAGATTTGACTGGAGCAATTTTTGAATTGCAAAGAATATTAGGAAAACAATTGGATGATAACTTTGTGCCAAATGATAGAAGGCCCTGAATTCAAAAGTAAGGATGGTAGGCTTCCTCCCATAGGCCATGGGGAGCGAGTGAATGTCTCCTTAGTAATTTCAAGGCTCAGCCATCCAAAAAAGATGTGGGTTTCCCTGAGCACAGCTTTGAACTTTTCCACTATACGCAGGCAGGATGATAAAATTGAGTATGACTGTCATCAAGGGACATCTCCCTCTTCTACATTGATCCCATTGAGGTCAAGGCCAGTTTATGACCTCTTTCTAGAGTCCTATATTCTCCATTTCCTAATTGCAACTTTCATGCCCTCCTCCTTTTCTTCCTCTCCTTCTTTTCCTTCAGTTAGTGTTTTTTGTATACCAAACTTCATATTGCTTGATATGTCAAGGAAGTGGAAGAGACCACAGTGTGACTTTTTCAGGTCCTGGAGCTCCTCAGTCTCGTCCTGCTTCCAGGAATCAGAGTTTCTGAAATGTATTCAACATTCACCTGCCTTCAGCCACCTTGGGTATTTATAGTGACAGCAGGAAGAAGCTACATGCTCACAAATGGGGGCATCGTAAAGGGAAGTGCCGCATGCATGCCATGTTTCCATAGTTTCTCCCCTTTAACGAGGGACAAAAGAGCACATCATGTCAAGATTTTATAGTTCCAGAGCTTGAAACTGAAATGGACACAAATACTAACTTCCTTCTTGAAAGTCAGGGTAGAACTTACAATTCCATTCTTCCAGATGGTTCAAGGAAAACTTTTCCATGATGTCCCAAGAAATAGAACTGAAATAAAAGACAGCTCACAAAGCTTGAGATGAATTTTTGTTATTGTTGTTCTATAATAGCTTTGTTTTGTAAATTCAGAGTTGAGTGTTTTAAAGGGATTAGTGAGCATTTTGATGTACTTCTTCCAGTGTGCCTAGCAGTCAGTTCAGTCAGTTCTAGGTTAACCTACCTTTCTTAAGGTCAGGGAGCAAGGTCATTTCCACATATTGCATGAATACTCAGTAAATATGCCTCAATTAATAAGGAATAAAATAATAAATGACAAGAATACTAACTGTTAACTGTATTCTTATTCAGGTTTTATAATATAATCTAAAAACTCATGCATTATTTAGGTATTAAAATTTTATAAGTTCTTCTTATTAATTATTCCCTCGGTAAATGAGCCTTCACATATAAACCTTCCAGCCCAGTACTTGGCACATGGCACGTATTCAATAAATACCCTTCCTTTCATCCTCCCTTCTCTTACTCTTGAAGACTAGCAAATATGCAATAATACTTGAATAAGCATGTTCCAACTGATAACCTACTTAAGTAATTTTCCTTTTCTAAAGTATGTTGAATCACATCAACATGAAAATCAAGAACATTTAAATCAATAGTCCCAAGAGAAAGTGTCCTTATAGTCAGTCTCTTCACTTTACCTCATAGTGAGTCAGAACACATGCAAAACCTTTTACAGAACAAACTGGTTAATGCTGATATAAATCTGCATTGAGATGTCTATTGACAGACAAAGTGACCAACTTATCAACAACATCTAGTTTCCTGATTCCCAGACCAACTTCAGCCATTGCTGAGAAGAGGAAGAAGAGTGGTGGAGGAGGGGACAATGGAGACAAAGACTCTTCCCAATGTTTATAAAGGGGCACTAAAGTGCCACTAAGGCCACCTTGAACCTTCTCTGGGCCCATGTGGTTTCATGAAAGGTGCTAATCTCTGCTCTGAACTGAGGACAGTTTCCATTTGGAAAGTCATTTACTCAAAGACTTTTTAAAAATAATGTGAGACCCTTTGCATAATTTAATTGTTTAACAAATTGCAAGAGAGTTCTTCACTCCAACAATTTCCACTCAGTCTTCACACTTCACTAGCTCAAAATGAATAGCTGTTACAAAGAAGTACACCTGCGTCCCCAACCTCAGGTGAGAGAATTAAGTAAACAGACAGGAGCCTGAAAAGTTAACTGATACCACACATGGCTCAATCCATACAGTGGTACATGCAGAAGTGCATACACATTGCACTAGTGCACGCACAAACGAGCATCAAAATATTCTCGATTCTACCTCAATTAAGCAATCTGCACATTCAAATAATATAGAGTTGATAGCTGAGGCAAAGATGTTATGCTTAGTAACTGAGATAATTGTATTGATTTTCCACTTTGGAATAAGCTGGCTGTAAAGGGACAAGAGGATACAATTAGGAATTAAATAGTCACAGAATGTAAACCACCACTTTGGCTTTTGGCACAAAGAACCTTTGATTGGAACTTAATCCATTCACTTGAATTAACTATTTCACAAAGAAAAACAGAAGTGTCCCATCGGCTCCATTTAACTTAGTTGTAAACCAGTCTTACTAACAGATATCATCTTATATGCTCCACATCCCATCTCTGAGGACTAAATGAGTTGCCTGTGGTTGTCTTGTCCTTGCTTTCTGTCCATTTCACAGAGCATGTGCCAATTATAAAGAATAGACAATGGGGGCCATTGATGAATTCCACACTTACATGGCTGAGAATGAAGAAATATTTTACAGAAGAACCATCATGTGGCTTCTGAAATGTCCAACCTGAATCACTCCAAGGTCTTCATGCTTTAAGCATTTTATCTTTTAAACCACAGAACTTAAAACTTTTACTGATAAATACTGTTACATGGTTGTCGCACTGAAATGAGAGGAAACCAAAAGCAACCCAGGATCCAGAAGTATGCCATTAAATTTCAAGCCACAGCCCTGAAGCATTAAATAGCTTTGACTTTCTTTTGACTTAAGGAAGGGAGTTGTTGTTTTTGTTAATGTAATAGTGGTAACAGTTAAAATCCACTTAGACCATCACCTACAAGGATTTTTACGTATGTTATCTCATGGAGAAACAACTTCCCAAACCAGGTATTTGAGGACTTACCGATTTTTGCAAGAGATGCTAAAAGTATCCAGAGGGTGACCTCATAAGGAATTTGCACATAATCATAATCCAGTTCAAAAACAGATATCCTTTCATCTGGCTCTGAGCTGGAAGCTGCAAACCCAGCACTGGGTATGTGCTGGGCACGGGGACTTGTGGAAACATTCAGACTGGAAGATGCTTCAGAACATGCAAGGGCCACCAGCAACAGCACTGAGTTCCAAGGACTAAAAGGCACAGACATCTGAAGAGCCATGCTTGTGGGCTTTTCTCAGTGCACACCTGGGTGTCTCTGAGGTAGAGAGGGCTTCTAGAGATAAGCTGCATCACCCAAATCAAAGATAAAACTCACTCAGTCCATGGGTCATTCTGAGAAGAGCCCCGGTGTGTTACTGAGCCTGCATGGAGATGCTTTCTAGTCTTCTTTAAGTCATTCCTGTTCAAGCAATTCAGCTTCTGGCTCAAATGTAGTCATTCAATGAACTTGTTACAGACCAGGTAGCTACCTGTAGGACCTTCATCCAACTGTGACTTGAAGAGAAATTTATGAAGGGAGACTATCTCTTCATTCAAAGCCGTTTCTTCACTTCACTGCATACTGGTTTCTTCTTGTGAGTGAAAATTGGAAAGGACACTACAGTGCTCATTCCATGTACTTTTGGAGTCCTTTAATGAAGAAGGGAATCCTTTCCGCTCTATCGGATCCCAGGAAAGAGATACCTGTGCCGTACCTGCTCCTTCTCTCCTCCCCCTGCTCTCTCACTAGATTTGAATGGTCAGGTCTGCAGGTAGCTCTTGAGCCACAATTATTTGCTTTGATTTGACTTCTGTAATGAAATGCTTTTTCTGAGGGTTCTCCCTCAGAGGTTACACTGCTGACACCTAGTGGAAACCTGTAATATGACACCCTTGGCAGGTTTAGAGATGAACAATGACCATCAAAGTACATCCAAGGAGCTTTTGAGAATGAAGATCAATTAACAACGATGCCAGATCACAGGTGCAAACTAGGACTGTCTTGGAACACTGTGTCATATGGTCTCAATAAATGAGGAAGGAGGAAGAGGGATCAATGACAAGGATGACACCAAACATTGGCATGAAACATTACAGTACTCCATGAGCAGTAATTCATAGAAGGAATGAAGTGCCAACTTTCCATAAACTTTACAAAGAATTACTTTAAAAGCAAGAAACCAAATAACTACTTTCTCACATCTTAAATTCCAGTTATGAAAAACTCCACGGAAAATCCAAATTTTCCATTTTAAATAATTTTATTATTGTGGTCTATTTGTTCAAAAAAAGCATATCACAGAGTGTTCATGGAAGAGTTTTGAGATGAGTTTTATGAATCTATTTCTAGTTCTTCTATATATGACCTAGTGAACTTTGCCAGGTTAATTACCTGTTAAAGTTTCTCTACCTGGAAAGGGGCAGGATAACATCCGCCTCATCAAGACATAACAAGTGAAGTATTTGGTATGTAGTTGGTACTTAATAAATGTCAGGTTTTATTATTTTAATCCTATTTCTTATTCTTATAGGTGATAAAATATAACACTGTTGCAATGAAAAATGGCACTCAATAGAAAATAAGAAGTATCATCCATAATTCACATACTACTTCAACATCCACATCAAACTGCAAGGCAATTTGTGTTTTTCTTCTTATCTCCTATTATTGAGTACAGATAACACACATACAGACACACACAGACACATGCAGACACAGACAGACACACCCCAAAGATCACTGGGAAATTGAGAAAGGAATGGTTGAGATCCTAACACGTAGGCTCAAATTCCTAGCATGATAATAAAATTAAGAGCTCATGTGTATTTTTCTCTGTCTTTCACAGTTTGACACAAAATTAGATTAGCTCCATTCACTAAAATGAGCTATCAGGTAGACTACAAGAAGGGTACCATATTGAGCCAACTGTTTTATTTTTCCAGAATGAATACGTGAAAGACCCATACTACAAGGTTTCTTTACATTAAAGGCTTTGTTGTTATTTGCATTTTTATTGTACTTTTCTTCTAAAAGGAAATAATAGAATCTCCTCTGGTGGTTTGTAGAAAGACCAAAACTAAGAATCCAATACCTCTGTTCTCAGTCATTACTTAATTGACTTTGGGATATTCACTATTTGTTTGAGCCTCAGTTTCCCCTGTGAAAATGAAGATGTCATCCACACTAGGAACCCTTTTCCTGGTCTAAAATTTCAAACTTTCATGAATATATGACATTTCTTATGAATGATCCTTTTACTGTGCTTTTAAATTTGTTTTTTTTACAATTTTTATTATCATAAATTAATAGTACAAGGGAATTTCATTGTGATAGTGCCATAAATATGTACAGTGTACTTTGAACAAGTTCACTCCCTCTATTTTATTCCCTTAACTCCTCCTCCCCCTTTTTTCAGATAGTGTTTGGTAGGTTTCATTATAACTGTCCATACACACACATACATATATAAATATAAATATACACACACACATATATATATATCTATATGTGTGTATCCTCACATATATGTGTGTCCTCACATATATAGCTAATGTATTTCCATCCTTTTTACCCCCCACAGCCTCTCCTTCCCCCAACCCCAGATCTCACCCAAACAGTCCCCTTTTACACTCAAGTCCCATTATTATTATTGTTATCATCATTATTGTTTTAGATCTATGTTCCACACATGACTGAAAACATATAACTTTTTGGCTTTTTGAGCTTGGCTGTCTCAATCAACATGATGATTTCCAGTTCCATCTATTTTCCTGAAAGTGACATAATTTCATTCTTCTTTATGGTTGAATAAAACTCTATGGTGTATATATACCACATTTTCTTTCACCTTACAATCAACTGACAACTGATGGCACAATCGGTATTAGCGAAGTGATGCCAACAGAGGGAGGCAGTAAAACAACTTGCATTCCAGGTTAAGATTTAGTTGCTCCCCCTTGTTGACCCTTGGCATCACTTCCACCCTTGCAATACTTTTCACACATTTGTCTAAAGTGCTTTCACAAGCTAGCACACTGAGTGTAAGACAAAGCTTCTGTGAGTGCTGCAAGCCAAAGACAGCACAAGGAAGGAAGAAAGGAAGTACTTGCAGAATAACAGAGTTTCAACTCCTCCACTCCCACCACCCAGTAATACAGCCACGGTTCATGAGAATTACTAAACATAAATGCAACTTCTCGGTCTCCGGAAATTATTCTAAAGGCATACAAAACGGAAGAAAACATCCTAAATACCTGTAAGACCTTCAAGAATCTGTGGCATGACCTGTTTTCTCTCCCTACCCATGAGCTCAGTGTAAGGAAACCTCTTCTCTGGGTAGATATAGTCAAGGGCTGGACTCTAAGCTCAGCTCCCAGGCAAGGGCTGCAGTTTTTACTCAGAAAATCAGGCTGTCACTATATGTTTCCAAAGCCTGCACAACCTCCAATAATGAGTTGCAGAAGCTCTGTTGCAGACAAGTGTGACTGACAATCCTTTTTCCATGAAGCTGCACTCATAGGACTGAGGTTCAACCCTGGCAGGGCTGGCCAGGAACATGGGTACTTAACCTCTTTCACCCCAGCTTGCTCGTAAGACTGAGTTTCCACACCAGGAAATACTTTCAAGCAAACTAAGTACACAGAGGGCTACTGCCCTGAACAGTATCCAACTCATAAAGTATAGTGTCCCTGAAAGAGAAACAGGTTGCTGCCCTGTCCCTGTCTCCAGAAAAATGGACTAGAGGTTCTGCCAAACAGAAAAGGAAAAACAGCTCTACAGCTATCTCTAAAGAGACTATTTGAACAAAGTGTAGAGAAATATAAGCCTAAGGGAGCAGTCAAAACCAATGAGCACGTAATAAGAGCTAGTAGGAGGCAGGATGGAGAGATAGATGAGGTGACCGGGAATCAGAAATAAAAAATATTAAGAAGGTCTGACTCAAGAATTAAAACAGAATAAGGAAGATAAAATAAAGCTGAAAAATCAGAGCATCAAACCCATCATCTTCCTTTATCCTTTTATTTTATTTTTATTTATATTTTTATAGTTTTACTATATTTTTGAATTAGCATACATTAATAGTACAAGGGGGTTTCATTATGATGATTCCATACATGTGTAAAGTGTTCACATGAACAAGGTGACCCCTTCCATTACATTCCCACCCCCCCACAAAGTTTTGTGGATTTCATTATGCAGTCTACACCTGCATTTCTGTGTGTGTGTGTGTGTGTGTGTGTGTGCGTGCAACATACATTGACCCTCCTTATCTCTCATTGTCCTTTCCTTTCCCCTAGTTATTTATTTTTTTGTATTAGTGAGTATTGAACTCAGCGCCTCTGCTAGGCATGCACTCCAACACTTGAGCCATGCCCCCAGTTTTTCTTTTCTTTTAGATGTTAAATAACTTAACAGAACAGGGAGACACAGCAAAAGGCAAGTCTGCCTTCTCCCTTTAGATGTCTAGGAGCTGAAAATTGTTGGATAAAGTAGAAGCCAGAAAATTAAAGGGCCTGTCTGGTAAATGGAAGTCTTGAAGCTCACAC
The DNA here is from genome assembly GCF_047511655.1 of Castor canadensis. Classification (NCBI taxonomy): domain Eukaryota; kingdom Metazoa; phylum Chordata; class Mammalia; order Rodentia; family Castoridae; genus Castor; species Castor canadensis. The sequence continues at coordinate 89,275,231 of NC_133397.1, read as the reverse complement.
CTTTTGTCCCTGTGTTTTGGGTAAACCCAGGCTACTTTGAAGAATAAACAAGACCCATCTTAACTATGTTTTAAATACACACTAAACCTATTGTCTTAATGCTTGGAACCTTAGCTCAATGATTAGGGGTTGCAAAGTAATGAGACCATGTGTCTAGATAGGAAATCAAGAATACCCCAGGCAAGAACCTCCATTCTAAGTCTTTTTCACTCCCACCTCTTGCATGTGAAGTGCAGCAGATATTTCTCCCTCCCTTTCCCGTTTCTCCCTACCTTATCTGTTTTACTAAGACAAATCCTTACTAAACTTCTAAATTGTGAGTCTCCTTTTGTGAGACTCCTGGAAATGCTTTGCATCATGAATCTTAAGTTCCTGTAATTTATGTGGAAACTGGTAAGCTGAAAGAGTCCCCCTTGTTCCTTCCTTCCAGTAATAGCTCCATGATCACAAGTGAAAGGATAGACCAACTAGAAATTTAACAGAAAGACTGGGGAAAGAAATAGCTAAGAGCCCGCCTGAGCTCAGAGCAAGTCTCAAAGACTGGCCTCAAAGATTAACCTGCAAAGGGTTTGGCTTCAGCTGGATTTTACTGTGAAACAAATAATGGTCCAGGGCATTGTTGAAAACAATAGCTCATTCACCTTTAAATTACCTGAAACTGGTAGTGAAGTATGATATGGAAGCAGGCTAGAATTAGGAAAAGTTCAGGATTCTTAGAAAACATATGACTTAATATAATATTTCAGATTGAACATTCCTCTCTCAGCCTTCCTTTCAGTTGCAGATGTGTGTGGCTTATCTACACCCTAGCTTAAGGACAACTAGAACCACCTTCACCTGGCCCAGGAATCACCCATTCCCCTCCCACTCACTGCTTATTGGTTATAACCAGGTTCTTCCCTTCCAAGGTTAGCATAAGTTTTAAAAGAACTGGAAAAGAGAACCACACTCTGTTTCTGCTTCCAGCTTCTACCTGGTCCCACCATGCCCCCTTTTTGTAATTCCCCTCCCTAACTTTTAATAAACTCCATTTACACCCATGTGTCCTGCCATTTATTCTTACATGTGGGACACAAAGAATTTGGAAATCCTCTGACCAGAGACTACACCATTGCCATTAACAGTATCAATAACCACAACAGATCAGCTAGAAGATAAACAGACATCAATGAAAGAAGGAGTCAAAGAGAAGCTTGCCAAAACCACTGCCATCCAGTGGGAGAGAGGTGTTTAGGACAATATGAGCTTGTCCAAGGCTACCTTGACTAAAGCGTGATATCAAAGGCTGCAGAGGGAATAGACTTTATTGAAATTGCCCAGCCAAGTCACTAAACAAATAAGCACACACACAAACAGAAACAAACTGTGGAGTTTGGGGAGTGGAAAGGAATCAATATCAAGAATTACTAAAAGATCATTCAAAATATCCATGTTTTAACAGTAACAAAAAATAAGCCTACAAGCTTTCTATGGAAAATACACTTTTAGATTCAAAGACACAAGTAGGCTGAAAGTAAAAAGAGTAGGAAAAGACATACCAGGCAAACAGTACGGAAAGAGGGATGGATACGCTTTACAAATAACCCACAAAATAGGCCTTAAAATAACAAATGTTGCTGGAGATACAGAAGAACATATAACAATTAAAAACTTATTTGTACCAAGTAAGATTTATCCCAGGAAGGCAAGGTTAATTAATATCCAAAAGTCATTTAATGTAATTTACCATATCAGCAGAATAAAAGACAAAACCACATGAGCATTTCATTAGACTGAGAAGAAGTATTTGCAAAAATCAACACGTTTTCATTTAAAAAACACTCAACAGACTAGAAAGGAACTTTCTCAACATGGTAAAATCCATAGTCAGCATCATACCTAATAGTGAAAGACTAATTGTTTTTTCCTGAAATTAAGAATAAGATAATGACATCCACTCTTGTCGCTTCTATTCAGCATTCCACTGGAGGTTCTATTGAAAGCAATTAGTCAAAAATAAATAAATAAATAAAAGGCATTTAGGTTGGAAGAGAAAAAGTAATTTCCATTTGCACATGACATTATTATATAAAAATTCTAAATAATTGGCTAAAAATCTATTAGGTATAATAAATGAGTTCAGCAAGATTGCAGAATATGAGATTTTACAAAACAAATTTATTTTATAGTAGCAATAAGAAAAGCAAAATGAAATGCAGGAAGCAATGCCGTTTACAACAGCATCAAAAATAAAATTATGGCTGATGGAGTGGCTGAAGTGGTAAAGCACCTTCCTAGCAAGCATAAGGCTCTGAGCTCAAACTCCAGCACCAACAAAAAGAATAAAATACAATTATTAGGAAAGAACTTGACAAAAGAAGTGTCAAACGTGTATTCTGGAAAATGAAACATTGCCAAAGTAAAAGAGACCTAATTAAGTAAAAAGAAATCATTGTCCATAAATCAGAAGACTTAATGTTGTTATGATGACAATGGTCTCAAAAGTGATCTACAGATCTAACAGAATCTCTACAAAATCCTAGATGTGTTACTTCTTTTTAGAATTTAAAAGCTGATACTGAAATTCATTATGGAATATGACCAGAAGAGGCAAAAATCTTTAAAAAAAAAAGCCAAGGTGGAATATTCATGCTTCTCAACTTCAAAACTTGCTACAAAGCTAAAGTAATCAAAACTGTGTACTGGGATACCCTCAATCCCAGATTTGCTGTATAGACCAATAGAACAGAATTGAAAGTTTAGAAATAATCTTTTATGTTTTAGGTTAATTGATTTCTAATGAGTGGTCCAATATATTTCAATATGTAAAAAATAGACTTCTTTTTTACAGCAAATGGTGCTAGAAACCCTGATTTCCACTTGCAGAAGAATAAAGATAAAATTGATCAATTGAATTTACTAAATGAGTTAGCATTAATAGAATTGTTAGAACATTTTCTGTCATATAGAAAGCACTAAGTAGCAACTGTTTTTGAAAAACGGTAGGATGGAATGGAGGTGAGACAGGCCTCCATCCATACAACAAATGTGACCAGCAAATTTGTTGCTGGGATATCAGGAAGAAAAAGATGTCTCAGAAAGACAATGGGATGTTGAAAGAGCACATTTTATCATGTGCATGTTCTCTACAAGTAAGAGGATTCGGACATTTAGGAAGGGTTAGAGCAATTGCTAACAGGGAGCCTCAGAGCTTAGTTGCAACCAAATTCATCTTTGCATGTCTAGCAGTAGTAAGATCCAAAAGCTACTGATCAATTCATCCAAATCCCTAAAAAAACCCATTCACAGAGGTTCCAGAGCTTCTTAGGATGCTGAGGTCTTATCTATGTGGACTTATTCATATAAAGAGAGATTTTAAAGGTGAAGAAGGGAAAAAATATTTTCCCTTGCAAAGCAGAAAATTAAAGGAATTCTCTGAAACTTTAGGTCTGTAGCAAGATTTAAAATTACCTGAAGCTTTTGATCTGACTATTCAGGTAATTGTATTGTCAGTAGAAACCTGCCTTGTTCTGGCCCCTAATTGGTGCAAGTCTCAAACATTCTTGTGGTCTTTGTCATCTGCTCAGTGGTGGAGAAGGAACTGCTTGACATTCCTGATAATTTAAGTCACCTTATGCTGTCTGTCTTCATGGAACTAAATGAGGGCAAATGGGTAATAGTTCTCAAGACTCCATCTCCAAAATAACCAGGGGAATATGTACTGGAGGTGTGGCTCAAGAGGTAGAATGCCTGCTCTGCAAGTGCAAAACTGCTCCCAGAGGCAGCTTTTGGTTTAAAGAAGTTCCAAAAGGAACAACAGCAAGCTTGACACATGTCCTGTGTCGGCTTATGATGAACTAGAAAGGCATTTCTCTCCTACGATAGCTTTCAACAAAATGCTCAGCACACCTTTTCTACTTCCTCTACTGTGTGGTCCTCACTGACTTTGCAGAAAGTATTTGTTCAGTATTCTGGGTTTAGAGTATCTGTCGCCAGCTCCTGAGCTCTTGTTCCTTTGTCTAAGCTGAATTTTCTATTCTTTTTTTAGGAAGAAGAGGGAAAAAGAGCAGTGATAGAGAATTGGTCAATGCTGTCCAGAAAGATGATTTGCTTTCCAAACCCACAGCTAGCAATTATGCTGAGTGGCCTTGGATCAAGTTCTGGTATATCATACGCCTAAATTGAAAGCCTGAGTCCCAAGCTGGAGAGAAGTCAGGAGCTTTGACCCTGCTTTCAGGACAAAAAAGCTATGTTCTGTCCCTGCCCCCCAAAGTCAAACCTCCACTGCTCTGAGAGAAACAAATAGCCTGGAGAAGGGTATAATCAACCCCAGAAGACATTCCAACATGGGAAGAGAGGACAGGTAGCATGGTAGGCATAAATGTGAGCTTGAACATGAAACACGTCTTTGTGCCAGAGCTAATGTCACGTTCTTACAATTCAAATATGGTAGCTTCCCTAAGAGAATAAATTTTGCAAGAGGGAGAAACATGGAGCTATGTGATCTGGGTCATGGCTTAAACTTCTTCAAGTCTCAGTTGTGTTCTCTACAATGATGATGACAATGAATGTGTGATGACAAGGTGATGATGGTGGTGTCTGTTTTAAAGATAGTCTGAAGATTAAGCTTCATAACATATAACAGAGGAAAATGCTCTGTACGTAGTAGATGCTAGATAAACCTTATGACTTTACTTAACTTTATATCATAAAGACCCTTTCTCTAAATACATTGGAAGTTAGAACTTCAACATATACATTTGAGAGTGACACAGTTCAGTCCACAACAGAAATCATTCAGGAGTTTTGCCATGACCTCATTCCTGCCATCCAGTATGAAGCTGGGTGTGATGAGAAGAATTTGCCCTCTTTATTGTCTCACCTAGAAAACCTGGATTTCCATGGGTATGAGAAAAAAAACAGCAGTGTATCTATCAATGTCTCTGGTACAGCAGGCTTCTTCCATAGGTGGTTTGTAACCTCTGAAATCTATTGCTTTATTGTAAGGCAGTTTTGTATCTCTTGATACAAAATTCATGACTCACAACCTTTAGCAAAAAGGGAGGATTATTTTTCATGATCACAGGACACATTATCCTAAGGTCATACCTGTATTAACTCATTGAAAGGGACTACTCATTCCAGAATTCCTTGCCATAGAGCTGAAGACAGTATTGTACAGCTCACCACCTGGGTAGCCATTGGCACCGAGGCCAGCAAGTGTGGCTATGGAGGACCGATCTGTTAACGGTGCCTTAGAAGAACAGAGATAGTTCCCCAAGCTCCACATCTAATTTCTCCAATGCTTTAAGAAAGTTGGGACCAAGGACCACCTCTTCAATGTGGGCTGGAAATGCCACCCTGTGCCCATATAGCTTGCTGCCTACTGTTCCAAAGTCCCACAGCCATGGAGACAATCCTTCCTTCTGCTTGAAAAGTGATTTCTTCATTTCCTCCATGGCAGACAGAGAACAGGCTTCTAAACAACTTTGAGAAGCAATTCTCCCAAAAATTGGGCAAGGAAGACCTGAATAACTCAGTATGTGTGTTTCTAGAAATTTGTAAGGCTGAATTGAGAGGACAATAGACTCTCATCAACCAGCAGGCTGGGCCTGTCCATGGGGTGTTCATCAGTCTCTCGGGTATAAAAGAAAGCCTCTGACAGAGAGGCAGCATTTTGATAGTAGAGCTAACATAGACAGGGTTGTGTCTTATTGTAGGCAAACTGATTTTTGCACATGGTACTTGGTCAAAGTCATTGTTAGGAACACTAAGGTAAGTGCTTTCTAATCAGAATCAGGAATCTTATTTTTTTCTGACAGAAAAACAGCTGTAACAGCTGGGCACGAGTGGCTCACATCTATAATCCTAGCTACTGGAGAGGCTAAGATCAGCTCGAGGTCAGTGTGGGTAAATAGTTCTCAAGACTCCATCTCCAAAATAACCAGGGGAATATGTACTGGAGGTGTGGCTCAAGAGGTAGAATGGCTGCTTTGCAAGTGCAAAGCCATGAGTTCAAACCCCAGTTCCATCAAAAAAAAAAAAGAAGAAGAAGAAGAAGAAAGATAAAAGGGGAATGAGTTTTCGGGCTATAGGAAACAGAGGAAGAGACAAAATCCAGGGGTTCAGATGTTAGTTTTGTCTCCCCTCATCTCATCTTGGACCAATGCTGAGATGTGTTGGAAAGAGCACCAGCTAGAAGAAAAAGTTCAGCACTTTCTGAGCAAATCTGAGATGGGTAGGTGGATTCTTCATCAGAATTCTTACTGATATCGTAGCTCACAAAGCAGATGCCCAGAGCTCAGCTCAGCTCAACAATTATTCATGGAAATACTGTCACAGGCACATAGTCCATAATAAGAAGGCAAAAAGGAGAAAGCATACAGGTGAAGGAAGATAGAGGAATATGGAGGGAATGCAGGACTTTCTCTACCAAAATGGATGTTTCAACATGGATTTCCTGACCTCTGAAAAGATCAGCACTCTGAAGAGAGCACGCTGGCCTCAGCACAGTGAGTCTGTTTCTTGTTCAGATTACAGTCCAGCACAGGTTGTTAAGCTTTCACTGCATGGCAGTGCCACCTGGAGCAAAGCCAGTGCCTATCCTGTGAGTTCAGAAACACAAAATGACTTTGATAAACATGACTCATCTGTGCCACATCTCTGCTATCCGTTCTAATTAGACCCAAGGTACATGTGCATCATCCTTAGTTGGTGGTCAATTTGGAAACAGCCTCTTGTGCGATATAATCAGGGGAGGTTCGGTAGAATGTGGTAAGGCTATGGGGGAGGAGAACAAAGCCGTTTCCTACAGATGCCTCAGTTCAGCCTATCCAATAATCCAGTTACCATCATACAGGCCTGTGAAAGACTACACATGAAATGAACCAGAGCGGAGGGGCAAGAGTACCTAGGGGATGATATTCAACTGTGAAAAGTTCTGGTCAGAGACTTGCCTGTGATTTTTAAGAGGACACAGTACACAGGCACTTACCTGTGGGTGGGGGTGCTCAGATGTTAAATGGAGCTCTTCCAATTGGCAATGAATTTTAACAGAGGTCACAAATGTAAGAACTAAGCCTGGAGCCAGTGGTTCACACCTGTAATCCTTGCTACTCAGGAGGCAGAGATGAGGAGAATCATGGTTCAAAGCCAGTCTGGGCAAATAGTTTGTGAGGCCCTATCTCAAAAATATCCAACACACACCCACCAAAAACCCAGGGCTGGCTGAGTAGCTCAAGTGGTAGAGCACCTGCCTAACAAGCTTAAGGTCTTGAGTTCAAACCCCAGTACCATCACAAAGAAAGAAAGAACTGAGAGTGACAAGCGTCCTCTTGGTTACAACAGAGATGTTAGACAAAAGTCCTGCAAGACTTGCTAAGGGCAGCCAAACTGGTCTAGCATCACAACCCTTAGCAATCTGTGTAACAGACACTGTCGACTCAAAGACTGGACTTCTCTGCCCAGGGGAAGACTGACCTTTCACCCCTTGACCAAAGGTTGGCTGAGCTTAAGAGTTATGGTCCCTGCAGCATACATGCCATTGGATGTAAAAGAGTTAAAAGAAAAGGATAAGTCCTAATGAGTCTGAAATTTTTCCTTGGGGATTCAGAGAGCACACTGGTATCTGACCCTCCACAGGATATGATCAACAGTGAGAGATCAGCTGGAGCATTTGGCAATGGGCAAGTTATGAGGAGAGTTGACATCCATCCCACAAAGCCATGCAAGACAGCCAGGTTAGAGTTACACCAAAGGAATTGGCTCTGAGGACTGTCACTGTGTGGGCAGGAGATGCTACAGAGTTAAGGAAGGTGTCACCTGTATCAAGTGAGCCAGAAGCAGTGGAAGTCCTGATGGGATGGTGGAGGTGGAGGGCTAAAGTTTTATTTTTAAAGTAACATGAAATAAAGTTAGCTTTTTACATTTACAGTTGAATAAATTTTAACACAGGTGTAGAGTCATGTCACCACCAAGACAATCAGGTCATTCACTCTCTTGTGTTCTCATTTGAGTTATACCCTCCTCCACCCTTACCTACAGATCTGTTTTTGTCAGTTTTGCCTTTTAAAAATATGGTATAACTTACTTTATGATCCCACTGTACCACTTTGGGCATCTATCTAAAGGAATGCAAATCAACATACAAGAGAGACACCTGACACACGTTTATTGCAGCTCTCTTCACACGTTTATTGCCAACCTGTAGAAAAGTGATGAATAGGTAAAGAAAACATGATATAAAAAGATATATATCTTCATATATATATATTCATGTACATATATTCATATATATATTCATGTATATATATATTCAGATATATATATATATTTATATATATCTATATATATATAAACTCAGCCATATGTCACTTGCAGGAAAATAGATAGAACTGGAGACTATCACGCTAAGTGAGATCAGCCAAGCTCAAAACAGCAATATCTCATGTTCTTGCCCATTTGTGAAACCTAGACCTAAAATGATGAAGATAATAATAATAATAATAAATGTATATGGGGGACTATCTGGGAGGTCAGTAGGAGGTGAGAAGGGAAAGAAAATTATACTGAAGGGTGAAGAGAGTCAAGTAGCCGCATAGATCACAATGAAATCCCCTTGTATTATTAATATGTGCTAATTCAAAAATAAAATGTAACCTTTCAAGATTAGCTTTTCTTACATAGTAAAATGCCTTCAAGTTCATCCAGGTGTTGTATGTCTCAAAGATGAATTCTTTTTTATTGGTGAGAAAGAGCCCATTGTTTGCGTGAACTATTATTTGCTGTTTGTCTTGTGCTAGTTATCAAGTTATTCTCTCTCAGTTCTGTGTTTACTATACAATATCTGCTCTGTGCACTGGTGGATTTTTAATGCTTTTGTCCCTTACAGTGACCACAGCATCAGACTTCAGTGCAGGGATTTGGAAAGACATTGCAGAGTGTCTTCCCCATTCTAGCAGCTGCATTGTTTCTTCTGGCCCATGGTGCACTGTCACTCAGCAGTGACAGTGAAGTGACACACTGAACAGTGTGTGTGTGTGTGTGTGTGTGTGTGTGTGTGTGTGAAGACCTCTGCAGGTGCTCTGCCTGGCCTGTGCACCCAGAGGACATGACCTCTGGGTCCTGGCTTGGGCCAGGTGATCACCTCCCCTCACCTTCCTGACATGGATCCTGTGCACTCCCACTCTCTGTGTCCTCCAGTGTTCAAAGGATCCCTCCAAGTACTCCCAGGCACCCACACATCAGCTGCAGCTCACTTACACAGTAAAGTCTTGTTCCCCACAATTCCCCACAGTCATGCCCTGACTCAGCATGTCCACCCACCAGCCATAGTTTGCCAGCACCCCATAGGTTTGAGAAGTTTTTAGGTATTGACGACTATAAATAGGCTGCCATAAACGTCCATCCCAATACTGGCTTTGTGTGAACATAAATTTGTACTTCTCTGGGGTAAATATTGAGTGTGAAATTTCTGGGATACAGAATAAGTAGGTAAGAATTTGCTAAGCTGCTTTGTAGAGTGGCTGCACCATCTTGCATTTCTACCAGCAAGATGTGACTGTTCAGTTGCTCCACATCCCTGGTTGTACTTGGTATTGTCCCTCAACTCCCACCTTACTTTTTAGCCATTTTATTTGGAGTGCAGATTTTTTTCCATCTGTAAATCCTCTTCAGTGAAATGTCTATTTGAGGTTTTGCTCTTTTTTTAATTGAGTATTATGGATACAAGTGTTTTTGTTTTAATGACTTTCAAATACTTTTTGTCTGTTTTAGCCTACTTTATTCCTCATTCTTTTAATGGTGTTGTTCTCAGAACAAAAGTTTTTAGATTTGTTGAAATTAATTTATCACTCTTTCTTTCTTATGGATCATGTTTGGATGTCATATTTAAGAACTCTTTGCCTAACTCTAGGTCATATTTTCTTCTAAAACTTATCATTTAAGTTTTGAATTGAAATATATGGCCAATTTTTAGTTCATTTTTATATAAGGCATGTGGTCCATCTTTTTCTATACATATATTTGATAGATGATGGATAGACAGACAGATAGACAGAGATAGACAGAGATATAGAGACCTGTTTAAAACTATAACTCTACCCTTTACTGAATTTTCATTGAGCTTTAAGAATCAACAGGTCATATTTATGAGTTTGTATTTTTGGACTGTCTACTTAGATGCATTGATTTATTGTTTTGCCAATTTTATACTGTCTCAACTGCTATAACTTTATATTGGTTCATAAGCTAGAGTACTGTGAGTCTTCCAAATTTATTTTTATTTTCCAAGTTGTTTTTGTTATTCCAATTTATTTGTCTTTCTACATATATTTTAGAATCAGTTTGCCTTATCTAAAAAAAATCCTGCTGAAATACTCAGTGGAATTGTGTTAAGCTTCTAAATCAATTTGGGGGAAAATATTGATTTGAAAATGTTGATTGTTTATGTCAACAAACATGCTATGCCTTTCTACTTATTTAATTGCTCTTTAATTCATAAGTATGTTGTAGTTTTTAGTATAGAACAACCATGAGTTTTGTCACTATATACCTCAGCATTCCTCCCTCTCTTCCTTCCTTCCTTCTCTTTCCTTCCTTCCTTCCTTCCTTCTTTTCCTCTTTCTTTCCTTCCTTTCTTTTTTGAGCTGTTATAAATGGTAATGTTTTTTAACTTTTGGTTTTCAAATGTTTGTCAGTAGAGATTGAAATATATTTGAGTTTTACATGTTAATCTTATATCCTGTGAATTTGCTAAACTCATTTACTACTTTTAGGAACTTTTAATAGCATTCTTGGATTTTCTTCATAGAAACCCACATTTTAGAAATAAAGATAGTTTTATTCTACCTTCCTTTCTAAGCTATTTTATTTATTATTCTTGCCTTATTGCATGGGTGAAGAATTTCATTTCAAGGTTTTATTCACTCCTAAGAGTTAATTTCCCTGCCTCGTTCTCAGTGTTATAACTATTAAGTGAGATTTTTTTCAGTTGTAGCTGTTTATGTTTTGTTTGCTAAGATCTCTTCTATGCTTTATTCACTGAAAGACTTCATGTTGAATGGATGAAATTTTATCAAATACTGTTTTGGAACTGCTTGAGATGATCACAAGGTTTTTCTTTCTTAGACTTTTTTTTCAACTTCACTTATTATTGACCTAAATTAATTATACAAAGGATTTCATTGTGATATTTATACACATGCACATAATGTACTATGATCAAATTTATCTTGTCTATATTACTCTTTCTTAATCCCCATCCTCCCCCCTTTAAACAATTTTTAGCAAATTTCATTATGCTATTTTCACACATGTATAATGTACTTTGATCATATCCAGCCCTCCATCACCCTTTTCTTCCCCCATCCCTCCCAGAGGATTCCTCCAAAACAGTACCTCTTTTACAATCTTGCCTTATAATAATAATAATATTAAGTAATAAATATTATTATTATTATTACTGGGGTTTTAACTCAGGGTCTTGTACTTGCTAGACAGGTACTCTACCACTTGAGCTATACCCCAGCATTGGTCAGTTTTAGTTATTTTTCAGGTAGATTCTTACAGTTTCTCCCAGGGCAGCCCTTACACTGTGATCCTCCTATGGCTTCCCCTGTTGCTGGAATCACAGGTGTATGCTGCCACATCCAGCTTACTGAGATGGAATCTTACTAACTTTTTGCTTGGGCTGACCTTGAACCATGATCCTCCTAATCTCTTGCTTCTTGAGTAGTAACCATTGCAGATGTGTGGATATGCAGTTTTTGCAACACAATTTGTTGAAGAGACTATCTTTTCTCCAGTGTATGTTTTTGTTGCCTATGTTGAAAATCAGATAGCTATAGTTGTGTGGGTTTATTTATGTGTCTTCTATTCTATACCCTTGGTCTCCATGACTGTTTTTGTGCCTGTACCATTCTGTTGTTACTGTGGTTCTGTAGTATAATTTGAGGTCAGCTGTTGTGATACCTCCAGCATGGCTACTTTTGCTCAGCATTGTTTTTATTATTTGAGGTCTTTTATGCTTCCATATGAATTTTTTGGATTGATTTTTATATTTCTGTGAAGAATAACATTGGGATTTTGATGGAATTGCATTGAATCTGTACATTGTTTTCAGTAGTATAGCCATTTTCTGCAAATCTATAAACATGGGATATGTTTCCATTTTCTAGTATTTTCTTCAGTTTCTTTCTTCAGAATTTTATAGTTTTCATTGTAGAGGACTTTTTCCTCATTAGTTAAGTTTATTCCTAGGTACATTTTCTGAGGCTATTGTAACTGAGATGTATTTTCTTGGTTTCTTTCATAGCCTGTTGGTTATTTGTATATAGAAAAGCCACCGTTTTTTTGTATGTTGGTTTTTTTCTTACTACATGGTCAAAAGTATTTACTATATGAGTTTTTTGGTGGAGTCTTTAGTGTCTTTCTGGTATAGGACCATATTATCTGCAAATAAGGATAATTTGGCTTCTTGCTTTTCTATTTGTATCACTTTTATGTCTTTCTCCTGTCTTTTTGCTCTGGCTTGGAAACACTATATTGAATAAGAGTGGAGCGAGTGGATGCCTTTGTCTCATTCCTGAGGAAATGGTTTCTGTTTTTCCACGTTTAGTACAATCTTGGGCATAAGGTTGTCATATATAGCCTTTATTATATTGAGGTATATTCCTTATCTTCTTAGTTTCATCAGAGTTTTATCATGAAAGAATGTTGAATTTCACCAGACTTTTTCATATCTGTTGAGATGATTGTGTGATTTTTATCTTTATTTTGTTAATGTACTATATTACATTTATTAATTTTCATGTGTTGAACCATTCCTGCATGCCTATTATGAAACCAACTTGATTATGTTGAATGTTCCTTTTAGTGTGAATTTTGTTTGCAAATATTTTGAGAATTTTTGTGTCTATATTAGTCGTGAAATTGGTCTAAAATTTTATTATTTTATTCTATTTTTGGTTGTGTCCTTATTTGGTTTGGGTATCAGGATAATATTGACTTCATAGAATAAGTTTGGTAGTGCTCCTTCCTTTTCCATTTTATGTAAGAGTTTGGGGAACCTTGGTGTTAGTTCTTCCTTAAAGGTTTGGTAGAATTCAGTAGTCTACCTGTTGCTGGGCTCCTCTTTGTTGGAAACTCTTTATTACTGCTTCACTCTCATTGCTCATTATCAATCTCTTTAGGTGGCTGACATGATCTTGGGTCAGTTTAGCTGTGTCATATGTGCCTAGAAACTCATCCATTTTTTTCTAGATTTTTCCAGTTTATTAAAATATAAGTTTTTCGAAGTATTCCCTAATGATTCTCTTATTTTCACTGGTATTTTTGTGGTATCTCCTTTGTCATCTCTAATTTTATTGATTTGGATTTTTTCCCTCCTTTTGGTTAACTTAGTAAAGGGTTTTTCAATCATGTTTATCTTTTCAAAGAATGAACTTTTCATTTCATTGATTCTTTGAATTTTTTATCACCCATTTCATTAATATCTCCCATGATCTTTATTATTTCTTTCTGCCTACTAGTTTGGGGTTATGCTTGTTATTATTTTTCTAAGAGCTTGAGGTGAATCATTATGTTATTTGAGATTTCTCTAATTATTTAATGAAGGCACACATAGCTATAAACTTTCTTGCTTGCACAGCCTTTGCTGTATCCAAAAGGTTCTGATAAGTTATGTTTTCATTTCCACCTGATTCTAGGGTTTTTATGATTTCCTCCCTTATTTCTTCAATTACCCACTGATCATTCAGTGAATTGCTCAATCTCTATGTGTTTGAATATTTTCTTGGTTTCTTTTGCTGTTGATTTATAGTTCTATTCTATTATGATGTGATAAAATTCAGCAGGTTATCCCTGTTTTCTTCTATTTGTTAAGACCTGCCTTATGTCCTAAAATATTATCTATTTTGGAGAAAATTCAACAAACTTCTGAGAATAAAATGTGTTCTGCAGTTGTTGAGTAGAATATTCTCTAGATGTCTGTTGAGTCCATTTGATGTATAGTGTCATTTAATTCTGAAGTTTCTTTGTTGATTTTTTTCTGGATAAACTATTTGTGAGATTGAGGTATTGAAGTCACTCTCTGTTAGTGCATTAAAGTTTATTTGTGCTTTTACACAAAATTTTGTTTGTTTTATGTAATTAGGTGCACTGGCATTCGTGCATATATGTTTACAATTCTTATCTCTTCTTGATGGATTGTCCCCTTTATCAATATGAAGTGACCTTCTTTGTGTTTTCTGACTAATTTTGGCTTGAAGTCCACTTTGTTAGATATGAGTGATAGCCACTACTGCTTTCAGGCACCATTTTCTTGGGATGTCTTTTTTCATCCTTTCACTTTATGACTGTGTGTGTGTTTGTCAGTTAGGTGCATTTCCTGTAGGCAACAAATGGTTTCATTTTGTTTCTGAATCCAATCTACCAGTCTGTGTTTTTGATTGGAGGATGATACCATTAACATGTCATCTTGTTGTTTTTGTAATGGTTGGTGATACTTATTTGCTTGTTGACTCATTAGTGAGATACATGCTCTCCCATATTTTCTGGGTGCATTTATCTTCCTCCTCTCTATGTAGGATTCCTTTAAGTACCTTATGCAGTGCTAAGTTCCATCTCCAATGTGAATTATAATGTGCCTTTGAAACATTGAGAGAGAAAAGAAAGCGTTCCCATATTCCTTACACTTATCTTGTGTTTTCTTTCTATTATCAGTTCTCTCATGGGTTTGAAGGAAACTAAAGCAACTAAAGGCTTTGTTGCATGTTTTTGCAATCAGAATGTCTTTCTTCAGTATGAGTTGTTTTGTGTCTTTGGAAAACCTTGGACAGCTGAAAGCTTTATCACATTCCTTATATGCATAAGGTTTCTCTCCAGTATGAATTCTTTCGTGTATTCAAAATAATTTGGTAGCATTTAGACCTTTCTCACAGTTTTTACATTGATAGGATTTCTCGTGAATGTGAGTTCTCTTGTATGTTTGCATGAACTGGGAGAATAAAAGGCTTTTCCACATTATATAAGGTGGGAAATATATATAAGCACCTTATAGCCTATCACTATTGTGCATTCTTGTGTGGATTTGAAAGCCTGTTAGAGGAAAATAGAATTGTCCACCTTCCTTTCATTCACAGTATTGTTCTCTAGTGTGAGTCCTTTCAAGACTGACAGCTTTCCCACATTGCTTATCTTAATGTGTCTTCTCTCCATTTTCCTGATACTCATATAGTTGGTGTACAATGTGGACTGCCATGTATCTAATGAAGGGATGACTGACCAATGATAGCTTCTCCACACATACTGCATTCATGGATTTTACTCCAGTTTCCTCACTCAAGCTGAGATCTAGAGTTTGACTGAAGACTTTCCCCACTGACCACCTTCTTTCTTTTCCCAGAATCTCTCTACCATATGGCTGCTATAGAGGCCAGGTCCCTGACAGCTTCTCACATCACATCTCTGTACAGATTCTTCTGGGAAGAATCCAGCAGAGCACACTCCTCCTGGCTGAAGTTCACAGCCACATTCTCAATGGTGACTGACACATCCTCACTATGCTCCTGTGCATGTCACAGCTAGACAGATGATACAAAGTGGGTAGAGAACCTGTCTAACTTGCATGAGGCCCTGAATTCAAACCCCAGTATTACCAAGAAGTATAAAATAACAGGTGATACAGCACAGTCACCAGACGTCATTACAGGACATACCAAGCTTTCTAGTGGACCTCTTCTTAGACTGTTAATATGGAGGATTATATTGAAAGATTTTTGAATTTTAAACCAGCCTTGCATAACCAGTATAAATTCCACTTGGTTATGCTATATTATATTTATATATTTCCAGATTCAATTGCTGATTATTTTCTTGATGGTGATCTATGGTTTTCTTATACTTTCATTGTTTGGTTTTGGCATTAGAAAAATTCTGGCTTCAAAAAATTACTTGGAAAATGTTCCTCTTCTGTTTTCAGGAAAACATCATATAAAATTTATGAGTTTTTTCTAAATGTTGAGCAGAAATAGGCAGTGAAACTATCTGGGCTAGAGATTTTTGTTTTCATCACTTTAAATTTTGAATTAAATTTCCTTGACAGTTATGACCAATTCAGGTTATCTAGTCCATCTAAGGGTAGTTTTTATTACTTCTGGTTCTTGAGAACTTATCTATTTCATTTAGGTTATAAAGAATGTCCTCTTATGGTATCTACCATAGTCCCTTATTATCCTTTTATCATTTGCAGAGCCCATAGTGAGATCTCGTCTTTCACTCCTGATATTGATAATCTGGATCCACTCTTTTTGTTCTTGGTTAGTCTGGCTGGTGGTTTAACATTTTTATTGATCTTTTCAAAAGAGGAGATTTTAGTGCTGGTTTTTCTTGTTTTCTGGTATTCAGTGACATTGATTTCTACTCTATTATTTTCTTCCTTCTACTTCTGATAGTGGAAGATTAGATTATTACTTTGAGAGGTCCTCCTTTTCTAATATTAGCCCTTAATCCAATGCTACTTATCCAAAGCATGATTCTAGTTAGTATTATTCTGAAATTTTTAACATGCTTAATTTCCATTTCTCTCATTTGGAAATATTTCATTTCCCATGAGACTGCTTCTTTTATCCATGGATTACTTTGAAATGTATCATTTAACTTCCAAGGGCTTTCTTTTTGAGATTTTCTTGTCATCTTTTTATTAACAATTTCTAGTCTAAAATTATTATTAGCAGAAAACATACTTTGTAAAGCTTCAAGGTTTTTATTCTTCTTAGTATTTGTTTTATAACCTAGGATGTGCTCCATCTTGGCAAATGTACCACATGCACTTGTAAGAACGTGTGTTCTGCTGTTGTTGGGTGGAGTGTTATGTAATTGCCAACCCAGGAAAACACCAATTAAGTGGTGCTGTTCTTCTATAACCTTGTTCAATTTCTGCTTACCTGTTTTATCAATACTTAAGGGAAGACTTTCAACTAAAATTATTTATTTGGCTTTTTCTCCTTTCAGTCCTAAAAGTTTTTAATTAGTGTATTTGGAAATGGTTGTTAAGTACATGTAGATTTAAGATTTTTATGTCTCTTTGGAAAAATCATCCTTTTATCAGAATGTGTTATCTATCTTTAATCCTTGTGTATTAGGTACTTTTGTGTGGCTGTTGCCAAAATACCTGACAAAAACAAATTAGAAGAAGTAAAACTTATTTGGTTCATGGTTTCAAAGAGTCCAATCCAGTTACTTGGCTCCATATTTCTGGGCCTGCGGTGAGCAGAACATCATGGAAGCTGGAGTGTGTGGTACAGGCTGTTCACCTCATGGCAGACAACAAAAAGAAAACATAGCAGTAGCAGAAAGGGACCAGGGTAAGATACAGTCCCCATGGGCCCCAGTGAGCTACTTCCTCCAACCGGACCCACCTCCAGAAGTCTCCACAGCTCCCATAATGCCAGCAAAGTATGAATCCATCAGCAGTTAATTCATGAGCACAGAGCCCTTATGATCCAGTCACTACCCAAAAGCCCATCAGTCCTCAATATATGAGACTATGGGGAACATTTCATATTTAAACCAGAAAACCTGGTTATTTTCTTTTCTCTGAAGTCTACTTTAACGGATGCTAATATAGCTATTCCAACTTTATTTTGATTACTTCTTATATATTTATATCTAGCCCTTTACTTTTAATCTACCTATCATACATATTTATTTTTATTACAATAAAAATAAAGTTGCTTTATTTTTTTAAAAAAACCTATTAATCTGTCTTTTAATTATTGTGTTCAGATATTTTGCATTTAATATACGTATTAATACGTATGAATTTCTGTCTACCATATCTTTATTTGATTTCTATTTATTTCCTCAATTTTTTTTGTTCTTGTTTTCTTTTACCACCGGATAGTCCCTCCTACCTCTATCATGTTGTAATTAAGTTATATATTACATGTACCTACATTGAAAATCCTACCAGAAAATGTCATAATTATTTTTACTTTAACGTTTTTAATATTGTGTTATGCAACTTTGGATCTTGTTCAAATCCTTTGTAGGTTACTCTTGTTTTAGCAGGCAATTGACACAGTTGGAGGAGGACCCCAAACTTGTGGCTTCAGTGTAGTTCTGTTTTGCTCCTTTTCAGTTCTGTTTGGACCCACCCCATAAGTACTTCTTCCTTTGGCCTGTCTAGAACTCAGGAAATTGTCAATCCCATTGTTCAATTCTCAGATTTGATGGTAGTCCAGTTAGTGTGAGATTCATCTAGTGCAGGTTGGTGATAAGCTCTGGAGTTTATAAATAACATTGTGAGTGTACATTCCTGAGCGTCTCTCTAAAATCCCCATGGCACTTTCTGGGTACAAAAGTTTCTCCCCTCTGGTTTGCAGTTCTATGATCAGACCATCAGAGCTTTATTTATCCCACTGTGCAATGTACTTCCCATAACTGCTTCCACCTCTGCAACCCAATGATAAAAGGTCATAGAGAAAAAAATCAATACAGGTTCACTATAGCTTCTGGGAACCACAACTTCTTATGTCAAAGTGGACATAAGACTCTCCTTCCTTGAAGCTGTAGGCTCTTGGAGACCCTTATTGTGACTTTTTTTGGTGGTGATGCTGCTCCTGTCACATGATAGCATTGCTTAGAGTCTGGGCAGTGAACAAACAGGGGTGGAAAAACCACTGGAGGGAAAAAGACTTGGAAATCTCTGTCTAGCCTTCAGGCCAGAATTACACTGCTTTTTCTACAACTTTTCCTTTTATCCCTCCTGTGGGTTTCAAACCATATCAGTCTGAGTTAGTGGATATTGAATAGAAATAAAATTGTGAAACTTTTTTAATTTTTTGAGACACAATCTCACTATGTAGCGCTGACCACCCTTGAACTCAAGATTCTCAGGCCTCAGCCTCCCAAGTGCTTGGACTACAGGCATTTGCCACTACACCTAGCTGAAACTTTGAATTCTTGTCTTCTCCAATTTACTTGCTTCTGTTTATTTTTCAGACTCCTCAAATGAATTTTCTATGCATTTCCAAGGTTTATAACTACAATAAGGAGGAGAGTCAAGGTGGCATATGCTTACACCACCTTACTTGAAATGATAATCTAGAAAAATATAAATGTCAAATATCAGTACTAATTCCCAAAAGAGACCAAGAAGGCAGTGAGAACAGCCTGAGATATCCCAAAGTGTCAGTAGGAGTTAATGCAGCATTGCTGGAGGTAGAAGGTTCATCATCCAAGCTAACACATGTTGTCAGAATGAAAGAAAACACCATGACAAGTATACTTGAACAACAGGTGTAACCAGGAGCCTGAACATAGACCACCTTTATTTTTTTTTATTATTCATATGTGCATACAAGGCTTGGGTCATTTCTCCCCCCTGCCTCCACCCCCTCACTTACCACCCACTCCCCCCCCTCCCCTCCACCCCCTCAATACCCAGCAGAAACTATTTCTAATTTTGTTGTAGAGAGAGTATAAGCAATAATAGGAAGGAACAAGTGTTTTTGCTGGTTGAGATAAGGATAGCTAAACAGGGAATTGACTCACATTAATTTCCTGTGCGTGTGTGTTACCTTCTAGGTTAATTCTTTTTGATCTAACCTTTTCTCTAGTTCCTGGTCCCCTTCTCCTATTGGCCTCAGTTGCTTTTAAGGTATCTGCTTTAGTGTTAAGGGCAACAAATGCTAGCTAATTTTTTAGGTGTCTTACCTATCCTCACCCCTCCCTTGTGTGCTAAAGCTTTTATCATGTGCTCAAAGTCCAATCCCATTGTTGTGTTTGCCCTTGATCTAATGTCCACATTTTTGGTCTTTTGGGCCAGGCTAACCTCACTCAGAATGATGTTCTCCAATTCCATCCATTTACCAGCGAATGATAACATTTCGTTCTTCTTCATGGCTGCATAAAATTCCATTGTGTATAGATACCACATTTTCTTAATCCATTCGTCAGTGGTGGGGCATCTTGGCTGTTTCCATAACTTGGCTATTGTGAATAGTGCCGCAATAAACATGGGTGTGCAGGTGCCTCTGGAGTAACCTGTGTCACAGTCTTTTGGGTATATCTCCAAGAGTGGTATTGCTGGATCAAATGGTAGATCAATGTTTAGCTTTTTAAGTAGCCTCCAAATTTTTTTCCAGAGTGATTGTACAAGTTTACATTCCCACCAACAGTGTAAGAGGGTTCCTTTTTTCCCCGCATCCTCGCCAACACCTGTTGTTCGTGGTGTTGTTAATGATGGCTATTCTAACAGGGGTGAGGTCGAATCTTAGTGTGGTTTTAGTTTGCATTTCCTTTATTGCTAGAGATGGTGAGCATTTTTTCATGTGTTTTCTGGTCATTTGAATTTCTTCTTTTGAGAAAGTTCTGTTTAGTTCACTTGCCCATTTCTTTATCGGTTCATTAGTTTTGGGAGAATTTAGTTTTTTAAGTTCCCTATATATTCTGGTTATCAGTCCTTTGTCTGATGTATAGTTGGCAAATATTTTCTCCCACTCTGTGGGTGTTCTCTTCAGTTTAGAGACCATTTCTTTTGATGCACAGAAGCTTTTTAGCTTTATGAGGTCCCATTTATCTATGCTATCTCTTAGTTGCTGTGCTGCTGGGGTTTCGTTGAGAAAGTTCTCACCTATACCTACTAACTCCAGAGTAGTTCCTACTCTTTCCTGTATCAACTTTAGAGTGTGGGGTCTGATATTAAGATCCTTGATCCATTTTGAGTTAATCTTGGTATAGGGTGATATATATGGATCTAGTTTCAGTTTTTTGCAGACTGCTAACCAGTTTTCCCAGCAGTTTTTGTTGAAGAGGCTGCTATTGCTCCGTCGTGTATTTTTAGCTCCTTTGTCAAAGATAAGTTGGTTATAGTTGTGTGGCTTCATATCTGGGTCCTCTATTCTGTTCCACTGGTCTTCATGTCTGTTTTTGTGCCAGTACCATGCTGTTTTTATTGTTATTGCTTTGTAATATAGTTTGAAGTCAGGTATTGTGATACCTCCTGCATTGTTCTTTTGACTGAGTATTGCCTTAGCTATTCGTGGCCTCTTGTGTTCCATATAAATTTAACAGTAGATTTTTCAATCTCTTTAATGAATGTCATTGGAATTTTGATGGGAATTGCATTAAACATGTAGATTACTTTTGGGAGTATAGACATTTTTACTATGTTGATTTTACCAATCCATGAGCATGGGAGATCTCTCCACTTTCTATAGTCTTCCTCAATCTCTTTCTTCAGAAGTGTATAGTTTTCCTTGTAGAGGTCTTTCACATCTTTTGTTAGGTTTACACCTAGGTATTTGATTTTTTTTGAGGCTATTGTAAATGGAAATGTTTTCATACATTCTTTTTCAGTTTGCTCATTGTTAGTGTATAGAAATGCTAATGATTTTTCTGTGTTGATTTTATATACTGCTACCTTGCTATAGCTATTGATGATTAGACCACCTTATTTAAAAGGTGCAGTGGGAAAATAATAGTCTTTTCTAATAATAGTCTTTCCTGCTTAGTCCAATTTTTCAATTAGAATGTATACATAGAAAATTGGTTGTTCCCTTTGTTTTGGTTGATTTTCATGTAGGAAATATAAATAGTCTTTTTGTTTTAAATGCTAATTTGTCATCTAGACCTGGAAAGAATGTATTCTGTAAATACTAGGGCTAGACATTTCTCTTTTTGTATATGTAGTTGTCTGAGGCTCTTTCTGTAAAGCCAAAGACAGAACTCTAGGCCTCTTGAGAGCTTAGCTCCAGCAGCATCTCTCTTAGTGTAGATAAACCTGGATGTACTGGCCAAAGGAGGTTTCTAAGTCTGAAATCTCAGAGTGAGGCTGGCTGGAAAATGCTAGCCATCTCCAAACACAATGGCCCAATGACAGTGTGTATTCGTCCCGCTGACACCCCACAATGATCCTTCCCAAAAGAAACTTCCTCCAGCTTAATTTATAGCTCTTAGCTCCTCTTTAACTTTATTGCTGAAATTTTCAACAAGGATGTTGGGTGCCAAAGCCACAGTGGTTTTTATGATGTGGGTGCCTCTGCGAAGGAAGATCAGAGGAGCATTTCACACAGGCACCAAGTGGCCAATGACAATGACTTAGCCACTCTGCACTTGGATGGCATTCAGACCAGTGGATGTGACACATTACATGTGAATTAATCCAGTAGTTGCTTTACTTCATTGTCCAAATTATGAGTCATCCCATTCTACAGGGAGGATGGCATGCGAAAGTTTTACATCCACCTATGACTAGAACACTATTTTAACTTTTGTAAAGAAAATAAAAGCACCTATAAGAACCAAATTAGCCTTGTCAATCAGGAACAATGGCTTATCTCTTCAGCACATCACCTGCTATTTAGAAGGACTTAAATTGAGAACATGAAGTCAGGACACACACTGGGTTAATAACCTTAACAGGCAATGGCTCAAATCAAAGTTCTGTTCCAGTTCCATTCTTTCTTCTTTTTAACTGGTGTACACACTTAGGTCTCAGACTCTTTATATTTTTTCTTTCTTCCTTTCTTTTTTTAGGGGGGACAATTCTGGGCATGACTCAATCCTTTTGCTTTTAGTGTGTTTTTCAGATAAGGTCTTGAAATTTTGCCTGGGCTAACCTCAAACGGAGATCATCTTACCTCTGCCTCAGTCGCTGGGATTACAGGAGTGCATCACCTTGCCCTGCTCTTCCCAGAACTCTTAACTTGGCCACTGACTCTTGACACTCCCTTTCCAGTTTATACATACCTGCTAGTCCATTTCTTGTCTCCATATTGACCTGATCATTTTGACCCAGTTGGTCCCTACTTCCCAGGGCCCAGACTAAGCACTGCATTAATTCTACCAATGAGACAAGGAGGAACTGAAATTAGCCATACTGCTCCCCAAGCCTATATTCTGGTTCAGACTGTGTTGACCCAAAGTAACGGGCTCCTTCCTTCACAGTCAGGGTCCGAATTACGATGGTTTGACTTACAATTTTTTTTGACCTTATGATGTAGTGAAAGTGATCGTATTCAGTAAAAAGAATACTTTGGATTTTGAATTGGGTTGTTTTCTAGGCTAGCGTTATGTGATGTTGACCTTCTCTTAAGGTGGTGGGCAGTGTTAGTGAGCACAGCTCCCGATTAGACCCAGGATCACAAAGGAAACTGGTAAGTGTGCTAAATACTCTTTTAACTTAGGACATTTTCAACTTATCCTGACTTTCTCCTGATGCCACTCCATCACAAGTTGAGGAATACTTACAGTTTCCAGCAAGGAGGAATATAGACTGTAGTCTTGTCTACTCTGTGTCCCTTTTAACACTTACTTTCCGGGTGCCAGAGTCGATGGGTGCATGTGGAGTTAGAATATTCTTCTTTTCAGGAGAGCATTGGGAAAGCTTGATTCACACATGTTTAACAGAATAATATTTATTTGATTGCAAATATATACGAAATAAAATTTATATTGATTCGGTATGAATGATAGTCCATAGCCACAAAGCAGATGTAGCTATATCTGCTAATTCTGCTCATGTTACTTAGAAAATCCTGAGATGTATAAAGGTGTAGATAATCAACTTCCCCGTTAGTCCAAGAAATCAATGTGCTAAGCCACACCTCAGTGTCCGTCAGGCTTGCTCAGCATTGGCCAAAGGAAGACTCAATTTTCTGTCAGCTCGATCCATGCAGAGCCTTCTGCCCTGCAGCACCTCTCTTCCCAGGGGCTGGAGAGGAAGGAGCTCCTGGCTGGCTAGCCATTTCCTAAGCTGGGAGTTTTTCCTAGTGGTTTCTGTTTTTACCGAGTCTTCTCCAGGGGAAAAACCCTTCCGATAATTTTGAGTTGGTTCCACGTGAATTTTTTAGAGTTCTTCACAGGCATGTGGTAACACATTTGGGTCCAGAACCTGGAATTGGGACAAACTGATTTGAAGCCTCTCCAAGTGACTGTGGGCAAAACCCTGAGAGCTTTTTTTACAAGATAAGGTAGAGACTCTGGTTCCTGGAAAGAACAGAACTTAACTAAAATCAGTTTCAGTGTTTGGTCATCCAAGGCAAGATTCACTGCTGCTTGTAATTCAAAAACAGTGGGTCCATTGACATAGTTCGGACTCAGGATAAATATCCCTCTTCTACTTTTCTTAATAATGCTCACAATGTCTTCTGCATACACTGGAAATAAATAATTTAATTATTTGCATTTGATATTGGTAAGCCTTGAGTCACCATAGCCTTCAACCTCCCAGATCTACCCAGGGATTCTCTGCAATGGGATTCCCTGCAATGGGTCCTCAGGTAAAGGGGGAAAGAGACATGATTTACCCCATCACTTTTACAATGTCACCTCTATTGATTGTTGAGGATACACTCTAGTGGCTGTTAATTTTATGTTCCTACACTTATATTCTATCTTCCTAAATTGTCATTTCCTCTAGGAACAATGCTCATTAAAAGCAGGTAATCAAGGTCAACATAGGTCAAGGGATCCCCAGGCTTCTGGTGGCACTGGAGGTGTCTGAGGCAGAGGATGCTATAGGCCAGCAAAGACTGGGTATCTAGTGGATCACTCCCATTGAAATGCTGGCTTGACCCACTGCTGAGGCTTGAAGGGCGAGGTTCCAGAAGTCAGGAAGGCCATTTGTTTCAGATGACAGAGATGACTTCCTGTGAAGGAGCCAGGAAAAGCATATTTGCTCTGGATGGCCTCTTTAGGGCCTTATACTTTTTTTTTTTCTGAAAATGGATTTTTTTTTTTTTATAATGATGGAGCATGTCTATGGAACATGTTTTTTTATGTGGTCACCCAAGATGATCTAGGTTCATGAAACCTCCCAGAAGATGTGTATCTCAGCAGAAAGAATGACACAAAATAACTTAGCCCTTGCATTGAACTGTGTGATTTGTTCTACATTTTTTTTCTTGGCATACAGGACCTACCTCCTCCTGGGGCCACATCTCTTTCAAGCAAACACAAGGTATATCCATATTTGTTTTCTAGAACTTCAGGAAACAAATTCAGGGCCAAGTGTTCTTCACTCAGAGATGAACTGGCCTCACTCTCATAAGAGCTCCATTTTGCATAGGATATGAAAGCATCAAATTCCTTTTTATCTGAGGAAGAAGAATAATAAAACAATAAAACATAAGCCATTTACACTTTTTACTCCTATCACAGTCCATATACAGATGCTTGAAGCATGCTAAACAGGTAAGTAATAAGATGTGGGATCCTTATAAAATGGATTTTAAAAATAAAAATCAACAGCTGCATCCATTTCAAAATCACACTGGTGAGTAGTATTGATTGCCCACCCCAAATCAAATTCTGATTTATGAAGCACTCATGCATTTTTGCTGGGGTTAGATCAAACAGCTGGGGCCTCCTGTGATTAAATTGTCTGTCCCCTGAAGGGCCTCTGAGCTTTAGTTGCATCTGCATTGTTTCTGTCTTGTCAGTTATACATCAAAGAGGAATCAGATACTATCAAAGCATGATACTATCCAGGGAGCCAGGCACTGCTACGACCCAGCCCCATGCATCCAATAGGAGAAAGTGTCTCCTTAGGTGGTCACGCATTACAGCCGTGCAATGGTCTCAATAGCACTGAAAAATTCCTATCACCTGGTAATCTCATAGCCATACTATCATAATGCTATGCATTCCTAACGTGTTTGTGGTGATGCTGGTGAAAATAAGCCCACTGGGCTGCCAGACGTATAAAGGAACCACAAAATTATTATGCATGGTATGTAATGCTTGATAATGATAATACATGACTAGGTTGCTGGTTATGTATTTACCGTACTATATTTCCATGGCTGTGTACAATGTACTCCTACTTACATACATACATGTTTATTGTAAAACACGGTCCCATGTTACACCGGCAACAGCTTCAGACAGCTCCTGTTTATCATGTCTCTTGATCATACCATTTCTCTTTTGTGCTTGATTTTATCAGACAGCCTGTAGCCTAGGTGTGCAGTAGGCTATGCCATCTAGATTTATGTAGTATACTCTATGTTGTTTACATAAAGTAAAACCTACCCTATGATGCATTTCTCAGAGTGTATCTCTGTTCTTAAGTGAGTCATGATGTACTTCTATTTGAATCCCTATATGTAAAATGAGGATAAGTTAGGTATGGTGGTTCACGCCTGTAATCCCAGCTACTCGGGAGGTAGAGGTAGGAGGATCATGGTCCAAGGTTGGCTCCGGAAAAAACTTAAGACCCTATCTGAAAAACAAACTAAAAGCAAAAGGACTAGGGGCTTGGCTCAAGTGTTCGAACACATGCATAACAAGTGTGAGGCTCTTAGTCCCAAGTACTATCAAATTTTAAAAAAAGAAAGATAAGGACAATAATAGCTCCTCAGTGGGCTGTCGCAGTTCACAAGAGATAACATACAAAATATGCTTGGTGTCTGGCTTGTATTTAGTCCCCTCCCTTCTAGATGGGAACTCAAGTTTACACAGAACTTGTTTTAGGATATTTTAAAGGACTCATGTGCCTTCTCCCAGTCAGTACTGGGAGAAGCAGAAAAATCTCATAAATTAACTCACATTATTTGGAATGGAACATCCATTCCAGCCCTTTCCACAACTTCTGACAAACAGAATTGTCACAAAATAGCTAGGAGTGAGGCTGTTGGCTACAAAATAGCTGTACACCTGCTCAGTGTGGTAGTAAGAAGTCTCAGTGGACTAAGCGCCAGGAAGAGAGGAGGAAGGTCCAAGCATCAAGACCGGAGGGTGCCAAAGGGAGCTGATTTATGAAGCACCTTGTTGCTTAGACTGGAACGAGGAGACTCAGGGCTGTGGCTGGCAGGTTTGTGCTCACAGTTTGAATATGTAACATCCCACAGTTGCCTTGTGAAATCCCAGCACACTAGGATTTTTCTACTATCTGGAAACTACATTGCTTTGGTAATAAAATTAAAGAATGGGATGTTAGATGGACTCTTAGGTCCTCCATAATTCTAACAATCTATACCTTTCTAAATTAACTTTAGATATTAATTTTAGATATTCATTAGCCTCAAAAGTCATTTTACTGGAAAGTATAAATTGGCCAGCAGAGGGCACTGCACCACTGTCCTTGAAAATCAGCTTCTGCCTGGAGATCTGTTTACCCACTCTTACACACAAGCTCTAGAATCTGAAGGTAAATAGCATTTTAATAAAAGATGCTGAAGGGAAACATTAAGACTTTGACTACATAATTTGCTCTATTCAAAAAAGGCTAATTTTAAAGAAAAATTATTCTCAAAAACATTTTTGGCTTCAGAATTTCTAGAATGTGTTCTAAATAATTTACCTAAAGAAACACATAATTGATGGACTTCTTTTGTTGCTTCGCTTTTAGTTTTTTTGGTTGTGTTTGTTCTGGTTGGTTGGTTCTTTACACAGGGCCTGGTACTTTTCTTACTCAGCTTTTCCTGGGATCTGACACCTTCTTACTGAATTTCTAGTGTGGGAAATCACCAGAGTTTGGATTGGAGGGACTTCCCTCCCCAAAAATAAGCCCTTTATCCCTGAAACTGAGCAGAATAGGGCTTCTGCTTCCTCCAAGCAATAGAATAATTTCTCTAAGACTGCAAATCTTCTAACCTGAGAGTTCCACGACTAACTAGAAAAAAACACAACAACAACAAACCAAATGCAGTTCTTCTAAACAAGCAAACACTAATAAGTATCATTAGCCTGTCTCCTGGGTAAATTGGCAAGATCTTCGTGAGTAGCGATAGTTCTTGTGCTTTGTTGAGCTTCCAAGTTATTGGGATATGTCCACTGTTCTAAAGTTTACAGATGAGGATGATTGAGTTAGTAACTAATGAGCTCTTGTTTCTTTTTTATTTTTTTTTTAATCTTGTTAAAGTGGACTTTTATTTGGTGGACCTGAGGTGAGCTCTGTAAGATTTTACATATTTTTTTTACAATTTTTAACGGGTTTTATTTTTCTGTTTTCATACACGTAGATAGTGTGCTTCAGTTATACAGACCCTCCACTACTCTCTTCTTTTTCTTCCCTCCTCTCTCTGCCCTGCCCAATTGTCTCCCTTACCTAATGAGATCTTTTAAGGCAGAACAACTGGGTCCAAAGACCCTCTGTAATAGGCTTCCAGAGGTTCAGTTTCAAGCGTGACTTCTCTTCAACTTTGGCTTATAAAATGACTGTGATATCTAGAATAGTTAACACACTTAATTGGCATACACTCCAGTCTTCAAGACATAATCATTGCTAACACATACTGAATTTTTCCATGTATTAAGGTGCCTTTCTAAAAGTATGTTTTACATCATGAGATCTTATAGCATCTTTTTTGATTGATGCTATTACAATCCTATTTTATACATAAAAAACTAAGACATTGATATGCTATTTGTCATATTGCCTTAGATTGATTAGCAGAGAGAATATTTCCAAATTTGACAAATATCACAACAGCATCATCTATAAGAATCCTTGTCAATAAAATGAACAAAAAGTGTTTTTTGAGTCTTCTCTGGTATGCAGCCACCAGACCTAGAGGAAGTCACAAACCCTCAGGGGCCTTATTTGTTCATCGGGGATTGCCAATTTCTTGAGCAACTCCTTCCTGCTCTGCCCTGGCTGGCAAGAGGCACGTGAAACTCTTTCCTAAAATAACACCAAGGAACGAAAGCCAATGGGTACTGATGGCATTTTTACTGTCCTGGTCATACTGCAGTCTGTGTCAGTTCTAAGGAGAACATCAGAGGGTGGCATGGGGGTGACCTTACCTCCAGGAGTCTCGTCCTTGCTCTGGTAGGTTCTCCACAGAAGCACTATCTCAATCCAGTGCATGTAGAGAAATGCACCCGCCACCAGTACACCGGCCAGGGTCATGACAGTACCAAGAAGGATGAACAGGAACACCACTGGGGAAGACACGGAAGCCGTGAGCCAGCACAGAGGCAGTATTGCCGTGAGCCTGCCCAACACCTGTTCCTGTTCTATTATCTTATCAAAATCAAAGCCAGTAGCTGCATTTCTCTTGAATCTGTGAACATCTCAAATCAAGTCTGCAGAGAACTATCCACAGTAAATTCTAGAGACCACAAAGAGTTGAGCTGTTCCTGATCAGGTGGCTTGAAATACTGATCACAGACATTTATTTATTCACAAATAAATTTCCACACAGTCCATTTGTGTCTCTTCCATCCCATAATATACATTATTATCCTATATTGTCATCCTCACTATGTCTTAGCTTCCTGACAGCAGGAGTCTTATCAGCTTACTTTTGCACCCTCCACCTTCCTAAAACAAGGGATCTATAAACTTCTGTAGAGAAAAGCCACCATCATGGAGCATCCTCCACAGGCCAGGAATGAACTTTGTCTTCCTTAAGCCTCACAAACATTCATGTTTGTTTGTATTATAGTCTTCTATTAACCAATTGAATGCATGGGTGAATGATATCAGCTTCATCTCTGGGCATCTTCTTAAATAAATTTAAGAGTTAATCCTTACTGGGAATTTCTACTCTAGCTTTTAAAAGGCTACCATTTGTGATATACACATAAAATTCTGTACAGCAAGCAAGATTATTCCTTCCCTTCTCCATACTCCATCCATCAGAACATGAGTCCACCATGCTCTTTAGAAGCCAGGAAGGACAAACAGCCGAGAGAGGTGTCAGCATCCTACCCATTACCCAGGGCCTGCCCTGCCTGCTGGTATTTGCAGAATGAGTGAGGGAGTAACTTTGTGAATGAATGAGGGAGGGAGAAAAGGAGGGAATAAATGAGGGAGGGAGTGAATGAGTGACTGAGTGAGTGAGTGAGTAAGAATGAGGAAGGGAGTGAGAATAAGGGCGGGAGCGAGCGAATGAGTGAGTAAATGAGAGTAAATGAGAGAGTGAATAAAAAATGAATGAGTGCATGAGCAAGACAAGGAGTGAGTGAGCAAGTGAATGAGTGAGTGAATCAGTGAGTGAGTGAGTGAATGAATGAGAGAGTGAGTGAGTAAATGAATGAGTCAGTGAATGAGTGAATGAATGAGTGAGCAGGTAAATGAGTGAGTGAATGAAGGAATGAGCAAATCAATGAGTGAGTGAATGACAGGCTTTTTCAGTCATAGAGTCTTAGTTAAGAAGACCTTTGGCCAAGGCATTAAATGGGTCAAAAAAGTGCTTAAAATGTTCATTGCTGTCATCATTACTATTTTCAGGGAACCCCCTTTCCTCTCAAGAGAAAGCAGTGTATTCTTGGACAACCTTCCAGACTTACCTTCTTTTCTTTCCTTCAGTTGGATGGTCTGAGTCGTGTTGCCAATGGAGTTCTGGGCAAAGCAAACAAACTTTCTGCTAAGATCCCTCTGAGTGACTTCTTTCAAGAAGACAACATGTTCAATGACTTCTTCCTTGAATGTGGATTTAATACTAGGAAAGAAAGGAAAATTCCATACCTACTCAGTACCATAAACTGACAGTCATTGGCAGCACTTGAAACGCTTATAAGTAGCCAAAAGTATGGCTTTCAGAAGAACTGAAATCGATGTCACAGGAAGATAGCAGCAGAATAAAAGATGGACAGAGAAGGCTCATTCTTGATTAAATTGTTGACTCTGCTAGGCATTTGCACTAAGATATCATTTGCTGGTATCCCTCTAAGAATTCCTTCCTGGGAATAGGTTTTAAGAATAACATTAAAATTATTAACTCCTATTGAGCATTTGCTATCTATCAGACACTCTTCTGAGCACTGAATATGGACCCTAGCCCCCTCCAGTCCTCACCACACACAAACCCTACAAAGTATGAACACGAACATTTTAATGTGGAAGTGACATGAGGAGACTCAGGTGATAGATGAGGAGACTCAGGTGATAGATGAGCAGCCCCAGGTCACAAGGCTGGCAAATGGCAGCCTGATTCCTGGATCTATGCCATGATTCCCCATCCAGGAAGTTGTGAGTCTTGGAATTTATTCAAAATTTATATTCTCTAAAAATTGCCAGTCTTCAAACTGTCATCACATTAAGTAATTGTGTTTATGTGATGAAATTTGAGGTTGTGCTGTTGTGAGCCTATAATACCAGTTCTTATTAACTGAATGCTTTCTGCCAGCCACAGACTATGATAAGAATGACGCATCTCCTGTATACACCCCTTACAGTGACCTTGGAAAATGGAGGTCATTATCCACAGATTACAGGTGGGATGATGGAGGCTCACAGGAGTTAAGGGTCACATTGTCACTAGATGGAAAACAGATTCAAACCTGAGGGTAGGTGACGGCTGAGCAAGCTCTCCTTGACACCACTACACCTCTTTGAACTTAATGCAATGTCAGGTTAAGGTGAGTTACAATGACTTTCCTGACCTTAGAAATTCTTGCTAGATGTTATTGTTCTGACCAAAGTCTGTTCTCTACTTTTTGTGATGATACATACTTTTCAAAGTGATATTACATTTATTCATTGAAATTTCTAAAAAATAGAAGAAGGCATGTCATGCATAGATTCTTACTTTGGGCCAGATCTTGAACAAATGAAGGGTCATATCCTTCAGTGATGTGTCTGATTGGACATGATTGGACACCAGCCCTTTAACCCTTCTGGGAACTGAAGACCAGCTTTTCTGGGCATTGGTTGGCTCTGAATGTCTAGAGTTTTCCTTTCTGATGTCCAAACTCTCTCACTGGTAAATTCTGTCCAGTGAGCTGGTGTTTGTACTATGCAGAACAATAAACAAAGTCTAATTTCTGCTAAAATGCAGTAGCTCCCAAGTATTTCAAGACAGTTGTCCCAACTCTGAGGCTCCTCTCCAGGTTAAATTGCTTCAGCTATTCTCCGCACATATTTGCTGTCAGACTCTGTATCATGGCACCATTTCATCTGGGTCCTTTGCAGTTCATTAATGATTCTGCAGTCTTGGACCCCTGAACTCACAACACAAGGAGTGGATGGCACTGGTAAAAACAAAGTGTTGGGGTGGGGACCAGCCTCTCTCATTTGTTGGTTGTACTTCTATTCAAGCAGCCTGAGTCAGTATGTCTGTCTGCTAGAAAGTTTGATTCTTAAAGCGACCACATCAAACTGCAAACTGTTACTAGACATTGAGCTTTAAAATCACGTTAGGGGCTGTGGGTGTAGCTCAGCTTGTACTTAAAACAAATTAAGATGGCTCTGATGTCACAGGTGACCAGGTACAATACATGGGAATGGAATCAAAATGTTTTTATGCATGGCTGGTTCATTGTATGCCCTCATCAGAAACTGTGTGGCCCTCAAGCTTAAAATTAACACAAACATTGCATTTCTGTATTCTTATTTTCATCACTACTTGGTGCTAGTGGCTACCCACTAACCAACTGTGTGTGGATTTTAGTCATTTCTAAAGGTGATTTGCAAGGAGTAAAGTTCACTAGTGTTTTCTTACCTTTTTTCCTCAGATATTAGGACTTCCCACTCCTGGGAAGACTCTTCGACATACCACCTTATCACAGGTTGAAAGTCCCTTTGGAAGCCAAATCGTACTTTGCAGTGAAGAGTTAAAGGCTTTCCTGAAAATTAAGAAGTCAGAGAAAACAGGAAGGAAGTGGGTAAGAACACTGTCAGGTGCCGGAAGAAAGATGTGGCCCGAGAAAGGATAGTGGTGAAGCCTGGTGTACAGGTGAGACAGGGGTGCCAGAAATGGCCAAATGTCAATACGTCTTATCCAGAAATGCATAAAACTCAGTGTGTCTGTACCTCTTAGGAAATTCTTATATCTTAAACACATTCTTAGCATGAAGATTAGCAAGATGCTATCACTAAGGATCCTGGTGTGGTTTGAAGGCGACGCCAGTAGAATAGGGGTTTTAGTGATATATCCAGTCTTCCTTGTACTTAACTGCTGTTAAAGTACAAGGTACAAAAAAAAACCCTTTTTTAAACAAAAGATTACTTGAAGGGCAAGGTGTGGCATCTCACACCTGTAATCCCAGCTACCGTGGAGGTGGAAACAGGAGGGTCATCATCATCTGAAGCCTGCTTGAGCAAAGTTAGCATGAGACCCTGTCTGAAAAACAAACTAAAAGAACAAAAGTTGGCTCAAGCCTGTAATCCCAACTACTTGGAAGGTGGAGATGGAGAGGATCACTGTTGGAGGCCAGCCCAGGCAAAATGTTACTGAGACCTTATCTCAGAAAAAAGAAAAAAAAAAAGTAAAGAATGGCACATGCCTGTGATTCCAGGTACATGGGAGGCTGAGGTAGGAGGACTGCAGTCTGAGGCAGGCCCCAGGAAAAAAGCATGAGACCCTATCTGAAAAATAACTAAAGCACAAAGGGCTGGAGGTGTACAGCACTGAATTCAAACCCTAGTACCACCACTATTTGTATATTAAAGGAACATAATTAGGCTACCATAACACTTAGATATTATTTAGAGATTAGATATTTAGAAATTACTTAGACACTCAGCTATTTTCCTGAACAATCACTATGAGTGGACAAGCATGTTCCTGGACTCTCCTCTACCTACCACCTCCACAAGGAATATCCAAATATCCATACATGCTCTGCCTCAAACTTAGAATTAAACCCTGAAATGGCAAGGAAATGGCCATTTGAAACTCATCTTTTCCTTAATGTTTCCCACCACTAATACTTTAAGCTTCACTACACCATATGGAATCTGACAATGTTATCTAGGATTAACTTTTTTCTCCCTTCTTTGTTCCTTCCACTCATGTGATTCCCATATTGCCATTACTAGTTCTGTCCTCAGGCTACACCACTACTGCCACCTGGCGACCTCATGTAATAATGTATCTTTTCGCATTTCTTTCTATAATAACTCTTTTATTAGCATTTAAGAAGGCACATATTTTACTGGACAAACCACCATCTGGTTTTAAATACAGCATTTTTTTATTTGACTGCATATGAAGTCACAAATGTTGATGAACTTGACAAGATGAAAGGAGATCATAAGGAAGTCAATTTCCATTCTCCCCCAAAAGAGGACACTGTTTTGTAATATATTTGAGCAGGGGTTGTAGTATATAATTCTCTTAAAAATAAGACCAAGAACTATATTCATAAGGGCTAATGCTACTTAAGTTAGTAAACTTGCAGATGTATCAATGGACCTAAGCAATGTATACAACCACCGCTTCCCGGGAATAATATAAAACCTATGGGTCATGTCCAAACACCAGCCACTCATCACACACTGCTCCACTTTTTCTCAGTGCCATCCTGTAAAGTCAGTTTTATGATTATGATTTGCATATCTAAGGACTGAGGCTCAGAAGAATGAAGTAACTTGCCAGGTCACAGAATAAAACAGGGTCCAGTCAGGATTCACACCCAGTTCTATTTTACTTTCCTTATATCACACTTAGACCTGCACAATGAGGCCCAGGGGTGCTGACATGGCCAACTTACCAAGTTCTACTTCCATTGTGTCCTCGATGGGCTCCAGAATGTCTGGTTTGAACTTAGTGTCTTCAACTAAAAGATGAAAACACAAATTGTTACTTGCACTGAGAAATCTGAAGTCCTGATTGCTGAAGATTTGGGGTGTTAGCTCAACACATTGATCTAAATGTTTTTGGTGCTCCCTCTCACTGTTTCCATGTGAAAAGCTTGCCACTGAGGGACTGGGACATCAGTCCCAGGTTGTGGCTGCTAGCAAAACAGTAGTCCTTCATTAATTTTTATCTGCCTGGATGCATTGTCTTCTACAGCAATCTGCTCACTGTGCAGAATTGAGCCCCTCTGTGCTTTCTACTCCAAAATTTCTTTTTGGTGCCATCTGGCTGAGGAGAAGGCAAGGCAGAACCCACCTGAGAATCTGCACGAGCATGAATCTACCCTGCCATGCTTAACCTCATGACTTGTTTCAAAAAGGAGAGTTCAGCCTTCAGTTATTTTATCCTTCACCTTCTGGCCACAAACTTTCATATATGCCTCCACTGTCAAGCTTCCTCCCCAAGCGTTCTAGTTCCTAGGAAAAGTCATGGTCTTTGCTCTCAAAGTCATCTATCTTACTTCTCACAGACTTCCTCATTTACACCACATTACTCTCTTATCTTTAATTTTAATATTTTTCTCTATATATCCTCATCAATATTTATGCATGTCCAGTCTCTCTATCTTAAAAAAATGAAAAAAAATCCCGCCCTTTTGTCTTGCCTCTTTGTATCTTACAC
Organism: Castor canadensis; assembly: GCF_047511655.1. Lineage (NCBI taxonomy): Eukaryota > Metazoa > Chordata > Mammalia > Rodentia > Castoridae > Castor > Castor canadensis. The sequence goes on along the minus strand of NC_133397.1, from coordinate 89,240,096 downwards.
TTTACATCAGCCATATTTTGTTTTTTGCAGAACTGCCCATGGAACAATGCCCCTAGTTTGTTTTACTTCCAGTTTTTTTTCCAGATAGGTTCTTGTGCTTTTTGATCAGGCCAACCTTGTACAGTTATGCTTTACCACCTGAGGGCTGAACTTCCTAAGCAGTGGGGATTACAGGTGTGCCTGGTTCATTGAAAGAGTTTTATGTACTTATTTTCCCAGATCCCCAACACTCCTGTAGAGTCTGATTTCTTCACTCATCACTATACTGAGACTGCTTTGCCCGAAGTCACCAGTAGTGTTCTTCAAAAACAAACAAAAAAACGAAACCCCCCAACTAAACCAGAAAAGTCTTCCAAACTTTATTAGAACAGTTAGAACAGTGAGAGATCCCTCCTGTTTCCAGACTCCTCCCCTCATCTTCCTTGTCTTCCCAGGCTGCACTGTGTTTTCTTTTACCTACTTGACATCAGCTTCTCCCTCTGCCTGCAGTGGCATCTTTTCTACTTTGGGGTGCTCATTCTTGCGCATCCCTCAGGTTTCACTCAGGCTTGGTTTACCCAGGTTTGGGTCTGGTGGGCCTCCCACATGCCCACTGCTCCTCTTTCTCTTGTTACATCATATTGTGATCTCCTGATTCCTATCTGCCCAATAATATGGTAAGTTCTCAGAAGCCAGAGAAAATATCCAGATGCTCATTTTTACATGCCTAGCTATAAGTCTGACCCATATCAGAAGTTCAATAAATATTTGTATGGGAACAAATTAATGTTAGGAGAATTAACAGACTTTGCAAGATGTCCATTAAGAAAGAGAAAAGTACATTCTGTCACCAAGAATTTGGGCGACTGAGGGATGCGTGAATAAAAAAGAATACTTACACACCACTTGAAGAGAAAGAGGTGCAGATATTCTAACATCTGTTCTCAGGAGCAATCCCATACAAAATTATATGGCTGAGATCTGCAGTAGTACAAGGCTGTGTTTAACTTGGTCCTAGACCTCTCCACATGCCTTGTATCTTGCCACAGAAAAAGAACTAAAACTGATTAAATTTTTCATTAAGAGTGGAATCAACCACTCTGTAGCCCTTTAATACAAAGCACGAGTGACAGTTTTGTTATGTTGTGTCCCCGTAAGCCACGCTTAAATTAATTACATCTTACCATTCATTTGTGGTGACAGTTGTAGATCTAGTAAGAATGATGCAAGGCCAAAGTTGGGGAAAAAACACACAAGCTACAGAAGAAGCAATCTAATAGAGCAATAAACATGAATGAGGCATTTAATTTCATTGTTAGGCAAGTGCAAATGAGGAGGAGGAGGAGAAAAGAAGAAGAGGGGGAAGAGGAGGAGGAGAAAGAAGGAGAAGAAAAGAAAAACTCACTTTGACACCAATCAAAAAGTCTGATAACACCCAAGATTATTTGGCAACAGTAGGACTGTGTTCATTGCTGATGGGAGTGTAAATTGGCTGCATTTTCCCTCAGTGTGCTACTATGTGTTTATGACACAAAGCAATGTTCTACTTTATCAATGGATGAATATGTATGTAAAAAAGCATAAAGGCACAAATGCAAAAGATATACAATGCAATATTGTGACTACACTGGGGCAGGAAGGGCATGGAAGGGATGGGAATGTGGACCTCAAACTTACCTGAAATGCTTTATTTCTTTTTAAAAAACAAGATTTTAAGCATGTGCAAAAACACACACGTGGTACACTAGTGATACGTACACAAATGTTACTTAATATTTCTGCATGTAAAATATTTAATATACTTAAAAGTTGTTGCAAAAGCAAACGAGGGAGAAATGTAAATGGACAACTCGACTTGTGACGGCATGAACATGGAGCAGAACTGAGCCTGCCTTGGTAGATGGGTATGTGTGGATGAGAGCATTGACACTCACCCACATTCAAGGCTTTAATGATTATAAGTGTATGACTATCACTTTTTTCCCTAAAAGGAAACAAAATACTAAGCCAAAAGAAGATGATTTTAATTGATCAATTAGAGTTTAGATAAATCCTGAGACAAAAATATCACTTACCAATGGTTTTCACTTGGACAACAGCTCTGATTGTCCAAGAACTCACATTATCCAACTGCGTGTAATCACACACATACGTGCCCTCGTGATAGTCAAAAATTTCTTTTATTTCAATTCGATGGTTTTTTTCCTCAAAGAGGAGATTTCCATTCTAATCCAAAAGATAGAAAATTAAATATTATTCTTTAACTACAGATTATTTTATACTAATTACACCTAGGAGAAAGTTCACAATGTGATCCTGGGAGGAGGGCAGTCAGTTTGAGATCAAGGGATCCTACAAGCTATGAAGGCATGGTGTTCAATACTGTATTTTTCCTACAAGAAACAAGAGGCACTTCCCAATACAAGTGCCTTATGTGTTGAGATGAGGAAGCCAAATTTTATGTGCCCAAAAAGTGCTATTAACCTGGTCTTTCCCAAAGTCTGATTCAGGCTCCTGGGATTATTCTAGAAAACTCATTAGTGTTCTAAGAAATAATACCTAAATAAATTTTTTAAAAGTGCATGTGTGTGTGTATGCATATATATATATTACATATAACATGTTCCAGAAAATTTTTATATCTTTTTCTGTGAGTGAGGGCACTATATATAATATATTCCTTCAATAAATGTAGCTCTAATAAGAGAATAAAATTTAAATTAAAGATATTAAATAAATAAGCAGATGTATATAAAAATTACAAAGAATGACTGAACACTGAGAAATACTTATCTGACTCTTAGTGAACCCAAAATCAAGTATAAACTAAAATAAAATTATATCTGACTCACCCTTACTTGGAATCTTTAAGATAAAGTCTGAAATTCTTCATGGTCCCATCTGGTTTCCTTTCCTACAGGTGCCCTTTACCCAATGAACCTTCCCTGAAGAACCATGCTCTTTCTGGAGCTTTGCATTTTCATGTGTCTCCCATCACTTTTTCTTACTGCCGAGGCTGTAGTAGCTCATCTCCAGCACCAGCTCAAGAGGCAGCTCCTGGGAGTGAGGTCACCATGTGCCCCCCAGAATCACCCACTTCGTGTTCCCAGCACACTGGGCAGGAATGCCATTACTGTGCAGTAGTATTTGTAGTAGTATGTGATTAGGTATATCTTTGTCTGTAGTTGTTGAAAGCAGCCTTTGTGCCTAGACATCTAGCTGGTCTTGGACACACTGAGAAGAATAAAAATGGGTCTCTTCTCTCAGCAAGCTCTAGTCTAAGACTCCAGGTGCTAAGTCTTAAGCCATGCCTTGGGAGCTACTGGGGCATCCCTAGCTCAGCTCACACATGAGTCTGGCAGAGCCTTGAAGAATACATTCCAATACATAGGAATCAGTCAGTTGAAGGTAAGTGTCATTTTGGGAACATTTGGGGCAAAGCGTGGATATGGGAAATAAGACAAAGGTGAAAGAACTGAAGAACTATGAATGTAGACATGTTTGTTCTTTGTTTCTCTATGATGTAGCAAGAGGGGCACCAACTGTAAGCTCATTGTAATGGATGTGTGAATAAATACATGGAAAATTGAAAGAAGACCTTTTCAGAAAATGACTGACAGCTAGATAAGGAAGCTCTTGGAAATTTAAGCAATATCTGTGGAATAATTGAGTATCACTGAGCCAATAATCCCAAAGCCCTAACTTCCTGTATAGTGTTTATGTGACACATGGCCTTCAGGTATCTAACTGAGAGTATCAGGAGTATATCTATTACAATTGTAGTGAAGAGAAAAGAGATAAACAAGACAAACAATGCGATGATAAGAATCTGTTATCTTTACAGATTACAAATTTTTTTTCTCATGTATTACAGCATACATCTGTCAGAGAATTCTTTGACTTGGCTTGCCTAGATTCTATTTCTTAAATCTTATAAATAAGAAAGCAGAGATTCTGGAGTTTAGGTAGAAGCTAGTAAGAAAGTCTATTAATGAGAGAACTGAGAATCAACCAAAACTTTTCTGACATTGAGTTTCATGTTCTGATTGAGGAGTTTCCCTTCCACTGTCTGCTGACTGGTAGAGGTAGGGATTCCCCTACTCCAAGTGTCTGCTATGGTTCCTCTGTTGCAAGGAACAATTTCCAGTAGGCAGTAGCTTGGCAGAAATCCAAATGTAGGACCAGACTGGTCAGAGAAGGCAGCTACAGACAGGGAAAAAACAAGGGCAAGAGGTAGGGGCAGACAAAGTTAAGAATTTATCAGGTGATCTCAATGATAAAGAACACTTCAAAAAAAGTATTAAGAGCATGAGGGTATTCAGAACTCAAACTTTAGAGAATACAGCAACAACATACAAATGACAGAATTTAAGGTACAGGGGTATAGCAAATCACATCACACAGCAATGGAAAGGGTTGCAGAGTTGCCACTTCAACTGAGCTACCCTGGAGGATGGGTAATGACAAAGTGGACTTGGTTTCTATCTTATGAAAAGGTAAGTATGACTTAGTGTGTGCCCTTAGACTTTGTGAGCTAGAACGCAGAGGAAATATCAAAGAAAAGAAATTAGGAAAAATAAAATTATGCCAAGGATGATGGAAAACTCACCAAATACTACTCTCACGGGTGATCCTGGTAAGAAGGACAGAGGCTTAGGTAACTGCATAGGAAACTGTTTTGCTCAGATGTGAAACAGTCATGAATAAAGCACAAAAGGAGGAGCATCCTTTGTGTGAATCTGTATGAACATTGTATGTCTGTACGAACATTGTACCCTGAAAACACTAGACAGGACATTTAAAGTCACACATGAATGAAGGAGACGAAACAGCTATTCTTACTAGTAGGAACAGTTACTGTAATTTTGTAGTTTTTTATCATTAAGCTGCAGTGCCAGGAAGGTACCACGCACATTGCATTGTGCTTTAGGAGTGGTGCAACCAGTGGTTGGAACTGGGCAACCAGTAGTTTTCCTACCCAGACTTCTACCTAACTTGGGAGGACTTCCAGGATCTACATTTCTATATGTTTTCCAGGATGGACTTCACTCTTCATGTCTATTCTAATGTTCTCCACCACAGACACATTGTGTCCTGATCTGTACACATCACTTCTCTGCCCTTCTAATTGAATTGACTTCTACTTTCTCCAACTTGATAAATACCATGAATACATTTTGAGCTGGAAAGACCCAAAATATTACAGTCATCTCTTAAACTGCTTTCCAGTCAAAGCATTTAATCTTTTCTTTTATTCCATGAACCTATCATTAGTATATGTCACCTTCTTTCTGTGCCTGCTGCTAGTTCTGGGGATCAGGACTCACATTTCCAAAGTTCAAATATACCAACAGGGTTCCCTTTTACCATACCACATGAGCAACCCACAGCCTTTATTTCCAGTCTAATCCTAATTGCTCCACTTAAGAATTCTGCCCCCACCATACTGAACTGCTCACCATTCATGGAGCATACTCTCTGGTTTCATTTCTGATATCTATGCTGTTCTTTCTTGCAAAGTGTAGCTGAACAGTCTCTTGCTCAAATTGTCTTACAACATTATACTTCACAAGTTCTTAACTAATATTAAGTTAATATTAGTGGAAAATGTCAAATTATGGAAATCATTGATGATTGAACTATGTCAAACCTTAGCCAAAGTCTTGGGTGTGTTATTAAACAGTTGGTTTATGAACACTTAGATGAGGAAGTAATGGGTAATATCAGTCAGCTTGCATTTTATAACAATCATTTCAGTCTTCTCACTTTCCTCCATAATTGAACTGTTAGACCAGAGAAATATAGCAGGCACAATGAATCTTCATTGTAGAAGGTAATTTGCAAAATACTTCCATGATTTTCCTGTTATAAAAAGTATTTGTGGACTGAATGACAGGACATTTGGGTGCCTTTTTAGTTAATCAAGCAGCAATGCCTCCCAAGTAGTGGGTTAATGGATCATTAAAGGATAACGCTGGTGTCAGCAGCTGAGAATGTGTCCTTGGTGCTGTTTTGTTCAGTATTTTTACTAGGGGTTTACATGATCACATATCATGCATGTTTATCTCATTTATGAGCCTCACCAATCTGAGAATGATAACTGATATTTTGGATTTTAAAACCAGACTCCAATGTATTGATTCATGAATTTAATTTTTATTAAAGACAACAAATTAGAACTTAATGGAAATGAATTAAGAAAGCATGAACACTTGTTATAAGTTTATAACTTATAACACTCTTTGAGTGCAAAATTGAGAATGCCCATAGGGCTACCTGAATGCAGTTTACATAAAAAAGACCTGCTTGCCAACTTAGAATGATTCAGCCATGTAATGGAGCTATCCCCAATCTAACACAATTGTAGGTAGCATCAATATTCTGTTCCTCCACTTTCAACATTGGTTAGGTAGTAAGTAAATTATTGCATGAAGCAGGTATCAGGAAGCTGTTTAAGAGTGGGAAATGTTTATCATGAGAATAATCAAATGGGCCAATGTTATCAACCTTGAAAGTGGTTTGCAAAATTATAATCTAAATTATCTTTATTTTCTTTTCTATTTATAAACACTTTAACCTTTGGGTCTAGCCAGTCTCAGCTCACCAGTTCTCCATGGCACTACCTCTCAGAGTGTCAACAGATATCAATTACTATGAGAACTAAACCAAAAGGAAATGAGAACGAGAAGTGGCAGATCTGTGCACAAAACTTCCATGGAACACATGGCTCGGAAATGACCTGACAAACACGTCAGCACTGTGCACCAAACAAATGTGGCATATGAGTAGGATTATCTTAAACCAGCAATAGAGATGCTGTTCAGTGCACAGATTCTACTGACGGAAGGTCACAGCACTGTCCAAAGCCCGGATCTTGATGCACTAGACTCTCTCACTGCCTTTTGTTATAATTTTGCATTGTGTCAAAGATTTGCTTAGCTGAAGATTATAAAAATGTTGTTACCAAATGTGATTGTCACTTATTTAAAGAGTCTGATTTTGCCAAAGGTATTTTTTTAATTATTTTCTAGAAATTAGGAAAACAAAAAGAAAATATTCTTAGAATAAAGAGCAGGTATGTTACTTTAATTTTGACTACAGTCATTCAGTACTTGAGAATGTCCAAGCACAGCAACCTGGCCAGGCCCCAGTAATCTCCTTTAGTCTTCTGTAAGCCAGGAGTTACCTAGCAGGTTGGTAGATGATTGTGAAGGGAATATCTGGCCCTGCCTAACCCTAGCAACTGAGCATTCACCCAGCTAAACCTACTAGTATGATTGAGGCTAACATAGATACAGTGAAAAACTCAAGTATGCACATATGTGTGGAGCGTAGCCTCTCCCTTTACCCACCCTGGGTGGAGGAGTACCAGAGACCCCACTGAGCCTTGGATCTCATAAGACAGCCCTGGCCACGTACAAATTCTAAACAATAGCTCCTTTCTGCCAGAGAAGGCAACCTGCCTGATTAGGGAAAATCACACAGCCTAACCAGCAGTTAACCAGAGTCTAGCCAGTGGTCTCCAGACCATGGAGCACAGTCAGCAGTGTACTCATTCTCAGAGCACAGGCAGTGGCTCAGCTTTACCAGAAAATCCAACTCCAAGGGCTTCTTGCCTGGGGTTGGGACCAGTTAGCTCATTTAGAATCCCAAGCTAGACTACATAGTGACAATTTGTTACTAACAAAGAACACTTACAAAGACCAGAAGCAGTCAAGAACATACAATCATGAAAAAGCAGGGAAATATGATACTAACAAAAGAAACTAATAAAGCCCAATAATGGACCTCAAAGAAATGGAGATCTCTGTAATTACTGATGAAGAACTCATGTTAATCTCTTTAAGAAGCTCAATGAACTGAAAGAAAATACAGATAGGAAAATAAATGAAAGTTTGAAAACATTCATGAATAAAATTATAAGTTTGAAAATTAAATAGAAACAATTTTAAAAATCAAGTAAAAATCCTATATATAAAAAAATACAATTACAACTAAAAAATTCAATAGCACTTTAACAGCAGACTTTATCAAGCAGAACAAAGACTTGGGGAGATCAAAGATAAGGGATTTGAAATTATCCAGCAGAGGAAAAAGAAAGAATGAAAGCTTATGTGAATTATGGAACACTATATAGAAGCTTTGCATAATAAACGTTTCAGAAGTAGAAGAGTAAACAAAAGTCTCAGAAAGCATACTTAAGGAAACAATGGCTGAAAACTTCCCACATCTGGGGAGAGGCAACACTTAGGTACAGGAAACTCAGAGGCCTCCAGTCAAATTCTATCCAAAGAGGAATTCATTTGGATACTTCATAATCTAATTATAAAAAAAAATTAAAGGCAAGGAAAGAATACTAACAGCAGTAAGAAATGAAATACATAATGTTCAGGGGATCATCAATATGGCTAGCATCTTAATTCACAGTAGAAAATGCTGGTCAGGAAAGAGTGAGACGACATGCTCCAAGAGGAGGGGTCCTGCCAATCAAGAATACCTATTTTCTCTCATATGTGGAACATAGATACAAACACAGCAATATTATGAAAAACAGGTCAGGCTAAGGGGAGGTCACATACCAGAGAGGGAGAGTAAAAGAAGGAAGTTAAGGTGAATATGGTTGATGTACTCTCTGTACAAGAATGAATATAGAATTTTTAAGCCTGCTGAAATCACCATAAGCAGAGAACTACGTGAGAAAGAAGAAAACAGAAGAGATGAACCAATTTGGATTATAATGCATACATGGAAATGTCACAAGGAAACTTCCTGTATAGCTAGCTATCTTTCCTCCCCCATGCTTCTTATTTTTATTTTTTTTATTGTTGTGCTGGGTGGGGGGACATTGTAGCATTTACAAAGGTTCTTACAATATATCAAATATATCATATTTGAATTCACCCCCTCCACTACTCTCTTTGATCCCCTTCTCCCCTGATTCTTAGAACAGTTTCAACAGGTATTATTTTTGCACTTAGATACATATGTATACATTATTTGCATCATATTCATCCTCCTACCCCTTTCCCTGCCACCCACCCCCTCTCACTAGTGCTCACCCCTACCAGAACCTGTTCTGCTCTCCTGTTCTCTGATTTTGTAAAAGAGAAAGCATAAAAGATAAAAGAGAAAGATGCCATTTTTGCTAGATTGAGATAAAGATAGTTACATGGGGAGCTTCCTTGTGTTGTTCCCATGCATATGTGTATTACAACCCCAACTGGTTCATCTCTACCAGTCTCTTCACTCCTCCCTAGTCCCCTTCCCATGGTGGTCCTGGCCAGTTTCAGATTACTATATTCATTCCTGTACAGTGAGCATAGTTTTGGTTTCCTTCCCTTGCTCTATCCCTCCGGTGCATGGCCTCCCTTTAGTGTGACCTGTGTCCCATAATATTGCTGCATTTGCTTTAGGACTATAATTCACATATGAGGGAGAAAATGCAGCTTTTGGCCTTCTGAGCCTGACTAACTTCACTTAAGGTGATGTTCTCCAGTTCCATCCATTTATCTGCAAATGACAAATTGTCATTCTTCTTTGTGGCTGAGTAAAGTTCCATGGTGTATAAATACATTTTCTTAATCCATTGGTCAGAAGTGGGGCATCTTGGCTGTTTCCATAGCTTAGCTATAACACTAAACATGGGTGTCCAGGTGTCTTTGTTGTTACCTAACTCATATTCCTTCAGGTATATCCCTAGGAATGGTATTGCTGGATTGTATGGCAGATCTATTTTTAGTTTTTTAAGGAAACTCCATACTGTTTTCCATAGTGGTTGTACTAGCTTACATTGTATAGCTATATTAAACTAACAAAAGTTTCATTATTTTATCTTTTACAAAATCAGAACAGAAGCGTGGAACAGGTCCTGTCTGGAGGGGATGGTACCAGTGGCGGTGGGGGGCGGATGTGGGGAAAAGGTGTAGGAGGGTGAATATAGTGCAAAAATACTGTGTACACATGAATGTAAGTGGAAAAATGAGACCTGGTGAAACTATTCCAGGAATAGGGGGAAGGGGGGAATGAGGGAGAATGGTGGAAGGGGTGAATTCAAGTTTGATATATTGTGAGAACTTTTGTAAATGCCATAATGTGCTCCCAGCACAGCAATAAAAAAAGGAAAGAAGAAAAACAATAGTAATGTGCCTAGAAAAGCTTTCCTTCAGAAGTAAGGGATAAATTATAACTTTCCAGAAAAACAAAAGTAAAGGGAGTTCATCACCATGCTAAAGGGGAGTCCTCAATGGTGTAAATAATACATAGCATATCCAAAACACTCTAATATTATAAGACTATTATGTAAGGAAATTTTATCCCAACTCCCAGTGTTAACAGATAAACTAGTAAAATAACTATAGCCACAAAAAATTGGTAAATGATACAAATTATTTTTTAAAATGTGAAATTGACATCAAAATATAAAAAGTGGGAGGGAGGGAGTAAAAAGTATAGTTTTTGTATATGATTAAAGTTATTATTATCTTAAAATAGCCCATTAAGAGGATAAGATTTTTATGTAAGCCTTGTAAAAATCTACAGTATTACAAAATATAGCAAGAGAGAAGTCAAAGCATATGATTCTAGAAAACCAAAAACACAAAGGAAGATAGCAAAAGAGAAAGAAACAAAATGCCCACAAAATAAAATAGGCAAAATAACTTACAATATGACAGTAACAAGCCAATACCAATCAATAATTACTTTAAATGTAAATGGATTAATTACTCTTATCAAAAATGCATCAACTAATATATTTTAACAATAAGATATAGCAATATTAAAGTCTATTTTTGTCTCACACAAGCATATAAGAGGTTTAGTTAACCCTCCTGGTTTCTGTTTGGATGGTATATCATTTTCCATTTCTTCACTTTCAATTTATGCACTCCTTACGAGTAGAGTGAGTTGGGCAACATGGTTAGATCTCAAAACATGCATGTGCATCAAAATTCTGATGTCGTTTTTCACAGAAATAAAGAAAAACAATATTTAAGTTGATATGGAACCACAAAAGAAATCAAAACCAAAACAATCTTGAGCAAAATGAACAAAACTGGATGCATTCCACTCACTGATTTCAAACTAAATAGTCATCAAAAACTGATGACTATTTCAAACTAAATAGCATGGTACTAGCATAAAAACAGACACATTTACCAGTAGAACAGGATAGAAACGCCAAAATAAGGCCATCCATTATGGTCAATTGATTTTCAATAATGATATCTTTAATAAATTGTGCTTGGAAAACTGGTTATCCGCATGTACAAAAATGAAATTATATCTCACACCATATTCAAAAATAAACTCAAAAGAGATTGAAGACTTAAATAAAAGACTTGTTGCTATAAAGCTGCTCAAAATGGATTAATGACAAGTATATGACCTGTTGCTACAAAGATGCTAGAAGAAAATAGGAAAATCTCCATGACATTGTCTAGGCAGTGATTTTTGGTTTTTGTTTTTTATATAACCTCAAAGCACAGGCAACAAAAGCAAAAATAAACAAATGAGACTGCATCAAACTAAAAAGTTTCTGCACAGCAAAGGAAACAATAGAGTGAAGAGACAACCCATAGAACTGGAAAAATATTCGTAAATCATATCCAAAACATATGAGGTGATATCCAAAACATATGAGGAATTCTTAACAACCCAACAGCAAGAAAAACAACTGGATTGAAAAGTGGGCAAAGATGTGAACAGATGTTTGTTAACAGAAGATTACAAACAAGCAGTCAGCATGGAGAGAATACTCAACATCACGAATCATTAACACCAGGTGAGATGTTACTCATTAGAGTATCAGAATGATTTTATATTTTAAAAAAACCAAGATATTACAAGTGCTGGTGAGGATGCAGAGAAAAGGAAACTCTTGAACATTATTAGTGGGACTGTAAACTGTCATAGAAAATGGTATGGAGGTTCCTTATGAAACTATTGTATGACCCAGCAATATATATATATGGATATATGCCCAAAGGGAATGAAGTCAATACAGTGAAGGGATATTTTCTCTTCCATTACTCACAATAGCCAAGATATGGAATCAATCTCAGTATTGATTAACAGATGAACAAATAAAGAAATGTGATAATAGAAACATAATGGAATATATTCAGCCTTATAAAGAAGGAAATTTCATCATTGTGACAATGAAAATGAATCTGAAAGACATTATGTTAAATGAAATAAACCAGACACAGAAAGACAAATAGTACATGATATCACTTATATGTGGAATCTAAAAATGTGAAGTACATAGAAGTAGAGAGTAGAATGGTGTTTATGAGAGGCCAGGGTGTAGGCAAGGAGGGGAAGGCAGTGATTTAGTCAAAGAGCACAAAGTTTAAGATAGAAGTAATATTTTGAGATGTATTACACAGAGGGTGACTGAGCTCAATAATAATGTAATGAGAATTTCAAACTACCTAAGAGAACAAATATTTCACCAAGCAAAATAAAAAAAGGCATAGATATATTTGCTTGATTTAATAATTCCACAGTACATACATCTATAAAAACATCATAGACAATTATGATCTGTTCACTGAAAATAAAAAATTGTTAGAAATAATTTTTAAAAAGAATCAGTAATCCTAAATTTTATATATAAATATATATTTATATATATAATATATATATATATATAAATGGATGAAAAAATTTTAAAGAATCTAAATTTTTGTGTCTATTATAAACATTTTGGAAATTTCCAGAGACTCTAAGCCCATGAAATTATTTCAGTAGGATATGCCCATGTCCACCTCATCAGTTTCAGAGACAGGTCTGACGTGCAATCCGCCCACCACCTGAGAACTGGGGTTTAGTGTGAAGAAAAGGGCCAGTGGGTGTTATTTCCTGCCTGATGTTATTGCTTTTAGCAATATAGTTGCACTGAGGTCTGTGACTTCCAAATGCATATGCATGCATTTGTGTGCACGTTTGAGAGTGCAATTCATAAAACATAACCTGAAGTAGGACCTGTCCAAATCCATATCAGAATGTACAATTTTAACAATATCAATTGTTCATCTCTTTTAAGGGAGCTGAACTTCATCATGAAATACCTGGTGACATTTGCTGTCAAAACCCCACAGAAGTGAAACAAAGCTTCCTTTTATGACTGTCATGGGACCTCGGGGTTTAGCTCATATATGCAACATAAGCAGAGGTGGTGACTACTGTGTGGCTTGTACCCAACTGCAAGTGTAAATAGTGCTCAGGTTCACAATCCTCACACATTCACGTGCATCTTCTACTTCATCTGAAGTAGTTGGAGCAAAGTCTGTTTTACTAGCCTAGGAATAACCCATCTAGACAGAAGAACATCTGTCATCTCAAGTTACAAATACTTTCAACCAAGGGCCATTTTGTTCTGAGAGAGAACTGAAAATAATGAACAGAACGATTGGATTTCCTGAATCACCTCATTTTTGAAATTATGAAATTATCATGCTTCTTAATTTAGAATTTTACTGTGGCCTGCATACTTTGGGTCACTTTTAAAATTCAAGTGTGAGACCAGGGCTACATAGTCTGCTCTCTCTGTACACTTATTTATGTAATGAAAATAATAACACCTGCCCACCCATCACCATGGACTATCAAGAGTCAATGAGGAAATGTTTTCTCACATCGTAATAGTGGCACTCCCCGAAGTCTCTCATTATTGAGTTTTGATTGCATAAAACCACCAAATAAACATGGCCTACTTTTTTTTTACTCCAGGCAGTGGAAAATCAAAATAATATATTTATATTAGCAAGCATATATTTTATGAAGACAAATTTAAATTTTTGCATGATTTTTAAAGGCAAAGGATTGGACTCCAAACAGTTATTGGGATAGGAAGCAACTTAGATTCCAGTGGGACTCTGTTGGACAGTATACATAAGCAGCATTTATATATCTAGCAGCACTTGGAAAAACTACACAATACAGTGGAATGTGAAATGCTTTTGCTGTGGAAGTTTGCTCACATGCAGTCTGAAAGCGGCACATCATTATGAAACTTGCCTTTGTTCTCTTTCTCCCTCAGCACTGTACTCCCTCCCCACTTTCTCACCTGTGCAAAACACTCATCACCCAGAGCCTTTCTGTGTTTTTCCTAAAATCCCTCTTCTTTGAAGCTGTTTCACTCCTCTGTTTCTTTCACAGTCATTGAAGACTTACTTAGAGTGCTCCTTCCCCTTAGCAATGGCCATAGCTCTCCCAAGACAGTAAATGAACTGCATCCTCAGATGTTGGAAGGTTTATGTCTTACTGTAGTTATAGTACTCTTGCATATTAGAATTTCTTCTGTTTTTAATGAAAAGAATGACCCTACTAGTCTGAATGCCAGTCTCTGCATTCTGAATGCCACTTCAGAATGTAAGTCTCTTGCACAGTCACAGGGCCTGCCATTGGGTAGTGGTAGACCTCAGATTCTCAAACTACATTTCTATAAAGCACTTATTGAGATGTTACCATAAAAACAATGCTTGTTCATCAATTTCAGACACTTCACTCTTACCTGATACCAGGTCATCTCTGGTCTTTGTGCATCACTTTGACAGCTGACACTGGGACAATAAATGGAGTCAGTGGTACCAAGATGTAGGTATTTCTTATGTGGCACAGAGTTCTCACAGAATGTATTTGTCTGAGGTTTAACTTCTAAGACTATCTTGACACAACAGGCCATATCCTGGGGGCTCCTAGGAGATTAATAAGGTCCTGTGAACACAGATATTTTATCTAGGTAATAGGCAATTTTAGAGTGCTTTCAGCTAGGGATGCATTTGGGACATACCTAATCCTGGGTCTACATATATATAACCCGGAATAATTCATCTCTGGGGTCAAAATATGAAGCATGCTTTTTCTCTGAATGACATGAGAATAGCTATTAGTGATTTCCTTTACTGGCTCTCCATTCTGAGGTTGTAGGTACCACTGGACATCAGCCAAGTCCTTACTACCACTGCAAGACAGGTGTTCACTCCTTCTGTGAGAAAAATGTGACTTCTGCAGCTGTGGTAAATCACAAAACAACACAAACTCCTCACTTCTTGCAGAGTATATCCAAAGGAGTTTTTTGGTGGAACAGCCTGAAAATCACAATAAACAAAGCAACATAGAAACACATTGAAAGGTGCTAACATATTTACAAATAGTACTTTATATAACAAAGGAGTATGTGTCTATCTTATTGACTATGCCCATTTTATAGAGAAAAGAAATTCATGATCTAATTTCCTCCCCACTGGCTTCCACATAGCCAATAGAACTTTGGCTTCCTGGGAACCATAGTTGCACCACAATTCATTCCTCTTCAACCGCTCCCACCAAACACCCAGCTGTGGTAACTGGGTTCTTCAACAACGCTTGGTATCAACTGAAAGCTATGCCACCCATTAATTCTCCTCTACTCCCCTTTTAACAGTGGAAAAGAAATGTTGTATATTAATAGGTCACACTACTGATATATCAGATTATCAGACCACAAGACTCAAGTGTTAAAATGAAAAGTGAAAACCCCTACCTGAAATATCAAATCCTGTAATTCTGTGTCCTGTAACAAGCCAAAGAAATAGCCAGTCCAAATAGAGCATGGTTCTCCCTTGTTCCTGTCATCACTTCAGAAACTTTGTTCTGTGATTAGCATAAAGTGCGTGGAGATTCAGATCTCTTTCCTAAGCATCCTCTTCATTTCTAAAATGGGAAATGGAGAAATCATACCAGTGACCAAAATACAAGTCACACAGGAAGTATAGAAAGGGCAGGTCCCACCCAGGCGAGCCTCCACATGCCCTGAAATTGCATGGGTATCTGCAATGGTGTGAAGCAGTCTTTCCCCATGTGTCATTTCTCACACATCCAGAGGAGGAAGAACACCTCAAGCTCAGGGTACCCCTTGGACATGCCCTTCACTGTGTTCCTCTAATGCTATATTCCTCTCTGTAGAATTCTGTTTGCTTTTAATGTTCTCATCTAGTGTGTATATTTCACTAGCTAATTTGAAAAAGAAATTAAGTTTACATTTTCTTAAAAAGATGGTCCAGGTTGTATGAAAATATCAGCCTTTTCACAGTTAGAGACAGATCTGTGCAGAATCTAAAAATGTCTGCATGGTACTAGTTTGTAATAACTATTAGACAAATCAGAACAGGGACGTTGTCACTGGATGGCATCACTGCCAATCCTCTCAGTTATAAAAGGGGAAGCATGTCTCCAGGAGAAAGAAAGTAGTCAGAGCTGGGCTGTGTCCATGCTGCATTTGTACCTTTTGTTGATAGGGTGGCCATAGGAACTTTCAAACAAGTTATAAGGAATCAGAGACAAGGATATGGAGAGGGTAATATTTGATTATTAGTTTTGTTTTGAGCAGAAAATAAAAGTGTTTTGCCATAGAACAGTTTTGTGTGCTTCTTGTAGAGTTCTTAGTTATTATCATTAACATAGAAATAAACTATGTCTTGCTGTTGGGCTTTTAGTACTAAGATAAGTTCCCCTGAACGTAGAGGGATGAGGATGTAGCTTAGTGTCACAGTGCTTGTCTAGCATGTGCAAGATCCTGGTTTGATCCCCAGAACCACAAAAAAATATGAATTAATTATTAACAACTAGTTTCTCTAGCAGAAACTATGAACTTGAAGTGTTTTGAGGATTTGGCTGGAGCATTCCTGGGGGTGGGGGGAACTCAAAGAGGGGTCTGGGTGACAGCAACCTGACAGAGTCTAAGCCATGGGGACCCTTAGCCCCCAGAGTGGGGAAGGACATCAGCGTTTACAGCAGGTCAGGGCCAATGGAAAGTAAAAATGACAAACCCACAAAGAAGAAAGGCAGAGCAGAGAGACCACCCTAACACTGAGGACAGACAAAATTTGGAGGTGAGACTAGATACAAACATCAGAGACTGCAGATGAGTCGGGCATGAGAAGGACTGAACACTATGCATTTGGCATGGCCAAGAGATCAGCAAAGGCAACTAGAGTGAGAGGATGGAAATCTGGAGGTGAAGAGAGAGCAGAGAAGGAAAGCAGAGAGGGCAGAAGAGCCACACTTTCTACCAGCCGCACTGTGGGAAAAGGAGAGGGGTGATGTCTGCACATTACTTGAAGATGAGAGAGCTCTGGGCATGAGCTCTGAAAGAGGAATGAGTCAGCAGAGTATTGGATTAAGAAGCTTGTGAGTGGACCCATTTCTCCAAAGAGGCCAGAAGAAATGGGCTATCGATACCATGGAGAGTTTCACCTTGGACAGGAGCCACACAAGTGGAGCTGGCCTACACAAGCCACTCTGCTCATGTCAGGGCCACAGAACAGAACGTTTGCACCTGGCTGCTGAGAGTGAGGATGTTCTCCTGGTGGGTGAACATGGATAACTTCCATGCACAGGGACTTGGGTCACTGTGTTCTTTGTCCCCATTGGTGACAATTGATGGGTTTTTTCTTATTTCTTTTTTTTTCCTTTTTTTTATTAGCCAGGACTGTAGTCAAGAAACTAGGCAGAATGGAGTCTCCTCCCTGACCTTCTTTTCCCTGAGCCACAAAGGCCCTGACAGAACAATCTTCCACATACAGAGTTGGCAGACACATCTCTTAAAAGAGTAAGGCGGAATGCGCTTACCTGGCCACAGTGAAAACCTCCCCAGCCACCACCACTTGTAGGATTGAGAATTGATTCCAAATTACCAATCTTAAAGCCCTGGAGGACTTGGCTCTTTCATGTCTTCTCTCTGATGTCTTACTCAGGAGGCCTTCCCTGTCTACCTGAATCACAAAGGCCCACTCTGCTCCCTCCTTGCTATGGCACCCAGACATTAACCATTATTCTGATTACTCAGAATGATGTTATTTATGTCTCAGCAAGCCTTCTTATCTTAAAATCGCTCCTTTTATGTCTTGTTTTGGTTTTGAGATAGGATTTCACTCTTTAGCACAGACTGGTCTCAAACTGTAATCTTCCTACCTCAGCCTCCCTAATGCTGGGATGACAGCCATGCCCAGCCTGAAAATATCTCATTTTCAGAGTTTTTTAAACTTGCCAGCAGAAATTGAGTCTGCTGTTCCCAGTCAGCCCAGCACTCCCTTTCCAGTAACAGCACCAGGTTAGAAACAGGAACTCAGACTGTTCCTGACTACAGTGGAATTATGGTAACCTTACCCTCATCCTCCCATGAAATTGGGTGCTCTTTGAGAGCCAGAAACCGGTTTCAGAAATCATCTGACCTTAGGACAATGTTTAATACAAATTAATTCTGTTGACTGAATAAATGAAAAATATCACAGGAGTAGTCAAAATAGATGCATATCAATCTATTGTGACAATTCACTTAGCTTAGCCCCTCTCTGAACTTTAGTTTTCTTCTCTGCAAAATAAATTATTTGAACGATCTTAGCAGTCCACCAACTATAAAGGTGGACATAGGAATTAGTATTTCTGGGAGTTAACCAAGAAATTTGTTAGTTTGTTTAAATCTCCCTGACAAGTGAATTATGTGACTAGATGACTGCTAAGATGACCCCAGATGGAGCATTCTGTGATTCCATGTCAGAATACCCAAATCTGCAGAAAACTGGTTACCAAAATACCCAACCCTTAGGAATTCCCATCCCTACCTTGAGATGCCACACACTTCCCCCCAATCCACACACAGACTGACCTCCCAACTCAGGCCATCTGGGGCTGTTTCCAGGCTGCAACTTTGCCTCTGAGACAGTGTTTCTCAAATTATTTTGATGATAACAACATCCTGAAACACTTGTTATAAATGCATACTTAAATACTTTTCAAAGTCTTATGAAATCAGATTCTCAAGGAGCATAGTGGAATGTTCATTATAACCAAGGGTGAATGCCACCACCGTGATCCATGAGTTACCTCTGGGAAGCCCTGCTCAGGGATAGGAGCAGAGCTTGGGAAGGTGGACCTGTGTTGACTTACAGTAGCTGTTGCCACTGTGGGCCACAGAACAGCACAGTGAATGACTTGTTTCTCAATGTCTACTTTTCTAAGACCATCTAATGTCTAAGTTCTGCCTTTCATTTCACCATCGCAGAAATGCTTCAGGGAGTCAAAGGAATCATGCAAGTGCAGAGCCTTGGGCAACTCAAAGCAACCCAGGCTGTAGACTCTGTTCTTGGGAGTAAAAGGGTAGACAAGTGACACCAAACATATCAGTCATACTTCTGGTCACACTGGGAAAGATACATATTCTCTTTTTCATTTTATCAAAGGACAACGAAGGTTCATATTGCTTGAGTAGTGGTCCCCTTTCCTAATGATGATAACATTCCTGTTCAGTCTTAGAAGAGGGACTTATATCCAGATGTAGAGGGCCTCAAAGCTTCTGATCTCACCATTACCACATGCCACCCCTCACAAAAGATGACAGCCCAACAGGGTGACTTTGGGAATCTTCAAAATCTCTTCCCCAAAGTTTTTTCCAGAAGTGCTTTTTGAGAAACCTATTTCTTTTGTCAGAGAATGAAAACTTCCCTGCAGTTACTCATAGACACAGTTTCAACTGTCTTTGGAAGAATAATCAACTAAAGTTTCCACTGGCCAAAACTTTTGAAGGGAATAGAAAGAGAAAAATGGTAAAGAAGCAAGTCTGGGGTCCTAGGGAGAGGATTCTCACTCTTAAGAGCATCCTTAAAACACACATACAAAAAAGAGATATGTTTTGGTGTAACAGTACCAGTACTTAATTCAACTAAAGATTATTATGATTCTCACATGGTCCATGGTAGTTTTATACATTCTTAACTAAGGATAACTGAAAACAAAGTCTCTAGCGCTGCCTTCAAAGATGTATGGTCAAGTCAAATGGTCATTCCAATTTGTCGAACATCTCAAATCAAGCTACTTTTAACCTTTCCATAAAACATTCAAAGCACTGTAGAAAGGTTTAATTATAACCACTGTCTTTTTAAAAAAAAATTGAAGGCTCCATATACATAGAGATACAAATATTGCTAAATAGAACATCTGTTATTCTAAACTATTTCATGAAAAATAATTGCAAAATTCATTTTGAAAATTATTTAACTTCTTTCCTGAACTTATATGTGGGGTTAGGAAATCTAATAAAAATGTGCTCTTGTCTTACCTTTATTTCCTGTTCTTAAGACATAAAAAATGAGGAAGAAAACTTCAAGTCCTTATGTCAGTGACTGCTGGCTTTATAGCTGAAGAAAAGCATGTGAAAAATATCCATTTTCACAGACTTCTACTACATTTCTTCCTAACCAATGAGGTACTTGGAGAATATTCAAGAGCCATGTAACTCACACAGTTTGGAAATAATGAGTTACATCTGGACAGAGAATGAAAGCCTTTGAAAATCTGCAAATGACTCTCGGCATTGTGAAATGCATGTTCAGATAGAGGACAATCAAATGACCACTATCTGTAGAAGGAAAAGCCCTGAAGATGGAGCTTCAAAGCTCTTCTCTGACCAACCTCCTCAACAAGAAAAAGTTTGTGGTTGGGTTTAGTTGAAGGGGTGAGTAAGCCTGTTTCCTTTACAGGAATTTCCTGTATAGAATACTAGCACTCAAGTCAATTTCTCAACAGTGGAGTTCTATTTTTTTTTTAAATAAAACTAACCCACAACATTGTAACCTTTAAGATCAAAGCCTAAAAGCCTTCTTATGATTAATTTTTTAATTCTCAAAATTCCAACACCATTTTTATGAAACATAACTTATTAATAGAGAGGGAAATTACTTTAAAGTCAAAAACCATTGAGATTTTGTTGTCCCTACATATCAAAAAGAAGCCCCAGAATATAATATAGAATTAATAACTCCACTGCAATTAAAACCATCTAGTACTTAAAATGCTCGAGACCACATAGTCACAAAGAACTTTTTCTAGAAAGCATCTTTGCTAAGCATAGATATCATTTTCCCTCAAGAGTCTAATCTAACATTTTTATTAGATTTCCTAACCCCACATATAAGTTCAGGAAAGAAGTTCAATAATTTTCAAAATGAATTAGTTTTTACTAATAAAGATAAGACTGATAGGACTGAGCACATCAAAACTCTAGGGCTATCACTGCAAATAGCTAGAGATCACATAAAATGCAAATGGGGACCAAATTCACTTTGGGGTTAGATTAGATTAAGTATTTACCTGAGGTGAAGAGGACTTAACATGGAAGAGGATTTAGCAATTCATAGACAGGGTTGAGCCCCCCAAAAATGTATTCACATTGGTCATGAACCTACCTACGATTCAAAGAGGATGCAAGGTTTTTTAAAGCCTATTGCAAGAGTGGTAACAAGGACAGTGGAAAAGACATGCCAGACATGTAGAGCATATGTGAAGACCTCCCAACAATGGTGATAAAAGAGATCAACATTTCTACAGAAAATTAGGCAAAAGGTAATTTGGGACCGGCACTCATTACATTGCTGATAGGAATGTGAGTTTGGCAGTATTACACAAAATCACATATGCATTACCTCTGACTAAGCAATCTTACATCTAGGAATCTATCTGAAATATATTCTAGCAAAAAGTGTGAAAATATGTGTGCCTAAGACTATTTTTTATAATGTAATTTGTAAAAGACAAATACTAGAAACTGTTGGGACTGGTTAAATAAATTTTACTACAACCACTCAATGGTGTACCAAGTATCTGTATAAAAGAATGAGAAATAGCTTCATATACAGTTATGGAGTGCCTACTAAAATATATTCTCAAGTAAGAAAATCAAGGTAGGAAAACCATATGAAGTACCTACCATTTATCTGTGAGAAGATGAGGGGATATAACTATTCCTGAATATTTATTGATATTAAAATACAGAAGAATAAGTCAACATTATTTTGTAAAATGTTTACCTATGGGGAAGAAGTAAGAATGGGTTGGGAAAACAATAGAAAAGAAATTTCTCTGCATATAGTTCTTTTTGTTGATTTGATCTTCAAAGAATATACATATTTTTGCAATAGGAGAAAACAAAATAAAATTCAAGAACCAGTCTTAAAGAAACAAAGCAAACAAATCTAATCATATTGATTTAACATAACCACAAAAATAAGAATAATTTCACTGGGAGTAGACTTTTATGCATGTGAATGATAGCAATGTAATACTGATAAAAGTAAAGCTTGTAGTCCTGAATTAACTTGAACTTTTGGTACTAATTCATGAGTCATTTTATACATGTGTGTTTACTTTCCTTTTCTTGCTAATTAAAGCTTAGTCCCATTGATGAACCAACTAAGAGTGAGCAAAGACGGGCACAGATGGCGACCTCTGAAAGAACCATGGCTCTGTGGATAGCTTTATCTCTTTTTTTTTTTTTCATTTTTCTTTTATTATTCATATGTGCGTACAAGGCTTGGTTCATTTCTCCCCCCTGCCCCCACCCCCTCCCTTACCACCCACTCCACCCCCTCCCGCTCCCCCCGCTCAATACCCAGCAGAAACTATTTTGCCCTTATCTCTAATTTTGTTGTAGAGAGAGTATAAGCAATAATAGGAAGGAACAAGGGGTTTTGCTGGTTGAGATAAGGATAGCTATACAGGGCATTGACTCACATTGATTTCCTATGCGTGTGTGTTACCTTCTAGGTTAATTCTTTTTGATCTAACCTTTTCTCTAGTTCCTGGTCCCCTTTTCCTATTGGCCTCAGTTGCTTTAAGGTATCTGCTTTAGTTTCTCTGCATTAAGGGCAACAAATGCTAGCTAGTTTTTTAGGTGTCTTACCTATCCTCACCCCTCCCTTGTGTGCTCTCGCTTTTATCATGTGCTCAAAGTCCAATCCCATTGTTGTGTTTGCCCTTGATCTAATGTCCACATATGAGGGAGAACATATGATTTTTGGTCTTTTGGGCCAGACTAACCTCACTCAGAATGATGTTCTCCAATTCCATCCATTTACCAGCGAATGATAACATTTCGTTCTTCTTCATGGCTGCATAAAATTCCATTGTGTATAGATACCACATTTTCTTTTTTTTTTTTTTTTCATTTTTCTTTTATTATTCATATGTGCATACAAGGCTTGGTTTATTTCTCCCCCCTGCCCCCGCCCCCTCCCTTACCACCCACTCCACCCCCTCCCGCTCCCCCCCTCAATACCCAGCAGAAACTATTTTGCCCTTATCTCTAATTTTGTTGTAGAGAGAGTATAAGCAATAATAGGAAGGAACAAGGGGTTTTGCTGGTTGAGATAAGGATAGCTATACAGGGCATTGACTCACATTGATTTCCTGTGCATGGGTGTTACCTTCTAGGTTAATTCTTTTTAATCTAACCTTTTCTCTAGTTCCTGGTCCCCTTTTCCTATTGGCCTCAGTTGCTTTAAGGTATCTGCTTTAGTTTCTCTGCATTAAGGGCAACAAATGCTAGCTAGTTTTTTAGGTGTCTTACCTATCCTCACCCCTCCCTTGTGTGCTCTCGCTTTTATCATGTGCTCATAGTCCAATTCCCTTGTTGTGTTTGCCCTTGATCTAATGTCCACATATGA
This sequence comes from Castor canadensis, assembly GCF_047511655.1. Lineage (NCBI taxonomy): Eukaryota > Metazoa > Chordata > Mammalia > Rodentia > Castoridae > Castor > Castor canadensis. The sequence goes on along the minus strand of NC_133397.1, from coordinate 89,216,634 downwards.
GGGAGAACATACGATTTTTGGTCTTTTGAGCCAGGCTAACCTCACTCAGAATGATGTTCTCCAATTCCATCCATTTACCAGCGAATGATAACATTTCGTTCTTCTTCATGGCTGCATAAAATTCCATTGTGTATAGATACCACATTTTCTTAATCCATTCGTCAGTGGTGGGGCATCTTGGCTGTTTCCATAACTTGGCTATTGTGAATAGTGCCGCAATAAACATGGATGTGCAGGTGCCTCTGGAGTAACAGTCTTTTGGGTATATCCCCAAGAGTGGTATTGCTGGATCAAATGGTAGATCGATGTCCAGCTTTTTAAGTAGCCTCCAAATTTTTTTCCAGAGTGCATAACCAACATTTAAAAAAGTAAAGATGAAATAGCCAATGCCTCTTTTTCCCCCATTCACTTAACATAAGCGTGAAATCCCTCTGGGAAATAGTTTTTCCCAAATTTTAGCAGAATAATGTAATAACATTGAACATCAAGAAAAACTATTTGAAAAACAAGTAACTACTTTATAACTCATGGCAGAAAACAAATGTAACTTTACCAGCACTCTTAGGATTTTTTTTATTTTAAAAGATCAACTTGGTTATCAACATTATTTGTTAGGCTTGGATCAAGGAATTTTGACCATTTTAAACTATCTTATCTACCAAAGAATGTGAGGGTAAGAGTATTGGCTATTACGTGCCTTGAGCTGTGAGTTCTTAAAGACAAATTTTTTAAAGTGACTTTCTTCATAATAACCAAACTGTGGAAATAGCTGAGGTACTCAACAGTCAAGAAAATATTGTGTATACTGTGGAATATTACTCAGCCATAAAAAATGAAATTATGTCATTTACAGGAAAATGGATGGAACTAGAGACCATGTTAAGTGAGATAAATCAAGCTCAAAACATCAAATATCACATGTTCTCACTCATTTGAGGAACCTGAGCTTAAAATGACAGTGATGAGAACAATGACGACCACGATAATGATGGGACATGCATGCATATAGGAAACTGTCTGGGAGGGTCAGCGGGAGTGGGAGCCGAAGGAAAGGATCGTGAGGGGTGAAGAGGGCGGAAGTATGTTACATGCTTACACATGAAGACAGCAAAATGAAACCCACCCACCAACACTGTTTGAAAAGGGGGATGAGTGAGAGGAGAAATGGAAATACAATGGAGGGGTGAACTTGTTCAACTTACACCGTACACAGTGTGGAATTATCACAATGAAACCCCCTTGTATTATTAATGCGTGCTAACTCGAAAATGAATATAAGAAAAGTGGTTTGATTGAAGAGAACCTTTTTTTTTTTTTTTTGCCCTTTGGTCACCATCTTTTTTTTTTCTTTTATTATTCATATGTGCATACAAGGCTTGGTTCATTTCTCCCCCCTGCCCCCACCCCCTCCCTTACCACCCACTCCACCCCCTCCCTCTCCCCCCACCTCAATACCCAGCAGAAACTATTTTGCCCTTATCTCTAATTTTGTTGTAGAGATAGTATAAGCAATGATAGGAAGGAACAAGGGTTTTGCTGGTTGAGATAAGGATAGCTATACAGGGCATTGACTCACATTGATTTCCTGTGCGTGTGTGTTACCTTCTAGGTTAATTCTTTTTGATCTCACCTTTTCTCTAGTCCCTGGTCCCCTTTTCCTATTGGCCTCAGTTGCATTTAAGGTATCTGCTTTAGTTTCTCTGCGTTAAGGGCAACAAATGCTAGCTAATTTTTTAGGTGTTTTACCTATCCTCACCCCTCCCTTGTGTGCTCTCGCTTTTATCATGTGCTCAAAGTCCAATCCCCTTGTTGTGTTTGCCCTTGATCTAATGTCCACATATGAGGGAGAACATATGATTTTTGATCTTTTGGGCCAGGCTAACCTCACTCAGAATGATGTTCTCCAATTCCATCCATTTACCAGCGAATGATAACATTTCTTTCTTCTTCATGGCTGCATAAAATTCCATTGTGTATAGATACCACATTTTCTTAATCCATTCGTCAGTGGTGGGGCATCTTGGCTGTTTCCATAACTTGGTTATTGTGAATAGTGCCGCAATAAACATGGGTGTGCAGGTGCCTCTGGAGTAACCTGTGTCACGGTCTTTTGGGTATATCTGCAAGAGTGGTATTGCTGGATCAAATGATAGATCAATGTCTAGCTTTTTAAGTAGCCTCCACATTTTTTTCCAGAGTGGTTGTACTAGTTTACATTCCCACCAGCAGTGTAAGAGGGTTCCTTTTTCCCCACATCCTCGCCAACACCTGTTGTTGGTGGTGTTGCTAATGATGGCTATTCTAACAGGGGTGAGGTGGAATCTTAGTGTGGTTTTAATTTGCATTTCCTTTATTGCTAGAGATGGTGAGCATTTTTTCATGTGTTTTTTGGCCATTTAAATTTCTTCTTTTGAGAAAGTTCTGTTTAGTTCTTGCCCATTTCTTTATTGGTTCATTAGTTTTGGGAGAATTTAGTTTTTTAAGCTCCCTATATATTCTGGTTATCAGTCCTTTGTCTGATGTATAGTTGGCAAAGAAGAGAACCATTTTAGAAAGCATGTGATCTACTTCTTACTTTGCAGGGAATAGCTTCCACCCAGTCACAGCTCATCTTCTCATAGTACTTTCATTCATCTTTCAACTTCATTCTGCATATTGCACAAACCATCACTGAGTATAAATGTATAAGATAACAGAACGTTTGGGAGGCTTTAAAGTGCATTCCTATGCCACACGTATTTCTAAGCAAGCCATTTACCTATTAATTTACCATTTTAGATTATTGTTCTAATTTACTTTCTCTCCAGCAGGTGGTTGTTCTTCAGGCATGTTTTAGAGGTTATATTGGTCCATATTAAGTCTGGCTGTAAATGGTATAGAACTTAATATTTGTGGCTTTAGTCTATCTCTTTTTAAAGTCACCCTACGATCAAGATGGCTTCTAGTTAACTTCATGTGCAAGTATTAGAAACAAATGTCTTTTCCAGAAAATATTTTAAATCTAAGGATATTGTCTTACTGGCCTCGGTCCACTGCCACCCCACTGTCCCTCTCATCTTAATAATGGCCACTTGGAGAACATTCAGAACAAATGGCTTGGATAGGAAGGCAGCTAGCTCTTTAGTGCCTTGTGTACAAGTGCTTAGAGAACAGTGTCCAGTACAGCCTTCTGAGAAGAGTGCCGTTCAAATGTGCTGCCCAAGGTGGTCTCAGTTAGAGGCACAGAGGCAACCGATGATTTCATCCCTCAGCAACTCTATGCTATGGGGCTATTAGTCAGCTTGGACTGCACACACTTTGGTTTCCTGATTGCATGGGTTTCTTCCTGTGGCAAGATATTGGGAAGATTAACCTAGACTTGGATTCTTCATCTCTCTAAACAAGTTATCAATCTAGTGAGAGAGGGTTATGCTCATTACATCTAAGCTATGACCTCTTCACAGGGTGTTCTATCTTATTAAATAATACGCTACTTGAGACTTCAACCTACAGAGTAAACCAAAGCAGTGTGGCTATAGCTTCAGTGTTTGGTAGAGTCAGGAAAAGTGGGGTAGAGGGAGGTGCCTAGGGTCATCCCTCAACTCTCCATTCACCGTCTCGGGATGGTCCTTGAGGCACTCCCAAAACACAGTGTGTGTCTGTTAACATGCTCATTATTAGTTATTAAGTACACACACTATGTTGCAGCAATTGTACAAACGAGGTACGGGGTGCTCCCTGAGTGTATATGTACATCCACAAGACAAGGCAGAGGAAATTGCAAACAGGTTCTGAGAGCCTCACACAGAGAGATAGGTGCTTCCTCAAAGTGCCTGGCCTGGACTCTGATCACTGTCAGTGTAGCATGCAGATGGGGCAGGAAAGGCCCCGGGTCCTACCCATAGCACACATGTATGCCGTATCCTGTTAGGTCTGTGGCTTGGCCAGTCTTTGGCCTCCACTGCTAAAGGGCCCACCTTCTGTTCAGAAATATGACTTCTCCTCATCACAGCATCCTCCCTCACAGGTGCACCTAGGCAGGGGTGACAGGTTATTTCCTCTGAGCAGATGTGTGTGTGTGTGTGTATGCATAGGTATATCAGTTGAGGCAGTCCTTTATAACATTTTGTTCATGCCCCATTTAAGGGCATTGGAAAATGTTACCAGAACCAATGAGGCTCCAGGGAGGAGGGCCCCAAAAAAGGAGAAGACCTCTATCTGGTCCTTGGATACTAGGTGTCTGATACTGTCACAAAAAATTTTAGAACACATCAAGATAGAGACTAAGAGAATTTATTAATGAAACAAACCGGAATATGTCATGGGGGCAGGCACATCTGATAACAGGCACAATGAGTGCTCTAACATCAGGGGTATTTATGGTGAAAAAGTGGGTTGGAAGTTTGGTTTAAATTTACCATACCACGACGGCTCCCTTGTGTTGTTACACCTGGCACATTCAGTCATTGTCACTGTTATACTGTTTTGACATTATTAATTGGGTCCAAGAGATATCAAGTCTAATCAGTTTATGAAATTTGGGTCACTGTTAAGATGGGATGTCAGAGCATCCCTTTAATTTTATACAAATTAGGGAACTTAAAACCTGCTTTTGCTGAGAAGCACTGCCTCCTCACTTGGGCCCAGGAATTAAGTAAAGGCAGGCACCAGTTAGTTGATTGTAACACCTCTTGTCCATAGGAATAGAAGGAATAAATTGACAGGGGGGAAAATGTAACTGGAACTACAAAAGGGAAAGACTTTTGGTGTAGCCAGCTTGCATGCTGGCCAATTTACTCTGCTTCTTAATCAAACTGACATTTACTCTCCTTTTTGACTACATGCTGGAGAACCCAAGGTTAACTCCCTTCACTCTTCAATTAACCTAGGCAGTCTTCTACCCCTTATCCTTCTCTGACACCAGACCAGTAAGCCTGCCAGCCAGGATATACAGCTTTGGAGATGTGGAGCGAGCACACCTGGAGAACTAAGCCCAGAGGACACGATGAACTTGTGTCATCATGCAGTCACGCTGAGCCAACTCTCCTTTAAAAGGTGGATATTTTCTCTCAAAGGTAGTACAGAGCTTTGAGAGGTTGGTTTTCCCTGTCCTTCTCTTCATCTGATGAATAACAAACCTTATTTTCTTTTCCTCAAAACCCTGCTCTCATTATTTGTAGATTGTGAGTCAACATTGAAGCCAGGAGACCAGTTTTCAGATAATCAAAGAACAGGTTCTTCCAGATGCTCCTTTCAAGACAAGTGCCCATCCTTGAGATAAATATTGTTCTTTACAAAAAATTTTGTGATCAAGAGAGTAGTTTTACCAAACATTTTCGTGGGGCAAGTGTCTTTATTTAAGATATTTTTGCTTAGTTTCCACAGCATACTAATTATTTGAGCAAGTGAGCAAGGTCAGAGGGAGAGGAGAGCTGCTCCCCTTTATTTTCTTTTTGTTTTTTACCATATGTTGTAGCCTAGTGACAGGATGTGAAGCTTAAAGCAAAGAAAACCATGCCTATGTGCTTTTAATCAAGCTGTGCATTAATACTGCTGCTATTCCTCGTACCTCATTTCACCAGATGTCTCCTGCCTCAACATCATGGAAGAGAAAGATGTTCAAATATCTGAGAAATTATTTTTGACCCTGGTTAGGAATATTTTTAACCCAAATTAAAAAATATGCACATTATTAGCTGGCATATGAAGACCTAGCACCTGTAAGTTCCTGTGTTTACTATTGTGTGGCCTTGGGAGACTGGGAAGGGAGTTCTTCCTTTGCTCCTGGATGAAAGATAAAGTAAGAAGGTAGATGCAAAGCAATCTGACATTAAAAATGATAACTGAGGGGTTCATTTCGAATGTCCCATATCTTATTGAAAGAAGTGGGAATCATCGAAAGTGAGGGACTGAAATACTTAAGTTAATGAAAAAGAAGGCAAGAGACATTTTAAAAATAAAGGCACAAAGCCAGACTCTGGTGACTCATGCCTGTAATCCTAGCTACTCAGGAGGCAGATCAGGAGAATCACAATTCAAAGCCAGCCCAGGCAAAGAGTTCACAAAATCCTCCCTTGAAAAAACCCAACACAAAAAGAAGAGCTAGTAGAGTGGCTCAAGGTGTAGGCCCTGAGTGCATACCCCAGTACCACCAAATAAATAAATAAATAAACAAATAAATAAAGGCACGAGACCAAGGGTTCATTAGTTTATTTCAATGTATTCAAACTTTTTAAAAATGCACATCTGTTGTAATCATTTAATGCATTTAATGTGAAATACATTTAATACAAAATAAGATTAATGTGCTTCAAAGTGTAAGAAAAAAGTAGCAAAATCTTTCTATGTACTAGAGACTATTATATCAATAGGATTTCTCGTTATTATATATGCATGCCCATATATTTTTACATATAAAATGTAAAGTATTAAATTCGCTTAAGCTTTTTAGCCAACTGATTAGTACGCAAAATCATTATCGCTACAAAAATTCAAGCACTTTCCTACACAGAAACTCTCATTCTGCTTAGATTTTCTGAAAAAAAAAAATGCACTGCATCTGTTGCAAACAGCTTCTGCTTTCAACTTCATTGGAACATTCATGCTGCACCCTTAAATTCTGACAGTTGCAAACTTATGTGGCCCTTCCTCTGTAAGGCTGCTGTTCATCCCTCAGTGGTTTTCATAGTCAGCCATCATGCTGGGGGCCACAGAGAAAGCCCAGGGTGCTGGGCTCCCTTTGGGGAGAAACTTCCTCAAAACAAACCAGCCTTCCTCTCCAGATCTACTTCCCTGTGGCCCTGTGGCTTCCATTTGCTCCACTGCCAAGTCACTGAGCTAAGTAACAATTAATAATGATAATAATAATAATAGTGGAACACTTAGTGTGGACCATGCAAAGAACTGTTATAAACAATTTAATTCTATTTATTCACTTACTTTCTTGTGAGGTAGGAACAAGTATTACACATTCTGACTTGACAGATGAGGAAACAAGTTTGGCACAGACAGGTTGATAAGGTTCCACAGGTCAGAGAATTAAGTGACAATACCTCAAGACTGGAGCTCAGAATGGGCTGCACAGTCCAGAGGCTCAACTACCAGACCATGCTGTCTGCATCTTAAGGGCATTTTAAACATATAATTTCAAAATCAAACAAATATCTAATGTGATCTGCCACCATCCTCAATAGGAACATTTATATATCATTAATAAATGCTTTAGACTACTAAAAGTGAAAAACCCAGTGAATTTTCTGAATGAAAATGGGTATCACGCCTGAAAGATACAAAAGTACTTGAGGTTCCCTTTAAAAAGTCCCCATGAATAGGTCTGAATGAGCAAGCTGTGCAGTGTCTTACTGAGGCCCTAAGAGCTACCGCCTTGAAACTGTGACTGAGAGCGTTGGAGACATCCTGAAGCCAAAGGCCTGCTTGCCATGGCCTCTACCAAGCTCCCTACTCTACACACAGCCTGGCCAGGCCTCTCCTTCCCCATGCCATGCAGTATTTGCAGCGTTTAGTGATTCCTTGCTATTGTAGGAGAATAAGGAAAGCGTTCTAGTGACTCTGTCACCTACTGGGTAAGCGAAAATGCCTCTTCATACACTTCAAATCCTCCAGTTCACATTAATTGTTGGCATTGAAAACTCTTAAGGAGGCCTTCTGTAAAGCAGACGTCAGTTTGCTTTACCTCGCCTGGCCTCATACTTGCTGAATATGAAATTGGTGTGGGTAGCTGTGTGCAGTAATGAAGAGAGAGGAAAAGGATGTCCACTCCTGTTGAATTGCAGTCTTATCTGGAAGCACGAGACAACAGCTCAAGGTGTTGTCTCATCCCTGATGATCCAGTGACAGATTTCATCTTCAGATCTTGAATAAGATTTTCATAGAGTAAAAATATTTTTCATAACAGGCTTGTTATGAACAGGCTCACACACGTGGTCCCCAGAATTGCTAGCATTCCTTCTGACATTGAGCTTCTGAGGTTCAAGGTGCTGAGAGAACAGGCAAGATTTCTGATTCTCCTTGACCTGGCTTGATGGTTTTTGCAGGCATCAAGTAAAGAAGATTCTTCCAGAATCTTGAGTTGTAAGAAAGAGTCTCCTCAGCCTTCCACCTCAGAACTCGGTGTGACTTCAAAAGCTCCAGTGACTGAGGCAAGAAAGTGAAGTCACTAACAGGTGTAAACTCAATTAAGATTATTTTAATTTTCCTCTCCACCAGTGCTTCATGGAGTTCACTCTCAAGTTCATACCTGACTTCATTGCCAATGTAACTTTTACTTAAGACAATGATGAGTCTTCGGCTTTTCTCTATCAATGAATGGATTTCATCAATAACAGCTGAAAATTTAAGATGTGCCATGAATTTAATTGAACTGACATGAAATAAAAATTATTTTGCACTGTCTTGTTTTAAATGATTTAAGCTTTTGGCAACACTAACAATTTTTCTTTAAAACACGTCATTTATTTTCAGTTTTATATGCCTATTAAAAATGACCATCTAAGTAGAAATAATTAGTATATATATATATTTGCATTTATATATACACATGTATCATAATAATGACTGTAAAAGAAGGTTTTATTATCATCCTCATTTTACAGACAAGGAAGTCAAAGCACAAAATATAACTTTCCCAAAGTCACATAGCTTGATGGCTTGGCCAGAAACTGAACCCCAGTGGAATATATTATCGTAGCCATCATACCATCTTGCCTCTCCACATGCATGGAGGAACATTCTAAAATCAAAGTTCTAAGACTGAAAAACAAAAAACAACAACCAAAAAAATAATAAACTATACCGGCCATTATTTTAGACCAGAGACTGGCAAATGTTTTCTGCAAACAGCCAGACAATATTTTAGGCCTTGCAGATCACACCATTTTTGTCACAAGTATGCACTCAGGCTCCAAAGCACCACAAACAACTCCTAAATAAATATGGTGGCTATGCTTCAGTAAGGCTGGCCAGTTAGAGTTGAACCAGGGGTGGCAGTTTGACAAGTCCTATTCAGGACCCTACAGAGTTCAACAAACGTAATTAGAATTGAATAAACAAATATTCTTTAGTTTTACTTAAGAACGTGGAAGAAATATATTTCTAAAATTACTCCTAGAATGTAATGGAAACAAAGTAAAATTGATGTAAAGTCCTGGATACGTGCTTTTGGAAGAATGACACGCCTTCTTAGATACCAGGAGTGCCACACAAAAACCCAGGACTGCATTCATCTCTTCTTTAGAGATAACATGGGATGTTACCAAATTTCTTTGATTTCATCTGTGATCTGCCTCAAGATATGTGCTATGGCTGTTTGTATTTAAATATTCATAAGAACCCTTGAATTCCATAATCACATTCAATCACCAAATTTTCCTTATTTATCCTTTCTCAATGCTCCTACTTTCCACTCTACCTTTATCACCGGTTTCAACACCATAAAGTACATGCATTTTCTAGAAGAATTACCCTATGTATTGTAGAACAAACATCAAGGATTCAACAAAGAAGTGGTTCTGAGGAACAAGTACTCTTTCTGCCACTCATTTCTAGACCAGGTCATCACAGCGATGCCATGAACTTGGTTCTGAAAATGAATATCCAAAATCTTTCCCAGGGCGTCAGACAACCATAATCTCCAGGAGAAGTCCAGGAGAACAGACTACTGGATTTACAATATTGAGCTGTTTATTGCTATTGAATAATGTGAAGTAATCAGATAGTGGTTAACCATACTAACATGGCTAACTAATAACCAAATATTGACTTATCTGGTTATTTCTTGTTTAAAGGACCTTGTTCATTATTTTGAAACAAAATGGGATAGCTAAATGACTCACTGTTTTGTTTTTTTTTTTAAAAAAATCTCCACTAGTTTTCCATTCAGCATTTCCTTTCTTACCTCCTCCAGGCACTATATCTCTTTCGAATATGCATAACTTATACCCAAAATGTTTCTCCAACACTTTGGGCAAAGTCTCCACAGCAAAAGCATACTCTTCTCCATTCTCAGGGTGACAATCTTTAAGGTAAGACACAAAAGCATCATATGTTTTTCCATCTAGGAGAAAAGGTTGACTCTTAATTAGTGTGTAAGTAAAAGTTTTTTAAGTAAAATTTCGAGTGAAATTCATACATAATGATAGTAGAATTATTCTCAAAGTTAAATGCAGTATTGTTAAGTCTTAAATGTTAACCAAGCAATGAATTAGGTAAACATCTTTTAAGCATCTGCTTTAAGACTCTCACTGCTTGATACCATAGAGGGACAGACAGAAATGTAAGATGTCAATCAGGGCACTAGAGGACTGGAAAGACAATAGAAGGCCAAGGAGACCAAATGTGACCTTGTTCCAGAAATGAGAAGCAAACCTCACCTTCTCACTTATTTCACTTAATTCTATCATTTTTATTATAAATTTTTATTAGGATATATTCATTATACAGGGGGGATTCGTGATGACAATTCTGATTAGTCTTATATTGTACATTATTCACATTACCCCCATTATCTCTCACCCTCAGCCCCCTCTCCACCCCACTTAAAGCAATTGCACGAGGTTTTCAGCTCTGTTTCATATAGGTACATGAAGTCCATCTACCATCTACCATCACCTTAGTCTCCTTCTTTCTATTGTTATCCCAGTCTCTCCCCTCCAAAAGACCCCCTACAAAATAATGATAGAAACAAACTGAGTCTACATGCTGCAGAGTGGAAGAAACAATAGCAGCAATGGAAACAATACACTAGAGGAGCACACACCATGATATTTGAAATATTATAGGGTATCAATGTCAGCAAAGAAATCTTCTGGTCCACAGAGAGCTTTTCAGTAATCCAAATGTCTGCTCCCACTTAATTCCTGATAATGGAGAAGTATTTAGATGGCTCATGGAAAAACTCAGAAGGAAGTGTGTTAGCTAAATAACAAGGACCATTCTCAGTAACCTACTGAGTAACTGAAAAATTATGCAATTCTCTCTTTAGTTTCATCCAATCTATTTGAGAAGACAATGGAGCACAGCCACAAGAGGAGAAGAATTACAAACAGCACAACAACAGATGAAAATAGCACAACACAGACAAAGCAGATGAACAAAATAACCTGGCCAGAGAAAGAGGAGGAACCCGATGAACATGCTTTCCTAAAGTGGAAGACTTTGAGTCAGGTCCTAAATAGTGCAACTGATGCTAATTGGGGTAGACAGAGGAAGAAGGGAAGTGGTAGGGGAATGGTATGCCTTTAGCACACGAGAATTGGGTAGATGGTCAAGGAGTTAGATTTATGCCTAGTTACACTATCATAATTAATACATTAGTAAATGTATTAATTATGAAATAGATATGATTGGACACTTTAATAAAATATAACAGGATGAAACCATACTAGGGCTGCATCATTTGGGTGCCATATCATTTATATCCATAGGTCCAATCCAATGTCTTCAATAGCATTCAGGTTCACAAAGCAATGCTTTGTAGTATTCTGCTTAGCAGTTTGACTCAGAACCTACTGCTGATGTAAAATAATTGCTTTGCAGAATTGCACATCTATGGAAGGTTGGGAATACTGGCAAAGATTGCAGAATTACATGCATATTTAAGGTAGGAAAAGGGCCTGCAGGAGTAGTTCAAGGGGTAGTGTGCCTGCCTAGCATGCGTGAGGTCCTGGATTTAATCCTCAGTACTGCAGGGTGAAAAAAGGGAGGGGGGATGTTGGTAAAAATAAAATCAGTCATTAGTTTAATCAGTAAGTAGTTTCCCTGGATGATTCTCTTAGATTAAGGAGAAATATGGCTACTTATTAGGTAAATAAGAGCTGTTTTTTTAGTTAATTAGTATTCTCATTATGTCAGTGACGAAAACAGGCACCAAGAGGTAAGATGACTATGGGTGCACATTTTTTTTGTAAGCAGGATGTAAATGATTGCAAGAAACTGGGAAGGCAATTAAAATATGGATTTATAGTACATGTAATGCATTTTTGTTCTTATCCATGAAAAATTACTTTTTCAACTATTAGCTGATTTCAAATTCCTCATTTCAAACAGTTTTTTTCTTGTAATATAAATCTACTAATTTATATTACAATTGACTTTAAATACAGGCATTGAAAATTCAGTGACTTTGAAAACTGACAAAAGTCTCAATATAAGAAATTTGAAAGCTAATGATAACTTGTTTTGTTCTGAAAGAAGGAAATAGCATTCTATGAATGGATATTTGAGGTAACAAGGAGAAAGTTAGACCAATGTAACTCAAACTGTGTAGGGTGAATGGCCATGTGTTAATTTAAAAAATTTTTGTTGGATTGGTTAGTTTCATTTCCAATCCTTTATAAACCAATATTGAACACACTCTTGGATAGTTTAGTAGCACATAAGACTGCTTTAAAAGTGTTATTTTTATACTTATATCTCAATTTCTGCCTTTTTCATGGGCTGCATCTGTCCAAGGACCACCATTTGAGTAGAAGTGGCCTAGAGCAGATCATTAAATGTCTCTGTGCACTGTTATTTTGAGAGCTAAAAGTGTGAATTGAAAAAATTATCTGTAAATCAGGTGAAACACAACTGGAGAGGTGAAAACTTTTAGTTGAAAATCAGAAAGAAAAAGATTAGTCAACCCTGAATGAGATAAATGCTGTTTATGCAAGCAGAGACTGTGCATTTCCAATTTGTTACATCTCACTCCATAGTGAGATCACACATGTGCACACACACACAAGCAGTCTGAAAGCTAAATTCCCTGGCATTGCTAATTTTATTACTATTATCATTGAATTAAAAGTTATAAATATGAAAAATTAATTTGTAGAAATCTCAAGGGAGTTAATGATAATTCCTTTACACCTTGGGATTAGGACAGCCTTTGTATTTATCACCCCAAACCTAGAAGCCAAAACAGTAAAGATATATTTGAATCTTTCATATAGCGTACTACAATACGCAAAGCCAAAAGACAGATGACAATGTGGGAGTGTTTACATTTCACATTATAGACAACAGGCTCACCTCTCTACAATGTGAATATATCCTATCAATAATAAGCATAAAAACCATCTGCTCATTGAAAAAAATAGGCGAGGCATCTGAACGGGTGTGTTGGAGAAGGAAATTTAAATGAGTATGAAACAAATGAAAAGTTGCTCATGCTCTTGTATAATAAATGAAATGCAAATTAAAACTATTTAGAGGCACAAGTTCACACCTATAAAACTGGCAAAAATCCAAAAGGTTGTAGGTGAGGCTACAGGAAAAAATTTACTGTCCTTCTTTGAAGATGGTACAAAATATACTTAGTATGAAGGACAAATTGACAGCATCTAACAGAGTAACAGCTGTATCTGCTCTACCCTTTATACTTCCTAAAATTCCACTGTGGGGAATTTTTTTGTCTAGTAATACTACACATGTATAACACCACTAATCACAGCATTTCTGTAATAACAAGATTGGAAACAACCCAAATACTCATCAAAAAGAGACGAAGTAAGCAGTGGTACTTTCACTGAGCAGCCCTAAAAAAAAATAAAGGACTTCTTTATAAAATACTATGGAAGAATATCTAAGAAATAATAAAGCAGAGTTAGAAACAGTGTGCATAATAAACCGAGATTTGTTAATAAGCAGGAAGAGTGAAGAAAGAATTCACACTACTATTTGGCTGGATGTGATATCAAGGAGAAGAAGAGTGAGAATCCCAGACATGGGACAAGGCTGGGAGGGAGATTTCCTACTGTATGATATCAAGAGATTTGGGGTTTGGATTAAGTGAAATTTTTTTTCCTACAAACACTCAAACAGATACACACATAAACAAAAGCAAGAGCAATAGATTATATTGATTTTAAAAAGTTTGATAATTATCTCTAAACTTGATGGACTTCTAGTCTCTTTCAAACATAGAGAAACTGAGGCACAGAGTCTCACAGACATAAAAGTAGTTAAAGTCTGACAGATCCAGAAGATTTGAACCTAGGTCATCTGGTTTCATGGTTTTTCCACGTACAACATACATCCTTTTCCAGGTTAAAATAATGAACCAAAATACAACACAATTCGACATAAATGGAATTTATTGAGTGTATGTAGTGTATTAGGGATGTAAGTGATGTGTGTACAAAGACCTCCAGATATATAATTCCTGAGCTCAAACACTGCACAGGGCATTTAGGAAGACATGGAGAACACACATAAAACAATTATAGAAACAATTTGGCAACACACAATAAACACAAGAAAAGATCACACAATATTCAACAAAAATGGTGCACACAGAGTCATTTTTTCATAAAAAACTTCTCCCATAGATTATGCAAACAATATAAACAAAAAATAAAGGTTATTGCTTCTTTACTGCACTTAATAGTGACAGCATAAAAGAAGAAGACCCAGCATTATATCTGTTACCTGTTAAGGTTTCATCTCTTCCCATTAAATGTCTATAAAACAGAACCAAGTCAACTCTATAAATGACACACACAACCACCAGGCACACTACTGCCACTGAGATCAAAACTGATATGATCATTCCTCTCATGAAGACAGGGTTTGAAATATCAGTTGAGTCTGTTAGAGAAAGAAAAAAATCACAGAAATATTATCAGTGACTTTACCCTTTGTGTTATGGTTGTCAGCTTTTGCTTTCCTGGGCACTCCCCGGGATCTCCCCAAGTGTGTCCACATTCCATCAGGCCACTCACACTGCTGCTGTCAGCCTGCAGCACTGATCTTCCTACTTCAAGTGGGAAGAATAAAAATGTGCCAAAGGACATTCAGAACTGAAGTCATGGTAAGGCATTGTGTCTGCACTTGGAATTCAGGTTTCTGTGGCAATAATATGCTAAAAAAAAAAAAAAAAGTCACAGGATTCAACCATAAGCTTCAGCTTAGAGACTGAGAAAACCCAGAGAGGCACAGAGACAGAGACTATTTAGGTTTGCGGCCTGGATCCAACACTTAGTGGGTATTGTAGGGAAAAACATAGTGACTCCTAAATCTTACTATCTTCATCTATAAAATAAATGAAGTTCTTGCTTCACTTACAGTTTGTGTTGGAGAAGAGTAAATGAAATATTACACATAAAATAGTTAACACAGTGTCTGACACACAGCATAAAGGATTTTAGTCCAATTATGGTAAAGACATGCCATCTGGGGAAAGAATTACACTCCCTAAATTGATTCAGTTCAGTGGGTTACGAATAAACCTGAGGTGGTAAAAATGAGTATTGAGAATAAACTAATTTTTATTGCCATCCCACTGAAAAGTTTTTACTTAGTGATCATATGGTAATCACTATTTCCTCACATTATATTAAGATCATTTCACTAGATCATTAAAATTGTAATTTATAATATTCCAATATTTAGGTTAATTGCAATTTTTCATATGCACACATAATGCTGAAGTGATCATATATGTTCACAATTATCCATAGTTTTGCTTATTTACTTAAACTGATGCTAACTGGAGGGGGGAGCTGTAGATCAAAGAACATTTTGCCATCATAGCTAGCACAATTTTTTGGAATGATTTTTCCCCAAAATAACTCTTCAGATACAAGTAAGCAATTGTAGTTACTTAAGTGAACTCGGAATAGTCAGGCCTTGGGTTCCCACATCTTTGAGATGTGTCAGACACATATACACACCCAACATGCATATGGGCACACACATTCCTCCAGGGGAAGGGTGGGCTGGGAGACCCCATTCTCCAGTGTGCATGTGTGAACTCAGCATAAGGAGAAATGAACTGGGCAGAAGCTTCTCGGGCAGTGACAGGACATTCCTACACAGAGCAGGGGGTGGCTGGTTGCCAGCAGTGGCCAGGAAATTCAAGCAAGGCAATGGATCAACCACAAACAAAAGATTTGAAAGCCTCTCCCTCAGAAGTGCATGGACCATGGCAGGCACTCAGTAGGGGGCAAGGGAACACCTCTGGCAGCTCCTGAGGAAGGGAAGAGCACAGATTCTTGAGTTAATTAGCTCTGGGGTTCAATACCTTTACTGGCTCTGTGACTGTGGGTGGATTTCTTCACCCACAAAAGCTTGTTACTTTTGAGACTGTATAAAACCATGGAAAGAGCTTAGCACAGAGCCTGACACAGAATTGTCAGCTAATGAATGCTAGCTCCTGTTGTCATTGCACGGGAGGTGGGGGGGTAATGGCTTCCAGTCAGGGGAACTCAGTAAGATGTAAATCACACTGGGATGGCACACACAGTGGGGTGTTTCTGCCCTTTGGCAGACTGACCTTTTTAGAAGGGTATCCAGTAGCTATCTGCTAGGTTTCCACAAACTTCGCAGCATGAAACTTTCATACCTTTTCTCAACAAGATGAAGCTCTGGATGTCTGTGCTTCCCTCATTTGTCACAGTACAATTAAATAAAAAGTTTAGATTTTTTTCATCAACTTTCTTAATTCTCAGTATTATTGAAACGTGCTGTTTGCCTTCTGAAATCCTGCAATAGAGAAAAATAACTTAGCAGTAGGCTTTGTTCATGGCCAGCAAATTTACCTATGATAGCAAAAATCATGTGTCTAAAATATCCAAAGAACATCATAACATTGGCTGTATTATATCTGCCCTTTCTATGTGTGTGGTCTCTCTGCCCCTCTTTATAAAGCCACCAAAATTCAATCATGGAGGCTGTACTCTAATGACCAAATCCAATCTAATGTAATCACTCCCCCAAGGCCCTCCCCTTCAATATCAGGGTTCCACTCTCTCCATACCATAACAAGACTCTGGGGATAGACTCCTGTAGAAGTTTGGGGCATAAATCACATAAAAATTGCAGCAGCTATAAATTGTTTAGCACAGATGTAGATTCATGCTGAGGGGCAGAGCCTTGGGGAAGTAATTAGATTAGATTGGATTGGATCATGAAGTTCTGAAGATTACTTTCATTTTGTCAGGCATTAAAAATATTATTCTTAGACACCACAGGCACATGAGAAATAGCAATTAAGCTATTCAGCAAGCAGCAGAAGATAACTCGAGACAACCACTGAGCAAGCTCAAAGGGTTCAAGCTGTCCTATTGCAGATGTGAGACAAGCACTCATGCTGATGCTTAGGTGTTGGGAGCCCCTGCATGGACTGGCTCTGAGTGGTCCCTGCAAGCTGGGTGTGTGCCTAGACTCAGGTGACTCCAGTACATGGGATGTGGAACTCCACTGTCTCAATTACACCTCAAAGCATATTTCTGTACAAAAATCACCCATCCAGAAATATCAATCATCCAAAACCCACAAACATCCAGAAGTGAGCTCTACAAGGCCAATGAGAAGCCAGAAGGACATTGCTGAGAAGAGATGCTGGCACAGGCCAGGCAATTCAGCTGAATTCAACACTTACTGGTTCTAATCACATGCTGACTCTCAAGGAGCCAGACCTTGCAGTGCAAAGAGCTTATGGACAAGTGTCAACAAGAATTGAGAGCTACTAGTACGCTGGTGACAAAGAATATACCAAAAAAAAGTGTTAAAAAGCAGGAAAACATTGAAAAGTGCAGTAGAGTGATTTACACTCTACTCTGGAGTGATTCAGAGATCCTGAGTAGTATGTAGTGTAATAACTAATAATCACAGTCTGATCTAACTAAAGACCTTCAGGAAAGTTTAAATGGCCATCTCTGTAGCATGTTTTGCTTAATAGTCTGGCAATCCCTAGTGTAAGAACATTATTTAAGTATCAATATGTGTGTCATTTGGAACTTTTGTGGCATGTTGGTAAAATAAAAGCATTTAACACATCTTTTAAAATCCAAGAAGCCCAGCTAATTATTCTTATATAAGAAACCGGGTAAAATCCCACTTCTAACCCTGACTGATAGAAGTTACATGTGTAAGATGGTGCTAAAAACCCTCATTGATCTCCTCATGAACCATCCTTTTACAAGTTTAAATCCTGACAATAAAATTCTGCATAGTTCACCAACATATGGTATAAAAATTATTTTCATAAAATCAGTAAACTAGAATTCCAATTAACCCAAAACACTACCCCAGCCACTCAGAATTCCAGCATCATTTCTGTCATACAGATGATGTGATTTTTATATCATAGATATGATACTTGTTATACATCACATATGCATACCAGGTTGTCTTTTCTTTCTCTTCATGTACATTAGTATATGATTCATTTTCTTTCCAGAAGCTCCAATAGATAACATCATTTTTGTTCGCCAAAGCAGAACAGTTGAGCTCTACATCTTCTCCTAGGTAAGAGTTGGCAATCATAACCTTGGGTTTAGAAACTCAGATTTCCCAAATGTTTCAAATTAATATAATTATTATATGTTAATCTACTGCAAGTCAGAGTACCACATTCCAGAAAGAGAGAAAATATGTTCAGTTTTTAAATGAAAAAAAAAAAAGAAAACAGAGGAATTAAGTATCAATGACAAGCCACCACCAAAGTATGAATTGACTTTTATCTTTAAATATTCATTTTTAAATCAGTTATTGAAACTATGGTGGCCAGTAGACTGTCTTTTCAGTATATAAATTAGTAGTATTGTGCCAACACTTGCATTCAACTTCTAGAAAAAACAAAACAGGTAAGTAACCAAAAAATTGTCTAACAACTAAAGTCATCAAGGTGCATAAAAATAAAGAGAACTAGTTAAACTAAAAGTGTAGTGAGGATGGGAGAAAGTTCAAGTGTGAGTGATATGATCAAATCACCTTAACACACGTGTATGAGAAGTTCATAACAGAAAAAGAAAAAAAAAATGAAGACAGGAAAGACCCCTTCCAGGATGAGTAAAGATGGCTAGGTGTTTTATCTTGAGGAATCTGCTTGGGCAAGAGTCTGTAGAGAAACCAGAGCCCAGTGGTACTTCTGGCACATGCACAGCTTGCAGGACTGTGGTTAAGGGCTTATGCAGCACAGGAGGCTGTGATGCCTGAGTGGCGTCTCCTGGAATCCTGGGGTTCTTATTCAGCAAGAACATCCAGAGGAAACAGCCTGCACCAGACATGACTGCAGTCCTCTCCCCCACCCCAGCCGCTGGAGGTGCAAGGCAGATTGGATTCAACAAGGCTGCATCTCAGCCACCCCAACTCAGTTCTTTAGACCTTCTGTGTGTCAGCCACATAACCCATGACATGGGGATGATGTCCCTCTGAGTTGGTTGTAGAATTTGATTCAACAACATATCTCAGGGCTGGTGGAGAGGCTCAAGTGGTAGAGCGCCTGCCTAGCAAGTGTGAGGCCCTGAGCTCAAACCCCAGTACTGCAAAACAAAACAAAAAAACAACATATCTCAGACTCATGACACAAAAACTTTTTAAACATACTTAGCACATGCAAATTTATTCCTTTCAGCGTTTTTGTTGTTGTTGTTTGGTTTTTTTTTTGGCAGTACTGGGGTTTGAACTCAGGGCTTCACACTTGGTTAGGCAGGTCCTCTGCCATTTGAGCCGTTCCACCAGCCCTTGCTTTTCTTCTTGAAAGAAATTACTTAATTGGACTTGTTGACTCATAAGGCCTATTTAGTCAAATCCTAAATGTACAGTCAATTCAGTTAATTGGACAAATCAAATAAATTAGTCAAATGTTCAAATTATAAACAAGTTTGAGTCATCTCTTCAGAGTCAATTACAGAAATGTCACACACAGGGTGAAAGAATCCCTAGTCTTTTGAACAGCAGCAATAGTCAATGACATGCTTTCTCTGGTTCTGTAGTGTTCTTCACTGAACATGCAATGTGTTGTGCATACAATGTCAATCAATAATGAATCAGATTTACACATTGAAAATTCAATAGTGCCTCTTATTTCTAAATGTAAAAAATATATAGATTTTGAAATATACCTAATTCCACTGCAACATAGTTAGTCTTTGGTCCCAAAAGAACTGGATTTTTATTATTGAGATCTAAAAGTGAAAAGGAAGAGAAAAAGCATTAGTAATTCCTTGAATTTCTTATGACAAACATCTATTAAAATATGCTCATTCCATGTAAAAAGATTCTAATATAGTAGTTTCGCCTTCTCCGTAGTTTTGCTTTCTGCAGTTTCAATTAACCAAGGTAAGCTGTGCTCCAAAGATATTAAATAGAAAAATCCCAAAAGTAAACAGTAAGCTTTAAATTGCACATCTTCCTGAGTGTTCCATCCCACTCCATCCAAACCAGGATGTGAATCATTCCTTTGTTCAGCATATCCGTGCTGTATGCACTACCCTCCTGATTATGGTGGTGTAGCAGTGCTTGTGTTTCATCATGGCCCCCAAGCACACAACTAGTGATGCTGATAATTTTATTTCAGTATATTGTTATAGTTATTCTATTTTATTATTAGTCATTGTTGTTAATAGTTTTTTTTCTTCTTTTTTTTTTTTTTTTTGGTAGAGCTAGGGCTTGAACTCAGGGCTTCACACTAGAAAGCAGGCACTCTACTGCTTAAACACCTCCAGTATATTCTGGCTATGGGGGGGTCTAGTGAACTAATTGCCTGGGCTGGCTGTGATCCTCCTGATCTCAGTCTCCCACATAGCTAGGAATACAGGCATGAGCCTCTAATGTCTGGCTGTTGTTAATATCTTATTGGGCCAAACTTATAAATTACACTTCATCACAGGTATCTATATACAGGGAAAAAGCACAGCATCTATGGAAGTCACTCTATCTGAGGCTTTAAGCATCCCCTGGGAATCTTGGGGCATATCCTTGTGGGTAAGAGGGATGCTATAGCGATCACTTTACATTTACTGGAGTTCCATTTTCATTAACTAAAGGAGGAGCTCATATTGTTCACCACCTCACTTTCCAACACCTGCACATTCACAGAACTGCTGAAAGCACCTTGAATCTGGTTTTCTCTCAACTCAAATACGTGGCATCTGTTCACTGCACCTGAAGTCAGAAAAAGATGCTCTTCTTAGAGAGACTGCTACTAGACCCCCCAAGAGGAATAGACATGCAGAACTTAGAAGATGCAAAGTTAAGAAACTGGGAAGTAGCTTCTAGCTCTACTCTGATTCCCTCCATCTTTCCTCCTTGATCCTTACTGAGGGTGTAGGGAAAAATAGGGTGAGTCAAGTCAGGTGCCTCCCAGGCACCAACCCTTGCCTTGAGGATGCTAAGTCTTCTCCAGTGCCTCACCTGGCTCAACTTAGCCCTAACCCAGCTCTGGTGTCCACATCTGTAGGCCCAGCTCTCCCTCTGATCCTGAGCCACTCCTGACCCTGGCTGGAGTTCATAACATTCTTCCCCTCAGCTCTATCTAGGGATGCTTAGGAAGGAAAGCACTACCCAACAGCCTGCAATGAATGCCAGGGCACAGCCAAACGCAGCTGATACCCACAGAGCACTAGCAGTCATCATGGTCCCATTTACCAAGGAGGAACCTGAGGCAGAGCAGAGCTATGTAATAATTGGCCTCACAGAGCTGTTGTGAAGAGTGTGTGAGATCAACCAACTAAAGCAGTGTGTGAGTCCTCAAAGGATGTGCAAATTGATAACAGATGTTCTTATGTCTTCAAAGAAGGAAGGGAAGAGTGGCAAAGATGGACAGGGAAAAGAAGTGGTGAAAGGACCAACGGAGCAGAGATTTACATGAAATTAAAGCATATACGGGTGGGAAGTAAAGCTAAAGGTGATTCTACATAGAATTTAAGATTTTTGAGTTGAGGAATTCAGGTATGGGATTCTAAAGTCATGGCTATGGCAGGCAGAATTATAGCTCCCAAAGTTAAGACGCTCTAATGATCAATGGAGATAGGTGGAATGTCCCCTCCAAAACTCATGTGCAAACTTAATTATCACAACAATGGTATTAAGAGGTGATTAGGTCATGAGGGCTCTGCTCTTCAGAATAAATTAATGCCACTGTTATGGGAGTGGTTTAGTTATCATGGGAGTGGGTTCCTGATAAAAAAGATGAATCTGGCCATTTTTCTCTCTGTCTTGCACATACTCTCCTGCCCTCCCACTAAGTTAGGATGCAGCCAGTAGCTCTCACCAGCTGTGGTCCCTTGATCGGGAGCTTCCCAGCCTCCAGAAACTCGAGCTAAATAAATTCTTATTGTTTATAATTTCCACTCTGTGGTATTCTGTTATAACAGAGGAAATGGACATGGCCAAAGGGATTTTGTAGGTGTGATTAAGTTAAGGACCTTGAGGTGGAGAGATTCACCTGTATCATCTGGGAGGACCCTAAATGCAGTCACATATGTTCTCATGAGAGATGAGAAGCTACAAGAAAACATATTTGAACTCAGGAAAAAAAACTATTCAACAATCAGACATTCAAATCTGAGCTAAGCTTCTGTGTGATTTGGTAACTTCCTTGAAATTCCAAGGACTAGATATCCAATTACTGGCTGTGCCATATGAAGTTTGTCTTCATAGGGGGAGGTTCAGTTAAATTGCCTCTAAGGTTCCTGTCACAATAAAATTTTCTGTCTTTGTTTTGCCATTATACATAGTTTGAGTTCGGGGCAAACCAGACATGCCAGGTTCCCCTTCCCACCAGCCCACCTGTGCCTTTACACCCCCAGTCCACCAGCCCTTTCCCCAACAGGTCCTAAGCATTCATGATTCCCTCCCTCTAAAACCCAGCTCGAATGGAGTCTCCTGCACCTGTCCTTCCTCCAGTGTCACATCACATCCCTACAGCTTCATAGACAGCACTATTTCATATAATGGAACCTCTATGTGGCTTATATTCTCTCCAGATCATAATCAAATTCTTTGAGAATAGTATGCTACTCACATTAGTCCATACCTCCTTGCTTCCCTTGCCTCCCAGTAAAAGTAGATTAATGAATATACATATCCTCAATAAACATTTATAGCCAAAACAAATATTTGAAAATTAAAGTTTAATAATAAAAGATTCCATGATTGACTCAAATTCCAAATAAGAGAAAGAGCAAGCTGACTTATGTGAGTTTCATCATATAAACTTTCATTTGCTGCCAAGAAAACGTTTCATCAGCCAAAGGGAAGGTAGCCAAAGATCAAGACCCTAACATTTTAAACTAATGATACAGTTACAAGATAAACAGTGACCTCTCATTTCCCAGATAGCTTTGCAAGAAAGAAAAGCGTTCATTCTACTAATGTATATTTGTTTCTCCCCAATTCTAAGATTTTTCTTACCTTCACATATTGTTATATTGAAGGTTTGGGTGACATTATATAGTTTTCCATTACGGATGAGGGAAAATATGCAGGAGTAGTATCCCTGATCAGTAAACTCAGCATTCTTCACCATCGACAGGCTTTTATAATTTTCATCTATCTTTTCACAATTCTGTTTTCAAAAAGCAAGTTAAAATACTTTAAGTAAGCAAAGGCAGTGTTTGTGTCGCAGTCATCCATATTTTTAAATCTTAACATCTTTAGAGAGAAGGAAAAACAATGGAAACTAGTGATCCAGAGAAAATGTCCCAGGGTTCTTGGCATTGTTTCTTTTGGAGCACTGACCTCAGTGTCATGACTGTTACAGCAATGTTGGTGTTAACACACACTGGGAAACAGGAGAGAGGGACACCGTAATCATTGTCATCATTTTAATCTGTTACTAAGAGAGAAAAAGTACCTCAACATAAAAATTCCTGCTTGGGTCAAGACTTTTTTCTGCACAACACAACTTTAGTTCTTCACACTTTCAGTTCAATTCTGCGTACTTGGGACTGCCCATCCTGGAGGTGGGTAATGGAGGTGGAAGCAGAGTGACTCAGAGAACTGAGTAGTTAGCAGTGACTGACACTCCCACCCCCGAAGTCAGGGGATGGACCAGAAATTTGTTGAGAGTATTCAAATCCTTAGTATACTCAACACCCCCCTTTGTCTGTCTGTCTCTCTCCCTCTCTCTCTCTTCCTTTCCTCCCTGCTCTCTTTCCCTCTACATCTCTGTATATGTACAAAGAATCAATAATAATAAAGGCACCTTCTTCAATCCAGTCATCAGTCACCCACAAGTAGGAAAAGCAGTTCAGGAATGATGGGAAATGGGAGTTGAATGACTGATTTTGAGCAGGTGACATATTCCTTCAAATTCCAAACAAAGAGGACTACTGCTTACAGACCTCTCCCTCAAAGGTGGCCAAAGCTGGTAGCCACTGGGGCCAAACCTAGACAGTATCTTGCAAAGCACCCTGTGTGCACCTCACATCAGTGAGGTGTTTCTGTATAGGTCAAATTTTTATAAACCCAAACTGAGTTTCTCCAAGGTACACAGAATACTAGAGACTTCATTTTCATTTCCAATCAGTCCTTTACTAATTTAGCTGCTTTGAGCCCCACCCATCAGGACAGTCGCAGTCAGTCCATAGGCTGAAAATACTTAGCCCTGCAGTCAACTGTTTAGTTAAAAGCATTCGCAGAACACCCATTTTCTATATTTACATATCTGCGCATTGGGATGCCTTAAAACCCAGTACACTAAACCTCACTAATTGACATGTACTGTAAAACATGTGGACATTTGACAGGAAGAAGAGGCAAGTCAACTAAGAACTGACTCATGTTTACAAAGCATTTCAGATAAGAGGTCTCCTTGGAAAATCACAAGTAAACAGTATACAAGTAAAGCCACAAACAAAAATTCTAGGGAAATCATTGTTACTTGTTTCAACTTTCTTCTGTTCAGACCACCCAACCTCACGGCGCTTCAAAGTTTCCATGATTAAGCTGTATTAGACTGGTTTGTTTTCTACAGAATGATAGTACAGAGTTGTGTGCATGGATGTGTACATATTTACATTTTTATACACATACTATCCAGATACATGAGCTTGTGTATATATCATTTCCATAGCATTATTTGCATGTGCTTTTACAATCCAACAAGAAAAAGGACTGCCAACTAGAGAAAAGGCAAGGCAACCCATAAAAGAAGAAATAGTAAGATGCAATGAGTACATTAAAATTTTAATATATTAAGAAAATAATGCAGGGAAACATTCTAAAAGTATCATTTTCCAGTTTGGGGAAGTATGAGGAAGAGGGATTCTCATACCAGGGTTTGACACTAGCTGAGCTCCCTGGAGACTGACTTGATAAAGTGGAACTGAAGTCAAAAGCGTGATTGGCCTTTGATCCAATAACTCCGTATTTCTAGATTTGGTTGAAGGATAAATCATATAAGCATCCAAAGACTTAGGGAGATGATATTCATGTTAGCTTTTAAAAAATAGTGAAAAATCAGAAACTTTCAAATGTCATAAAACACAGGGATCAGTAAGATCAAACATGGTCTATGCAAAATGGAATCCTGCTTGGAAAAATTGTAAATTGCCAGCTATGGTGGTTCATGCCTGTAATTCAAGCTACTACAGAGGCAAAGACAGGAGGTGACAAGTTTGAAGCCAGCCTGAGCAAAATTACCAGGATCCTATCTCAAGAACGAAATAAAGCAAAAGAGCTGGAGACATGGCTCAAGTGGTAGGGCACTCGCCTAATAAGCAGCGAAGTCCTGGGTTCAGTCCTTGTACCACAAAAAAAAAAAAAAAAAACTTTAGAGATGTGGAAGAAAAATCACATGTAATTTTTAGTGGATAAAAGAAAGACACAAGCAATAAAACAAACAATTTTTTAAGTATAGATGCTTGCATAGAAAAAAAACCCCAATTTGGATTTTCACTTCTTCATCACTCGTTTTTCCATCTTCCAATTTTATAAAATGAACTCATATATTCAGAAAAATATATATGCAATCCAGTTTTAAACTTTAAGAATATGTGACAAAAGAAAATGAGCAAGCGTTAAACTAGCACTCCCTAAATTAGTTCATTGAAAGGGAAGGAAAATAAAGGAAAAGAGTGAAGCCATTGTTTTTAAACATCTAACACAATGCCAGGCAGCTGCTGTGCTTCACACATCGTGCGCACTGACTCTTCAACAACCCGAGGGACACCTTGGGCAGATAGGCTAAGTCAGCCACGCAGGGTCAGCCAGCCAGCCCGTTTGCTATAAGACCAAAACAGTCCACAGCCATTAGATCCTCACCTTGGAATTTTATCATTTCGATCAAATCTTAACTGAAAATATGTAAAAAGTATTACCTTATACAATGAGGTTTTGTTGATCCATTTCTCATAGTAGCTATTTTTACAGTTTATCAGCAAAGCCTTTTTAACTGCCACTTTTTTACTTTTTACAAGTTTTTCACTAAAACAGCTGTGTTCATCTCTTTTGATGACATTTAATGTCCATTCCTTCGTTTCATTTCTATGAAATAAAGGTGTAGGGTCATTTTACAATTACTACAGATACTTTGCAACCATAACCATCTTCACTGTAGTAATCAATTCAAATTTTTTCCTAATTTCTGTACAAAGAGATTGACTCATTGATTTCTCAACCCTGCTCTGCCTCCTCTTGGTTCAGAGCAGCAAGAAATTTAACAGCTGTCATGGGCAAAAGATAAAACACACACACACACACACACACACACACACACACTACAAGCCATATATAATGGATGTCAAAGTAGCAAATATTTAAAACTTCAGTGAGCCAAAAGTTGTGGCTCATGTCTATAATCCAATACTCAGCATGGGGAGGAGGCACTCTGCTTATGAGTGCCTCTTCTGGTCATACACAGAGTGGGTTTGAGAAGTTCTAGCTTAAGGGCTGGGGAGTATAGCTCAGTCATGGAGCCTTTGCCTACCATGTACAAGACCCTGGAATTGATCCCCAGCACTGCAAGAAGAAGAAGGAGGGGGAGAAGCAGAAGAAAAAGGAAAAGAAGCTCTCATCTGAGGCCTCTTTCCAAGCCAAACTTGCTGTTCATCAGCCTAGGATCTAGTTATAAGACTTCTGCACGTGCTCTACCTTCATTTTGTCACCTGTCATCAAAAATTCTTCTGTGCCTCTTTCTTTCATAGTTGATGTCCTTAAAACTTGAGGAGATAAAGTGATTTTCACTGAAGGATTAAAGTATCAGTCCACAGAGACATTTGATTAACAGCCATGGACTTCTAAAACTTAAAGGATTACAGTTCTGACGTGAGAATTCCAGGCAGGGGTTCTGGTCATTGACAGCACCACACAAACTACAAAGGGTTACTCACTTGAGTTGGCTCACACACACACACACACACAATCTGTAGCACATAGAATACTGATTACCAATTGCATGATATTTGACAATCTCTGCATCTTCCATGCTCCCAGGTATCGAAAACAACCCACTCTACATAGAACCCCACTTGCTGTCAAAGCTGCTTCTCCCACCATCACTTTACCCTCACATTCCTCTTTATGTCCAACAGCACTGAGGGTTTGTCATCAAAGCCATTCTGAGCCTTCTTGTTTTCCTGCCCCTCTCCTATCCACTACCCTGTATCTTGATGCCTCTTCGCCATCATACTTCATCATGATGGCCCCACTCTTGCTTCCTAACTCAGGCTCTGTTTTCTACCCTCCACACTAGAAAGATGGTAAATGCCCTCTGTCTCTTCTCTAAGGGATGATCATTGACAACTGGCTTTTCTCACAGCACGCTCTTTCTGCCCTGTCCAGAATTCCTTGTGCTTTTAAGCCAAGGAATTTTATCTAGTAAGCAGTGGCAAGGGGGTGGTGCTTGTTCTTCTCCTCTACCCCATTTGTGAGTACTGCCTTCATTCTTCCTTAAGTTGCTAGGAAAAGATCCAATTGTGACCAATTTCTGTAATTATCTCTCTTAAAAGGGCACATAAAATACATTAGTTTTAAAAAGGAGTTTCACCATTTCTTTTTTGACTCGTGGAAGTTTCTATGTACAAAAACAACCATGACCTCATTTTGTGCAAAACCACATGTGTGATATGGAGGTTTACTGATATCTCACTCTGCTCTCAAAGGCAAGGCTGATAATAATCAGGACTCACTCTAGAGAGAAGAGCAAGATTTCTGAAAGAAATCAGCTACATCTGACAGCACAGTGACACCACCCATCTAGTCCTGAGCTATTTTCTAGGTCAGTCTCAAATTTTATAAGAACACATACATATGTGGGTAAATGCATATGTATGTGCATTCCTATAAAGAGAACCAAGTTCAGCAATAGTGGTTGACACATTCAGTTTGTTGCTTTCATTTAATTAAGAAGCTACACTTCTTGATTGTGAGTCTCTTAGCATAATCCAGGTCTATAGCATGAGTTCCTGTGTCCCCTCTCTTACTGGCAGAGGGCTGATGGTTTGTGGCTGGCTAGCAAACACACATTTCCTCCACTAGCACTACCACCTGGCTCCCAGTGACCCATGAATACTCAACTAGGGTTTATGTACATCAATTCCAACCCCCTTCCACAGCACGAGGATGCCAGGGGGATGACCCGGGCTCTCCTCTCCAAATTAATATCTTTATGAAGTTGTAGCCATTGATTTCAACTGACCAAGGCACCCAGACCACAAGTGGCTGAACTTTAAAACTGACTTTTACTCCATCTTCACTCATTATTAACAAGGATCCCCTAAAAGGAAATCTTATGAAATGAGTCACCTTTCACTAGGATCACTAAGAAGATAACACAGGATGATTATTTAATTTTTTCCCTAATTAAGTATTTATTTCATGTTGTAGGAGCAGAAGGAAAGGGAAACAATGCATGGTTTATCCAACATTTCAGATCATTGTGTATTTGAGTCCCAGAACCAGAACAAAAATGCTGTGAAATACAATGAAACAAAAAGACATACTCACCCCATTTGGAAACGGTAGGATCCCTGGTCATTTAACTCAACTGGCCAGAACTCCAAAATGTAATTGTGCACAGTAATTCTGGGTGAGCTCCTGGGGTTTAGCTTAGCCAGTACATGTGATCCATGGCTCTTGGACCATCTGATGGTGTTTGTTTCATTCCCATGTGCAAGTGAAGATAAGCAATGTTTTAGATAAAAAGGTTCCCCTTCTATCACATTAATGTTGTGACGTGAAATACAAATTTCTTCTAAATGTTAGGGGGAGAAAAGGGGAAAAATGACAAAAGTGATTCTTTTTTGTCTCCTAGTACATTAGGTAAAGAAGCAAGGTTACTAAAAAAAGCCCTGAGGAATCTCAGCACCCCATTGCTAGGGCTTCTTTTATTTGAGCATCAGTCGTTCCAACACCAGGACATAAGACACTTTTGGAACATAGATGAAGACAAACTTCTCATACCTTTTCCTAAACAGAAAGGTGTATGTATGAACTTAACCTCCCCCAGTCAGTAGACAGATAATTGGAGTGCCATCTTTTAAAAGAAAATATGACACATGATAACATTTTTTTTCTTTTAGCAGTACTGGGGTTTGAACCCAGGGCTTCATGTTTGCAAGAAAGGCACAATACCACTTGCCCACACTCCTAGCCCTTTTGCTTTGGTTATTGTAGGGAGAGGATCTCGTTTTTGGTCCAGGCCTGAACTGTGATCCTATTTTAAGCTTTCCACCATTGCTGGGATGACAGGCGCATGCCACCACAACCAGCTTTTTTTTGGTTGTGATGAAGACTCATAAATTATTATTTATTATTGTTTTGCCCGGGTTGGCCTGAAACTGTGATCCTCCCGATCTCAGCCTCCCAGGTAGCTAGGATTAGAGATGTGAGTCATCAGTGCCCAAAACATTACACCTTCTTGATAAGCAAACCCATGGAAGTCACAGTGTTGTCACACCTACTCCAAAATGACCACAACTGACGAGTCTTCGTGGAAAACAAAAACACTTAGAGACCTTGAAGTTCTTCATCTGCATCTTCAGAAGTCTCACTTACCTTGTGCCTAAGCAATGTACCTTCCTGTTTTGTGGACAGGTGTGTGGTGGGATAGAGGTGCTCCATGTAGCATAGGCTACTACATGGGTAATCAAGAACTGATTAATACAATATCACCCCAAATCCAGGTATCTGTCCTTTCCCCTTTTTGAGCTCTCTTTCTCTTCCTCCCTCTTTCTTTTTCAATAGCACAGATCTCATGGCCTTGGAAATGTATCTGAGATTTTTCATTAACACAGGGTAGGTCTGTGTTGCATTTGAGTTACACTTCTGCTAGTTCAAAGTTAGCATTAGCAGACCTTTCCCATACCCTATGTTCTAGTGAGAATCTTTTATTTAAATGGAACACTTCCCTAAGGACATGAACAAAATGTCTTCACTACAGCTGGGGTTTATTTCTCAAAGCAGCAGTCTACTTTAAGCTCAATGTTGTTAATCACAGAATGAAGAGAAAATATCTCAAATGGCAGAAGCATGCTTTGACACCATGCCTGTCAAATCTACCTCAAAGTGAAAAGGTTAACAAGCATCAATCAACCTTAGGTTTGGTGGTTTTTATATAATCTGTACTTTACATTTCAATACTTCAACTTAGAGGTATAATGTGAGTATGTATGAATGTTAATTTTAATTGGCACAACATTATGGTGACTCATGAACAGTTCTTTTACTTTCCTATATTAGAGACATACATGTAATCAAATGCACAAATCATATAGCACATGCTCTTCTGTGTCTAGATGCTTTTGTATATCACTATGTCTATGATAGCCATCCATGTTTCTTCATGCAGCAGTAGTGTGTTCTTTACTCATTGTTACATCATATCTAACTGTGCTGTTATTTGACAAGCTATTCCTTCAATAAATGAATAAATATTGGGGGTGTAAGTTATTAGAAAGTGTTTATTGGACATTTAGATTATTTCTAGGTTTTCAAGTTTTGACTAATCTTATAAAAGATTCTACAAACACTTGTGTTTGGATGGAAATACCCACTCATGTCTCTTTGGAGACAGCTATATCTTTTGAAGAAATCTCATGTGGACCACTTTTCCAAAATAAAACTTTCCAAAGGTGGGTGGTGGGCAGTTCAAAGTACACAGTTCCCAGGTAGTAATGACTTCCTCTCATTTTATGTTTAACATTACAGGACTAGCTTTGTTACTTAATATAATGCTTGTTAGGAATGATATTTGGATGTAGAAGTGAGTGGAGTTCAAGGCATGTGGAATTCAATGTGCTGGCATAGACAGCCCCCATTCTTCTATGAGCAGTCTAAGCACCACTGATTTGGAATTATTCAATGGTTGAGAATTGTCTTGAGTTAGGGCAAGTATAGGATGTTGACACCTAACTTCAGTTACATTATATTAAACCCATAGTAGAATACTGCCGATGTAGGCCTACAGGGACATCTGTGCTCTCCAACTACATAAAAGGACAGTTGCTGGGACCCTAGCACTCCTACACGACTGGCTGTAGAGCTGTTTTGTACCTGAAACATGTTTTTGTGGCAAATATGAGCTAAGTATTTAGCGTATATCCTTGGAAATGGGACCATAGCACACATCATCCTGCTTTTATTACTCAGGAGTTTCTGACAAATCATTCCATACCAAAAAGAAAAGATCTACTTTATTCCTTAACAAGGAAAGTTAATGTGTGTGCTCCCACTTTCTCCTCCAAAGCCTGGGAAAACATTCAATCATGGAACTCTTCCTCAGAGAATGGTGCCTCTGAACCCTCAATGGGAAACAGCCAATACTACAAAATTAAATTGTGCCTGCCACCTACTTGAAGCCTACTTGAGCTCCCTAGTTTAATCAATCACTTTCTTGTGTGTTCTTTCTAGCCTTAATGCTGCTTTTACAATCTGTACTTTTAATTTACTTTTCTTTAAATTTCCAAAAGAATGAAATGATTCTTTGCCTT